>NC_092647.1:34473344-35111376 GCF_039555335.1 Amphiura filiformis
GGTAAAAACAGCATCGGTGACAAATCACTGCCAAATGTTGTGGTCCTTTAGGGGGCTATCATTTTCTTCAGAAGGGAGGTCCCAAATATACAGGGGGTCATAATTGTTTGGAAAAAAAGGGGGGGGGAGGGTCATAAAATTTTTGATGACCAAAATGTAGGAAGTCACAAGAAGACCACAGATCTATAGTGTGTTTGTTTTATTCAAAAAGACTGATTTCAAAACAATTTTAGCCTGTTTAGGGGGTAAGGTGTATCGGTGGTGGGGGGGGGGTCATAAAATTAGTAATTTTATTGATACCGACTTTTTGTAAAGTTGGGACCCCCTTCCAAAGAAAATGATAGCCCCTTTATTGTAGAGCAGCCTCCCATGTAACACCAGGGAGACTTCATCACTTCAATCTTTCAAGAAAAGGCTTGTCTGTATCCAGAGGGTTGATTTTTTTAAATTTTTGATCATATTTATTCATCTCATCTTTTTGTGCTCTGATCCATTTGTAAAAGTGCTATATAAGAAAATAGTTGTATGTGTGGTAATGCTACCTCCCTCACTGGGCTCATAAATGTATTGCAAAAATATGTCAAATATTGATACCACCTTAACCTTTTGTATATCAATAAAATAGTGTGACCAATTTGATTGGGTGAAAAGAAATTTTTATTTATGTTCTCAATATTTTAATAGATACAATAGTACATAAGTTGTCATTTTATTATGTCTGTTAGCAAAGTCAAAGAAGGAAGGAAAAAGAGAGAAGATGAACAAAGAACACATTTGTTTCCCTCAGGATTTGAACCAGATCACCCCTCCCTCCCCCCACATTTCAAGCACTTGTTGAGCGACTGGCCAAAAAGAGTGCAAAGTGCTTGCGTCATCGATTCATGCATGCAGTGACTTTGTGCTGTTAGATTTTGTTGGATTTTGTTGCATGTAAAGCCATTTTCCCCTGGTTTTGCTCGATAAACGACAAGTTGTTTAGTCTGTTTCTACAGAAAATCTACCCAAGGTTTCCGTTGGTGTTGAAAAGGCGTTGCAAAAAGGTGTTGGAGGCTGTTTCCACAGGAGTGATTAACGGTTCCAGACTGTTCCATAACAGTCCATAACACGCTCTGATTTCCAGAAATGGATTAATAAAGTTTAACTTGACTTGACTTGATACAGCTTGATACCATGTACAAGCAATCTGAGTCGTGCCTCGATGTTGGCGCTATGCGCCTCTTCACACCTCGGCGCTGCACGCCTCGATGTCGGCACTATACACGCCTCTACTGTTTGACATTGCGATCTGATCAAATATTGAGACAAATAAAAAAGACACACAAGAGAAATGGTATGGGTTCTATAAATGAGATCGCAAGGCTTGATATAAGGGGTGTCATTGCCACCCCATGTGCATGATTTTTCTTGGGAGAGTATCCAAAAACTTGTTTTGATATATTACTGGCCTTAACTCAAGAGCCGCAAGAACCATGAAAATATAAACCTGATTATTGGCTTCCTTGACTCATTTCCTATAAGATCAATGTATTAAATATTAAGAAATAATACTGCAGGTTTTTAGTTAAATAGCTAAACAGGGAAAAATATGGCTCTCCCATCCAACTCCCCATATATTAATTTGCTACATTTTGAAAATGTATGACCATTATTCTCATTCAATTGCTTTCCATTTTTGGTTTACAAATCTTTTTAAAACTCTTCTTTTATCATACTTTCAACAATCAACTGATTACAAAAAGGACAAGGAAGTGAATTTTTAATAATAATATTTACAAATAACATGAGACTAGTGGTCCAATGCTAAGCCAAAATTAGGCATGCATTGCATTGTGTTTTAGGTATAGCATGCATTAACTATAATGAGCATTGCATTTACTTGTTGTCAGTACAACCACTACTGTGGGTTACAAAAAGTCATGATTGCTATTAAATTGTACCAGACGTGAAATAAAATGCATGTAAGAATGATCTGCATCTCATACAGTCATACTCAAAATTTCAGCTATTACTGGAAGAACCTGATGATGCTAAATCGGGTGTTAAACATGTCAAAGTTGGATCACATCATAGATATTTCATTTGTTGCATTCACAACATTTTGGATTATTGCTACCATTGCCAGTTCAACAGCAGAGGATGAAATCATATCACTGAGTACAATAAGTTATATAGACTCGGATGGACCAGTTATAGAGGTAGGATGCAAAGCAACTTTTACTGATGGCAGCAGATTCAGATTCATATCTATGACTTGGAAGTTTGGCAATACAACACTTGCAAAAAATAATGACATTACAGAAGCTGCAGACCCATCGAGACATTCTGTGGAATTGCTACTAGTAAACAGTGGTAAAACTCCACAATATAAACTCTACATTCATAATGCTGTCAAGGAGGATCAAGGTTTGTACCAATGTCAAGTTGAATATCGAACGAGTGGAGGGAATAATAATGATTTTAAAGATATTGTAGTAAATATCAATAAGTACTTGCCACCTCTTAATTATCCACAATGCAGCATCCAACCATCTCTTACAATAGAAATTGGAACCAACATTACATTCAGCTGTATAGTTATGGGAATAAATGCAACCATCAACTTAAATCTAACACTAGTCAGATATGATGGATCCATTATTCAACTTGGTGAAGAAGAATCAGTCACTAAAACTGCTATAATTGAAGACATGAATGCAACATTCATTTGCCACATGACAAGTGACACTTTTTCCAGTGCATATCGCAATTGTGCTGCTGGTCCCATAGCAATTATACAAACCAGTTTGACCACATCTTCTATTATTACTTTGCCTGATGGGAAGACCTACACTCGGGCCTACATTGGGGGCATCATTGGTGGTTCCATTGGTGGTTCTGTGGGTGCAGCTGTCATCATTGCCATAGTTGTAATCATCATCTGCATATTCATAAAATATTCCAACCAGCCATCTGCCAATCAGCCATCTTCCAATAAGCCATCTTCCAACCAACCACCATTATCAGAAGATAGTCACAACTATATGGTTTATCAAAAAGACACTGAACAAGAACCATATACTGAACTGAACCAATCCAATGCGTCATCTGATATTGTCCATACATATATGACACATCAACGAGATCCTAACCAAGAACCTAATTTGTCTACTCCTCAAATGAGTGAAACACTTGCAGGTGGCCACCAATCACCATCCACTGACCACACCTACATCAACCAAAAACTGCATCAACTTCATCTTGTTAAGAAGTCAAATTCACCTGCTTTGCCATCCAGTCCTGAGTACCAAGATAATAATGACAATAATGATTCTGAATATGAAGATGTGCATGATTATGAAAACAATTAATAGTTAGAAATGCATGTGTATGCAAATTAGATCCTAATCAAGAACCTAATTGTTACATGATCAAGGGGAATGAGTCGGATGTTGCTAATATTGTTTTTGAGTTATTGGCAAAAACAATGTTCAAATTCTTTTGTTTTATACTATTCTTAGCTATAAATTAACTGCTCACAACTCGGTAACCAGATGACTGATTTTGATGGGATTTGCATCATGTAGCAAACTGCCAGAAAATGATGTATAAAACTTCTAATAGAAAACTGCCGACATGTGACTCATTCCCCCTGATCATGTCACAATAGGTCTACTCCTTACACACAAATGAGTGGAAAACTTGCAAGTGGCCACCAATCACCATCATCTGACCATACCTACATCAGCATAAAACTTTATGAACTTCATCTTGCTAAGAAGTCAGTTAATTCACCTGCTATGTCATCAAGTCCTAAACTCAACCAAACCAAACATGCAAAACTATGAGCATAATAGTCACAAATAAAATGGAAATATTAAAGATGTTTGGACCTGTGGGTCCTGATATCAGATTGGAGGTTATGATAGATGCTAACTACATCTAACAAATTAAAACAAATTTCCAAAGATAATATGGGACTTTGTTTCCTTATGTTAGTTTTTAAAGGCACTATCAGTGGATCTTTAAAGCAGAAAATCTAAAAAAATCACCAAAAACCTTATTTTTGCATTCTTGTAAAGAGAATGAATGTGCTAACATACCCTCTTGTGATCAGACTGAAAACAACCTATAAGGGTAATGCTACATAACATTTTGGTAAATGTTGGAGAGTTAAACTGTACTGATACCAGTATCTGAAATAGTTAAGCTTAATTAATTCAGCATCTTTGGTGTAACAATTAATAATTTGGTAATCAAGTTCTGGATCCATAACTTTATTCCACAACACAGTTCAATAGCAGATTGGTGTTTGGTGTTTGCTGGGACTGAGGACACAATGTTTAATAATATTTTTAAAAAGCCTACAGCCCTCTTTATACCCATCTTTGAAGTTGTAAATATTTTTGAGAATGAAAAGATTTCAGACCGATATTGCCTATTATGTACAATGTACAACTTAGGATAAATAATAAACTAAAAACAAAATGCATTGTAGTTTTAGTAGAATTGGGGACTTAAAATAATAGCCAAAATGGGTTATTCCAGTTGAAATTCATATACCCCCAAGGAAGACATGACAGTAATCTCTCACACAGGGAGTGTAGATTTCAAATCAATAGGGTAACTTAAGGTTACACGAAGAAACGTATAAAAAACGTATAAAAGACGTATAAAGTTGTTCTCTAAAACCGCGTTTTCTCAGCAATCAAATATCGCAGTGAGTCAAATGTTGGTGCATGGATGTATCTTTACATTATTTTTTGTGTGTTTATAAAAAATTTTAGAATCCGTTTGAAAATCCTTCGTTTAAATCATTTTTACGCACCATGTTCACAAGATCAAAAACACGTTCCATGCAGTTTTTATCAAATGTTCGCTCCGTATAAAACCACGCCGAGTGATTGTTTTCTCCTTTTTTGTATTGTACTACAAATCGATTAAAGAAATAATGTTGCCATGGGGATGAACCAAATACAGTACCGATCAAATTTAAAAAGCCCGTTTTGGGGGAACATTTTCGAGAATCTTGTCTGAGAAAAAACTGTTTTGTGAAATTATCGATATCTTGATAACGGGCGTTAATTTAGACATCTGAATACCTACATTATTTCTCAACATTCTGCCAATTGCTATCCCATTTGATTTTCACTCCAAATTGAAGCTAGTATTGCAAGGAGTTTTTCCTCCATCAGTTCGTTCAAAATTTCAGCGCCGACATGCGTGTTTATTCTAAGAGCCATTGTGCGGACGCGATTGTAATCAAGTAATTACATCAAATTATAGTTACATATCCGCTTTGAGAATATGAAATTGCGGAAGCTGATGTATGGTCCAGTGGATAGAGCGTTGGACTGGGAATCTGTTATGAACAATTTTTGTGGGTTCGAGTCCCCATGTGGCTGAATTTTCTTTCCTTTTTCTCTCTTTTCTCATTTTTACTTCCTTTCTTTCCTCTTTTCTTTCTCTTTTTCTTTTTTCTTTTTTTTTTACATTTCTTTCTTTCTTTCTTCCTTTCTTTTTCTTTCTTACTTTCTTTTTCGTTCTTCTTCTTTCTCTCTCTCTCTTTCTTTCACTTTTTCACTATTTCTTGATTCTTTCTTGCTCCTTTCTTTTTAGTTTTATTTGATTGATTCGCTGACTGCAGTGAATCGTGATTGATTGTTTTTCACTTTATATAATTCAGAAATTTGTAGGCCTGCTAAGTCTGTCTTTTTGAATATTCTTCCCAAATTCGATTTGCAAATAATTGCTTTTTGATATTGTTGTTGATGTTATTGTTGTACCCTATTACATTGTAATCAGGGGAATAGCAGCATTGATTTATTTCATCAAAGATATCAAGGCTATAAATTCAAAATCAACACATTTTCCAGGGCGTAGCTTGACGAAGTGCCCCAATCAATTTTAAAATTTATAAAATCCTTATGAAAATTGCGAAAATGGCTTGTACCCCTCCCCGCATCCGACCCGGCATGTCGCCCTCATGTAACCCCCCGTCCCTGACTCACGAGCTCCGGGCACGAGCTAAGCCAAGTTTCATGTCTTGACCGTGGATCAATATTCTATTGTAAGTAGGCCTACGTCCCAGTACGCTTGTTCATTTTCTGCATGGCTGTTTCTGTTATGAACTTACGCCCTCTGAAATCAAGCGCATGAAAAACTCTCGGCTAACCTTAAATGAGTGACTCCATTTGAAATATATACCCCCTGTGTGGGAGATTAAGGTGATGTCTTCCATAGGGGGCATGGATTTCAACTGGAATAGCCCAATGACTACTCTAAAACTGTAGTAATTGAATTAATAAAATTGAAGTTCACAATTAGTGCCTTTCTTCTTTTTAGGGGTATAAATTATTTGAACTATTCAATGACAGGAATCAAATTTTATATCCAATGAAAAATCAGCTGCAAATCTCAAATTTATTTAAACATGTGAGCCAAATTGTCCATGCCTATAACTTTGGCTGTGCAGTAGGAAGTTTCCAAATTTCTATCTCAATTAGCAAACTTTCAATTTATTTTCATGCTTTAAAACTAACTGATCAAAAACAGTATCAGGAAGTTCATGTTTTAAAATGAACTTTAAAAATAAGTAACTTACGTCAATTTGTGTACAATGCTATGCAATATAGGTCTGCACTGTATTCTAGGACTGTATTGTATCTAGGTAGCTGGCGTAACAACAATGAGTTTGATATTTATTTGTATTCTATATATAATCATGATATTACCAAAACACTGTGACCCTACTGTGAGTTCAGAATAGTCAAGATATAAGGAAGCATTGGTAAAAATTATTTCTGACATTTTGAAGTTACTGAGTGCATCGTGTGTATGTAATTCTTGAAATCAGCTTTAATTCAAGATATTATTGGACAAAATCATCATGTTAAATATGTGAAAGTTGGGTCAAATCATGGATCAATCATATGGTGTCTTCACATTGTTTCTTATATTTGCCATTTCAGCAGCAGAGTGTGGAATCATATCCCTAATAAGCACAATCAGTCACACAGACCAGGATGGACCAGTTGTAGAGGTAGAATGCATAGCAACTTTTCCTCAAGGAAGCAGCTCTATAGCCATAAATTGGAAGTTTGGCAACATAACAGTTGCCAAAAATAATGACATTACAGACGCTGCAGACCCATTAAGACATTCTGTGGACTTGCTAAATAGGCCTATTGGTCAAACTACAAATTTTGAATATAAACTCCACATTCATAATGCTGTTAAGGAGGATCAAGGTCTGTACCGATGTCAAGTTGAATATCAAAACAGTAGAAGAAATCATATTGATATACGAAGTCTTATTATAAACATCAATAAATACCTGCCGCCTCTCAGTTATCCAGAATGCAGCATCCAACCATCTCTTGCAATAGAAAGTGGAACAAACATGACATTCAGCTGTATAGTCAAGGAAATAAATGCAACCATCAACTTAAATCTAACACTAGTCAGACCTGATGGATCCATTATTCAACTTGGCAAAGTAGAATCAGTCACCAAAACTGCCATGATTGAAGACATGAATGCTACATTCATCTGCCACATGACAAGTGACACTTTCCCCAATGCTTATCGCAATTGTTCTGCTGGTCCCATAGGAATTATACAAACCAGTTTGACCACATTGTCTATTATTACTTTGTCTGACGGGAAGACCTTCACTGGAGGCATCATTGGTGGTTCTGTAGGTGCAGCTGTCATCATTGCCATAGTTGTAATCATTATCTGCATATTCATAAAATATTCAAATCAAACATCTTCCAATCAGCCATCTTCCAACCAACCACCATTATCAGAAGATAGCCATACCTATATGGTGTATCAACAAGACGCTGAACAAGAATCATATACTGAACTGAACCAAACCAATGTGTCATCTGATATTGTCCATACATATATGATGCATCAGGGAAATCCTCACCAAGAACCTAATTTGTCAACTCCTCAAATGAGTGAAACACTTGCAGGTGGCTACCAATCACCATCTTCTGACAACACCTACATCAACCAAAAACTACATGAACTTCATCTTGCTAAGAAGTCAAATTCAACAGCTATGTCATCCAGTCCTGACAATGAAGATTCTGAGTATGAAGATGTACATGATTATGAAAACAATTAATATATAGAAATGCATGTGTATGCAAATTAGATCCTAACCAAGAACCTAATTTGTCTATGCCCCAAAACCAAATGAGTAAAACACTAGCAAGTGGACACCATCACCATCACCTGACCACACCCACAACAACCAAAAACTGCATCAGCTTCATCTTACTAAGAAGTCAGCTACTTCAACAGCTATGTCATAAAGTCCTGAACTCAACCAAACCAAACATGCAAAACTATAATAAACTCACATATACATAAAATGGAAATAAGACGCTTGGACCTTTGGGTTCTGATATCAGATCGGAGGTTATGATATAAAGTTAATATATCTAACAAATTAAACTCAGAACAAAATTCACGGATAATATGGGACTGTGTTTCCTTATGTTAGTCTTTTAAAGGCACTATCAGTGGATCTTTTAAGTAGAAAATCTTTTAAAAAATCATCAAAAACCTTGATTTTGCATTATTGTAAAGACAATGAATATGTAAACATATCCTATATGTGATAAGACTGAAAACAACCTTTAAGGGTAAAATGTCGCATTTTGGTAAATGTTGGAGAATTTGTCTGAATTGACACTGTACTGACAGCTTCATGCATTTGAATTATAGGAGCATTGTAAGATTTCATCCAATTTGCATCCCAAGTCCAGTAGTTTTAAACATGTATGTGATGTAAAATGTTTGTCTAAATACTAATCAGTATCTGAAATAGTTAAGCTTAATTAATTCAGCATCTTTGATGGGTCTGAGGACACAATGTTTAATTATATTTTTAAAAAGCATACAGTCCTCTTTACCCATCTTTGAAGTTGTAAATATTTTTGAGAATTAAAAGATTTCAGACCGATATTGCCTATTATGTACAATGTACAACTTAGGAATAAACTAAAAACAAAATGCAATGTAGTTTTAGTAGAATTGGGGACTTAAAATAATAGCCAAAATGGGCTATTCCAGTTGAAATCCATACACCCCCGTGGAAGACATGACAGTAATCTCTCACACAGGGAGTGTAGATTTCAAATCAATGGGGTAACTTAAATGAGTGACTCCATTTGAAATATATACCCCCTGTGTGGGAGATTAAGGTGATGTCTTCCACACGGGGCATGGATTTCAACTGGAATAACCCATTGACTACTCTAAAACTGTAGTAATAGAACTGAAGTTCACAATTAGTGCCTTTCTTCTTTTTAGGGGTATAAATTATTTGAACGATTCAATGGCAGGAATCAAATTTTATATCCAATGAAAAATCAGCTGCAAATCTCAAATTTAATTAAACATGTGAGCCAAATTTTCCATACCTGTAACTTTGGCTGTGCAGTAGGAAGTTTCCAAATTTCTATTTCAATTATCAAAGTTTTATTATCAAAATTTATTTTCATGCTTTAAAACTAACTGATCAAAAACCGTATAAGGAAGTTCATGTTTTAAAATGCATTTTAAAATAATTAACTTATGTCAATTTGTCTGCAATGCTACGCAATATAGGTCTGCACTGTATTCTAGGACTATTGTATCTAGGTAGCTAGCGTAACAACAATGAGTTTGGTATTTATTTGTATTCTATATATAATCATGATATTACCAAAACACTGTGACCCTACTGTGAGTTAAGAATAGTCAAGATATAAGGAAGCATTGGTAAAAATGATTTCTGACATTATGAAGTTACTGAGTGCATCATGTGTATGTAATTCTTGAAATCAGCTTTAATTCAAGATATTATTGCACAAAATCATCATGTTAAATATGTGAAAGTTGGGTCAAATCATGGATCAATCATATGGTGTCTTCACATTGTTTGTTATATTTGTCATTTCGACAGCAGAGGGTAGAATCACATCACTAAGCACAATCAGCTACACAGACCAGGATGGACCAGTTGTAGAGGTAGAATGCACAGCTACTTTTCCTGAAGGAAGTAGCTCTATATCCATAATTTGGCAGTTTGGCAACATAACATTTGCCAAAAATAATGACATTACAGAAGCTGCAGACCCATCAAGACATTCTGTGGACTTGCTTAACAACCCTATCGGTCAAACTCAAGAATTTATATATCAACTCTACATTCATAATGCTATCAAGGAGGATCAAGGTTTGTACCGATGTCAAGTTGAATATCAAAACAGTAGAAAGAATCATATTGGCATACAAGATATTGTTGTAAACATCAATAAATACCTGCCGCCTCTCAATTATCCAGAATGCATCATAGAATCATCATTTGCAACAGAAAGTGGAAACTTAATTACATTCAGCTGTATAGTTAAGGAAATAAATGATACCATCAACTTAAATCTAACACTAGTCAGACCTGGTGGGGCCATCATTCAACTTGGTGAACAAGAATCAGTAACAAAAACTGCTCTGATTGAAGATAAGAATGCCATATTTGTTTGCCACATGACAAGTGAGACATTTCCAACTGCTTATCGCAATTGTTCTGCTGCTCCTGTGACTATTCTACAGACAGGCGCTACCACAACCTCTATGATTTCATCACCTGTAAAGGAGCCCTTCACCATGTTCACTTGGGGCATCATCGGTGGTTCAGCAGGTGTTGCAGCCATTGTCTTAATTATAATCATCATCTGCATAGTCATAAAATGCAAAAGAAGTCCACCAAATAAGTCTTCATCCAGCCATCAATCCAACCATACTGGCAATCACGATTCAACACAGCTCCCTGTCTATGCTACTGTTCATAAATCAAATAGTTTTAAAGTACAAGATGGAAGAACTTTTAACTCAATGAACGGCAACCACAATGCAACAGAAGATGCAGCGCCCTCACAGCCAACACCTAGTCTTACCTACAGTGTGGTAGACAAGAGTTACAAACCTAGAGCAGTGGATACAGGAGATAGTGATGGTTCAGGATTTGTGGACAATATGATTTATGTGTCTTCAGGTCCTACCTAACATGGGAAAGTATTTGTATTTAAAGTTTGAAGTTGATCGGTTATTGCGTTGGAGCTGCACAGTGGATTAATGGTTTTCCTTCCACCGGGACAAACAACCAAACAAAGAACAACCACCTGGGTGATAACATAAGCCCCATTATGTGTGGGAGGCCAAAAATGTTAATCTATTAGAATTTTCAATGTTAAGAATGTTTAATCTGAGTTTGGATTTGTCCCTCATCGCAATCGAATAGATAAACTTTTTAATCTTATGAATTTAGAGAGTGGTGCTCATGATTATTTTTAATACTACAGATTTTTGTCTCTAAATTCTTTGAGTATTCAATGGAACCTCTCATTCTCTCAGTACCAGCTTAAAAGCTGCATATTAATCAATATCGTTGTTTTCATTGTTTTTGCCAATCTTTATTATATGAAAAATACTTAATGACAATTTGATTGACTTATAGCCTTCACCTTTAAGCAATTCTAACAAATTTTAATTTTTTATGACTTTACTGGGATCACTGATAGCACCTAAGTGACCTAATGTTTAATAATATTATAAAAAGCCTACAGTACTCTTTATACCATCTTTGAAAAATGTATTATTTTTAAGAATTAAAAGATTTCAGACAGATATTGCTATTACATACAATATACAGCTTAGGAGAAATATAACACAAAATGCAATGTATAGTTGTAGTAGAATAGGGGACTTTAAACTATGCCAGCCAAAATATGCATTATTCTACAAAGTATTTAATCAATTTTATGCACTACTTTATAATAAGCTATTCTCCCAAATTTACTGCATTCATTTTCAAACATCAACTGTCAAGGAATTTTATATCAAGTATTCCATTTTAGATTTTAAAACTTTTTTTTCATACTTTAACTGATCAAAAACAGGATGAGGAAGTTAGTGTGTTAACATTTTAAATAATGCAAACTTATGTGCAATACCAATACCTTATTCCAGCACTGTATTGTCAACAATGAGTTTGCTATTTACTGGTTTTCTATATCTAATTGTGATACTACCAAAAACATGTACCCTGTGACCCTACTGTGTTTTTTCCAGGATTTGTGCTGTGAGCTAGTCAAGATATAAAGGAAGGAAGAATTGCTGAATATTATTTCTGACATGAAGCTTCTGTGTGTATGCCATTCTGTAAATCGGCTTTAAATTGAGATATTACTGGACATAATCATCATTTTAAACAAAATTTTAAAATCAAAGTTGGGTCAAATCATGAAATCATCATATGGTGTATTCACATATTTGAGTATATTTGTAATAGGCCTGTTTACCATTTCAACAGCAGAAAATGGAATCACATCTTTAAAGACAAACAGTTTCATATACCAGAATGGACCTGTTGTACAGGTAGAATGCAAAGCAACATATGCTGTTGGACACAAGTTCTCTTGGAAGTTTGGCAACAAAACACTCGCTAAAGATAAGGGCATTACAGAGGCTGCAGACCCATCAAGACATTCTGTGTACTTAAACATTATTAAGCCAGAATATATATATCAACTTTACATTCATAATGCTGTCAACGATGATCAAGGTTTGTACCAATGTCAAGTTGAATATCAGAGAAGGACAACGATAGATGTACGAGATATTGTTGTAAACATCGATCAATGGTTATCCACAATGCATCATAGAACCATCTCTTGCAACAGAAAGTGAAAACTTAATAACATTCAGCTGTATAGTCAATGAAACAAATGCAATAATCAAATTAAATCTAACACTAATCAGACATGATGGATCCATCATTCAACTTGGGGAACAAGAATCAGCAACAAAAACTGTTATGATTGAAGATATGAATGCCAACTTTGTTTGCCACATGACAAGTGACACTTTTCCAACTGCTTGTCGCAATTGCTCTGCTGGACCTGTGACAATTCTACAGACAGGTGCTAGGGGCATCATCGCTGGTTCATCAGCAGGTGTCGTGGCCATTGTCTTAATTATAATCATCATCTGCATAGTCATAAAATGCAGAAGAAGTCAATCAGCCAGTCAACATGAATCAAGCCATGCTGGCAAACACGATTCAACACGGCTCCCAGTATATGCTACTGTTCATAAATCGGATAGTTTCAAAGAACAAGATGGAAATGGCAACCATAATGCCACAGAAGATGCAGCGCCCTCACAGCCAACTATTGATCTGACGTACAGCGAAGTAGACAATAGTTATAAACCTAGAGCAGTGGATTCAGACTGAAACAATTCATCATGTCTCTGTTGTGTAGAATTATACAATTAACATTTTGGGTTTTGATATCAAAAATTCAAGTTGGAAATACTGAAGTGCAACAAAGAGGAGGAGTAGTTAAAATTACAGTTGATGAATGGGATGACAATGGTCCATCACTTGCATTGACATGCCTAACTTTCTTTCCGGATGAAGCCACAGACATCATTCATAGATGGATATTTGCTGGTAAAATTCTGGCCACGGACACTGAACTAAATGAAGGGACACCATCCAGGTACAGCGTGCAGTTTTTACATAACTGGAATGATCTTTATATGTTGAGTTTTCCAAAAGTGCCAACATTGGATGAGGGTGAATATATCTGTCAACTAGCTTATTCACTGAATGGTATCCCTTATACATTTGAGAAAAGCGTACAGGTACCAGTACATGAATCCACAGAACACACAAGAAAACAAGTTGCTTCGAAACCTATAACCACACAGTCTACATGGAAAAGAACGATCAGAACATTGCAGTCAACAAAAACACCAGATTTAAAAGAAAGATCTACTGACCCGCAAATGCTAAAACCAATGCAGATAATACTAACACAGCATCTTCATCTACAGATGCTGCTAGAATGATCACAACTTTGAGAACAATCACGATGTTAAAAGGTTCAACAAGTGACTTTATTTCACAAGATATCACAGATATGACAAGCTTGGAGAAATCCACAAAGGAAAGAAGCACAGAGACTTACAAATATGAGCCATCAACTGCATCAAGGCCTATAGGAAATGAAACCTCAGTGGATGGTTCAATCAATAGATCGTTCTTCTGGATTATCCTAGCAACTGTTGCAGGTTCACTCCTCATTCTGCTGCTTGCAGCTGGATGTGCTTTCCTCTACCAGCACACTAAATCTCAAAGTACAAGCCACCCACAGCTGACGGCTGTTAACCAGACCACAGACACCCAAGACCAAGATAGTGCATCTTTATTTGATGGTGATAGAGACAGAGTTAGATATTCAACATTGCCTACACGTGATCATGCCTATGACCAACAAGGAACTGGACAGCCTCCTCTGTATGCTAACACTCATGAAAAAACAGGACCTGTTCCCCTGTATGCTAATGCTTGTGCTTCAAATGAAAATCTTTCCTCACCAAGACAAACCAATACACTGACATATGCCTCTCCCTATGAACTAGCAGCAGAGACGATACCACTTGCGACATCATCCAACATCCCCAGTACATCCGGTACTCCATCATCTAGCAACTCACAAGGAATTCCTCTGTATGCCATTGTACATAAAACTAACTCTTCTGATGAATGCTTGTCCAATAGAGGACAACAAGAAATACCAGCATATGCATCTCCAGCAGTCCCGTTCCCTGATGGAGCCAGATAGGCATCACAGGAGGGTGAGAGTTCATAGGGACAATGTCGGGAACTACGCCACGCTATTGTTCGACCTAGGCTACATCATTTTTGACGCATGCATGTTCGTCAATACAGCTTTAGTCTCCTCCACCTTCGCAACACGGTACGTGGAGTGACTGGAATCACATGCGGCGGAGGAGAATACTAGCTGGTCAGACAGTTTAATTCTAACAAGCATATAATACCTGAATCACCGTCAATTCATCGATTTACTACAGAATATATCATTGTGTATTCAAAATATAATTTTACAATTGTAAACCTGTTAACTTATTTATTTGTGTACTAAAGTATATCGACACGTGAATAACATCATGTAGAAACAAAATGGCCGCTAATCCGCCTATTGTCTAGAACTAGGCTACATCTTCCGGTTTGGTTACGTAACTTGGGATGCCTATCCTTTTGTCTATTATTCCTGAGCAACATTACCTGACCAATGTGAAGTGAATAAGCCAAAGTCACAAGGAAAGACAATGGATAATACCAATAAAGGATTCATTGATAATATTACATATCGTCAGCCTGCTACTCTAATTGCCTAAGTCATTTTTTTGTAATTTTGAGATCAAAGTACAAAATATGGTTCAAGTATGCATTTAAACATATCTATTCACCAATCTTTGCACAAGAACAGGTGATAATTATGATACAAATGAAAGGGACTAATCCGAAATAATAGGGTGATTACGTAACTGATGCATGCTTGAAACACATTTTGTTCTTTGTAAGAACAAAGAACGACTTGGGCAATAGGCGTAGCAGGCTGACAATATGTCTCATTAGATCTGTAAGAACTGATGCAACACTGCAGTTAGCTGGAAAAATCCTCAGTTGCTTGGTTGAAAAGTTACGTCAATTGCCCCCCCTCCAATAATTATTGGTAACTAAGACTAACTTGTGTGATTTCCATAATTCCATTATATTATGATCATATTAAGGTAACTACAATCCTGGCAGAAATTGCCACATTCAGGCCCGTACGCAGGGGTGGGGGGTGCCACCGCACCTCCCCAAATTTGCAAAAGTATACAAAAAGTCCCAAAATTTCAAAATTTGCGAGCGTAGCGATCAGGGTTTTTACGGTTTTTTGGTCTAAAAAGGTCCAAATTTTGGGGGAAAAGTCCACTTTTCACAAAATCGCCCCCACCCCTTTGGAAAAAAGTCCACTTTTTCAAAATCAGCACCCCCCAAAAAAAATCCTGTGTACGGGCCTGGCCACATTGTTGTTAAAAGCATACACTCGCTAGAGTTAAGTAAGTGCTATGTGCCTGTATGGTTGTCAATCCGCATCAAACACATCTGAAGGTGTTTGACGGTTGATGTGTGTCCACACATAATTGTGCACCTTCCACACAGTACAAACATGCAGAACTGCTTGTGATTCCTTGAAGCAACATTGTATCAAGCAAATTATATCCGATGATGTAATGCCCACAGTACTTGAATCTCCTTAAATTTGCCAAATATGTAAATATTATATCCGTTCTTGAATTATACCAAGAACTGTATATATGCTTATTATTTTCTTTAAAATGTTTAAGGTTCAACTTAATGTTAACACCTTTTATTTGAATTTTATATGCATCTATCCTTCCAATTTAGAAGATGAATTGTATATATAATGCAGAGCCCCTTTGTAGGGCCATCGCTAGGGGAGGGTATGGAGGGGGTGATTCTTGAGCACCCAGGTTTCACAATTTTATTTCACAAAAATATTTCAGTCGGCAAAATATGCTGTACACACCCCCCATCTGACTGGTCTAGGATGTCCCTGCCCTTTTGAGATCAGTACTAGTTAGTGAGGGGAACTCTGTTAAAGAAAGATTAACCCTCACCACTGCAGACGACAAGTTTCAGAATTTCTTTAAAAATTCAAAAATTTCATAATTATAAATTTTCATGACCATATTTGGAATACAAACTTCAGTGATTCTTTTGAGAAAATAAGTCAAAATTTGGTCTTTTCATGTTGAAGCCTATTGGCTAGCAGTGGCGTACCGTGGCCGCTCCAACCCCGGGGGGCTGACGAATATTCAATTTTGCCGCACCTTCCCCTACAGCCCAAAAAGGTTGACCCATTTTTTGTTCAGTCGTTTGAAAAAGTGAAGAGCAAAAAAAAAATGATGTATAAGTACCATTTTTTCAAAAATTTGTATACTTTATCAAATTTTCCGCCCTTTTTTTATTTACTAATTGTTTTTGCCGTCCCTGTTTTTGCCGCCCCTTCTTCTTCCGCCACCCCTTCGCTTTTGGCCGCCTCTGCTTTTACCGGGGGTTGGTGCCCCAAAGCCCCCCCAAAAAAAAAATATGCGCATGGCTAGCACACATATTATTCAATAAATCATTACTGTATCTGAACTGATAAGTTCTGAACTGTTATTCCATGAAACTTTATAAATAAATTTATAATTGTGTCATTATTTATTAACTCCAAGTGAGTTTCCCTAAGTTTCCCCTTAAATATCTCTTTCAGGATATTATACAACAAAATAATTGACCAAACACAAATATGTATTGTCACATTTAAAAGGAAACCATTTGGTGCTATGATACGAAAACTGGTGAATAATGTTCGAGGAAGTGAAAGAAAAATCTTACCAATAGGTCAAGTTCCTTTTGGTTTTCATAGCAGTAAAAGCTCAAATAAAGTAAGAAACCTCTACATGCATTGGAATCAGGATATTATTATGTGCTACTGGATTTGCTAACTAGATGAGCATGGTATAAACTCTGAAGAGGTTCTAATTCATCAGTCACTGCTTCGCTGAGGCCTATAAATGCATCAGAATTTTGTGTTCCTGGATTTGGTAACTAGGCTACATGAGCATTATTATATGCCCTGAAAAAGTGGTTTAACATGTTACATCTGCATTACTCCAAACTAATTTGCCTATCACTCATTGTATCTGCTCCAAAGCTTTTCTTCAGTGTATTTGGCTTGAGTACAGGAGAGTACATAAGTACATGGGAATGGATTGATGATTATCACAAGAATGGACCATCAATAGGTTTAGCCTGTCAGACCCAGGGATTTGAACATGCTATCAATAAAATTCAAAGGTGGATATTTGATGGGACAATCCTGACTGAGAATGATGAAGTGAAAGAAGCAGATCCATTACGGTATAGTATTAGTACTGAAGATCCTAACAGTGCTACTACTATATACAAGCTGCTGATTCATAATATACTGAAGGAAGATGAGGGTGCTTATCAATGTCAATTTGAGTATCAAATTGATGGAACAACCTACAACTTCACAGATGAAGCTAAAGTTGATAATTTATATCGCTATCTCCCATCTCCAAACTACCCTGAATGCAGTATAGAACCATCAACTACTCTGATTAATGGAAGCATTGCAGAATTCAACTGCTTTTTTGAGAATTCAGCTCCAAACAGGAATATTGGCCTGAATTTAATTTTGATTCTTCAATATCCAAATGGGTCCTCTCTATACCTTGGAGATAAATCAGTGGCAAGATCTGTTTCTGTTGAAGATAATGGTGCTACTTTCGTATGTTACATGACAAGTAAGACGTTTTCCACTGCACATCGCAACTGTTCTGCTGGTCCCATACGAATCCTGCAACAGGATCCACCCAGTCCTCAATCCACAGAGTTTACATCAAGATACCAACCAACTTCACGACCTGTTACATCAATGCAGTCAACAACAGAACCGTATATCCCTTCTATAGGATCTACAAATCAACATTCAACTCCACAACTCGTCACAACAATGCAGTCTACAAAGAAGAGCTTCGGGACAATCACAGCAATGCAGTCAACAACAGAACACAAGACTAATTCAACAAAACATTCAACTTTAGACCCTACCAAGTCAACAGCGCGTACGCGGAAAGTAACAAAGACAACAACAGAAATTGATGCAATAATCAAGATAGCAAGTGATGGTACATCCACAGAAGCTGCAACAAAGATAACAAGCACAGAGTCACATAGCAAATACTTGAAAGGAAATGATTCCATCAAAAGATTGTTCTTGTTGACCATCCTAGCAACTGTCACAGGTTCACTCATCATTTTACTGCTTGCAGCTGGATGTGTTTTCTACTACCAGCACACTAAATCTCAAAGTACAAGCCACCCACAGCTGACAGCTGTTAACCTGACCACTAACACCCAAGACCAAGACAGTGCATCCTCATTTGATGACGATGATGATGATGTTGATGTTGACAGAGATAGAGTTAGATATTCAACATTGCCTAAATGTGATCATGCCTATGACCAACCAGGAACAGGACTCACTCCTTTGTATGCTAATACTCAAGAAGGAACAGGACTGATTCCCCTGTATGCTAACACTCAAGAAGGAACAGGACCGATTCCCTGTATGCTAATACTCAAGAAGGAACCGAACCGATTCCTCTGTATGCCAACACTCATTCATCAAATGAAAACTTTTCCTCTGCAAGGCAAGTCAAGATTATAGCAAATGCATCTCCCTCTAGACTAGCAACCAAGATGATAACACCCACGGCACCAGCCAACATCCCCAGTACATCTGGTATCTCATCATCTAGCAACTCACAAGGGATTCCTCTGTATGCTATTGTCCATGAAACTAACTCTTCTGATGAATGCTTGTCTAATAGAGGACAACAAGAAGTGCCAGCATATGCATCTACAGCAGTACCATTCCCAGATGGAGCCAGATATGAAACATTACCGGACCAAAAATCTTTATGCATGTGTGAATCACAACTCACTCCTTTCTATGCGACCATAAATGAAACCATTTCTTCCAATAGAGACTCACCACCTGAGAGAGAAGCAGATGCACCAGATTATGCATCATCTTCATCAGGAGCAGCTGATGGGAGCAGATATGCAACATCGTCTGGTCAACAGTCCAGCCATGCACCTAGGCAGACCCCCTTTTATGTAACTGTACACAAATCTACCAGTTCATCGGATGATGAAACCTCACCAATACCAAAAACAGTACATGTACCAAAGTATGAAGATATTGATATACGAAAATAATGAATAATGCTAATGAAGGCCCTATTGACTATATTATTTATGTCATCAGATCTTTAAGAATTTCTGCTGGTATCCACACAGACGTTACACAGTACGTTTCATTATTTTTCCCTAGTCAGAAACTAAGACTAATATGTGTGATTCCATTATATTGCAATCATATGGGGAGTAGTTAAAACAATTATATTCTGAAGCAAAAAGAGGAGAATGTTGACAAAAGTAATTTGTGAGAATTCTATATTTGGTTACACCAAAGTTTACCTCAAATGTTAAAATCTAATGTGAATGCAATTTATACATTTTACAAATTTTTATATCAAGGGCTTGATAACCCATCTTTACAGATTATTTTTTACTGTGGGACCTGACAGTACCTCAAGAGACACCAAATTGCATTATGAATACAAGGAATGTCCTCCTTCTGATATCAAATAATGGTAAATTATTGAAAGTTTACATTTTTGACATTTACAGTCCTCAAAGTAAATTTGATAAATCTAATGATCGAGGTATGTAACATCTATTTCTGGATTTGCTAAGAAGAAATTTGCTATATCTAATGATATATACTTAAAGTGTGTGTAGCTGGGAGGAATAACTGACCAACTCATGAAAAATTTATCCTTTCATATTGAAGATATGTACGAAGTTTCATAAAAGACCTAAAAAGACCTAAACATTTTAGGTTTTTTGGTATTTGATATCAGAAAGATATTTCTCATATTCAAAATGCAATTTGTTGTGTCTGGTGTGCTCTTAGTTCCCAAAAAATACTGTGCAAAGGTGGGTGACTGAGCCCTTAAATAGCATTTCAATCATTACAAACACTTGCAGATTTTTTACCAAATGCAGAATTTAATATTTATATGTGTAATTGTGTGCATCTTATATATCCTCAGTAGTGGCGCCACAGGCAAGGGGCATTTTCCCTCCCCCCCCCATTTTGTTCTTTGCCTACCCCCACCCATCAAGAAAACATCACAAAAATTTGGAGGCTGTAATGACTCATTTTGGGCCAAAATTGCCCATTTTTAAAGAAATCATTTTGCCTCTCCCCAAAATATTTTTTCAGTTTGCGACTACATTGCCCTCCCAAGGAAACAAATTCCTAATGCCGCCACTGTATATTCTAGACCTCAAACCACAGTTTGTTTCATGTTTGCAATGATGAAAAAAGAAGAAAAAAAGTGTTATTGACAATTTAGGTGTGACTGCCTCAGAATTTCCTAATACTAGCATGGGATAAAATTTATGTATCTTAATTTGGCCTTATCAGTTTTTCTCTATCAATTAATCACAGTAATGTACTTTCATGACCACGACTATCTCATGCATTACCGGTATGAAACTTTTAAGTTATAATGAGGTAAATATCATAAGTATCATTGTTAAGTATCACTTCCACTGTATTCTAAACCACACGATTATTTAAATCAAACACTCTGGGAGAGGAGGACACTCAACTTTAGAAGTGCCGGGTATGTGCCTGCCTACCGTTGTCGGGAAGAAGGGGTTTCGGTAAAAATTGTTTAAAAAGGAAGGGGTCATTGGGTATAAATCTTGAAAATAGGGGGGGGGGGCATGGGTAGAATTTTTTTTAAAGGGGCCATTGGGAAGGAAATTGTGAAATAATGGTCATCAGATAGAAAATTTTGTAAAAAGAATGTTTTTCCAATTGTGCCAAATTTGCAATACATATTCGCAGAAATTCAAGAATTCAAAAGTTTCTGCCTTATTTTACAGCATTTTGATAATGTTCTAGAAAAAAGGGGGTCATTGTTTAACCAAACCTAAAATGATGGTCATCAAAAAGGGGTGTACTGACAGGCTCATACCCACCACTTCAACAGTTGAGTGTACCCTCCCCCCAAACACTTCATCAAATGTATAGCAACATAATTAATTGACAGGAAGGCAATGTCCTTTACATAAAATTGAAAATTGTATCTGATCATTCATTCTTAAATTACAAGGAAGTGAAAGTAAAACATGTTTAATTTTAAATGTTCACAAGAAGTATACTATATAATATATAGTACTTAATTAAGGGTACTTATTTTGCAAATAGCCAATGACCAGAATTGTCTACGACTTACACTTGCTAATCAAGAATTTCATTTGCAAAGAGTACTGACTTAAAATTAACCAGTGTGTAATGCTATTCTAAATCTGCATTTTGATTTGTGGATGGTAAATAGTGTAATCCCTGCATTATTTGGTAAGAGCCCAAAAAACGAACGATAATTTGGGTCTGTAAACTTGATCATTACAAAGGTTTGCATACTCAGCGCTCAGTGCGCATATTTGGCATGTGATACACACAGAATGAAAAAAAAAACCACATTGCACTTTGATCAAAGTATGCCGGCATATAGCAAAATTATCCAGTGGTACGCTTTTTTGCCATAAATGAGCAACACACAATTTGAAATTGGCAGGTATCACTATGGACCACAAGAGCCTCATCCCAATGGCATAGTCCAAGAACCTCAATTATATAATCATAGTGCAAAATTTGACCTCAAGTTGAAGAGTATGAGTTTTTGTACCCAAAGGTCATTCATTGGATATACGTATGTATTGGGGTTAAAGAACTGTGCCCTGATAGATGAGCATGTTGTGGATCCTAGTGTATTGTGAATCTGGGTTGCTCCAAAAACTATGAAATTAAAATGCCTCATAAAATAGAGTATATTTACCATGTTTAATGTACTTTGCTTTTCATATCAGTGAAAGTTCAAGTGGGGCTAGTCACCATATAGGCCTATAAAACAGCAGAATTGGAAAATCATGAGTTACTGAAGTCGGTATAAACTGAAGAGGTATAACATGTTTTCACTGTGCAGTACATCAAAACCTGTGTATCATTAAGTGATGGTACATAAATGCTGAGAAATGTCTTCTGTATAACAACAAAATCACACTGGACCATCAGTAATTTAACCAGTTTCCAATGAGGTTCAACATGTCTTTACTACATCACACTAAAAGAACACCATCAGCTATTATAGTTGTTCCCAAACTAGTATTCATCTTTGGTATTTTGGGATTGACTGCAGCAAACATCGCAAATATATGGTTTGGTGTAGTGAACTACAAGAATGGACCTTCTCTAAGTGTGGTCTGCCAGACTGATGTAACTGGTAATGCTACTGATATCATTCATAAGTGGATATATAACGGGTCATTCCTGGCAAAGGATGATGAGCTAAAGATTGCAGACACTCTAAGGTACAGCGTTTTCTTTACGAACGATAACTTTAGTACTTATTACACACTTTATATTGACAATGCAATTAAGGAAGATGAGGGTGTTTATAGATGCCAGCTCAGATATAAAATGAATGGACAACAACAAAAATTTGATGATAAAGTGGAAGTTATTGTATCTGACTATCTCCCATCTCCAAAATATCCTGAATGCAGTATAGAACCATCAACTACTCTGTTCAATGGAAGTATGGCGGGATTTAATTGCTTTGTTGGGAATTCATCTGCAGCGATAACATTAAATTTGACTCTTCAATATCAAAATGGATTCTCTTTGTATCTCGGTAATACATCTGTTCAAAGACCTATTTCCTTTGAAGATAACAATGCCGCTTTTGTATGTTACATGACAAGTGAGACTTTTCCTACAGCACATCGCAGATGTTCTGCTGGTCCCATAAGAGTCCTACAACAAGATCCACCCAGTACTGGATCAACAGAGCCTGCGCGACACCTACCAACTCTACACTCAATCATATCAATGCAGTCTACTGAAGAGATAAGCACAGCAAATCAGTCCACAACAGCACTTAACGTACCTTCTAGAGAGCCATTCACAAGTCATGGGACATCTACAAAAGTTCCAACGACAATAACAAGCACAGCTAAAGATAGAGAGGCTATAGGAAATGATTCAATCAAAGGATTGTTCTTCTGGACTATCATAGGAGCTGTCACAGGTTTACTAATCATTTTGCTGCTTACAACTGGGTGTGTTTTCCTCTACCAGCACACTAAATCTCAAAGTACAAGCCACCCACAGCTGATGGCTGTTAACCAGTCCACTAACACCCAAGACCACGACAGTGCATCCTCATTTGATGATGATGATGATGATGACAGAGATAGAGTTAGATATTCAACATTGCCTACATGTGATCATACCTATGACCAATTAGGAAGAGGGCAGATTCCGCTGTTTGCTAACACTCATGCATCATACGAAAACTTTTCCTCTGCAAGACAAGGCAAGAAACTAGCAAATGCTTCTTCCTTGACGATAACACATGCCTCATCATCCAACTTCCCTAGTACATCTGGTATCCCATCATCCAGCAACTTACAAGGAATTCCGCTCTATGCTATTGTCCATGAAACTAACTCTTCTCATCAAAACTCCTCTACTAAAAGAAACCAAGAAATACCAGCATATGCATCTACAGCAGAACCATTCCCAGATGGAGCCAGATATGAAATATTACCTGACCAAAAATATTTGTCCAATCATGAATCTCGACACACCCCTTTCTATGAAACCATTTCTTCTAATCATGCTAATGAAGACTCACCTCTTGAGAGAGAAACAAGTCATTAACATTTAGGCCTACATAATACGATCTGGTCCATGGAGGCCAAAGGCGGCAAATTTTAAATTGAGATAAAGGTAAAAATATGGAGTAAAAAAGCGATAAAATACATAAGAAACTAGACAGCAGTATATGATAGCTTAATATTTGTATTTGGTAATAATTATAGTAACTAAATTTTCAAAAATGCCTCCTTTGGCCTCCATGGAGCAGATCATGTCACATAATTATTATCAATCTACAGACAAAAGTCTTGATGCTCTTATTTTTAAATTTTTCTTTTTTAAGGGATCTAAAATGAGCGTTTATTATGCGTTTCGACAGTATTTTTTGTGGGACATGAGAGCACCTCAGACCTATCGAATTGCATTCTGAATACTGAAGCATGTCTTTCTGATATCAAATAATTTTCATTTTTGAAAATCACAATATAATACAAATTTTATGACAAATTATAAAAATTTGATATTTTGCAAATTTTGGATATAATACAGTCCTCGAAGTAAATTATATAAATCTAATGACATATTCTTAAAGTGTATGTAGCAGGGAGGAAAAGCCGACGGTCAATTGAAAATTTTGACCTTTCATATTGAAGATATGGATTTTTTCCCAAAAAGACCTAATTTTTTTGGTGTTTTGGGAAAAAATCCATATCTTCAATCTGAAAGGTCAAAATTTTCAATTGATCGTCGGCTTTTCATCCCACCTACATACACTTTAAGTATAAATCATCAGATTTATAAAGTTTACTTCAAGTACTGTTAAATATCAAAAATATCAATTTTTAATGATTTGCCATAAAATGTGTATTAAATTGCTAATTTCAAAAAATCAAAATTATTTGATATCAGAATGACATTCTTCGTATTCAGAATGCAATTCGATATGTCTGATGTGCTCTAATGTCCCACAATAAATACTGTCCAAACGTTCATACCCCAGCCCTTAATAAGGTCTTCAAATAATAATGAAGCAAATTATATGAATGAAAAAGATGGAAATGTTTACGTATTTTGAAAAAAATAAGCGAAATGTCAACACATTTAAGGAAGTAGTGGCTACATTTTTGATTCTATAGCAATAATATGCTATTTTTATCATTAAGAAGTGTAAGGGTAACTAGTTGTGCTGAACCAAAACATTTGGCAGAAAAGGTCAGGGTTTTGGAAATCACCGTAATCAAAAATTGGTGATTTTGTTAAATATGAACATTTCAATTCCTTTCATCATTTCTTTTCCAAAAATGTAGACTTTCATATACTTGTTTTTGATACAGTGAAAATAAAGTTTAAAAAAATTCCCGCCAAAACGATCATGCGTAAATCTTAATATTGATAATAATTGACCTTTAATGTTAGGCTTTAAAGGTCAATCACCCCATAATTTAAACTCAACTTTCGCAACCCCCTGGTTGCAACACAGATTCTAGAAGGAATCTGTGTTGCACCATTGTTTTCATTTTGCACGGTATACTATTTATAGCACTTTATTATCTAGTATATCTGTAGGCTATTATAATAGGCCTATATGTTGTATTTACTTCCTTGTTTGTACATATTCTTCATATTAATATTATTGTAACATTTATGAAATTATAAATTATAAAAACATGTTTAGGCTATTCAAGTTGAAATCCATGCACCACCTATAGGACATGACCTTAATCTCTTCCACATAGGGAGTGTGAATTTCAAATGGAATCACTCATTTTAGGTAGCCCCCATTTGAAATTCACACTCCCTGGGTGGACGATTAAAGGCCTTTTCAGTGATCATTGATCCCAGCGAAAGTGCAAACAATATAAAATTGTGTATTAATTGCCTAAAAGTGAAGGTTAAGTCATTAGAATTGTCATGAGGTATGTTTGAAATGACAAAGGTAACAAATCTTAATTTTTATGATTTTTATGATCGTTCGGATGAGCAAATCACTGAATGGGCCTTTAGGCTGCGATCACATAGAAGTATACTGTATATATGCTCATTCGATCAGGCTCGGTTCACATACGAGTATAGCCCAATTTATTATTATCCTGGATGTAAAACTTCCTTATTGCTTATGAGGTATAGTTAGAATTTCTCTGAAACATTGTAAACCACAGATTTCTTTTAGAATACCCTACCACTGTATATTTTCAATGGGGGTCTTTTATGAACGACCCATACACATACACTGTGAATGTAAAAAATGGTAGGGTATTCTAAAAGATAGCCTAAACCACATGTGGGGGAGGCACTAATGTATATTGAGGGCTTACAACCGGAACCATTTATGTCCACAATTACATGTTAAAACAGTTAAATTTGACGCATGCATATACCCCAAAGTCACTTACATTTATTATGGAGGGCAGAATTTGTTGCCGGCGAAATGAGTAACATGTAATTGTGGTCAAAGATGGTTCTGGTTTTAAGTCCTCAATATCATCCCCATACAAACAAAAGAAGAAAAAACAAAACGGTCATTTTCAGATACGGTACTTGAATGTCGCACTTAGTGTATCCAAAACAGCTTAGAGTACTGGTATCTAACTTGCACCATAATTAGACAAGGTGGTCCAAAACACCTTTAAAACTTTGCAGAGAGATTTCTTCAAATTTGGTGGACATGTTGAAGAAACCAGAATACAATAGATGGTAATTTTAAGATTTTAACTGTTAAATTATTGTAAAGTGCAATTTAAACTACTGTGTGTTACACAAATGCAAGGTAGCAGTTATTTTGTAGATGTTGGAAAGTATTTTTTCAAAGACTGATCAAGGTGTACATAATTATTTAGAGTCTGACGCATAATTACAAAGAAGATTTATTTCATGTTATCAATTATCATTAAATTGAAAAACAGTAAGTTTCCATTTATTGTGCTTTATTTCTTCTCCAGGGTAGTGAGTTTATTATTACTTTCAAAGCTAAATGTGTGTCATTGCATAGACCAACGTCTACATGTAACATGCATGACTGCATTAGACATACATGTGGACAAACTGGTTTTAACTATTTTTCTGTACATGACCACTGTTTCTTAATTTGAGCTTTATTTTCAATGCTGTTTTTACTATATACAACAAAGATCTTTTAGAAAATTTTCAAACAATTTCAAAATGTCTCCACAATTTTGACAATTCTGCCTCTGAAAATCTTTTTGGACCACCATGTAGTGTACATCTAAATACTTGCATATAGCCATGCAGAATGGCTGAAAGTGGACTCATATTTATACCAATTTTATAAGAAAATTTTACCTAATTTTTTATCTGAGCCCCAGATTTTTGACCACATTTCATACAATTTTAAAAACTTGGAGCGATTGCAGAATAGGGTGCAACGCTACTAGTCTTATTACAAGACTGCCCTACCCCAACCCTAACCCTAAACTCCGTAAACGAGGACTGGACTCAAGTCTAGCAAGTTACACCCTATTCAGTAATTGTACCAAAAACTTTAACAAAATGTTTACAAAATTTCAAAATGTGGTACTTTAAATTTTTTGTTTGAAAGACCCATTTTTATACCACAATTGACCCATAGGGAGCCATTGCTAAACCAGAGACGTAGAAATATTGGTGAGCATGGCGAGGCCCAATATACAATTTTTGTAATTGACCACTTTGTCACCGTTGGCCGCGTTTGGCTCTGCTTACTCAATTTAGCGGAGCAGAAAACTGAAAGCGAGGCCAAAGATTTAATTACATACTCCCAATTATGCAAAGTTAATTTGTTAAGTAACTATAAGGACTATCTAGCTGAGACTTGGTACATAATGTAGTACAAGTAAAATAGAAGTATACTATATTTAGCATTTTGCCAATTATAATCTGCATAATTAATTAGAGCTGATTTTATTTTTTCAAGAAATTAACCCTAATTAATTATGCAGATTAAAATTAGCAAAATGCTAAGCATAAAATATTTCTCTTTTACTTGTACTACATATGTACCAACTGTCAGCTAGATAGTCCTTATAGTTGGGAGTAAATCTTTGGCCTGGCTTTCAGTTTTCTGCTCTGCTAAATTGGAGTTAGCAAAGCAAATACAAGACAGTCCAACATCTCTTATCCGGACCTCTTTTATATTGATCTCTCTGTTATCCGGCTGTGAAATCTTTACAGGAAAACATGTTTTTGATGATTTAACACCTTAATTTCATGCTCTGAATGCTTAGCATGACATATATGTGTTGCATAAAGCACTCTAAAGCCATCTTTTAGTGTTATTACCCCATGTTAAAACAATATTTGTTATCACAATTTCAGTACTTGGGCCAGTCAATGCAGAATTACATGTAATTCACTTATCATCCGGATTTTTCACTTATCCGGACAGTGCTTGGTCCCATCATGGCCGGATAAGAGAGGTTGGACTGTACATCCATGTATGGTTATTTGTATGCACTCCAATCATTAGCGCCAATCCGGCTTGAGATGTGGGGGGACAACCGGCCAAAAGTGGCTGAAAAGAACAAAAAATGGGTCATGCAATAAGTACCTGCATGTCCAACCATGTCTTTTATACAGCCCGTATTGTTGCCCATGATCCCAATCAATACATTTCAGCAAAAAAGCAAACTAAAACAGTACCAACTGACCAGCAGGGAAACTTAATGGATCTTAAAAAGATTCAAGTAGTGTACATAACCAAGGAAATAAATGTTAAAAACTGTTTAATATGTACAACAACATCCATAATTTAGGGTTAAAAGGCAAAACAACCAATGTTTCTGGAGCATATAAAACATCCCTTGTACAAGGTAAAAACAAGTAGCACTAGTAACTAGCACTGCAAGAGATTAAAAATCTTTTCTTTTATTAAAATCTCTTGCAGTGCTGGCAGTGCTAGTTACTAGTGCTACTTGTTTTTACCTTGTAAAAGGGATGTTTTTATGCTCCCGAAATTTCAGTTGGATGTTGTTGTACATATTAAACAATTTTTTACAATACATTCAGAAATAAACTAAACTGGGTTAATCTGCCGATTGACACTAACTAAACCAGAGACAGATATGATCCATTTAGTATGATTTCATAAAATATATTGGTTGAAATGTCTGACATATTTTGCTATTCAGAATGCTGCACCTACCTTACTTATGCTAACAATTGACCAAAAATTGTGAAGAGTTGCCATAAAATACTTTATAACCCACACAAGTGACCTAAGGAATAACACATGTTACAAATTATGTCAAATTAGGGGGCGGAGAGGCTCGAAACAGCAAATTTTGCGTAATTTTTATGGGGATGGCCACTCCCTTTTGGATCCACACCACCGGCGTGTCCAGGATCTGTACCTGTGGGGGGCTCAGAAAAGTAATGCGGGGGACTTAATGGCTAAAAACGGCTGATTTTACATGCTTTTTAACAAAGTGCAGGGGGCTTAAGCCCCTGGACACGCCACTGTACACTTTTAATAAAAATGCCAAAATTTGCTTTCCGGGCAAAAGGGAGTAAGCAATTTTTGGCAGATCAAAAGGGGGAGGCAAGAGATGTCATATTTGGGATGCTTTTCAAACCTGAGCACACTTTGGGTGTCAAAGTTGGCAATCCTGCAGTTATTTGACATTTTGACTGATTGCCGTAATTAAGTATTAAAAGTATGATGGTTTCAGGTATTGTGGGTCTAAAATGCACAAACATAATTATTATTATATTCTTATATTTAATAGTAAAATGTCTGCTAATATATAGCACACATTACAATAAGACAGCATCCCCCCTCCACATTCCCCACCCCTCCCAATCTACTCATGATATTTTCCCACACAAATGTTCCACTTTATTTTAGAAACAAAACTTATCATAAAAATTCCATTCTATAGCAGTTGCAAGGTTAATATCTCCAGGTCTCAAAGTCAGGTGTTTTTTGTTTATTTATTTATTTATTTATTTTGAGGGGAGGGGCTTCAAACAAGTCATTTTTTTTCAGGCAAAATCTGTTTTGAATGAAAATGGACTTTTACCCTTAAAGGGTGCACTTGATTTCCAGGGGGAGGCATGGGAGTTTCTTGAAGAAAAAAAAACTTCACCCACTAGTGAGATCAAAATAATATTTTGCCCCACTGATGATTAACAAAAAATATCTCCACCATCCAACTATGCATAAAGGTGTAGGCCTACATTAAAATATTTGTGTCACAGATATTTCTAACTACCCTAAACATTCATTCTTGTCAGAGCAACTTGTTACTAGGCATAGCGTATACCACTAACAGAACATGTATAGGCCTAACCTGGGCCTACACTAATTAGGAAATGCTGCCAAATTACCTTCTGTTATATTGAAACCAATAGGCCTACATGAAAGAGAAAATAGATAAAATTATTTAGAAAAGTAAACACAGTTATGAATTATCGAGAAAATTTCAGCTACTAATGACATATGAGTAGCAACTTTTACTTATCATATGAGAAGCGATACCTTTGATGCTCTTGTTTTTCCATCATTTGATAAGGTCGTCAGTCTAGAATTGATTGTTGAATACCTTGTAAAACAACAGAGCAGTAACGATAAGCCCTTTTAAAAGCAGACTAGTTTTGATTAAAGGGACAATACAGAATTCTGTAGCTAAATCATTTTCCAGCCGGATGTTGCAGTGACGTCAAAGCTTTGAGGCAACTGTTTCATGTGCACATCTTTGCGGCATCTTTAAGTGTGTTCGTGTGTATGCTAGTGCTTTGAGCGAACACTGGCGATTTGTAGCTGCGCCCAATTATGCAATGTGCACTGACGTCACTGCCACATCAGGCTGGAAAATGCTATAGATTTTGGTCAACTAGGTCCATATTTTTACTGATTTTATAGTAAGTTGTAGTACCAAATTCATGCACAGCACATCAAAATTTGAGCTTTAAAAGACTTTTTAAAATGTGTGCTTCTTGTGTAGCATGGAAAATTTTAAAAAGGAGACTCACACCTAAGGACATTTCATTTCTCTAAAAGATAGACACATTTCTAATTTCTCTAAAATTCTTGAAAAAAAGTCTTCTTTGCAAAATTTTCGACAAATTTCCTGAATTTTGGCAAACTTAGCTTTGAACAGGAATTATTTCAAAATCCAAAATTTAAGTATATTTTTGGGTCCATTTTTTATTGAATTGATATAATTTTTCAGGTAAATTTTTAGAATCCCAGCTGCATAGCCTCAGTAGCAACACACAATATTTTTTGAGGGAGGGAGGCAAGAACTGGGGGGGGGCAGGCAAAATCTTGAGCATTTGCCTAAAATTGGGTATTTTAGAAACTAAAAAGTGGATATTGTGCAATTTTCTTATTTTGACTTGTGAAGCCTAAACAAAATAACTCAATGTATACTTATATAGCTTTCAAAAATCCATGCCAAAAATAGGAAATATAAATCATCGTTTGCTTGACTGCAACACGATTGACTAACTGTCATAACGTGTTTTTTTGGTGACCGAGCTTTTGCTGCCTATGCTCCCAGATTGTAGATCAAATCAAAAATTGTACTTTTGAACAGTTTAAGAAGCTCCTGAAGAGCCACCTATTTCAGGATGCTTATCAGCAGTAGCTTTTGAGCTAATGAGTGCGGTTGAACATTTTGAAATGATTTTGGCGCGATGACATAAATGTAACTGATTGATTGATTGACTGATTGTCACCAGTTGACTGCACATATGGTTGGATGCACAAGTGGGGTCATTGCACAAATTAATTCCTAAATTGTCCCCAAATAGGATTGTCACACCATAGACCCTAGAATGCCACAAACAGTTTGCTACAAGCAGTTGCATACAAGGCAAAATTTCCAAAGCAGGTAAAATTGTCCTGATGACTTGCTACTAAAATTACTCTTCTTGGCCAAGTGTGTGTGAAATGTGCAAACATTTGCATAGTTCATGCTACAATGGGTCAACATGAGGCTAAGGTTCGAATCCTGGGGGCACCAAGTGACTTCTTTGTTCATATTCTCTCCTTTTTTGTTTCTTCTTTAACTTCTAATAGCAAAAAGCAGTATTCAGTGTTAGGGTTAATGATGACACACATACAACACAAGGAAATCAAAGTGGAGATGCAACTCATGCAAGGTGTAGGCCTACAGTACAAACACATTGATAGAGGAAGTCATAATGTTTCTGATAGGCCTATGCACTTTATAGCAGAAGTAATTAAAATCCAATCTGGCATATCAAGTTATCACTTTATTATATAAAAACCCTTATAAAATATATATGTAATGTTTATCAGTTTGAGGAAGTAATGTGTACTATAACAGCAGAGCTATAAGGGATGTTTGGCACTAAATAAGGACAGTAGTACTTCAACCCAACTTTATGTCATTAAGAAACTAACTTTAGGTCTTTTAAAAATAAATGTCAAACCATGAAATACATTATTGCATATCAAAAAAAAATAACACAAATTTTCAGTCACAGGCACTGTTTATCTATAATAAATTACAGAGTTGCAAAACTTTTCGTGATAAAAACTCAAACAGTGGTGATGCAACTGCAAATTTCACTTTTGCAAACCTAATCATTCACCGAGTTACGTCAGAAATGTAGTCGAAGAAGATGCTGAAAAATTGAATATGATAGCAGCGAATGTCGTTATGGTATAGCGGCAGGAAAATTTCAGGTATTTTCACCTCGCTACCTCCCATTTCTCAAATATCCTATGTGCAATATAAACCACAATTGCGTACCAGGCAGATAGCCACTACATGTAGCAAGAAACAACCCATCTTCCAGCCAGCTTATCAGCAAAAAAGCACGATATTCATCTAGTTAACAGGTGAGATCTTTCTAATTTTATTTTTAAGAAACTTCGAAGGACTCGAACCCAAGTCTACACCATATTGCAGGTTTCGACCAGGTTAGCACTATTCGAAAGAAGGCAAACAATGCAATTAGGAATTCAGGTGGAATATCATTTTATTACAGAGCTAACTTGGATATTGCTGTAGAAAAATTATCTAGTAGCTCAGATAATATCCTCTGGGTCAAAATATCATCAAATGATGGTATTGCTTTAATTGTGTGTATTGTTTACAGGTCACCTCATAACTCCCCATTTACTATTAATGAAGATATTTATGACATTCTCGAATCTGAATACTCTAATTACCAGTCTCGTTTCAGTGAATTCAAGTTCATTATAGTCGGTGATGTTAATGGTAGAACAGGTAATGAGGACGACTTTATTGAAGGAGATGAATGCCCTGATGGTTGGCTCCCAGAGACATATGAAGAGGATGAAGAAATGTGTAAGAGAAAAAATTCTGACAGCACACTCAACAGTTTTGGTAAAGATTTTTTAAATTTTTGCAAAGGTACTGGCTTCAGAATTGTGAATGGAAGAATTAATAGCCAAGCTTCCGGATTATTCACTTTCATTAGTCATCAAGGCAAAAGTGTCGTCGACTATTTACTTACCAAACCAACTAATTTCCCGCTTATTACTGATGTTGCCATTTACAACAGAATTGAGTCAGATCATATGCCCATTGTATTTAACATGCATTTTGAGAACCATTTGGACAATGAGAATGTTAACATTTCAGATAAAGAAGATGATGATGAGGCAGGCACCACCATGAATAACTTATTGAAGCGCTTTGTTTGGAATACCAATTGCCTGCATTCATTTATGAAAAGATGGAAACATCCAGACTTCATCAACATGAATAACAGGTTTAGAACTTCATATTGATCAGGCAGTTTCAATTCTTGGTGACATGTTCTACTTTGTTGGAAAAAGTATGTTCCGACAACAAAAGCAAGTTAGAACTACTGCAAAGAAACAAGACAGCTGGTTTGATGCCGAGTGTTTGCAGCTTAAAAATACGGTTCAGCGAAAACTTAACAGGTTTAGATTGAGTCGCACAGAAGAGGCTTTGTCAGAATATAAGATCATTAAACAGCAGTATAAAATTCGTTTAAAGAAAAAGAAATATTTATTCAGGAAAGAGAAGCAACAGGCTCTTCTTGATTCCCTCAACAGTAATGATATCAAAACTTTCTGGGCACAAATAAAGTCACCTCCTAAAAGTGTATCTGATCGTATATCAACCAATCAGTGGCTGCATCATTTTAGAAATCTTTTTAACCCAGAGAGTGAGTGTCCTCCTGATAACCACTCCGAGGAGGCCAATAAAAGTGACACCGAATGAGAGACTTTTCTTAACACTGAAGTAACTGAGGATGAGGTAGCTAAATCTGTGAACTCTTTGAAACAGGGCAAAGCGACTGGTATTGATGGCATACCTGCTGAATTTCTTAAACATTCGCCAAAAGTCTTGCTCGATATGCTTGTAAGTTTATTCAATGCAATATTAAGCTCTGGTTGCTTTCCCTTGCAGTGGGCCACTGGGCTGATTGTCCCTATTTTTAAAAAAGGTAAACGTGATGAGCCCAGTAATTATCGGGGAATATCACTTATTTCAGTTCTATGTAAAGTTTTCTCGGGAGTTCTCCTGAATAGATTGAACTTCTGGGCAGACGCAGTGAATTTCTTTTGCCAAGAACAAGCTGGTTTCAGAAAAGGTTATCGCACAACAGATAATGTTTTTATTATGTATACAGTAATTAATAGATACTTGTCACGTAAAAAAGGTCGATTATATATTGCTTTAGTAGATTTTCGTAAAGCTTTTGATTCTGTGAATCACCAACTGCTCATTTCTAAACTAAAAGATGCTGGAATTACAGGTAACATCCTTGAAGTGTTGCGTTCCATGTATATGCAATTAAATGCACATGTTAAAACTCCTAATGGAGTCACAAATTCATTTCCTTGTTTATCAGGTGTTCAGCAAGGGTCTGTATTATCACCATTTCTTTTTAATTTGTTCCTCAACAGCTTGAGTCAGCAGCTGAATTCTTCTGACATCCAGGAAATCCAACTTGGAGACGCATATATAAACCACTTACTCTATGCTGATGATCTAGCACTGATCAGTGATAGAGTATTTGGACTGCAACGACAAATAAATATTCTTGCTAACTACTGTAAAGTATGGGGTCTAACAGTCAATACTGAGAAAACAAAAATCATTGTTTTTCGTCGTGGTGGTGTATTAAAGAGATATGAAAAATGGTATTATTTAGACGAGCAAATAGACACTGTTAATTCATTTTTACTTAGGAGTTACATTCAGTTCGTCTGGATCATGGATCAAATCACAAGAGTATTTAAGTGTACAGGCTAAGAAAGCCCCTTTTAGTGTTAAAAGCATTGCAAGTAAATTTGGTCGCCTACCTCCTGATGTACTGTGCAAAATTTTTGATACTAAAATTGCCCCAATTATGTTTTATGGCTGCGAATTATGGGGAACAGATGAATCAATGTTCATTGAAAGAGTGCATTTAAGTTTCTGCAGGTACCTACTCAACATACCAAAAACAACTTCTAGTGATGGTGTGCGAGGTGAATTGGGCAGATATCCTTTGTTTATTCAAACTCTGATAAGAGTTATCAAGTATTGGTTATATATTCTTGAATTAAGTCATAATAGAACATTATTTCAGTGTTATAAATTTCAGTACAACAAAGTTTAACGTGGCCAGGAGTGTTGGGCACTAGCTGTCAAAAACATTTTGTTTTCTAGAGGATTTGGTCACGTTTGGATTGCACAAGGTGTTGCCAATAAAAATGTTTTTATTTCACTTTTTAACAACGTTGTACAGACATAGAACTACAACGCTTTTGATGAGTCTATGCGTTTAATTCTAAGTTAAAATATTATTCAATCTTTAAGACTGATATCATATGTGAAAAGTATTTATTTATTATTGAAAATGTTATGATGAAGATTTTGTTGACTAAACTCCGACTGGGTAGTTTGAATTTGGAAGTAGTTTTAGGAAGATATGAAGGTATACCACACGATGAACGTCTCTGTAAATTATGTGAGTCTGGATTGGTCAAGATGAACTGCATTTTGTTCTAGTGTGTGATTATTTTACTGAATGAGCTGCAACGTTTTATACCTAGATACTATCGTGAAAACCCAACTGAACTGAAGTATTGCCAATTCATGCAGACTTCTGATAGCAGGATCTTGAAAAATCTGTGTAAATATCTATTTAATGCATGTAAGAAGAGAGATATATACTTTCGTCAGTAGATGTATACGTTAATATTGTTTATGTAATTTACAATGTATTTTAGGGCCGGAGGCCTTTATATACTGAATAAATTTCCCTCATTTGAGGGAATTGAATTGAATTGAAAAATTGTGGTAGTGTACAGTATTGTTGAATTTAACTGTGCAGTGGGACAATCTTCTTCAGTGGTGGAGCTGAAACTATCTCTACATAAACCAGATGGGTCCTATGAAGTGTCAGGACACACCAATGTAACAAGGCAAGTTACTGCGGATGACAACAATGCTGTATTTATTTGTCACATGAGAAGCAGGACTTCTTATCGTAATTGCTCCACAGGTCCGCTCATAGTTTCGGAAACCCCTACACCAACTTTGTCATTGATGACACCACCGGTTGAAAACATAGACACAGATATCACTCATGTTACAAACCCTGCAATCATTGGAAGCACTTTGGGTACTGGTCTTCTAATGTTGATAGTGATGGCCATTGTTTGTGTTCTTCTGGTGAAATGTAAGAACTCAAATTCTACAGAAACTGGTCTTAGAGAAGACATCAACAATGCGCATACTATGTCACCACCCAATCTTACAACATGGCAAAATGATGCAAAATCTTATCCTTTGCATATCACAAAAACATCTTCATGAACCTCATGGGACAGGATAATATCTACCACTCTACCAAAACCAAATGATAAATCCTACTTTCCAATATATGAGAATTGTAAAAGAGTGAAAAAACATACTTTTATGAAAAGACTGAAGTAGTAGAACTTTAATTGTGTATGTTAAGTGAAATTATACTTTTGCGTTTGAAGTGCATCATTTTGAGATCAAGCAAAGAGTAAAATTAAATAATGTTCACTTTTTTTTTACTCAGGCATTCATTCAATAAGGATAAAAAAGTTGACCTTTCTAAATTCTGAAGTAAAATTGGTAAAGATGATAAACTCACAAGTCAACAAGTCAAAGTCTGCAGATACTATGCCTTTCCTGGTCCTGGTTTTATCATACATCATCCCAGCAAACACAAAAACATTTTAAAAACGTTTTAAATAAGTTATATTTTGGCTTTTGGTTTAGGTAAAAATGTTTTAATAACATTAAAATGTCGGGTTATATAAAGGTCATGATAACGTTTTAAAACGTTTTGTATGAAAACACACTACAACAATATTTTTAAATGTTTTCAAAAAATGTTATTGTAAACTATTTTGCAAACATTTTTGCCAAATATTGTGTTAATACTTAAATAACATTATGTTAAAATATTTGAATCCAGCAAACACAGAAATGTTCTTAAAATGTTTTTTTGAAAACCTTTTAATAACATTTAAATGTCGGGTTATATAAAGGTCATGAAAACGTTTTTAAAACGTTATTGAAAATATTTTGGGCAAACATTTTCAAAAATATTTTTCCAACCTCAAAATAACATTCTGTTTAGAATGTTTTGTATCAAGTTTTCAAGAATGTTTTTGGAATGTTATTAAAACGTTTTTATACCCTTTATATAACCCGACATTTAAACGTTTTCTGTAAAACATTTTTATTTGCTGAGCAGTAGATTATCAAAAAATGTTTTTTAAGGTTATGAAAACGCTTTTATACTCTTAATATACCCTTTATATAACCCGACATTTAAACGTTTTCTGACAACCTTTTATAACCTTTTGCGAATGATGTCGAAAACGTTTTGTGTTTGCTGGGATATGAACTGTCTGTATATAGATATAAATCTTCAAATTTAAAGCTTATCTTGTGGTGTAACTCAGGCAGCGAGCGGCATGATGGGCGAAGAGAGATGGCAAAATCGCTCAGCCGTATGGCGTTTTCCATACACTCAGTTTTGTGGGGTTCACTATCGAACCCACGGTTGTTTGATGTATGTAGAATTGGCTTCATTATTAACTAAATGCAAACTATAGATGGCGCTATTTATCCTAAATCACATTTCTTTATTTGCAAGGGCTAATATTGGTGCTCCCAAGCATTGATACTGATGAAATACCTATTTACAGCTGATATTGGTATCAACGCAGTAGCTATCTAATTCTGGTGCTGCTAATTAAATCTACCACTGATACTTTTGTTTGTTTGTTTATTTCTTCTTTATACTGGGTCCATATTCAGGGGAAAATTTAAGTATTCCCCTGTTCTTCCATATGGCCCAGTTAAATACTGGTATTGATGAAATAGCTATCTATTGATGAAGTTTGTATTAGTGAAGTAGTTATCTACTGCTGATATTGGTATTGATGAAGTAGCTATCTACTCCTGATATTGGCATTGATGAAGCAGCGATATACTGCTGATATTAGTTTTGATGCAGTAGCCATCTACTGCTGATATCAGTATTGATGAAGTAACTAATTATTCCTGACAAGGTATTGAGGCAGTAGCTTTATCTACTCTTGATATTCGCATTGATGAAGTAGCTTTTTACTGTTGATATTGGCATTGATGAAGTAGCCATCTACTGCTGATATCAGTATTGATGAAGTAAATAACTACTCCTGACAAGGTATTGAGGCAGTAGCTTTATCTAATCCTTATTCTACTCTTGATATTGGCATTGATGAAGTAGCCATCTACTGCTGATATCAGTATTGATGAAGTAACTAATTATTCCTGACAAGGTATTGAGGCAGTAGCTTTATCTACTCTTGATATTGGCATTGATGAAGTAGCTTTTTACTGTTGATATTGGCATTGATGAAGTAGCCAGCTACTGCTGATATCAGTATTGATGAAGTAACTAATTATTCCTGACAAGGTATTGAGGCAGTAGCTTTATCTACTCTTGATATTGGCATTGATGAAGTAGCTTTTACTGTTGATATTGGCATTGATGAAGTAGCCAGCTACTGCTGATATCAGTATTGATGAAGTAGCTATCTACTGCTGATATTAGTTTTGATGCAGTAGCCAGCTACTGCTGATATCAGTATTGATGAAGTAACTAATTATTCCTGACAAGGTATTGAGGCAGTAGCTTTATCTACTCTTGATATTGGCATTGATGAAGTAGCTTTTTACTGTTGATATTGGCATTGATGAAGTAGCCAGCTACTGCTGATATCAGTATTGATGAAGTAGCTATCTACTGCTGATATTAGTTTTGATGCAGTAGCCAGCTACTGCTGATATCAGTATTGATGAAGTAACTAATTATTCCTGACAAGGTATTGAGGCAGTAGCTTTATCTACTCTTGATATTGGCATTGATGAAGTAGCTTTTTACTGTTGATATTGGCATTGATGAAGTAGCCAGCTACTGCTGATATCAGTATTGATGAAGTAGCTATCTACTGCTGATATTAGTTTTGATGCAGTAGACAGCTACTGCTGATATCAGTATTGATGAAGTAACTAATTATTCCTGACAAGGTATTGAGGCAGTAGCTTTATCTACTCTTGATATTGGCATTGATGAAGTAGCTGTTTACTGTTGATATTGGCATTGATGAAGTAGCCAGCTACTGCTGATATCAGTATTGATGAAGTAACTAATTATTCCTGACAAGGTATTGAGGCAGTAGCTTTATCTACTCTTGATATTGGCATTGATGAAGTAGCTTTTACTGTTGATATTGGCATTGATGAAGTAGCCATCTACTGCTGATATCAGTATTGATGAAGTAAATAACTACTCCTGACAAGGTATTGAGGCAGTAGCTTTATCTAATCCTGATATTCGCATTGATGAAGTAGCTTTTTACTGTTGATATTGGCATTGATGAAGTAGCCATCTACTGCTGATATCAGTATTGATGAAGTAACTAATTATTCCTGACAAGGTATTGAGGCAGTAGCTTTATCTACTCTTGATATTGGCATTGATGAAGTAGCTTTTTACTGTTGATATTGGCATTGATGAAGTAGCCAGCTACTGCTGATATCAGTATTGATGAAGTAACTAATTATTCCTGACAAGGTATTGAGGCAGTAGCTTTATCTACTCTTGATATTGGCATTGATGAAGTAGCTTTTACTGTTGATATTGGCATTGATGAAGTAGCCAGCTACTGCTGATATCAGTATTGATGAAGTAGCTATCTACTGCTGATATTAGTTTTGATGCAGTAGCCAGCTACTGCTGATATCAGTATTGATGAAGTAACTAATTATTCCTGACAAGGTATTGAGGCAGTAGCTTTATCTACTCTTGATATTGGCATTGATGAAGTATCTTTTTACTGTTGATATTGGCATTGATGAAGTAGCCAGCTACTGCTGATATCAGTATTGATGAAGTAGCTATCTACTGCTGATATTAGTTTTGATGCAGTAGCCAGCTACTGCTGATATCAGTATTGATGAAGTAACTAATTATTCCTGACAAGGTATTGAGGCAGTAGCTTTATCTACTCTTGATATTGGCATTGATGAAGTAGCTTTTACTGTTGATATTGGCATTGATGAAGTAGCCAGCTACTGCTGATATCAGTATTGATGAAGTAGCTATCTACTGCTGATATTAGTTTTGATGCAGTAGACAGCTACTGCTGATATCAGTATTGATGAAGTAACTAATTATTCCTGACAAGGTATTGAGGCAGTAGCTTTATCTACTCTTGATATTCGCATTGATGAAGTAGCTTTTTACTGTTGATATTGGCATTGATGAAGTAGCCAGCTACTGCTGATATCAGTATTGATGAAGTAGCTATCTACTGCTGATATTAGTTTTGATGCAGTAGACAGCTACTGCTGATATCAGTATTGATGAAGTAACTAATTATTCCTGACAAGGTATTGAGGCAGTAGCTTTATCTACTCTTGATATTGGCATTGATGAAGTAGCTTTTTACTGTTGATATTGGCATTGATGAAGTAGCCAGCTACTGCTGATATCAGTATTGATGAAGTAACTAATTATTCCTGACAAGGTATTGAGGCAGTAGCTTTATCTACTCTTGATATTGGCATTGATGAAGTAGCTTTTTACTGTTGATATTGGCATTGATGAAGTAGCCAGCTACTGCTGATATCAGTATTGATGAAGTAGCTATCTACTCCTGATATTGGCATTGATGAAGCAGCGATATACTGCTGATATTAGTTTTGATGCAGTAGCCATCTACTGCTGATATCAGTATTGATGAAGTAACTAATTATTCCTGACAAGGTATTGAGGCAGTAGCTTTATCTACTCTTGATATTGGCATTGATGAAGTAGCTTTTTACTGTTGATATTGGCATTGATGAAATAGCCAGCTACTGCTGATATCAGTATTGATGAAGTAGCTATCTACTGCTGATATTAGTTTTGATGCAGTAGCCAGCTACTGCTGATATCAGTATTGATGAAGTAACTAATTATTCCTGACAAGGTATTGAGGCAGTAGCTTTATCTACTCTTGATATTCGCATTGATGAAGTAGCTTTTTACTGTTGATATTGGCATTGATGAAGTAGCCAGCTACTGCTGATATCAGTATTGATGAAGTAACTAATTATTCCTGACAAGGTATTGAGGCAGTAGCTTTATCTACTCTTGATATTGGCATTGATGAAGTAGCTTTTTACTGTTGATATTGGCATTGATGAAGTAGCCAGCTACTGCTGATATCAGTATTGATGAAGTAGCTATCTACTGCTGATATTAGTTTTGATGCAGTAGCCAGCTACTGCTGATATCAGTATTGATGAAGTAACTAATTATTCCTGACAAGGTATTGAGGCAGTAGCTTTATCTACTCTTGATATTCGCATTGATGAAGTAGCTTTTTACTGTTGATATTGGCATTGATGAAGTAGCCAGCTACTGCTGATATCAGTATTGATGAAGTAGCTATCTACTGCTGATATTAGTTTTGATGCAGTAGCCAGCTACTGCTGATATCAGTATTGATGAAGTAGCTTTTTACTGTTGATATTGGCATTGATGAAGTAGCCATCTACTGCTGATATCAGTATTGATGAAGTAACTAATTATTCCTGACAAGGTATTGAGGCAGTAGCTTTATCTACTCTTGATATTGGCATTAATGAAGTAGCTTTTTACTGTTGATATTGGCATTGATGAAGTAGCTATCTACTGCTGATATTGGTATTGATGAAGTCACTATCTACTGCTGATTTTGGCAGTGATGAAGTCCCCATCTACTACTGATATCAGTATTGATGAAGGAACTAAAAATGTTAGTTCTTTTGGGTAAAAAATGTATATCTTCAATAAGAAGGTCATAATTTTTAAATGATGGTCATTTCCTCCCAGCTACATACACTTTAAGCACATATCATTTGATTGATAAAGTTTACTTTGGGGACTGGTAAATGTTAAAAATATCATTCTTTTTATAATTTGCCATAAAATTTGTATTATACTGCAAATTTCAAAAAAATCTAAATTATTTGATATGACTCATTTCTTGTATTCAGAATGCAATTTGGTGTGTCTGATGTGCTCTCATGTCCCACAAAAATACTGTGCAAATATTGCTGTTTTCTTTGTTTTTTCCAAATGTTTCAATACAAAAATGACAATTTGAATGACTTATCTTCAATTTTAGACAATTTCATAGTGTAAATTTTGTTGAAATGGATGTATCAGACTTTCAAGGAAATAGACAGCCTACCACACCAAAAATAGATGATTTCATTTTGGTATAGTTATTGTTACACACCCCCATGTCAACAATTATTGGAATGGTATACTTTAAATATGGCTTATTCACAAAAATATTTTTATTGTGGTTCAAAGGAAATATCAAAATTGAACCAAATCATTCTCTTTCAGTTTAGGAAAAATACACTTCGATTATTGTCATAATAATATTTTTCCTGTACGTTAAGGAAATTCCAACCTAAGTTACAGTGTACAAAGCAAGAAGTGTGTTATTCTTATGACCATATCGCATATTTTTGACTCTATTTAATAATCATTTTTTCCATGAAAAAAATAACAAACCAACATACAGGAAGTCATATTTACAATAAAAAATGTCTAAATATGGAGAAATTAATAATAGGTGGATATCTGGGTATCTAATTTCAATAGCAACGTAATTAAAACAAAAAATATCACCTTTTATGAACTTTATATTAGGGGGGTCACATCATTCTTTTATCTACAATATAAATGTTTGGCATTAAGTTTTTCAGAAGCATCTTGCAAAATGATGAAGATAGCAATTTAAATGGATCAAATTGGATTAAGCGGTTTCGAGTTACGCCAATTTAAAAGTTCGAAAAATTGCTGTTTTTCAGCATGATTTTGATAAAAACGCATTTTCTCGACAATATGGCATGTTTGAAGACTAAAAAAATCAAAATTATATGCTTCCTATGTCCGATTTTCACTTAAAGTTGCTGTATAACTGAGTCTTTCAACATAGATATGTCAAGAGGTACATCATTTGCTTCAGTTTTTGAAAAAGATTACTCCAAATATGGACTAAAACACCAAAATCAAGGATCGTCGCACTCTCATTTTAACCCCTTGCAGAATAAAATTGCAGATTTACGACAATCTCATAGATTAAAAATATGAATTGTGAATGGCTGCATTTACACTAAGCCAACTTTAACCCTTGGGTTGAAACACAAAAACAACAACAAAAGCTTCATGTGCATCAAAATATTGTGAGAAATTGCCTCAAAAGTGGGAAAAATCTAGAAAATCAAGGAAATTGCCGCTCAATGTAAAAAAGTGCTACAGAATGAAACAGCAAGTTACGGACACCCTCGGAATAAAAATATCAACTTTGTACATCCATATTCAAGGTAAAACAACTCTAGGACTTCAAGTTGGACCACTGCAGTAGATAAAAACAACAAGTTGGTCATAATTTGTTGATAACTACACTCCAGAAATGGAAAAATATGAAAACTTCACAAGTAAGGTCAACAATTTCTATGGGAAAATACACAGGAAAATGGCCCAAAAACAAATGTTTCAATATATTGCCATTTTTTAACCCAACATCCTAGAAATTTCTTGTTTACGTCAAAAGAAAGATATTTTTGTGGAGATTCAGGAAAAAGGAGTCTCAATTTGATTGCACATGTGGCACACAGTAGGGTAACTCATCATCTACAGTCATCATATCAAAATTTCACCCTTGGACAGCGTTTCCTATGGGAAAATACACACGTTTCGGGCAAAAAAAACATCAAATTTTCAAATTTATCGTAGAAAAAACCAAGTTGTGCCAAAATAAAGATACATTTCTCATGGTTCAGAAAAAGTAACTTTAAAATTCACTACATCGTTGGCACCGGGTCGAAAAACTCACTTTCTAAAGGCAATTTCTTAATTTCTTCTGCGGATCCAGACACTGGTCTTTGCTGATAAATAATGTGGTGCTTTCACAGAGCCGCCGTGTAAAATTCAAAAGGTCAATAGACCTAAAAATATTTTTTTTGTAACTACACATATACTAAATAAATATTTGAAAATGTTTAGGTCTCTATGAAGAAAACAATTTGATATTTTTTTATGCTCAAAACATGCCATTGTTCATTTATGGGTCGTATGCAGACACCTATTATATGAGCTAATGTGTGACCCCCCCTATTTATATTCAAACTTTTATTATGAGAACAAGGAAAGTGAGTCACTTGTGGAGCAAAAATAAGTTTTATTTTTATTTGGCAACTTGGTCAAAATAGTACTGTAGGCTAAAATATCCTAAAAACCTACTTCAAAATTGGAGCTAGTGTTCCTGAGATACACCTACATTCAAGGAAAATAATGTTGGCATACTAAATGTAAATCGCCACCTGTCTCTCCCAATTCTATGTTGATGAGGAGGAACGGGAGAGGGAAGCAGAAAGGGGAAGGTTTGTACTTCTCATTAAACATAGTTATACTAATTTTACTGAACTATCAGAGGGGCAATGAAGAGTTCCAATATCTTGTCAAGATGTGTCAACAATTTTTCCTTGATTGTAGTTATATATTACAAATAACAATAACATAAAATTTGCCTTCTTCTTTTGGCTGCAAGGCAAAATTATTATTTTTTCCCATGTTGGGGTGTGTTCATATTTTCTTTGTCCATGTTGGGGTGTGTTTATTTTTGTGTGAATGTGACTCATTTAGCTTGTTCATGTGTGTCATATATAGAGGGCTCAGTGCAACACTGTCTAGTTTCCATTTTGAGAAAATTTTAATTGTGTTTTGAGAATGCTGCCCTCATAGGCCTTGTGTTTTACTGGTCTGTGGTATTGCCCCTGACAACCCCGGTGGGGTTACTCCCTGGCAGGGGGGACACGTAGGACCGTTACCATAAGTACAAATTACCCCCTTTTGCAGTCGATTTCAAGGACAACTCATGAAATTTTACCCCTTTTTTTACTCCAAAACAAGGACAAAATGGTACTCTGAAACACCCCTATTTTTTAGATTCCGAGGACACATTTGCAATTTTGACCCTATTCCAACATTTCTTTGTGATTTATTTATCTGGCCAGCTATCCACGGGATTGGGAGAAAATAATAAGAACCCCTTTTTTCAATTTCGCGGACATTTGTGCGATATAACACCCCTATTTTTCCAATTTCACAGACAATTTTGTCCGCGGACAAGCCCTAAAAATGACCCCTTTTTCCGCGATTTTGGTAACGATCATGCGGTCAGTATTGCAAGTTGGGTGACCCCACCGGGCTGACAACTCCAAGAAAAAAAATATACAATTATTTCTTGTTCTAAGTACTGTTTAATTATGTACATATTCTGTAGAACACTTTGATTTGGGTACAAGTAGTGTAAAATAGCAAATTTGTGTGAAATACACTGAATATGTATCAACTTTCACTTCAAATAGTATGAAACTAAAAATTGGACCAAACTATTGCTGACTGGGCAAATTCTCTGACAAAAAGGCTAGGCATGCCACTACATAGTTTACTGAAAATTCGGTACCAAAATCTAATTTTGGCCCTAAATGGAGACAAGGTAGTGTTTTGTGATGAGCCCCTGATATGTAAATGTTTTATTTAAACAAGGTAGAGAAAAAAAGCTTTTTACATTTAGTGGAGATTCAATTAAAATGTTGTCACACATAATAAGCTTTACACCTTATATGCATGCTTGTAGCCAGAATTTTTTTGTGGTGGCTGAACTTCCAGAAAGTGGATGTTTAACTAAATTATGCTTACATGAAAAAACTTGCCTAACCGCCCTAACAATTGACTTTTGGGACTAAATGAACGGTTTAACATGAAAAGTGGGTCATTTGTCAGTTTTTCATTTTAATTTATACTTTGGTACATTTCCTCATTTTCTATTACATTTTTGTGGGGAGCTTAGGGCCCGTTTATATGAATATCAGGGGATTGTGGAATCTTTAGTCCCAAGTCCTATGGTTTTGTATAGGCCTTTCAGTTACCAATTTGTTGTTTCTTTTGTAGTTATTGGGATTTGATTTCCTAATAAGAATCAAACTTTTGGAATTGTGTCATCAAGAGTTATTATTTTATGACATGTTTTGCAATTTTCCCTATTGAGTGCAACAGGAAGCTTCCCCTTCATGCATGTCAGATGGCACAAGATGCAACAGCCAAATCCCCAGTGGTGTCCCCAGATATTTTTTCGGGGCAAAGTGAATTTCTGGGGGGGTGTAATTAATTTTTGGTTTTATTGGGGAAACAGGGGACAAGAGTTCTGATTGAGGGGGGCATTACCCCCTATGCCCCCGTGACGCTGCCACTGCAAATCCCAGCAAAAACAACCAATGTGATGAAGTGATCTATTGTGAGTGATGTCATGACAACCGAATATCACTTTTACACAATGGGGTGGAATTTTGTGACGTAAGTGGTAATAATTATTTCAAGGACTGGTGTCAAGTCAACCATTTCCACCCTCCTTTATCCGTCATAATGCCACGCATTAGTAGCAATCCATACACCTCCAATGGAAGACATGACCTTAATCTCCCACACAAGGGAGTGTAGATTTCAAATGGAGTCACCCATTTGAAATTTACATTCTCTGTGTAGGAGATTAAGGTCATGTCTTCCATGGGGGGTGTATAGATCTAAACCGGAAACGTTTATAGGTTTGAATTTTAACCTGCCTAATCATGAAGCTCCTGTGGTTAAGGCACAGGTCACGTAAATCTGAGGTCCTGGGTTCAATTCCCAGGTAGGACTACATTTTTTATTTGTCTCCTTTATTACTTGCTACAGCGAACCTGGTGAAAAATTATACTTATAATATTTAATTCCCATCAATCATGCCAATGTTTTCCCAGGGAATAGTCCATTTGTTATATGCATTGCAGACTGATCATTGCCTGCCAATGCCTGCCATCCCACACACCATGTGCTCAACTTGGTCTAACCACAGACCTATATAGAGGGTCTGTGGGCCTAACACACATGACTAACTAACCAAAATGGATCATTCAAGCATATCCCATTATTAAATTCCTTAATAACAGGTAAAAAATAATAACCTTGAATCTGATACAAGGTTAACTCTTTGGTCATGTGTGTGGGAAGCAATCACATAACAACAACAAACACAAGATTTGTTTATTTCAATAAGAATCATTTGGCATGGTAAATCACTTGTTCTAGCCAATTCGGTGATCAAGAAACTCATTGTGTGTTTATTAGTCTATACTTGGATATATATCTCACCACTGTGGTCTTCCATCATGTCTATCATGGCCTACAAAACTCTTATATTCATTATGACTTGCACTGTTACTACCAAAGCAGATCATCACATAATTCTGGAAACTTGGATCACTGATGAAGCCAATCTTGGGCCAGTAATCAATGTATTTTGCAGCCTACCGGTAGAGTGTTACTCCTGCATCTATACATGGACATTCTCAAACTTAACCATTGCTGAGAACAATAAACTGATCAATGCTGATCCGTTGCTGTGTAATGTAACTGTTGGCACTACCAAGTTTGGTTACGGAAGCTTGATTCGTATCAGAAATGCGGTCGAAATAAATGCGGGAGAATATTATTGTAAAATTGAACATGAAAGTGACAATGGCTTGCACCGCTCCATCCTAGCAACAGGTGCTATTGCAGTAGCTGCATCTCAAATACACCCTACATGCACCGTAAGTCCATCACTATCTGTAATGGAAAACAGTACTGTTCAATTTATTTGTGCAGTGGGACAATCCTCTTTAGCAGTGGAGCTGAAACTCACTCTACATAAACCAGATGGGTCCTATGAAGTGTTAGGACACACTAATGTAACCATGGTAACAAAGCAAGTTACTACTGAGGACAACAATGCTGTATTCATTTGTCACATGACAAGCGAGACTCTCCCAATGACTTATCGTAACTGTTCCACCGGTCCACTAGTAGTTTTGGAAACCCCTATACCAACTTTTTCTTTGATGACGTCACCATCTAACCACAAAGAAACAGAGATAACTTATCATATAAAAGCTGCAATTATTGGTGGTATTATAGGTGTTGCCCTTCTGTTACCGACAATAATCGTTATCATTTTATGTGTTATTTTTATGAGACGCAAAAGCTACGAATCTATGGAAAATGATTGGAAAGGAACTGCCAACAATGATACTGATAAACACAGAAGGTCATTACCGGATCCACCGAATGTCCATGATGATGAACTTGTGTCACCAATATATGTGACTGTGCATAACACTAATACCACAGATGCATTGTCTGGAAGCTTAACGGGTGAAGAAATAAATGTCTATGAAGATACTACTCTATTAAACCACGGAAATAATAAGAGTATAAAAAGGTCTTTACCGGATCCACCAACTGACCACGGTGATGAAGAATCGTCACCACTATATGCTATAATTCATGACCCTAATACCACAGATGCACAGTCTGGAAGCTCAAAAAATGAAGAAATAAATCCATATGAGGATACCACTCCAACAAGCCATGGAAATGATACCAGTATTCCAATATATGAGTATGATGAAGTGAACAAAGATGACAGAACTTGTAAGTCAAAGGAGATTGATGCTGATACTGAATCGGGATTTGTTGACAACATTATCTATGTCTCTGCTGGCCCAACATAAAGGTGTATAAGCAAAGCTCCCAGCAAACACAAAATGTTTTATAAAAAACATTTTAATTAATGTTGGGCTATAAAGCGAAAGGGTCTAAAATGTTTTTAAACCATTTTGGAAATCTTGCTGAAAAACCTAATGCTCTTTTGATGTATTTTACAATGACATTTAAAAAATGTTATTTTTGTTTTGTTTTTCACATAAAACGCTTTCATGGCATTTATATAACACAACATTTCAATTTTTTTTTACCAAAGCCAAAACATGTTTACAACACAATTATAACATTTTAAATACATTTTTTGTGTTTGCTGGGCTACTATCATTATCTTTTGACATTGAGAACATTTTAACATGTTTAGCCCCATTTCAAAATTGGGCTAAATATGTGTCCTAAAGAAGAAATTAGAAGTACCGCAGTCAGTTTATAACTCTCATACTAAACACATCACAAAAGTAACTACCTCGTTTTTTTGAAGACCACAACTCAAAACCTGTAATTCAAAATGTCAAGCTGAAATTACAAGCCCATGTTTTGATTTTTTGTTTTGATTATGTTCCCCTTCCCATAATGAATCTTTGAATGAAAAAAAAAATTTAAAAAAAGAATTGGATTCAAAACTTGCATTGAAAAGTAACCCAAGTCAATGCAAGACAACATTCTCTGCATACTAGTTATGAATGACAAGGAACTATGGCAACAAAAGCAACAATTTCAATGAGTTAAAGTTATAATTTAATAACCAACTGGAATAGTTATTGGCTAATCATTTTGAAAACATTTTGATGTAGTTTTTGAGTGGTGGTGTTGAAAAAACAAACAAAAAACACCAAAACCAGACATTTCATTTTTGGTGATTTGATAGGTATCTGCTTGTAATTGTATAGTGTTGTAACTTAGGGAAAACCAAATAACTCATGTTATTTTATCTCTCTTTTTAGTCAATCTTGTACCAAATTGTTGGTGATTTTCAAAATTTATTCAATCACTGTAAAATAATAGTCAAGTTCAATGCAGCATTGGTGAAGTAGCTATCTACTGCTGATATTGGTATTGATGAAGTAGCTATCTACTGCTAATATTGGTATTGATGAAATAGCTATCTACTGCTGATATTGATATTGACGAAGTACCCAGCAAACACAAAACGTTTTTGACATTATTTGCAAAAGGTTAGAAAAGGTTGCCAGAAAATGTTTATGTAAACATAGCTATGTACAGCAGTGCTGATATTGGTATTGATGAAGTAGCTATCTACTGCTGATATTGATATTGACAAAGTACCCAGCAAACACGAAACGTTTTTGCCATTATTTGCAAAAGGTTAGAAAAGGTTGCCAGAAAATGTTTAAATGTAAGGTTATATGAAAGGTAAGGGAATAAAACTTTTTCATAGCATTCAAAAATATTCTGGCATAATGTTTGCCAAAAATATTTTACAATAATATTTTTGACAATATGTTTTAAAATGTTGTTTATTTTCATACAAAACGTTTTAAAACATAAATCATGACCATTATAAAACCTGACATTTAATGCTATTAATACATTACGAAAACCAAAACCCAAAACCTGTTGAAAATGTTTTAAAAACGTTCTGAGTTATCTATTGCTGATAATGGTATTGATAAAGTAGCTACCTACTGCTGATATTTGTATTGATGAAATAGCTATTTACTGCAGATAGTGATATTGATGAAATAGCTATCTACTGCCGATGTTGGCATTGATGAAATAGCTATCTACTGCTGATAATGGCATTGATGAAGTAGTTATCTACTGCTGATACTGATATAGTTATAGTTGATTGTACGAGCAACATAATTTTTCGAGGGCTTTTTCAATTCAAATTTCATTGAAATGTAAATCTGAAATTGATAGTAATCTTAATGACCAGCCGTCACCTATTTATTTCCAAATAAAAACGAAACATGAAACCAAATGTTACCACTTTCTTCTCTGTTTTTGTCTCATATTCTGATATCATATGTGTACAGCAGTGCTGCATATTAGCAATACACAATGATATAAATTGGATTACAAATGCCAAATGATTTTGCATAGGATAGGGTGAAAATAAGTCAATATAATATAAGTGTTACAATTAAACAAGACAATAAATAAACACAAATCCCAACTGGCATACAACCCAATTTGAAAAAAGTGCAAAGGAATGTTCCGGCATGGGATTCGAACCCCTGCGGGCATATTCCCTTGCATTTTTTTCCAAGTTGGGTTGTGTGCTGGTCGGGATTTGTGTTTATTTGTTGTCTTGTTTAATTGTAACACTTTGGGTTGGTAAACTGTTCTTTCTTTCTTAATTATATTCAGTTTCCTTTTGTTCCAGTGCACTTTAAATGTATGTGTACCTTTCAAATGTGAGTTTTAAATGTCCCATTAAACAATAGCTCCAACGTGACTTTACTTTGATGTACTTCTGTACCTAATGAAATTCATGCATTGAACCTTATCACATTGTTGAAAACAAACCACCTATAAAATAGTGTAAACAATATACCAATTCATATTTTGTGCTTTCAGGGTAGTCTTTTCAGTTGGCACACACCTGATTAGTTAAGCACATCAATCAACTTCAATTTGCATTGATCCACTCACACATGTGACATATGGGGAAGTAACCTGCTAATATTATCGAATCTGGCTACATTCAACTATCAAAGATATCTGGGTTGTAACCAACTGAAAACTGGCTGCTAACTTTTAATTTACAATGAGATTTCCCAGTTGATCATAGAAGCAAGATGATCATATCTGCATTAACTATTATTGCTGTTGTTTACCTAAATGGCTTTTCTTCAGTACAAAGTGTGAGCATGTGGATTGGCGCTGACATTACATATGGACCATTAGTTAATGTATTTTGCCCATGTCCTGCAGGTATTGAAATCAACACATTACAGTGGGCACATTCTGATGTAATCCTGACTGAAAACAATGAGCTAAAGCCATCTGTTCCATTACGATATAGTATACAGGAGACATTTCTTGACCATTATTATGGAAGTTTGCTTCAGATCAGAAATGGTCTTCTTGAGGATGCTGGTTGGTATGAATGTAATATTACATGTAGTGCTGTCTTAGGGTCATATATAGTAACAGGAACAGTCAGAGGTACAACTCTAGTGACTGTACTTGACTATCTACCCCCTCTCACATATCCAGAGTGCACCATTATGACATCAACGTTACCCCTTACTGAAGGAAACTCAGTAACATTCAAATGTATTACTGGTGAATCATCTCCAGAAGTCAACTTACAACTATCCCTTGTCCGGGAGGATGGATCATCTATAGAACTTGGAAACACAACCACTTTAAGGCAAATTACTTTTGAGGGCAATAATGCAGTGTTCATTTGTCGCATGACAAGTGAGACTTTCCCTACTGCTTATCGCAACTGTTCTGCTGGTCCTATCCAAGTTCTGCAAGCAACAACAACAGCAGCTCAAACAATATCACCAGCACAAAAACTTGAGACAGGATCTGGCCATGAATCAAATAGCACAATCACTCCAACATCATCTCAGTCTGCAGGAGGGTTAACCTGGGGGATCATAGGTGGCAGTACTGGTGCTGCTTTGGTTGTATTATCTCTTCTTATTATTTGCATTATTATTATAGTAAAATATATAAACGCTCGAAAGAATTTTCCCGATGAGATGACTGCTCATAACACCCACAATGAAAGAAATTCTCCCAATCAAGAGATGTCAGACAACCCTACATCTACCCAAGATAGTCCAGGACAAGATCCACTATATTCTGTCGTGCACAGTAGTGATGTTTATGGGCATAATACAAATTCAACATCAGAAGTTCCATTTTATGAAGAGACAAACCTATCAAATCCAGATGATAATTCTAACTTTCCTATATATAGCAGAGTGAACAAGGGATATAATGCTAGTGAATTGCAAGATGGATCTAATCATATGGAGGAGTCCGGATTTGTTGATAATAAGATATATGTGTCTGCTGGGCCTATGTAAATTGCAAAATAGCAGCACTTACGATAATAAGAAATATTATGCAATCAAATTTTGTAAAGCACTTGAGTAATCAACTGAAAAAACAGATAATTTCATACTATGAAACTTAACTTACTAATCTTGAGTTAAGTTTTTCGTGATATACTGTAGAATTCCATCTCAAGCATACAGACCTCTAAATGAGTTTTTTTTATGAAAGAGACCAAAGGCAGTCATTCTCCACAAAGACATTACAATAGATTGGTTTACAATAATACATGTTTGTACAGTCACCTGTATCAGTAATATAATTGCTCAAACTCCAAATAATGTTTCTGTCTTTTGTCCCTTTGGTTAAAAGAGCCCTTATGCTTGTAGATTAGGGGTGAGATTTCACACCCTTATGCTTGTAGATTAGGGGTGAGATTTCACATTTGGTTTGATATTGGAATTGATAAAGTATATATAATCTGGTTTACCTGAAGTTCATTAGTAATGTAGGTGCGTATTTCACTGGTTAAAGTATCAAATAGATCATGTAACATGAATCGCACAGAGCGTACATGCATATTAACAAAGGAGATTTGTTGGTACGCTTGCACTTCAACCGTGAATAAGCATTGATGTCACTTCCAAACTTGAGGTGAACCAAAGAATAGTCATCTACTGCCAGAATGTCAGAAGCAATAGAGAAATAACTTTTTAGTACCTATATGGATGTTGGTATTGATGATGCACTCAAGTAATGTTTAGTGATAGTGGTATTGATGAAATAATGAATTTGCTATCTGATGTTGATATTATTAACAATGAAGCAATTAAGAACTGCTAATTTCAGTATTAGCAACTTAGTGCTCAAGTATAAAATTTGTTAACCTTATTTATAAGTGATAAAATATATTTGGTTTTTGTCACTGCGCTCATTAATGAAGTTCCAAATCCACACGCAATGTGCAACTAGCGTAGGTGCTGCGTCTAACTGCGTGCATGCCATACTATACCAATACACAATGTTATGAGTCTTATTTTGTAAGCTGAACAACCTTAGTTATCTACTGCTGATATTGATGAAATCTTAAATTAGTAGGCTATACGTAACTCTCTGAGTCCACTGCTATGTTGTCATTGCTGTCATTAGTATATAGTATTATATCAATGAAACAGATATATATTACATTATTACATACAAATCTGGAACCATTCATGTTCATATTTTGAACTCATGTTTTAATCATTGTTAACAGTCTCCCAGAGTGTTGAGTTCCAAATAAATAGGTCCACATGAAAACAAATTTATTACTTTCTTTTTCTTTGTCTCATATTCTGTCTTGTCTTGTATAGAGGTTATCCACTTTACTCATGTGTGACTTCTAACAAAAGGTGCTGGTTCTTGTAGTATTCCCCATTCAAAGCAATTCAATGCATGACTTCGGAGTTACCTGCATGACTTTGGCGGGCTATTTTGAAACAGTCGTGTTTGCACATGCAGGTACTTCTTTTGAAAATCCTAAACAAGGTATAGCAGTCGCTGATAGGATATGCAGCTTATAGAACACGGATAACGGATAACCTCTATTGTATATTGTCTTGTATCATAGATATACAGTATAACACTGCATAAAAAGTAAAGGGATTTATAAGGGGCTCCAAATTTATACTGACTGTAGCCAAACAAAATTGTGAAAATAAGTGAGTGCTAGTATTGACAAATTTTTATTTATGTTGCACCTTTCAGACATTAGCTACTGTCGTACATTTACATTTTATTCAATTTTGCAGTGACTTAATTTTATCATTTCATAAATTTGCAAATGAAACCTTTCATAAAGTTCACATATTTGTTTATAAACTAAAACTACCCACTTAGTGTCAACAAATAAACAATCATGTTTTATGCACTATAGTATATAGTTCGGGCACACTTGATTAGTAAAGCAATCAGCCTTGTTTGGTCCAGAATCACCTATGGGGAAGTAGGTTGCTAATTATATACAATATGTGGCAACACCCAACTATCGCAGAATTTTTAAGTTAAACTCTTACTGTAAGGATCGTGATGAAACTTCCTAGCTATTTCTGAGCTGATCTTCAACTGCCTATGAAATAAAGATGACCGTATTAATATTTGCAAAGATTTTCATCTTCTGCTGTTTTGTTTTTACCCAAGCATATAGTTTTGTTGTTAATGGGACTCACTGGAATACCACTGACATTGAATATGGACCAATTATCAATATACTTTGCACATTTTCTTCTGATGGGGACATCCATAATACAAAATGGATACATTCTGGTGTAACTCTGGCGGAAAATAATGAAGTTAAACCATCTGCTTCATCACGGTACAGTGTGCAGGAAAGTCCTCTTGACTTCCCATTAGGTCATGGAAGTTTGCTTCAGATTAGGAATAATCTTCGTGAGGATGCTGGTTGGTATCAATGTGAAATCACATATACTGTGAGTATATTTGGAATAAAGCAAAGTGTAACTGTAACAGGTGAAACTACAGTGGGAGTACTTTCCTACCTACCACCACTCAAATATCCTGAGTGCATCATTACTCCATCATTGCCCCTCACTGAAGGAAACACAATAACATTCATATGTACAGCTGGTGAATCAAATCCTGAAGTCAACTTACAACTATCTCTTGTAAGGGAGGATGGATCATCTATAGAACTTGGGAACAAAACCACATCAAGGCAAATTACTATTGAGGACAACAATGCAACCTTTATTTGTCACATGACAAGTGACACATTTCCTACTGCCTATCGCAACTGTTCTATTGATTATATCCAAGTTTTGCAAACAACAGCAGCTGAAACATCATCCCCAGCACATAACCCTGGCACAAGACCTGGACATGTTTCAAATTTGCTCTCAACTATTACAAATATGGAGACCAGTTCAAAGGTAGAACCCTATGTGTGGGGCATTGTAGGTGGAACTACAGGAACTTTCGTTACTGCTGTTACCTTCATCATAATCATCTTTCTCTACAGACATTACACAAAACCTACGTCATCGGACGAAAACATCACTATGACATCTTCTAATCAACAAGCAACATCCTTGCCTAGCTCCCAATCATTATCAGCTGATCATACCTATATGGCTTATCAAAGAAACACTGCAGAACCTTATGCTGAACTCAACCAAACCAATGTGTCATCTGATATTGTGCATACATATATGACACATCAGCAAGATCCTCATCAAGAACCTAATTTGTCTACTCCTCAAATGAGCCACCAATCATCATCATCTGACCACAGCTACATCAACCAAAAACTGCATGAACTTCATCTTCCTCAGAAGTCAAATGTAACAGATATGTCATCCAGTCCTGTCTACCAAGATATTGATGAAAATAAAGACTTTGAATATGAAGATGTGCATGATTATGAAAACAATTAAGTTACAAATGCATGTATATGTAAATTAGATCCTAACCAAGAATCTGGTCTACTCCTCAAACCCAAAAAGTTGGTTTCGAAAGATGAAGAAGTTCTATGGGATTTGGAAATACCGTAAAACCCCATCTACAAGCATATAGAGTGCTCCTGATGAAAGCTAGATTAATCCAGGCGCCATTATGAAATTTGAGCAAATAAATTACAGATCCAAGCATATACAAACAAGTATTATTGTAAGACCAATTTATTGTATTGGCATATTTACGCATGTATCCTATTAAATTAGCTTTCATCAAAAACACTATATATGCTTGTAGATGAGATTTTACGGTAGGTTATTTGCATAGTAAATAAAATATTAAATCCTTTTTCGTTGCATTAAATGATGTATAAAAGTATAGTTTCTCTTATTTTGAATTGATAAACGCCCCAAGTATTTTACTGACTAAATATATTTTGTATTATGTCAGTTGCGCTCATCTTAACTCTTGTATCAGGTCAGTGAGGAACTGCGCATGCGCTAAAAAGTTGCACAGCAACAAAACCCACAATCAGTCTATGATTTCATGTAATCACAGTGCAAATTTGCCGTTTTTTTTAACAATATTCAAATGAGTTCTGAATTTCAAAATTCCACTATAATTTTACTTTAATGCATTGAGGATCCTTAGAGTTTATATAAATTTATATTTAACTAGATTTCGCGGTTCTCGGATCGGGCGCCTCTCGCGATAGGCCTATTTCTAATTACCCAAACCCGTTACCCATATATACATGCACTGACTTTTTAAACTACTATGAAATGCGTCTCTCAATGATCAAGACCCAACTTGACACAATTACTTAATCAACTCTGTTTGTTTTATAGGTGTGATGCTTACTTCGGTAGGCCTACCCATAATCTGGAAACCCATCTTCCAAGTCCTGCCCTGTTACCACATTTAGAGAAACAGAAATTAGTATCTGGACGTGGATATAGGCCGTTACTAAAGTAATGAAATTAATCGCGAGAAACATGAACGCAAAAACGGTTATAGGCCTTACCACAACGGATAATTTTATGTTAACCATTCTGGAGGATTCCGGAAATAGTCATGTTCTACTGAAATACCGTAAACGTTCGCCTAATGGCGCTTTTGGATTCTTAGAAATGTGAGAGCGCCATCCTTGTAAAATCTCAACAGCATTAAGGATACGTGTATGTTAAATTGAGCAACCTGGACATAATGCCTCAGAAAAAAATATCGTGACATGACCCAATACTTTAGGTCACTAGGTTAGTTGCTAGAGCAGCAAATGTTTTGGGGTTTCTTCAGGTATTCTTTCTCAAAGTGCCATTGGACTTAATTTGTAAATCGATTCATACGTTATACCTAACTCATTTTGCTAAATCTTTTTATAACTTTCTTCATATTTTTTTAATATTCTTCAGTTCAAAATTACACCCTTCTATTGTCTGACCCGTTAGCTCAGTCGGTAGAGGGTGCGCCTTTGAATGGTGAATGGTACTTGTTCGAATCTTGATTTCTGCTTCCACTTTTATGTGAAGAAGGGTCAAGAAATGTTTTTGGATTTTGTTCCCATTTTACAAATGAATATTGTGATTTTTTTTATTTAATTTTAATTTTCTTATTTTTTTAGATAAATAGGCACTGCGAACAAACGGCAACAAAAACCGCTGACAAAATTTGCTCCACCTGCTACCTATCAATGCGTGATATATTCCACTACATTTAACAATTAAATGACCTTTGAAAAATAGTACGGCCTCAATGTTTCAAATTGTGTAACTACATTACTTTATTCATTTATGCATTATAAATGATCAGCTATTTTTTTCTTTTCTTAAAAGGATCGAACCCAAGTAGATCAGACCATTGATCATATAACTATCAGACCACGAAGTAGTTACGTAACTCCGTGATGGTATCGGAACCAAGCACTGTTTGTATGGCGATCATTACGATCACGCTATTTTGGTATGTCTTTTTTGTGTACTGATTGTTTAGATCGTGTTTCATTACTTAAGCGCGTGATCCCGTTGACATAGTAACATTACGTAACTTCGATACCGGGCTTCGATACTGAATAGTTGTTGAGTGCACATAATATGGAAAGCCATTGGGGTATTGTGTGCCTTCCAAAGCGCCTTATAACATGTTCTCATTGTGTTGTGGAATCCTAGCCAGTATTCAATGATAGCTATAGAGGCCTTGCGTTTATCGATTGGCTCCAAACAAAGGATTTGAACCGGTTTCTTCCCGTAATCATGGCGCAGTGCAGTCCATTCAATCAAATGTTGTCATCAACCTATTTGATCGTAGTGCATTTTGTTATGTATGTGAGACGAACTGTCGCGGTAGATGCAATCATGCTTTTGTTGAATGCATTTGAGTAGTCCGCCATATTTACGGGATGATACGTCATATGCACAGCCTCTATTCAGTTGGTCGTTGTATGATTTTGTTCGTTCACTCATTCAAATTTTAGTTATATCATTTGAAGACTGAGCCTATTATGATACATCCTCCGTGGAACAGTTTCAAACAAATATAGCTAGGGATTATTGGGGCAGAGGTTATCTTTTGAATCCTCTTAGAGGGCTATCATTTTTTTTTTTTTTTTTTTTGGTCCCAAATTTACAAAAAGTTTGCATCAATGAATTTGCGCCCCTCCTATTTCGGCAACAAACATTTTATGATCCCAAACCCCAAAATTGTATTGAAAGCAGTCTTTTTGAATACAATAACACACTTTCTGTGGTCATCGTGTGACTCCCTATATTTTGGTCATAAAACATTTTATGGCCCCCTCCTATTATTCTTTCCAAGACTTTATGACCCCCGTATATTTGGGACCCCCCCCCCCCTTTTGAATAAAATGATATACCTCTTATGACCACTGATGCATAGGCAAGGACACTCATGGCGAATTGAAAGACTTGTGCATACGCGACAGTTAAGTCTCACACACATAACAAATGCATATACAATCAAATAGGTTCATTACAACATTTGATTGAATGGATTGAGTTACTCTAAAATGAAACGATAAAAACAAAGAATCATGAAAAAAGACACATACAAGATAAAATAATAAAATTATATAAACAATGTTAAAGATAAAATCAAGAAAATAGAGAATAAAATTTCCTCAAATCAGAAAAAAACAAACATTGACAGACATCATAATCTGTCAGAAATTACTGCATGAGATTCAAACCATCAATCTTCTCCACAAGTTCTCTTTATCCTTGCACTATAGTCTAATGCTCTGCTCACTGGGCCACAACGTATCAGGTGAATGATTACCGCATTATCATGAACAAGTTTGTTCGATCTTGTTCATAATAATGTATGTGTCGATAGGTTTCACCCTTTAACTACACGTACCCTTAATGATCAGTGATAATAGTCGGCTTCTACAGGGATGGCGCTCTCTCATTTCCATGAACTCCTTAGCGCCATTAGGCGAACGTTTACGGTAGGCCTATATGCACATGTTTGGTGTGTGCACGTGTTCGGTATTGAAATATATGTTGAAAATAAGGCCTATAATTATTGGTCCAATGAGATTCACCTGTTAGTCACACTGTAATGCTTTTCCGATGCGCGCACACTCCCGTTGATACTCCGCTATAGCGCACCGCGAGCACGCGATAGTGCACCGCGTGAACGCGAACGCGATAGCGCGCGGACGGACGGACACGCCGTAATTAGTATTAAGATTAGTAAAAGATGATTTTAAGCACCAAGTGGGCATTATTATTATTCTTGTAAATTTGTCACCCTTGTAGCCTTTTTACACAGCGATTTTCAATTCACTGACAGCTGCCAACAGGAAGGTCCTTTGTTTTTGAAGCAGCGCCCGCAGGCGATGCTTCTCTATTTAATTTCACCGAAATGGCTTGCATACGATAGGTGATATGCCTCAACTTTTGTTGATACACCATTCAAAATACATACGATAATCGAGCTCAAATGAGATCGAAAATGTAGGTTAAGCGCATGCACATTCTGTATTTGCTATGAGTTTGTTTTGTATGGCAGTACATGACTGAGAAAGAGATTAAACATTATTGGTCTTTTTATCAGTCATTTGTCATGGGTTTGTTTTACATATGTCAGTAACTGACTGAGAAAGAGATTACATGAGAGTGAAACCCCCATAATGCATTGCGAGTCAAGGATACTAGCGACTGATCAACAGCTGTTACGTCATCATTTTGATGTTGGTCGTCACTCAATCAGCATGGCCTGGTTAGTTGATGTAATTCTTATCTTTCACAACTCCCGTATTTTGCGTGTGAGTATAGGCCTAGATGTAGTTCACACAGTATTCAGTGGAATAAACGAATTCACGGAGTCGACAACAGGGCTGTCAACTTTTTGGAATTGCTTGGCGTGAGACAGAGGCGTGCCGGGATTTGCCGACTCAATGTTCATTTTGTACCATGATTATTTGAGCCACGGCGCTCGAGAATGTCAAAAGCGGGGGTAGGGGGGGGGGGGTAGGAGCAACAAATTATTCATGACGATGCGGGGCTCATATGTGATTGTAGTTTGATGGAGACGATGGGGTCAAAAACTAGGTTGAAAATGTTATTTTATCGTGCCGCAAGTTCATGTCATGTCATGATTATACTTTGATAGAGGACGGGAGTAAAAACTTTGATTAAAAAGTGTTATAAACACAAGGAAAAGCAAGGTTATCCGAAATATTCAATTCTCATGATCATACACGATACAAAATACACGTGGGGGGGGTCTCCCTGGTTGGAGGTATACGGGGATGTGCCACGGTGTTAGGGTACCTCACTACCGTACCTTTCAGCGATTTTGATATATGATTATGAGTGGGTTTTAAGTGCATTGCACCAATATTTAAATGATAAATCCTTGGCGCTGCTTAACCCTTTAAAAGGTTTTTTTTTATATAGAATAACAGTAAGAGTACTTTCCTACCTACCACCTCTCATATATCCTGAGTGTACCATTACTCCATCATTACCCCTTACTGAAGGAAACACAATGACATTCATATGTACAGCTGGTGAATCTTATCCTAGAAGTCAACTTGCAACTATCAGCGTGTTTATACTGAGCGTACGGCTTTTTGACCCGCTATTTTCCGGGCACAAAATACCGATCATAATCCGGCCACCGTTACCCAGCTTGTTTCTACTGAGACCAGAAAGCCGTGTCTCGCACGATGCACGGCATTTTTTCCTGTAAACCGAAGTACGGAAAACAGATTTGACGGTTAATTATATCCTAAATTTAAATGTCTACGGATGGCAGCTCATGGCATATGACCTACAATCACAATTTAGTATTTTCGTAAAATCCAAATTGCATTAATTTACCAGTGGATCTAGTAATTGGCTATTATGATAATTAATTTACAGCTCATATATAACCAACTCATTAATTATAAAGATATAACCAACTCATTAACTAGGGGGCCTATAAAGAAGTAGGCCTAGACTAAGTAAAGTCATATCCATTTTACTTCATCAAGTTCATGCGAGTCACACATGTGTCCAGTGTATATAATATCGGAAAGAAGGAACCTACTACATCATAGGCCTAAGCTAGACTATACAAGTAGAATATAAATCGCGTTATTTTTGCAACACGCATGACCTCGACCCGGCAACAGATGACACGGCTCGTTTCTACTGCGCAGATTACACGCTTTGACCCGGCATGATCCACCTCAAGAGGTGGATCACGAAAGGCGAGCACATGACCCGGCATGACACGGCAACCTATTACCCCAAGTCGTTTCTACTGGGCTCGTTACCCGGCACGGCACGGCACGGCCCGGAATTTTACCCTCAGTAGAAACACGCAGTATATCTTGTAAGGGAGGATGGATCATCTATAAAACTTAGGAACACACCTGCATCCAGACAAATTAATATTGAAGACAATAATGCCATGTTTGTATGTCACATGACAAGTGAGACTTTCCCAACTGCTTATTGCAATTGTTCTGTTGGTCCTATCCAAGTTCTGCAAACAACAACAACAGCAGCTCAAACAATATCACCAGCTCAAAAATCTGGACATGATTCGTCACAGAAGGCCGGTTTAGGGATCTTAAGTGGCAATATCGGTGCTGCTTTACTTGTATTAACAGTAGTTATAATTTGCATTATTATCACAGTCAGATATAAAAATTCTCAAAAGAAGTCTTCAAATGTGACATTTAATAATGGCAATGAGAGAAATTTGTCAAACCAAGAGATGTCAGACAATCCTACATCTACCCAAGATAGTCCAGGACAAGATCCACTGTATTTTGTAGTTCACAGCAGTGATGATAATGGACATAATACTCCATCAGGTACCACATTAGAAGCTCCGTTTTATGAAGAGACAAACCTCTCTAACCCGGATGTGGTTTCAAACTTTCCTATATATAGCAGAGTGAACAAGGGATATAATGCGAATGAATTAAAAGATGGATCTAATCATATGGAGGATTCAGGATTTGTTGATAATAAGGTTTATGTTTCTGCTGGTCCTATGTAAATATATACTATTTCTTGTACAGGTGACTTTATGCTATAGTCATAATATTCATAACTTCATGAATATAATTATGTGATGCATGAGACCCAATCTAACTTATTTATTCGCCAACGCAATGCATCGTTACAAATAACCAACACTGGACCTCTGCGTAACATTAATGACTTCCGCATGTGCGTTGTATGGAAATACGCACTATAATAACTTTTGCGCAAGTGTACCTTATATGTGCTTTGTAATTGGTCTGATAGTGTATTGCCTATTCAAAAATTTTATGGGAAAATGAAAGATAAAGTTGAAATTGTATTTTGTTTTCAAAAACAGATATGTATTACACTGATGTAATCAAACAAATGGAAAAGTGACCATTATGAATGAGGTTAAGGACTTTGCATCAGTCATTTTTCGGGTATTGTGAAAAACTTAAAAATTTTGCTTGGACTGCAGAACACTGTGCCCCTCAGGATATTCCTCCATCCCAAAGCAACATGTTTAGATTTTTTGCAATACCCACACACCCACTAATCCATATGAATTCAGCAGAGAGATAAAAGAGAAGTTTGAGTAAATTGAGTAAATGTATACCTTTGATTATGTTTCAGTTGATTTGTATGAATCGCGCCTAAGTGGGATTAATGAATTTTACAAAAGACAAATCCTATACTTAGCTATACAAAACAGGTTGATCTAATGTATAGTACAGCTATTACCCCAACATTTTCTATAATAAATGTCCTATACTGCTATTTGAGACCAATATACACTGTTGATATTGGCATCGATGAAGTAGTTACATACTGCTGATATTGGTATTGATGAAGTAGCTATTTGCTGCTTATATTGGTATTGATGAAGTAGGTATCTACTGCTGATATTGGTATTGATGAAGTAGCTTTTTACTGTTGATATTGGTATTGATAAAGTAGCTATCTACTACTGATATTGGTATTAATCAATGCTCCAGTCAATGCAGCTTTTTTTATTTTTTATTTGATTTGCTCGGGTTTTGACAACCCTGGATAACCCAAGAAAGCCTCTATTGAAGCTTATTTCCATTGGGGTCCATCTGAACACCGGGACGGGTTTGGAACAGTCAGGGGTTAACACCCTACTCCTTTCGAAACTGGCTGCGAGATACATGTACAGGTATGACTCTCTGCACACGGGACCGACGGCTTAACGTCCCCACGAGGACGGAGTACTTTCATGATTCATTTACCCAATTCTAAATGAACCATGGGAAGCGGAAGTCTGAATTTAATCTACAGATGTTGCCAATTAATTTCAGACTTTTTTTTCCAAGTCAATATCCCAGCAAATCGCCACCGCCGCAATCGAACCGGGACCTCATGCACTAAAGGCAAGTACCCTAACCATTGCGCCACGCAAGTACCCTAACCATTGCGCCACACTCTCACTTTTTATCTTTCTTTTTTTTTTATCAGAGCTGGTCTCCATTATACTGAGAGCAGATCTCTTATTTTATACCTTGAGAAAGAAAAGTTTTGTCTTTTCGAAACGTCAGGTTTTTAACTTTATTTATATGTATTGTGTTACTCCCCATTGGATGTAAATCATGTTATGTCATATTTTCCCTGTTTTTAGTTTTATCCATTGCTAGTGTGACACTGGTGTATCCTTTTGGATCCAGCCTTTGGTTCCCTGCTGGTCAGTTGGAACAGATTTTCCCTGTTTTTATATATCTATTGTTGATAAAGTAGCTATATAATGTCTTAGTAAATTTGTACCATTAACATTATTATTGGTACCATTGCTGTTCATCCTTAAATAGGATTTATGAAAGTGAATAATTGATATGCTGTATAATAGTAGTACACAATAATATACATTGGAGTCCAAAATTCAAATGATTTCATAAAAAATATGATAATTTATTTCAAATAAAGAATAATATTTATCTATGATGTACATTTCAAACTTTAGTATTAAAATGTACCATTTATTAAATTATACCTCATACCTGTAATTAATTTTACTTTAAAGAAATTCATGCATTGACCCTATCACGTTGATGAAAACAAACCAAATATTAAATTAGTGTAAACAATATAATATACCAATTCATAATGTGTGCTTTAAGTATTAAGTTTTAAGTTGACATACACTTGATTAGTTAAGCACAGCAATCACCTTCAATTGGCAACAATTCACCCACACACATGATGCATCAGAGAGTAGGTTGCTAATATTGTCCGATCTGGCTACACCCAATTATCACAAAATGTTTGACTTAAATACAACTTCTCGGAAGGTGATTCTCACTACATGTAGCTGAATATAGAAGCAAGATGATCCTATATATATTAACTGTTATTGCAATGTTTGGCTGCATTGGCTTTTCTCCAGTATTAAGTCTTGTTATAATTAATTGGCTCGCTGTGGATGATATATATGGACCAGTAGTCAATGTATTTTGCCCATATCCTATAAACACTGAAATACATTATGTGAAGTGGGTACACTCTGGTATAACTATAACTGAAAATAATGAGGTGAAGACATTTGTTTCATCACGGTATAGTGTGCAAGAAAAATATATTGCAACAAAAACTGGCTACATGTATGGAAGTTTACTTCAGATAAGAAATGCTCTTCTTGAGGATGATGGTGTGTATCAATGTGAAATGAGAAACAGTTTAGGATTTTCTCTAACAGTTACAAGTGATTATTTTGTATTACCTTATCATCTACCACCTCTCACCTATCCTGAGTGCAGCATTAGTCCATCTTTCTCAATCACTGATGGAAACACTGTGACATTCACCTGTTCAGCTGGTGAATCATTGCCACCAGTCAACTTAAGTCTATCCCTGATAAGAGATGATGGATCATCTATAGAACTTGGGAATAACAGTATCCAGACAAATTGGTATTGAGGACAATAATGCTGTGTTTATTTGTCACATGACAAGTGAGATTTTCCCAACTGCTTATCGCAACTGTTCTGGTGGTCCTATCACAGTTTTGCAAACAACAGCAGCTCAAACAACATCACCAGCAGGTAAATCTGAGACAGGACCTGGCCATGTATCAAATAGCACAGTCATCCCAAAACCATCTCAGTCTGCAAAGAATGAGGATTCAGGAGGGTTAACTTGGGTGATCATAGGTGGCAGTATCGGTGTTGCTTTGCTGGTATTAACTCTGATTATTTGCATTATTATCACAGTCAGATATAAAAACTCTCAAAAGCATTCTTCAGATGAGACGATTGCTCATAATACCCACAATGAAAGAAATTCTCCAAACCAAGAGATGTCAGACAATCCTACATCTACACAAGATAGTCCAGGACAAGATCCACTGTATTTTGTAGTTCACAGGAGTAATGATTATGGACACAATACTTCATCAAATTCAGCATCGGAAACTCCTTTTTATGAAGAGACAAGCCTGTCCAACCTAACTAAGTATACCAACTTTCCTATATATAGCAGAGTGAACAAGGGATGTAATGCAAATGCATTACAATATTCAGGATTTGTTGATAATAAGATCTATGTGTCTGCTGGACCTAAGTAAATGGACACTATTTCTGGCACAATAGCATCATAACTTCATAAATATATATTATGCGATGCATTAGACCCAATCAAACTTATTTATTTGCCAACTGAGCTAACGGGATGCATGGTTACTAATGAACAACAGTGTACTTTCCGTAACATAAATAACTTCCGAATGCCATGTGTGTGGTACGCACTATAATGACTTCTGCACAAGCGTTTTTTTACGTAAACAAACAATTTACACACACGCAACTACCGTATTTGAACATCGTATGATATGCGCTTTGTAATTGAAAGATAAGAGTTAAAATTGTATTTTGTTTTCAAGAAAAGATATACCACAGTATCCCCAAAGCAACCTCAACCTGTACAGAATGCCGATTTAGGAGGGTTAACCTGGGTGATCATAGGTGGCAGGTGATAATATTATACAGAGGGAATAAAAAAATTGAAAAGTGACAGTTATGAATGAGATTAATGACTTTGCATCAGTTATATTTAATACCAATGTATAGCTATATGTATCCTCTATCCAGTGACACTAAAATAAGTACAAACATTCCCCTGAAATTGGGAAATCCCAGAAAAATATACAAAACATATATATAAAATATAGGCCAAAATTGTTATTTCTGCATTAAAATCATAGAAACATGCTTTCCACCGGATTGTTTGCTAATTATGACAGGATGAATATTTATAATTTATAAAGAGGCCCTGCATTCTTTTATCTATTGGCTCCAAACAAAGTGACAGTAAAATAAGTACAAACATTCCCCACATGATGTTGCTGTGACATAATAATGTAAAAGCGTTCTCCTTGTTTGAATATATGTATTATTGTAATCAAGAAACATACCAGCTCCATGAACTTAGAAATACTGCTTGTTATTTTGTAATATAAAATACCATTTTAGATTAAAAGTTTGATATTTTGAAAGCTGCACATATGTTTAACATATTATATTTTATCAACCAAACCTTTGTAAAAATTAAATCTTGTATTGCAGAGGAATCAAATATATTATAGTAAATAGTTTGCCATATATTTGTTATATTTTGGGTCAAAATCATCATTTTAGGCCAAAAAAATCTATGTTATCCTCATGGCTTTATAACTTGGTAACCTGATACACAGTCATGGAAAAAAGTTGAGAATACTTTATTTTTTTAAACACAGTGCTTTTTTTCTTGGGAAGGTACTCCAATATTTTGACAGTGACCTAAGTGTCCCAAGTAGGCCTACTGGTAAATAAGGGATAAGTAGCTATCTACTGCTGATATATGAGTATTGATGATGTATATGCCTATATCTACTGCTGATATTGGTACTGATGAAGTAGCTATTTACTTATTCACAATTAACAATTGTCAATGAATTGATTTTATAAATAATAAGGATCGATCAAGCATCGATGGTTGATCGAAAGATCAAACCAGAGTTATTTTTTTAATTACTTCAGTGGTCTGTGCTCTTGATTGGCTGATCAACAGTCTTGACAACAAGGCGGTCAACCCATTGGTTATAGATGCATAGGAGGTGAGGAGACCTTGACATTTTTTACATGATTGGCGATGACCAGCGCCGTACCTGGACCATGGAAGTAATTAAAAGATTAACTTTAAATTGGTTCTATTGCCTAATGAACACCCTTGGACATGCTGGTTAAATTTATTTCAAGAAAAATCATGGTGAATGAAGGCAAATAATGACAAACTTTTATCTAACTTTCTCATACTTCCCATTCAAATATCAAGTAATTTTGCAGTGACTTAATTTAGCAAAATGAAATTGTTCATAAAATTCATATACATCTTGGATTCAATCAAAACTAATTAAATATTTTCATGAGAACAAAACCAAAATTTACTCACTTGTTTGACGGTTTCGCTTTTCATGGTCGAAAAGCATCTTCAAAATCATCAGAATATTGATTGATTGATGATCACTTCTTCCGGTTGGACAAATCCCGACCACAGAGGGTGTAGAATTGTCACTCAGTACAGGATCATATACACAGGGTTGCCAAACCTGCGATTTGGTAGCCCAATTGGGCGACTTTTGAAGATTTTTCCTGCGACTTTTGACAATTTCCTGTCCCATAGAAACCAATGGTTAAGAAAAAAATTGGGCGACTTTTCAACATTGGCTCCCGCGACTTCTGATAGTTTTATGTCCCATAAAAACCAATGGTAAAGAGAAAAATTGGGCGACTTTTCGATTATTTGACCCGCCATTCGGGCTGAAATCTTTTGGCAACCCTGCATAATATACATGACTTAGAAACTGGGCCCCGTCATCGCTATTCATGACGTTGGGTCTTCTTCAACAGATCCAGATTGATTCCATGATGCATCTTATATGTGATGCGATCAAGCAAAATGAGTCTGATGTCGATCAAAATCAAAATTCAGTTTTCAATATCATTATACCAGCCATTCTCAGAGCTTTATTTTGCTGAAAACCCCATCATAATTAGACTTATGGTTCCAAAGATATGGCCATTTTAGTGTTGCTCAGAACAATAAAATACAAAGGAAGTTGAATACTATTATTGATTATATCTCAAAATCAATATTCCCGACATCCGACTCATTTTGCTTGATTGCATCACATATGGGCGTTGCACTCTTTGCCAAGAATTCTTGAATTGTCCCAATCTATTACATGTTCTGCTGTACTGCATGGTCTGCGATAGCTGATTTTGACTGTTCAGTTTCTGAGTGTTTGTGTGTTTGACGCATGTAGTTTTGTTTTGTCTTTTCCACCCTCATAGTTTCTTTTTGATGCTCTTTGAGTCGCGTTGCAAACTTCCTTCTGGTCTCACCAACATAAGTGTGGTTGCAATTGGTACAAGGTATCTTGTAGCCCATGAAAAGCAAGTAAATTTTGGTTTTGTTCTCATAAAAATATTTAATTATTTATCATCATTCAAACCTAATGAATCTATTCAGTGAATTCAGTCAATCAAAACTGTTGAAAAACATACCACAACAAACAAATGATGTAAATACATGTTTGTGCAAATAATTGATAAGTTATGAAAAACAACCTGGTTCAGTTGGCACAGATTGACTCATTAAGGGAAGTACTAGGTTGCTAATAAAAGATTCTAGTATATACAATATTTATTACACCCAGCTATAATGACTATCACATACTTAAAAAGTTAAAATACCAGTGGTTCAATTCTTAAATTGTGGTGATATCTATAGTTGATCATAGAAGCAAGATGATCCAATATACATTATGTGTCTTTGTCATCTCCTGCTGCATTGCCTTTTCTCCAGCACAGTATCTTTTGAGCAGCCTGACGATTACTAACAATACATATGGACCAATCATTCATGTATTTTGTCCATGTCCTGACAGTTATAGAATTGACACCATGAAGTGGGAACATTCTGGTATAGCTCTCACTGAAAATAATGAAGTTAAATATTCTGCTTCATCACGGTACAGTGTGCAAGAAGGATATACTGATTCCTTGTATGGAAGTTGGCTTCAGATAAGAAATGCTCTTCTTGAGGATGCTGGTGTGTATCAATGTGAAATTATGTGTGTTGATAGTATAAGGCAAAGTGTAACAGTATCAGATGAAATACCAGTAAGTGTACTTTCCTACCTACCACCTCTCACATATCCTGAGTGCTTCATTACTCCATCATTACCCCTTACTGAAGGAAACACAATGACATTCAATTGTACAGCTGCTGAATCAAATCCTGAAGTCAACTTACAACTATCCATTGTAAGGGAGGATGGATCATCTATAGAACTTGGTAACACCCACCACATCAAGGCAAATTACTATTGAGGACAACAATGCAACCTTTATTTGTCACATGACAAGTGACACATTTCCTACAGCCTATCGCAACTGTTCTATTGGTTATATCCAAGTTTTGCAAACAACAGCAGCTCAACATCATCCCCAGCAGAGAACCCTGGCACAAGACCTGGACATGATTCAAATTCTCTCACAACTATTACAAATATGGAGACAAGCTCAAAGGTAGAACCCTATGTGTGGGGTATCGTAGGAGGAACTACAGGAACTTTCGTTACTGCTGTTACCTTCATCATAATCATCTTTCTCTACAGACATTATACAAAACCCACATCATCAGACGAAAACATCACTATGACATCTTCCAATCAACAAGCAACATCATTGCCTAGCTCCCAATCATCATCAGCTGATCCCTCCTATATGGCTTATCAAAGAGAACCTTATGCTGAACTCAACCAAACCAATGTGTCATCTGATATTGTCCTTACATATATGATGCATCAGCAAGATCCTAACCAAGACCCTAATTTGTCTACTCCTCAAATGAGCCACCAATCACCATCATCTGACCACACCTACATCAACCAAAAACTGCATGAACTTCATCTTGCTAAGAAGTCGAATGCAACAGCTATGTCATCCAGTCCTGTCTACCAAGAGAGTGATGAAGATTCTGAATATGAAGATGTACATGATTATGAAAACAATATATAATGTATGTGTATGTAAATTAGATCCTAACCAGGGCCATTTTGGCCTATTAATCGGTCTACTCCTCAAACCCAAAAGGTTGGTTCCGAAAGATGAAGAAGTTCTGTGGGACTTGGAAATAGGTTATTTACATAGTAAATAAAATATTTTAATATTTTGGTCATGACATATCATTTAAGTTCTGTGGGACTTGGAAATAGGTTATTTGCATAGTAAATAAAATATTTTATACTTTTCTTGCACATTAAATGATATGTCATGACCAAAATTAAGATTTTTGCATTTTTGGAACAAACATCTAGATGTTATGCTGAAGTGGACAAATGGTATATGTGAAAGCAATCTGATAAAGAGAAGATTGGACATCAAAATGATGATAGAATAAAAGTATGTCCTTCTCAATTTATCATACCATCAAGTAGTTTCTCATATTTTGATTGGATGAATCCCGTAATTTACTGACTAGATATATTTTGTAGCATGTCAGTTGAGCGCGTCTCAATTCTTGTATTAGGTCAGTGAGGAACTGTGCATGCGCTAAAAAGTTGCATGGCAACAAAACCCACGATCAGTCTACGATTTCACGTAATCACAGTGCAAATTTGCCGTTTTTTAAACAATATTCAAGTGAGTTCTGACAAAATTCCACTATAATTTTACTTTAATGCATCAAAGGTCCTTAGAGTTTATATAAATTTATATTTGTGAATCAGTAAAAGATGATTTTAAGCACCAAGTGGGCATCACAAGAATTGTTCTTGTAAATTTGTCACCCTTGTAGCCTTTTTACACAGCGATTTTCAATTCACTGACAGCTGCCAACAGGAAGGTCCTTTAATTTTTGTTTTGTGAATTCATATAGTTTTAAAGTTTATAAATTGTTACCATTAGGTCCAAGTCTAGATCTATCTGTGTTTATTTTGTACCTCACAATCATTATTAGGTTTGGTTTAGGGTGTGATATAAATTATATCTAGTCTTGGAGTCTGTCACGCTCCTTGACTAGATATAATTCATATCACACCCAACCTCACCTAAATATAACTATAGTATTACTTCCGATTTTTCTTACCGCATGACAAAGCTGCACTGTCACATTTGGAATGGTACAGCACTAGCAGCAGACACCAATGATATTGAATTTCCGCTATAAGAACAGGTTATTTACATGTTTTATACAATAGACATGATATATTGGCATATAAATTGCCTTTAATGTTGACAACGTATATATATTTTGAAATATGCAAAAAAATATTTTACAATAACATGTTTGGGAGGGCGGGTTAGTGTAGTGGTCTTCTCACACGCTTCTCACCACTGTGGCCCGGGCTCAATTCCCCGCGGCGCCACATGTGAGTTTGGTTGCCGATCCATGCTCGCCCTCGCAGGTTTTTCTCCGGGTGCTCCGGTTTCCCTCCTGCATCTAAAATCGGACCTCTTCCCATATCCCTGTCCCGTCATATCCGGATGGCGTCCCTTAAATTTAGTAGCCTCTGAGCACTATTGGGATTAGCCTGGCTTCGGCCGAATGTTATAAATAAAAAAAATAAATTAACAATATTGTAAACATGACTGTTTTGTAACATGTTGAAAAAAAAACATTAAAAAAAAATTTGAAAGATGCTTTTTGTTTGTTGAGTATCTACTGCTGATAGCGGCATTGATGACATACTCACAACTCACATAGCTATCTTTTATTGATATTGCTGAAGTAGTATGAGTGATACACATGTACATGTAGCTATTGCTGATATTGTAATTGCTCTAAATGTTTTAGTAGGTCTATCTGTGAAGTGAATACATTGCTACTAGGATATGAAGTAATTACCAAAGTTTAGAGGACAAACAAATAGAAATTATAGAAATATAAATAAGTATTTTTTTTATCTAGCAATAAATCTAATCCAAGGCGCTGTAAATAAAATCCTGCTCTACAAGCCCGACCCAACCAGATTTTCCATTTTGGCATTTTTTTGTTAATTTGCTATATGCATGTAAAATAAGCCATTTCTTGGCCAAAAGTGGATTGAGTTTGATGGGAATTGTTGTAGAGCCTATGCATGGAAAATAATGCATGTATAAGCCCAACTGACAGACCATACTCATCTCAGAAAATTTGTCACATATTTTATAAAGACTTATTTATTGTAGGCAATCTATCAAAGATAAGGGAAAACTTCAAATGAAAGTTTTGTACATAAGTTGAAATTAAAGTTTGCACATGATTCAAATTATAACCACTTTGTTTGTTTGCTTGCTTTTTCTGGTCTCATGTCATATGTTAAGATATACCAACCAATATAAAGGAAATATATTTAGACAAATAGTTAAATTATTTCAAGAAAAAATATGGTGAATGAAGGCAAATAATGACAAACTTTTATCTAATTTTCAAATTTCTCATACCTTTTATTCCAATCTCAAGTAAGTTTGCAGTGACTTAATTTAGCAAAATGAAATTGTTCATAAAATTTATATACTTATTTGACTCGATCAAAACTTTGAAAAACAAACCACCACAAAAAATACTGTAAATACACGTTCCGTACACACACTTGATTAGTCTTGCAAAACAATGTGGTTCAGTTGGCACAGATTGCCCCATAAAGGAAGTATGTTGCTAATATCAGATATAGGATATGTTACACCAAGCTATCATGACTATCACATACTTCGAAGTTAAAACACTAGTGTTCAGTTCTTAATTGTGGGGGATAGCTATAGTTGATCATAGAAGCAAGATGTTCCAATATACAATAACTGTTATCATCATCTTCTGCTGTATTGTGTTTTCACCAGCACAGAATCTTTTGAGCAGTTGGACAGCTATTGACAATACATATGGACCAATCGTTAATGTATTTTGTGCATGTCCTATCTCCGGTTATAGAATTCAGACCATGGAGTGGATACATTCTGGAATAACTCTGACTGAAAATAATGAAGTTAAGTTATTTGCTTCATCACGGTACAGTATGCAGGTAGGACAAAGGAATGCTGATTCCTTGTTTGGAAGTTTGCTTCAGATAAGAAATGCTCTTCTTGAGGATGCTGGAGTGTATCAATGTGAAATTGAATGTGTTGCTCGTACACTGATAGGACTGCAGTTTGCGACAGTAACAGGTGAAATAACAGTACATATACCTTCCTACCTACCACCTCTCATATATCCTGAGTGCATCATTACTCCGTCATTACCTATCACTGAAGGAAACACAATAACATTCATATGTACAGCTGGTGAATCATCTCCAGAAGTCAACTTGCAACTATCTCTTGTACGGGAGGATGGGTTATCTATAAAACTTGGGGACACACCTGCATCCAGACAAATTAGTACTGAGGATGACAATGCTATGTTCATCTGTCACATGACAAGTGAGATTTTTCCAACTGCTAATCGTAATTGTTCTACTGGTCCAATCACAGTTTTGCCAATAAAAACCACCGCAGTAGCTAAAAAAAGATCAACAACGGTAGCTCAAACAACATCACCAGTAAAGAACCCTCATACAGGAGGTCCAAACTTGAGAATCTTAGGTGGTAGTATAGGGGCTGCATTGCTTGTACTAACACTACTTATCATTTGCATTATTATCGCACTCAGATATAAAAACTCTCACAAGAATTCTCCAGATGAGACAATTACCATTAATGCCCGCAATGAAAGAAATTCACCATCAGGCAATCCTACATCTACCCAAGATAGTCCAGGACAAGATCCACTGTATTTTGTAGTTCACAGTAGTAATGACAATGGGCATATTTCAACAGCTGAAGTACCTTTTTATGAAGAGACAAGCCTGTCCAACCCATCTGAGGATACTAACTTTCCTATATATAGCAGAGTGAACAAGGGATATAATACTACTGTAATAGAAGATGAAGCCGACACTGTTGAGGAGTCAGGATTTGTTGAGAATAAAATCTATGTGTCTGCTGGTCCTATGTAAATATACACTACTATTTCAAAAGTAGTAGAGCTTACGATGACTAATGCTTTTAAAGTTTGTTCGGTTTATATAAGACGGAAAAAATAAGACTAATAACACCGTGTATTGATATAGAATGGCATGCACGCAGTTGGGCGCAATGCTTATTTTTTGTGTGTTGCGTAATGCCTGACTGGGGAACGCTTATGTGAATTCACGCGAGCGTGAGTTGGGACTTTATTAACAGTAACAAAAGCGAAATAATTTCTCAATTATTCTCAAAATCTCAATTATACAGAAAATAAGTATAAGATTTGCAGTTACGCAGATGATAATGCTTTTGTTTTTTGCTAATGCAATTATTTTTACTATCATTTACAGCAATAAACCTTTACAAACATCTCAAAGTGCCATTTTGTTTATAATTTAATTTTGAGACATAATTGTATGGGTATGTAAATCAAGAAACCTGCTGGCTCCATGAGATATTACAATTACCTACTTCTAATCTCTACATTTGCTGTTTTTGTCCCCCCTCTGTGTACCGTCTAGTCTGTATTTTAATTGCTTCCCCACATCAAGTTGTTGTACCTTGCTCTTTTTCTTTCCTGTTGTTCATATTCAAGGTATCCTCTTGTATCATTTATTGATCCTTGATGTGTTGTGTGTCCTCGTCCTTTGGATTCACCATTACCCACTTTTTTTTAAATTATAACTTTGAAAGATGTATAGATTTTTATCATAATATTCTGTTAACCAGAGAAAACTTGTCAAAATTATATCTTGCATTAGAAAAGAATTGAATATACTAGTTTAACAGTTTGACATATTTCTGTTACATTTTGGGCCAAAATCCCCATTTTAGGCAAAATCTCAAACTAAGTTATTCTGATGGATTTCCATCTTTTTAATCAAATACTAATACTGTGAAATTGTTGGAGTAGCTTTCTACTGCTGATATTAATATTGATGAAGTAACTATCTACTGCTGATATTAATATTGATGAAGTAGCTATCTACTGATGATATTAATATTGATGAAGTAGCTATCTACTGCTGATAGTGGCATTGATGAAGTAGCTTTCTATTGGCATCAATGATGTGACTATAGAAAAAATATTAGCATTGATGAAGAACTCAAGTAGCTATCTTTTATTAATAATGGTATTGCTCGAGTAGTTGAATATATCTTATATTGTTATGAACCCTTATTCACCCAGCAAACACAAAACATTTTATTGTTGGGTTATAAAGGGTATAAAACATTTTTTATGATGTTTCATTCTAACATTTTTTGAAAGCTAGATGCAAAACATTTTAACAAACACCTGATGTTAAAGAGTTGATAAATTATTTTGCAATGTTTGTCAAACATAATTTAGAATACATTTTGATAACATTTTTAAAATGTTATTGTAGTCTTTTTTCATATAAAATGTTTCAAAAGCATGTTTATAACACGTTTATAGCATTTTATGAACATTTGCATGCTTGCTGGGCACTCTCCCATGTGTGTTATAATAAAATCTTTGTATTGAGATCAAAATAACAATGTCCAAATGACAAATTTATAGCTTTTCCTACACAACTTTCTTCATTCAAATTATTAAACTTCAATTTCATCCTGTGCAAATATGTAAGGTTTGATTGATTTTGTCTTTGTGTACATTTTCTGGGTCATAATATACAGGGCTGTAACCCATACACCAGTGGCGGTAACTTTTCTGTTGGGCAGATCACATTTTAAAGTAATTATGTAAGATCAGTGTGGAAATCAACACAACTTGAGTGTTTGTGCTTGACAAACTGAGCTGTTTTGATCACTTCAGAACAAATGTTAAAAAGATAAATTCTCGGAACTATAGCATAGAGATCAGTATGAATCACAATATGTACTGGAATTATGCAAACAAAGACTCGGCAAATGCAAGTGTGTGAAAGTAATTATTAAATTTCAATTGCGATATTATTTCTAACTAGATACCATCATACCGCATTTGACATGGATTTTTGTGACTTTGGTGAGACTACAGCTTTCTTGCAATATCTGAAGAACACCAAAGTAGCAAATTTGGTAGTTGCCTCCAATGTCAAATGCTGATGAAAAGTTGGACCCTTTGCACACGATAATCAACTTTGGGTGCAGAAATTTAGAACCAAACAAGAAGACAGTGTAGCACTCGTATAGAATTTGGACTGTACAAAATGAATGTAAATACTATAAAAGTATTACTTAAAAAGAAATATCCAAATTGAAGAAAGGTAAATGAGAAGCAAAAAAAAAAAGCTAATCAAAAAAAGGTCTTTTATTAAATTGTTCAATTCATAAAAAAAACAACCCAAAACAGGAACTAAAGACTTGAGGCTAATTAGTTTCAAGTAAAAGCATAGGCCCTAAGATAAACACTAACTTGATATCACTCAGATGGGCTAGGCTCTCAGTTTCATCGTTGCGTTACTGTGTGTTCATTTAAAAATTGATTTTTAATGCAATTTGAAGTCTCTGGTAAATTTTCAGTTGGGGGCAGTATTCAAGTAGCTATCTTTTATTGATATTGTTGAAGAAGTATGAGTGATACAAATGTATCCACTATTGATATTGCCAATTGCTCTCATTGTTTTATAATATTTTCCTGCACGCATCTATGCGGCGTCTTTAAGCGTGTGCATGCATACGCGAGCGCTTTGAGCATCGGCTAGCTACTTGAAGCTGCGCCTAATGAAATGAAAATGGTATAGTAGGTCTATTTATGAAGCGAATACATTACTACTAGGATTTAAAGGAAGGTGACCTGATATATTTGGTAAATCAAATTCTTTAAAACTTATGTATAACATAAACTGTTGTCCCTTTCAAGCATTCATGCAAAAAGATCATGTAAATGTTCATTGTAAATGCGACTAATTCTTCATGGAATTACTGACATTTAATACAGCGTAAAACTGGTAGTCTACAGTGTTTTTATTAATAATAATCATCACGATCATGTAATAAATAGATATCAAATGAAAGATCATATTTTTCTCATTAACATACTGAAATTAGGAGTTCCAAGTCGGTGTATTTCCGAAGATATCATCAAAAAACTGCTGAATTAGTCCAAATGTGGTATACCACATTTGAGACTAATGCGACAGTTTTTTGATGATTTCTTTAGAAAATATACCGATTTGGAATGTCTAATTTTCAATATGTTAATGAGAAAAATATGAGCTTTCATCTGATACCAAAATCTGCATTTTGATAGGGTAAAGTTGGGGATGAGGCTGTCAATCAGGTCACCAACCTTTAAGGTAATCGATGAAAAAAAGAAAGCCTGTTCTTGGGCCTGACCGACCTAGAAACCACCACACAAAATAATGTAAATACATGTCGAGGATAGAGACCATTGACAACCCAGTATAGCCATGACGTTGCGTACTAATGCAATTTTTTTTGTTTCAAGTAATAGAATTGAGCATGTAGATTCCACCTGGAGCCACGTGGACACCCTTGAGCAAATTGAGTTATTGAGGTCAAAGGTCACACAAGGGGATTACAATTTTAAAATACTTTAAGGGCTGGGGTATGAGCGTTTGGACAGTATTTATTTTGGGACATCAGAGCACATCAGACATATCGAATTGCATTCTGAATACGAAGAATGTCATTCTGATATCAAATAATTTTGATTTTTGAAATTCGCAATTTAATACACATTTTATGGCAAATCATTAAAATTGATATTTTTGATATGTAACAGTACTTGAAGTAAACTTTATAAATCTGATGATTTATACTTAAAGTGTATGTAGGTGGGATGAAAAGCCCACGATCAATTGAAAATTTTGACCTTTCGTATTGAAGATATGGATTTTTTTCCCCAAAACACCAAAAAAAATTAGGTCTTTTGGGGAAAAAAATCCATATCTTCAATATGAAAGGTCAACATTTTCATTTGACCGTCGGCTTTTCCTCCTGCTACATACACTTTAAGAATATATCATTAGATTTATATAATTTACTTCGAGGACTGTTATATATCAAAAATTTGAAAAATATCAAATTTTTATAATTTGTCATAAAATTTGTATTATATTGTGATTTTCAAAAATGAAAATTATTTGATATCAGAAAGACATGCTTCAGTATTCAGAATGCAATTCGATAGGTCCGAGGTGCTCTCATGTCCCACAAAAAATACTGTCAAACGCAATAAACGCTCATTTTAGATCCCTTAATCAAGTTCAAACAAAATTTCTGTGTAACAATGCGAATCATTTACATAAGATTTCGGAGACAAAATATAATAATTTTGTGGAAATATAGAATGCTAGAACAAACAATTTAAATACTTTCTTTGAATGTGTACACAGTACACTTTCTGTTCCTACTGATAATTGTAAAAATAATGATCTTTGATGATTAATGTTGGCATTTCCAGAGTATTTTATTACAGGCAAACATAATAGGCTCATCGTGCAAGACAAGCCACACACTGTGTTATATCTGTGCTGGGATTTGTACCAGGGTTTGTCGATCAAAGTATAAGATGTAGGCCTACATGCTCAACTGATGATAGCTTGTAAACCAACAACTCTTATTTTACAATGGGTGGACGGTGTTTCTAGTCCCTTCATACATGGTCTCTGGTTGATCATAGAAGCAAGATGATCCAACATACTATAACTGTGATCGTCATCTTCTGCTGCATTGCGTTTTCACCAGCACAATATCTTTCAAGTTGGACGGATACTGACAATACAAATGGACCAATAGTTCATGCATTTTGTGCATGTCCTTTCCATTATAAAATTCACACCATGAATTGGGTACATTCAAAGTTATTTGCTTCATCACGATACAGTGTGCAAAAAGAATATAGGAATGGCTTGCATGGAAGTTTACTTAAGATAAGAAATTCTCTTCTTGAGGATGCTGGTGTGTATCAATATGAAATCAAATGTACTGCTAGTGTACCGGGAGTATTGCCTATATTAATAGTAACAGGTAAAATAACAGTGAGTGTACTTTCCTACCTACCACCTCTCATATATCCTGAGTGCATCATTACTCCATCATTACCCCTTATCGAAGGAAACACAATGACATTCAGGTGTACAGCTGGTGAATCATCTCCAGAAGTCAACTTGCAACTATCTCTTGTAAGGGAGGATGGATCATCTGTAGAACTTGGGGACACACCTGGATCCAGACAAATTGGTACTGAGGACAATAATGCCATGTTTGTATGTCACATGACAAGTGAGACTTTCCCAACTGCTTATCGTAATTGCTCTACTGGTCCAATCACAGTTTTGCCAGCAGCTATTACCACAGAAGCTCAAACAAGTTTGACAATAGCTCGAAAAAGATCAACAACAGTAGCTCAAACAACATCCCTAGCAAATTTATTAAAGAACCCTGAAACAGGATTTGGAAATGTTTCACAGAGCACAGATCTGCGTATGTCTGTGACTACCAGTTCTGGAGGGCCAAACTTGAGAATCTTAGGTGGTAGTATAGGGGCTGCTTTGCTTGTACTACATTTGCATGATTATCACAGTCAAGTATAAAAACTCTCAAAAAAATTCTCCAAATCAAGAGATGTCAGACATTCCTACATCTACCCAAGATAGTTCAGGACAAGATCCGTTGTATTTTAAAGTTCACAGCAGCGATTACTATGAGGGTATTTTATCACAATCACAAGTAGTAGAAGAACCAGCATATGAAGAAATTAAACTATCAAAACCAGGTGACAGTTTGAACTTTCCCGTATATTACAGTGTGAACAAGGGATGTAGCACAAAAGAATTAGAAGATGATTCTGATCATATGGAGGAGTCAGGATTTGTTGATAATAAGATATATGTGTCTGCTGGGCCTATGTAAAAAAACAAGATACACATACAAGTAAACATGAAAACAGAGTTAACAAAAAAGTATAGCTTAAAATCAGCTATCCAAATTGTTAGCTCAATACAATTTCATACAAAATACAATCAACATGAAACCAAAGAATCCTTAATATATGTAAAACAAAATTACAGAGCAGTATAAAAAGATGATAAATCAAACACTGACATTATACGCAGAATTGAATAAGAAAGTCTTGAGTCCAGATTTGAACTGATCAACAGAAATTGATTGTCTCAGATTATAGGGAAGCGAGTTCCAAAGTTTTGGTGCAACAGTAGAAAAAGCACGGTCTCCCAGAGAATAATTAGATCGTGGAATTTTTAATAGACATTTGTCTGACAATCTTAGAGTGTGTGCAGGTGTGTATGGAACAAGAAGGTCCGTGATGTAAGAAGGTGCAATGTTGTTTAGTCCTTTCCATGTGAGAAGAAGAGTTTTAAATACAATTCTTTCACGTATGGGAAGCCAGTGCAGATTCATAAGAATGGGTGTGATATGATCATATTTGTGAGTGTTTGTCAAAACGCGTGCGGCAGAGTTCTGTACAAGTTGAAGTTTTCTAAGCTGTTGCTCAGTAATTCCATTTAGTAGAACATTTCCATTGTCTGAGCGCGAGGTAATGAACGTGTGAAGTAGTATTTCGGCAGTATCCTTTGACAGAAGTTTCCTAATACTACGTAGGTTCCTGCCTTGAAAATAAGCAGATTGACACACTTTTTTAATATGATTATCCATTGACAGTGTAGAATCAAAACACACGCCTAAATTTCGCACACTGGTTGTAGAAGATATAGTTGAGGATCCGATTTGAATACTGTTATGCTGAATCTTACTTTGAGAGTTTTTGGAAGATACTATGAGCAATTCAGTTTTGTCATCATTAAGTTTTAGTTTATTTTTTGTCATCCATGATCGTATATCAGAAATACAGTTTTCAATACGCTGACGAGCTAAGTCTTCATCTTTGGGTTTGTTTACATCAAAAGAAAGGTAAAGCTGTGTATCATCTGCATAAGTATGAACATTCAAGTTATGATGACGAGCAATTTCAATAAAGGTGATGCGTATATAGTGAAAAATATGGGGCCTAACACAGAGCCTTGTGGTACTCCAAATGGTAGGTCTACCGCAGATGATAGAGTATTTCCAATACTGACGGATTGATTTCTGCATGATACATATGAAAAAACCCATTTAAGGGGTGGGCCTTTGACACCCAAGGATTCAAGACACGAAAGAAGAATACTGTGATCAATAGTGTCAAAGGCCGCAGATAAATCCAGAAGAAGTAAGAATACAGCATGTTTTTTATCAAGTTCACATAAGATATCATTTTGGACCTTCAAAAGTACTGTTTCAGTTCCGTGGAATTTTTTGTACGCAGACTGGTACTTTTCCAAAAGGTTGTGCGTTTCAAAGTGATTGTTCAGACGAGATGCTACAATTTTTTCAATAATTTTTGACACAAGTATTGATGAAGTAGCTATATACTGCTGATATTAGTATTGATGAAGTAGATATCTACTGCTGATATTAGTATTGATGAAGTAGCTATATACTGCTGATATTAGTATTGATGAAGTAACTGTCTACTGCTGATATAAGTATTGAAGAAGTAGCTATCTACTGTTGATATTAGTATTGATGAAGTAGCTATCTACTGCTGATATTAGTATTGATGAAGTAGCTATCTACTGTTGATATTAGTATTGATGAAGTAGCTATCTACTACTGATATTAGTATTGATGAAGGAGCTATCTACTGCTGATATTAGTATTGATGAAGTAGCTATCTACTGCTGATATCAGTATTGATGAAGTTGCTATCTAATACTGATATTAGTATTGATGAAGTTGCTATCTACTGCTGATATTAGTATTGATGAAGTAGCTATCTACTGCTGATATTAGTATTGATGAAGTAGCTATGTACTGCTGATATTAGTATTGATGAAGTAGCTATGTACTGCTGATATTAGTATTGATGAAGTAGCTATATACTGCTGATATTAGTATTGATGAAGTAGATATCTACTGCTGATATTAGTATTGATGAAGTAGCTATATACTGCTGATATTAGTATTGATGAAGTAACTGTCTACTGCTGATATAAGTATTGAAGAAGTAGCTATCTACTGTTGATATTAGTATTGATGAAGTAGCTATCTACTGCTGATATTAGTATTGAAGAAGTAGTTATCTACTGTTGATATTAGTATTGATGAAGTAGCTATCTACTACTGATATTAGTATTGATGAAGGAGCTATCTACTGCTGATATTAGTATTGATGAAGTAGCTATCTACTGCTGATATCAGTATTGATGAAGTTGCTATCTAATACTGATATTAGTATTGATGAAGTTGCTATCTACTGCTGATATTAAGTTTTCTAAGCTGTTGCTCAGTAATTCCATTTAGTAGAACATTTCCATTGTCTGAGTAGCGAGGTAATGAGCGTGTGAAGTAGTATTTCGACAGTATCCTTTGACAGAAGTTTCCTAATACTACGAGGTTCCTGCCTTGAAAATAAGCAGATTGACACACTTTTTTAATATGATTATCCATTGACAGTGTAGAATCAAAACACACGCCTAAATTTCGCACACTGGTTGTAGAAGATATAGTTGAGGATCCGATTTGAATACTGTTATGCTGAATCTTACTTTGAGAGTTTTTGGAAGATACTATGAGCAATTCAGTTTTGTCATCATTAAGTTTTAGTTTATTTTTGTCATCCATGATCGTATATCAGAAATACAGTTTTCAATACGCTGACGAGCTAAGTCTTCATCTTTGGGTTTGTTTACATCAAAAGAAAGGTAAAGCTGTGTATCATCTGCATAAGTATGAACATTCAAGTTATGATGACGAGCAATTTCAATAAAGGTGATGCGTATATAGTGAAAAATATGGGGCCTAACACAGAGCCTTGTGGTACTCCAAATGGTAGGTCTACACGAGATGATAGAGTATTTCCAATACTGACGGATTGATTTCTGCATGATACATATGAAAAAACCCATTTAAGGGGTGGGCCTTTGACACCCAAGGATTCAAGACACGAAAGAAGAATACTGTGATCAATAGTGTCAAAGGCCGCAGATAAATCCAGAAGAAGTAAGAATACAGCATGTTTTTTATCAAGTTCACATAAGATATCATTTTGGACCTTCAAAAGTACTGTTTCAGTTCCGTGGAATTTTTTGTACGCAGACTGGTACTTTTCCAAAAGGTTGTGCGTTTCAAAGTGATTGTTCAGACGAGATGCTACAATTTTTTCAATAATTTTTGACACAAGTATTGATGAAGTAGCTATATACTGCTGATATTAGTATTGATGAAGTAGATATCTACTGCTGATATTAGTATTGATGAAGTAGCTATATACTGCTGATATTAGTATTGATGAAGTAACTGTCTACTGCTGATATAAGTATTGAAGAAGTAGCTATCTACTGTTGATATTAGTATTGATGAAGTAGCTATATACTGCTGATATTAGTATTGATGAAGTAACTGTCTACTGCTGATATAAGTATTGAAGAAGTAGCTATCTACTGTTGATATTAGTATTGATGAAGTAGCTATCTACTGCTGATATTAGTATTGAAGAAGTAGTTATCTACTGTTGATATTAGTATTGATGAAGTAGCTATCTACTACTGATATTAGTATTGATGAAGGAGCTATCTACTGCTGATATTAGTATTGATGAAGTAGCTATCTACTGCTGATATCAGTATTGATGAAGTTGCTATCTAATACTGATATTAGTATTGATGAAGTTGCTATCTACTGCTGATATTAGTATTGATGAAGTAGCTATCTACTGCTGATATTAGTATTGATGAAGTAGCTATGTACTGCTGATATTAGTATTGATGAAGTAGCTATGTACTGCTGATATTAGTATTGATGAAGTAGCTATATACTGCTGATATTAGTATTGATGAAGTAGATATCTACTGCTGATATTAGTATTGATGAAGTAACTGTCTACTGCTGATATAAGTATTGAAGAAGTAGCTATCTACTGTTGATATTAGTATTGATGAAGTAGCTATCTACTGTTGATATAAGTATTGAAGAAGTAGCTATCTACTGCTGATATTAGTATTGATGAAGTAGTTATCTACTGTTGATATTAGTATTGATGAAGTAGCTATCTACTACTGATATTAGTATTGATGAAGGAGCTATCTACTACTGATATTAGTATTGATGAAGTAGCTATCTACTGCTGATATTAGTATTGATGAAGTAGCTATGTACTGCTGATATTAGTATTGATGAAGTAGCTATGTACTGCTGATATTAGTATTGATGAAGTAGCTATATACTGCTGATATTAGTATTGATGAAGTAGATATCTACTGCTGATATTAGTATTGATGAAGTAGCTATATACTGCTGATATTAGTATTGATGAAGTAACTGTCTACTGCTGATATAAGTATTGAAGAAGTAGCTATCTACTGTTGATATTAGTATTGATGAAGTAGCTATCTACTGTTGATATAAGTATTGAAGAAGTAGCTATCTACTGCTGATATTAGTATTGATGAAGTAGTTATCTACTGTTGATATTAGTATTGATGAAGTAGCTATCTACTACTGATATTAGTATTGATGAAGGAGCTATCTACTACTGATATTAGTATTGATGAAGTAGCTATCTACTGCTGATATCAGTATTGATGAAGTTGCTATCTAATACTGATATTAGTATTGATGAAGTTGCTATCTACTGCTGATATTAGTATTGATGAAGTAGCTATCTACTGCTGATATTAGTATTGATGAAGTAGCTATGTACTGCTGATATTAGTATTGATGAAGTAGCTATGTACTGCTGATATTAGTATTGATGAAGCAGCTGTCTACTGCTGATATTAAAAGGGGACGTAATGTGATCAGTGAAAGCTAACATTTTGTGGAAAACAAATAAGAATCTATTCTTTATCGAAATTGCACATTATTGCTTTCACCTCGACCCACACACAAGTGGCGGGTAACTATCCTGTTGGGCAGGTCACATTTAAACATACCCAGCTGGCGGATGATTATGTTAGAACAGTATGGAAATCAAACACAACTTGAGTGTTTGTGCTTGACAAACTGACCTGTTTCGATTACTTCAGAACAAATGTTAAAGAGATAAATTCTTGGAACTATAGCATAGAGAGCAGTATGAATCTGAAATTATGTGAACCAAGACTCGGCAAACATAAATGTGTGAAAATATTTATTAAATTTCACTTGCGATCTTTATTTCCAACTATAGACACCGCATTTGACATGGATTTTTGTGATTTTAGTGAAACTATAGATTTCCTGTGATATCTTAATGCCTAAACTAGTAAATTTGGTAGTTGCCTCTATCGTAAAATGTAAACTTTTTCATGAATGATTAGTTGATGAAAAGGTTGTGAATGAAAGACACACAATAATCAACTTTGGGCGCCGAAATTGAGAACCAAACAAGAAGACAGTGCAGCACTCGTATAGGATTTGGACTATACAAAATGAATGTACATACTATAATATCTAAAAGGAAAACATCCAGGGCAAACAAATTGAAGAATGGGAATGAGAAGTGAAAACACACTAATCAAAAAAAGGTCTTTTATTAAATTGTCCAGTTCCTTGAAATAAAAAGGAAGTGAAGAGGTTAATTAGTTTCATGTAAAAGCACAGGTCCTAAGATACACAACATTAACTTGATATCACTCAGATGGGCTTAGCTCTCAGTTTCATCACTGTGTCATTATGTTATTTTGTGTTCATTTATAAACTATTGAAAGTTACTGGGCTCAAACTGCTATGGCCACAAAATATTGAGCTACAGCTCTGATCATATATGCAACAATGCATAAAACAATAACACACAGAATTAACTACATTGAGCTCCAAAGTTAAACTGATTTCACAAAACAAAACACAGTGAAGATGCCTTGTTAAAACAAATAGCACTTTCTTTTGACATTAAGTTAAAGTTTGATCAGCTCGTAATAGGCGGGAATTGTTTGGCTTTAACTGCTACGCCGAAAAGTAGATCCATGTTAAGAGTAATAAAGTTGACTTGTCTCATCTATATTGTTCGTGTTAAATAAAGTAGATAAAGTATAGGACTTGATTAATTTGTGATGCTTCTGGTGAGATGTCACAAGACAATTCTCAAAATAAAATATTGATGTTATAAGGCACACTGATTATGAGCTGATAAAACTATAGAAGGGTGAAACCTCCTTTGTGAAATGGGAGTGAAAACTTATGTAACATGCTCTGAGCCTATTATACATATTTCAAAAATAAACTATCCACAAAATGTAATGTAAATAAAATATCGAAACATGTTTCTTGTTGACATAATGTTTGATTAATTGAGCAAAGCAATCAGTTTAATTTGCTACAGAACCCTCACACTAATATTATATTATTTATCATATAGTATCTGGCTACACTCACCTATATGCTAGCTTAAACACTGAACATTAAATTTGTGGATTGCGAAAGATCATTACGCATGTTTATGGTAGAAGCAGATAAATCAACTTTGGAGTATAAAATCTATGCGGTCAGAAATTGTCCGGACACTTCTCACTATAAACTCCAGCCATATCGGGAATGTACTGTACATTTATATCCTTCTAAACAGATGGACCTTGGCACACTGTAAACAGTCGAGGATCAATTCAGTATAGTATTGCTGGAAGAGGTACATATAACATTGCGGTTTTCAGTTATGATCTCGGTATACAGCGTAGGTCATTCAAAATTTTGAGGTAATATTATGTACGGTTAATATGACTCACTATAAACAGCAACAGTTACAGTATGAATATTAAAACTGTCATAAACAATGTGCTCAAAACTCAGTATGCTATAAACACACTTACAGAATCAAGATGACCCAGTACACATTAACTGTGATCATTATCTTCTGCTACATTGTCTTTTCTCAAGCACAGGTATTGTCCAGCAGTTGGATACATATTGACAATACATATGGACCAATCGTTAATGTATTTTGCACATGTCCTTTGCCCAATTATACCATTCGCAGCACAAAGTGGGTACATTTTGGTATAAATAATAAAGTTGAAATATTTAATTCATCACGGTGCAGTGTACAGGAAGTAAGAAGAGGTACCGATTCATTGCATGGAAGTTTGCTTCAGATAAAAAATGCAATTCTTGCAGATGCTGCTGGTGTGTATCAGTGCAAGATTAAATGTGCTCTTGATATACCAGAATTAAGGCATGTTGTAACAGTAGCAGACAACATTACAGTGAAAGTACTTTTCTACCTACCACCTCTCATATATCCTGAATGCAAAGTCAGATGTTCCCAACTGCTTATCGCAACTGTTTTTCCGGCCCTATTACAGTTTTGCCAGCAACAAACACCACAGAAACTCAAACAATGTCAACAATAGCTCTAAAAAGATCATCAACAGTAGCTCAAATAACATCACCTGCAAAGTTATCAAAGAACCCTGGGACAGGATTTGGAAATATTTCACGGAGCACAGATCTGCTTATGCCACCTCCATCTGTGACTGCCAGTTCTGAAGGGCCAAACTTAAGAATCTTAGGTGGTAGTATAGGGGCTGTGTTGCTTGTACTAATACTACTTATTATTTCCTTGATTATCGCAGTCAGATATAAAAAATCTCAAAAGAATTCTTCAGATGAGACGATTGCTAATAATACCCACAATGAAAGAAATTCACCAAACCAGGAGATGTCAGACAATCCTACATCTACCCAAGATAATCCAGGACAAGATCCACTGTATTTTGTAGTTCATAGTAGTGATGACTATGAGGGTGCTGCATTATATTCACAAATTGCAGAAGCACCAGCATATGAAGAGATAAGCCTCTCAAACCCAGATGACAGTTTGAACTTTCCCATATATTACAGTGTGAGCAAGGGATGTAGCACAAAAGAATTAGAAGATGGTTCTGATCATATGGAGGAGTCAGGGTTTGTTGATAATAAGATATATGTGTCTGTTGGGCCTATGTAAATGGACACTATTGTTGTAAAATAGCAGAGCTTATGATGACTTTGTTTTACAGCAAGTTTTCAAAAATGTTTTTGAATGTTATTAAAATGTTTTATACCTTTTACACACCCTTTACCGTAAACGTTCGCCTAATGGCACACCTGTGTTCCTTTGCCTTGGGGTAAATTTCATGTGCAAATAGAGAGCTCCCTGCTCTGAAATCCCAACAAGAAGGTTCCGTGCTCTTATTTGCTGGTGGTAATGTTACGGGAGGGCACTTTTAGGTTGCGCCTAAAATTATTATGTCAAGGGAGCTCATAGCGCCATTAGGCGAATGTTTACGGTATATAACCTGACAGTTTAATGTTTTTGCTGGGTTAAGCACCTGATGAATTTGGATTAAATTTATTTGAAACTGATCAAAGACAAATTTGACTTCACATTGTGTCCTTCATCAACAAATTTGATTGACATATGATGAAAACAAACATTCAATTTGGTTGGCCTTTCTTTGATCAAATGAAAAGACCATTGCACAATCTCAGTTTCTGAATGGAATGAAAACTTCATGAAATGTTTCACTTTGCAAAAGAAAGTCACAGCAACATTATGTAGAACCCTCATTTGAAAGTTATGGCATAAACAAAATTGTGCCATTATTAATTACTTGTATCACTTATTTTTTGTTTTGTGAAATTGGTATCACATTGGAACCTGGTGTAATTCTTTGTATATTGTTTTTATGCAGTTGTTTATACATATGATGCAAGAATATGACCACACCCTTAAATTGGACCAATATCAATACCTTTTTCAAAATTAAATACACAAAATTTAATGTAAATAATGTAATTAATATACCAAAACATGTTTCTTGTCATCTTTTCTTTTGATTACTTTGAACAAAACATTCAGTTTCACTTGGCACAGAACACTCACAATTGAGGAAGTAGGCTACTAATATTCTATTCATCAGATACTCATTTTCTGGCTATACTCAACTATCATTGAATATCAACTTCTTGGATTATGGTTATCATAATATAGAAGCAAGATGCTCCGACATACCGTGATCGTCATCTTCTGCTGTATTGTGTTTTCTCCAGCACAGAATCTTTTGAGAAGTTGGACAGATATTGACTATAAGTATGGACCAATCATTCATGTATTTTGTACATGTCCTTTAAATTATAGAATTCACACAATGAAGTGGGTACATTCTGGTATAATTCTTGTTGAAAATAGCAAAGTTAAGTTATTTGCTTCAGCACGATATAGTGTACATGAGGGGCATAGGCATCCCTTGTTTATAAGTTGGCTTCAGATAAAAAATGCTCTTCTTGAGGATGCTGGTGTGTATCAATGTGAAATTGAATGTGCTGATAATATAGTGGGATTCTCCGATGTTGTAACAATAACAGATAGAATAACAGTAAGTGTACTTTCCTACCTACCACCTCTCATATATCCTGAGTGCATCATTACTCCATCATTACCCCTTACTGAAGGAAACACAATGACATTCAATTGTACAGCTGGTGAATCATATCCAGAAGTCAACTTACAACTATCCCTTGTCAGTGAGGATGGATCATCAACTGTCTTTTGGAAAAACCCTGCTACCAAACAAATTACTATTGAGGACAACAATGCCAAGTTCATTTGTCACATGACAAGTCAGACCTTTCCTACTGCATATCGCAATTGCTCTACTGATCCTATCACAGTTTTGCCAATTAAAGCCAGCACAGAAGGTCAAAATAGATCAACAACAATAGCACAAATAACATCATCAGCAAATTTATTAAAGAACCCTGATACAAGACTTGGAAATGTTTCACACGACACAGATGTGCCAATGCCACCTCCATGCAGTGACTGCTAGTTTGGAAAGGCCAAACTTGAGAATCTCAGGTGGTAGTATAGGGGCTTCTTTGCTTGTACTAATACTCCTTATTGTTTGCATGGTCATCACAGTCAGATATAAAAACTCTCTAAAGAATTCTTCGGATGAGGCAATTACCATTAATGCCCACAATGAAAGAAATTCACCCAACCAAGAGATGTCAGACAATCCTACATCTACCCAAGATAATCGCGGACAAGATCCACTGTATTTTGTAGTTCACAGTAGTGAATGCTATGAGAGTACTGCATTACATCCACAAGCATCAGAAGCACCAGCATATGAAGAGATCAGCCTATCAAACCCAGATGACAGTTCTAACTTTCCTATATATAGCAGAGTGAACGATGCACATGACACAAAAGAATTAGAGGATGATTCTGATCATATGGAGGAGTCAGGATTTGTTGATAATAAGATATATGTGTCTGCTGGTCCTATGTAAATATATACTATTTCTTGTAAAGTAGAGAGCTTACCATGACTTATGAGAATAATGCTCCATTAAAATCAATGATGGAAACATCATTTTATGTAGAGGTTATCCTGTTTAAACCACCATCCGAGGATATTAACTTTCCCATAGCAGAGTAAACAAAGGCTGTTCTTCAGTTCACCTCAAGTTCAGTATAGTGACGTACATGCGTATTTCGCTGCTCAGCATATTGAATTGCACACAGCATATACATGCATCTGTACAAGGGCGGTTTGTCAGAATACTTGAGGCGCAACCACAAAAATTATTGATATTGCTACCGAACTTGAAGCCACCATGTATAATGCTTATGATGACTTTGATATGTATATACATAAAAAGAAATGCTGAACTATGAACATTAGATATTAAATTAAATATTTACGTGTTATCATTACCAATATAAGCAAATGCCTCAACAAAAGAAAGCTTTTTTTTTTATTGGTCATCAATCTCAACCTAATCAAAAGCAACCAAATTGATATTAATACAAAATATTTGTAGCTGCAGTATGATACTGCACTTGTGTAAGAACAAATTAGAATAATTGAGGAATTATTGATTGAATGAAATTTAGTGCAATTTTCAGAAGTTGCAAGATTTATGTGGTATGAAGTTGTTCCACTCTCCTAAAGTCAGTGGTGGTCAGTGTGTGTTATTGGTATTAAGTGCCACATGGTTCATAGCCATTAACCTGTATAATTTACACAGTAATTACTACTGAACTTTTTCAATTCGCAAGAAATATATATGTAATAATTAATGTTCTCATTAATTCCATTTTTCTACACAAGTGCAGACTATCATACAGCAGCTTACACAATCAATTTTCTTGCTTTAATTTAAGGGCAGTGCAATAATTATGAGCCATGGGGAGGGTAAGGGGAGGCAAGAATATGTTTGGCAAGCTAAAAGCAGTTTTTGGTAGGTCGAATGGGAATGATTTTTGGCATATACATACACTCTAAAAGGCTTAGGAAAACAGTACAGAAACTTTCAAATATGCAACATTTCCTGCTCGCTACATTCACATTTATATATATCTATACAATTTCAGGTTTGCAAATTGGGGACCAACAAATTTGGCAAGTGTAAGGAGGGGGGGGGGGCAAAGTTTGTTGGCAAGTCAAGAAGGGGACAAGCAATTTTGTCTGGCCAGAGGGGAGGCAAGCAATATTTGCCATGCCATTTGTTTATTTATATAAAACTTTCTTTTTTTAGTTATTCATTTATATGAAACTTCATATGTAATAGCATATCGCTGGATGGTATCGATTCCCACACAGCCAGAATAATAGTCTGTTTTTATATGCGTTTTCCTGTTGCCACACGATGCCAAACTTTTCATTTTCTACTGCACTTTTTTGTTGTATTTCATGAAACTGATACAAGATATATTATGATAAAATTGGCCTACATATGATTTAGAGGATAATGACTGAATGTCAGTTATTTTAGGGCATTGTGAAAAATCTCAACATTTTGCATTTGGAACCAAGGATTCTGAGATTCTCATGTTTAAGATTTTTCACAATGCCCAAAACATGACTGATTCAAAATGAGCGATTTGGATTCCATCTGTATTATATTTTCTTCTTTTGATACATCCAAATCTAATGCATACAAACATAGCATTTCTGTAGAAAAATAATTATTGGTGCATTTATTAAATAATCCTTTTTGAGGTAGGCAAACATCTCAAATTTTAGTCCATGTTTTAAGATTTGTTAGTCCAGGGGCAGAGATGACACAGGCTGACCCAAAAAAATCCTGCACTTGCGAAGCGTAGCGAGCGGAGCTCTCGTCCAACATGGCTGGGGGGTCTGGGGCCCGCTTAAGGGCCCCCGGTGGGGGGTCAAGGAAAGGCCATTTCAGAGGGTAAAAAGAACATTTCAAAGCTCCTGGCTTTGTTCTACACTTTTAATAAAAAGTGCTTCATTCTTCCAGAAAACATGCTTTAAAGTTTTGAGTTTCCTATACTTTTATGCACAAGAGACACTATTGAAAAATGTTTTTTGGCTTTATTACATGACCAATACGGCTGATGTTGATGTATGTAAAGCAAAAAAAATAAGGCAATAATTAACCATTTTTTTGTACTCAGCACCCCAAAAGAGACCATTTTTGACATAAAAAACCTGTGTTAGACTTTTTTTGAAAAAATGCTTCCTTCATCCTAAAAAGTGGTTTTTAAATGTTCATTTTCTCAGATTCGGAAACTTTCTGAGATTTGACAAAAAATCCGGAAATCCGGTTAAACCTGGAAATGTGACATCTCTGCAGGGGTAACAGTGGTGTAGCCAGGCCTTTTTAAGAGAGTGGGCAAATGGGGGGGGGGGGGCAAGGCAACTTTCAAGGGAGAAAAAAATTTGATGAAATTGGGCTAAAAAGTGGACAGCATCCCACACTGGGGGAGAGTGAGGCAAGACTTTTCACAGGGGGACAGCTGCCCCCTGGCTACACCACTGAGGGGTATTTATAATGAAAACATACTCACCTGCAATGTTGCAATACAATTGATTGGTTGGTTGTTGGAATATCAATGTAGAGAGTCGAAACAGCAATATGAAAAAGAATAAAATAGAAAGGAATTGTTAGATAAAATTGATAGAATTTCACAATTTTGATCTCACAAATTAAAGTTCTTATAACATAATCATGCATGAGACTGCACTTTCCCAAAACAAAACTGAAAATGTGTGTGAAACTGGGCAAAAAGTACCAAAAACAAGCTGAAATTAAATAAAGTTGCGGAAAGTTTGACTAAAAAAAACTGAATTCAGTTTTAAAACTGAAAATTTCCATGCCTGAATAATACACACAAGTTTTACCATTGTAACTGTATAAAGACATGAAAATCAAAGCAACTGACATTTCCTCTTATTGAGAAATCATCTACTATATCACCATCAGATACTGTTAACAACAAAATCTTGAATCAATGATCAGTGTATTTAAGATGGGTTGGAGGGGAGCATGTGCATCATTTTGATATGGATGTACACATATATTAAACCAGGAATTTGTCTATGTCATAATAAAAATGAGAAAGGTCTCAAAGTAATATCCAAAGCATGTTTTAAGGAAATGGTAAAAAAAATGCCACATCTCTTCCTTCACTTCAAAATCATTCTTCCATTCCAAAAAACAAACAAACAAACAAATAACAGCATTGATAAAAACAAATCCAAGGTTTTGATCAATAAAACAAACATATAAAAAAAATAAAAATATATATATTAAAAGAGAAACATCAGTGCATATGTGACCCGATCTAATCCACTCAGGCTAAAGTCTGAAATTTAAAAACTTGATTTACTACCATTACTAGCTTGCTCAGTACCTACACTTACTGGTGTTGAATCCCCAGGTCTCTTGAATAATTGGTTCCCGGGAATTGGTTGCAAAGTTATGAACCGTTTATACATCCATTGTCTTATGTTTTTTTTATGTTTCTCCTCATTTTTGCCTATATCTCAGTTTCATTAATGCTGACTTTACCCTGATTGGACCATATCTGGTCACATAATACCTTACGGAAGATGTTTTTCAATAATCATACGATTATTGTGCCTGGAGTTATTGTAATCAAAGTTGATTTTTTTTCTTTTTTTTTTTTATTGTTTTTCTTCTCAGTTTCATTATTGCCTTAGTCTGATTGGACCAGATCTGGTCACATTATACCCTTGTGGAAGATGTTTTTCAATAATCATAGGATTATTGTGCCTGGGTTATTGAAATCAAAGTTGAACAAAACTGTGTGGTTTTGTTAATGCTCATTATACAAAGCAATAAGGAAATCAAATATAACGTCACACTTCCTTTAACTATTCCTGGATATGTGTGATGTGATCAAGCCAAATGAGTAGGATGTTGGCAACGTTGATTTACAGATATATCGCAAAAACCAGTCGACTGTTTCTTTATATTTTTATCGTTTTCAGTACCGCTATAATGTTTATATCTCTAAAACAAATGATTCATTTTGATGAAGGTTTCAGTGAAATTTAAGTATTTAAATGTGTGATTGATTAATGTAAAAAAGTCAAATTTGAATATAGCTGACATTTGACTCATCCCATCAAATATTGGATAAGTTCAACAGATTAAAACAATTAATTAATAATAACAGTTGATACCAAGAGTGATGCCATATCAATTGTTTTGGCATAATAGTCGTGTTGGTGGTTTGTCAGAAAAGATATCTTGCACTTCCCACAATGCATTTCTTCCATTTCAACTTTCTGTACTGATTTGCTATCTACTGCACCATGGGTCGATAGTGATAAAAAGTACCTCAATGAACAGAGCACATCCAGGTCTTGCAAAAATGTTGACTATCGACTTGTGTTTAGCCAGTCTATTCTCAACATGAAAACAGAGAACATGTACAAAGTAATAGGGGTGTCATTTGGTGTAGTGAGGTGATGCGTCATGTTGCAAAGGATTCTGGGAAGGGCAAGATATCTTCTCTGGGTTTGTAAAGTGCTTTCCTCTATAACAGGGCTATTCCATTTTAAATCTGCCATACCCCTGTGGAAGATTTTAAAAAGTCTTTCACAGAGGGAGTACGTTTTTCAAATGGAATTGTCAAAGGTTAATTATTTTGAAACCCATACTCCCACTGTATATGGCTTTACCTATATCTTCAACAAGTTGCCCAATTGTCTATTATGACAACCATTATACCCCATCTGTGGAGGACTTTCAGTAGCTAAATCCTTTACAGGGGGAGTGCAGATTTCAAATGGAATAGCCCTATGTCTAATTTAGGATGGAGCATTTGGGTTTACTTTTGAAGATTTTCCCTGTGACTTTCAAAAACTTCCTGTCCCATAGAAACCAATGGTTAAGAAAAAATTGGGCGAGTTTTCAATATTGGCTCCAACAACTTCCTTTAGTTTCCTGTCCCATAGAAACCAATGGTTAAGAGAAGAATTGGGTGACTTTTCGATTATTTGACTTGCGATTTGGGCTGAAATTGTTGGCAACCCTGTAGAACCTACGCACAATAGTATGCCGCAGGTCAAGATCATGTTATTGACACTATTTGTAACTCAACCATAGCCAGTTATCGGACCATGGTGTACTAAATGACTATGTAATTATAATAGGATTCTGTGTTTCGGCCAGCAAACATTAAGATGTCATCAATATTTTGCAAAGCAATTGTGACTTTACTTCTGTGTTATGTGGCGTTTACTGGAGCCATAACTGTATCAAGATGTTTTCAACCTACGGACAATCTTGGCCCAGTACTCAACTTATTTTGTGGTGGTTTATCATTTGACTGTGCATCTTGTACTTTTACATGGTTATTTGATAACAAAACTCTAGCAGTTAATAACCAGCTGATTACAGCAGATCCATCAAGGTTCACCTCTACTTTGTTAAGTAGTAAAAGAAGTTCTGGAAGCTCACAAGATGCTAGTGGATGTATAACTACCACTGGGTATGGAAGTTTGCTTCAAATCACAAATTTACTACGAGAAGATGGAGGGTTGTATACATGTCAACTTAGATTTGCTGATGGCCATATAAGTCGTCAAACAACTAGCGTATCTGTTGGTTCCTACCTTCCACCTCCAAATTATCCAGAATGTGCCGTCAGTCCAGGCACCGCTTTGATTGATGAAACTGAAGCTACATTCACATGCATATCAGGAGAGACATCTGCACCTGTTGACTTGAGGCTTTCTCTTCAACTACAGAATGGATCACACCTGGAACTTAGTGGTGGTGCTACTGTGAAGAGAAACATTACCGCGAACGACAATGGAGCTGTGTTTATTTGTCACATGACGAGTCAGACATTTCCAGCCAGTTACCGCAACTGTTCTACTGGCCCAATTTCGATTTTTCAAACTGATAATACCAATTACCAAACTGTTACTTCCGGTTTCCAAACTGATAATTCAGGTTTCCAAACTGATAATTCAGGTCTTCCATCCAGTAAGTCAATTGTCCAAACGGATAAAACCACAGGATTGGAGAGTACCAGTACAGACCACTATGCATCAGCTAAGTCTATGATCTCCTCCTACATTTGGGGTATTATTGGTAGTGCTGTGGGAGCAACTTTCATTATTATCATGGTCATCATTTTAGTTTCCAAAAGATATTATCAGAAATCTCAACCAGACCCAAACATCTTCGCAACACTAACTGCTGACCAGCACTCACCATCCGGCGAGTTGTCCGCACATGCCAGGTATCGCAGATCTAACCCACAGTCTTGTCTTGAATTGAAACCCATAAATTCATCAAAGTTATCTACTGATCACCACTCCCCTTCCCAAATTGTTCCCATACACATGGCACATAAGGTAGGAGCTTGTGCTCCTCTAGCCCAAGTTACTCACAAATTATTGTTCGATGACCATATCTATACAGCTTGTGATAAAAAGACTGAACAACAAGAACCGTATGCTGAGAACTATTATTCTGAAGTGTCAGACCCTCACCAAAAATCCCACTGGAATCAACCGAAAATGTCACCATCAACTAGCTATGAGTCACATCCAACTGACCAACTGGCCTACCGCATATACACTAAACCTGATACTGGACTTGACCAATCTAATACTAGACCCTCTGGTATTGCCCATACATATATGACGCCTCAACATGACCCTCACCGAAAATCTCCTTGGGATCAAACCAAAATGTCACCATCAACTAGCTATCAGTCACACCCAACTGACCAACTGGCCTACAGCATATACACTGAACCTGATACTGGACTTGACCAATCTAGTTCCTCTAGTATTGCTCATACATATATGGAGCCTCAACATGACCCTCACCGAAAATCTCCTTGGGATCAAACCAAAATGTCACCATCAACTAGCTATCAGCCACACCCAACTGACCAACTGGCCTACAGCATATACACTGAACCTGATACTGGACTTGACCAATCTAATAGTTCCTCTAGTATTGCCCATACATATATGATGCATCAACATGATCCTTGCCACCCTTCTCCTCCTTTGGATGCAACAAAAAAGTTACCATCATCTGGCCACCAATCATCATCAGCTGATCATATGTCTATGACCTATCGAAGAGAGAGTGAACAAGAACTTAACGTACCTAAGATGTCAAATTCAGCAGCTATGTCATCAAGTTCTGCTTACCAAAGTATTAATGAAGAAATGGGCTATGAAGGTGTTCATGATTATAAGAACAATAAGCAAATACATTTATATGTAAATAAGTGACTTATTAAATGGACACAAATAAGGTCCCAGAGACCGCTTGTATTAGGGACCATTCACAAACACTTGTTAGGGGCCTGATGCAAAAAAATTTCATCGCTGAAAATTTTTGGGGCTCCCCTTTATACTTACAGATCTCAAAAATTTCATGAAAAGCATGTAAACTCAATTTTCCCAGGGAAATTTGTGGTCATTTTTTTCAAAGCCCCCTTAGGAGGGTCAAAACTTTGACGGGCCCCCTTTTTGCATCAGGCCCCTCTAACAAGTATTTGTGAACAGTCCCTTATAACTAATAAAATTAGTATCATCTGCTTATTATACAGGGGCGTGAGACACCACAGACCAAAAATGAGGAAAATCACTTTTTAAAAAGCTGAAAATGGCATAAAATTAGGGTACAAAAGACAAATATGGACTGAAAATAACAGGAAACATGTAAATTTTGGCAAATAAAAAAGAGTAAATCAGCTGAATAGAGGAACTCTCGCATCCCTGATTATAATAGAGCAGTGGCTTCCACTAAATTCCATAATATATAATTTTGAATCTAATCTTGTATATATCACTGTGTTGAAATGTGCACTGTCAATTAGTATTACTCAGTTTAAACACAAAAATGTTCTTGAAACGTTTATTCAAAACGTGTTAATAACATTTAAATGTCGGGTTTTTAAAGATAATGAATACGTTTTTAAAATGTTATTGTAAAATATTTTGGGCAAACATGTTTGCAAAATATGTCAACAATTATATAATGTTCTGTTTTGCATCATGTTTTCAAAAATGTTTTAAGAATGTTATTAAAACAATTTTATACCTTGTATATAGCCTGACATTTAAACCTTTTCTGCGAAATGTTGTGTGTTTGCTGGGTAGTAGGGTCATATTATAGGGTTTTCGTGACCGCAAGAGCAGAGGAAAAAGATTGGGAGTTGGGAGGTTTTTTTGAGATAATTAGAATAAAATTATCTAAAAAAACCGATATCAACCCTTAATCCTTCCTCTGCTCTTAATAGGTCACAAAAAACCTTAAATATGACCCTACTATATAAAGACTTCATTAAAAGCACAACCCAAAATAACTTGGGGTCTGCATAAAAAGGTTAAATGCCTGTTCATAGCACATTATAAACATAGACCATTTAAATGGTCTATGCTATAAATAACTGTACCTAAACTAAACTGAAAAGAATAAACTATTGTCTGTCCAAATAACTTAGACACCCGGTTTTTAGGATATATTTCGAAAAGTTTTTACTTTGGCAAAAAGTCATGAAAGAAAAGTTGCTAAACACGGTCAGACCTAACAGAAATTATTAGTAAAGCTATGAAAAAATATTCTTCCTTGTCTACTTTTATTCAATTTTGACCGATTTACAGCAAGATATCTGGGTCCAGCCGAATATTCCTAATGACCTGAAACTTTTGATGGGATAATCTATTTACAGTAAGGGGTGTTTGAACATTGTAATCATGCATATTGATCAGTGATGCCACCCTTTTTTCTTTGATCCTTTTACTAATTCACAATAATGGCGGTCTACTCAAATGCATTCAACAAAAGCATGTTTGCAATCTACCATGAGAGGTCGTCTCACACGCATAACAAATACACTACGATCAAATAGGTTGATGACAATATTTGATTGAATGGACTGCACTGTGCCATGATTTAGGACACCGGTTCAAATCCTTTGTTCGGAGCCAATCAATAATTTCATGCACAACCTCTATAACTCAAAAGATGTCAGTTGGTGCATTATAACAAATGATAGGGCAAGTTACTATGCGTCTGGAGTGTATTGTGAATTATACTCCTCACCAATAACATCAGAACATTCATAGGGCATTGTATTTTCTTGGAATTGGGCCAAGCCAAAAGCATGCACAGAACAAGATTCAAATACCACGCCGAATTGTTGTAATTGGTTGAGGGACAGCTGGGATCACTGAGTTAATACACTAAGAATAAATATGCCAATTAGAAACACTGTCTGCATTTTATGAACTGAATTATATTTTTCATTTTTATAAAATGTTTTTGGTGAGGAGTATAATTAATTTACTATTCATCCATTCACTATCCAAAATCACAATACCTACAAATCTGTATAATGAGACCTTCCAAAATAGTGGTACCCAACTTCTACCGGATTATTTTTAAAGTGTTGAGAAAAACCTTCCAATTTCAATAGAATTTCTGGTAAACTCTCACTCAATGCTTTGGAAACACAAAAATCCCGTTAGGTCTCAGCGAATGTTAACACTTTTCTTACATGACTTTCTTTGAAAGTGGATATTTTTTCAAATAAGTAACAAAAACTGGGTGTCTAAGTTAATTGGACAGACAATAGTTATTTTCACTCCCATATATCCTAAACAGAGGCAGATATGTCCTACTAAGAACCAGCAGCCATCTGTTACCTTTTTTGCATTTTGAAATACAAGACCTCATTCGTTGAAATTGACCAAGAAAATAAAGCTACTGTGATCTAAAATCCCAAGAAAGATGCAAATTTCAAAGGTTGCCCCATATTGATTTATACACAAAGTGTTCTCGAACAAGAGAACTAGCACCATGCTTTTCACTGAATAGAAAATTAAAATGTAACTTTTGATTTTGTCCCTTCCTTCAATTTTCAATCAACGTTTCTTTAATTCTGAACAAATTTCAACAAATGAGGTCTAAAAGGTACAGGAAATAGCTGCTGGTTTTTAATTTTGACATATTTGTCTTTAAAGGTTCAGGATATACAGGAGTAAACAAAAATGGTACCTTTTGCTGTGTATATTGCTATGTGAATTAAACCTGCTGTATAGGATGTCATTTTTGGGACCAAACCATTTACTTGAAAACAGTGTTGAAATATGCCTCAAAAAGTTACAGGCCAGCCGGGCTTGACCTAAAAAGTTACCGCCAGCCGGACCAGCAACTGAGATGCCAGTCAGAAAAGTTACCGGCCAATCCAAAAAGTTACAGGCCAATGGCCGGCTGACCGGCCCTATTTCAAACGCTGCTTGAAAATATGTCTTTTTTTGTATTTGAAAAAGAAAGAAAGGAATTTGCATTTTTTTTTTGCATATTTGCAATGTTTACATATGTCCCAACTTCACCTAAATGGAATCGGCCAAATTTTTTGTCTTTGTAGGTCAACAGAGCAAAGTTCAACATATTATCATAATTTAAAAATTATAATAATATGTCCTCCCATAGAACTGCATGTTAAATGGCCAAAATAACCAGTGGGGTTTCTTTCACTTTACCTTGTTATTTCAACTTAAAATGGACAGCAACCCTTCCTGGCAGTTATTGCTAATATTATTTCAACATTTTGAATAAAGAATAACAAAATTGAAATTTGACGGAAATCGTACATTAAGGCTTTAATACAATATTTTATTTTGAAACCTGGAATCGAAAGTAGGTGTTTGCATCCAAAGTCAACAAAATAATTGTTACATTTCCTTGTTAAAATAAATCAGACATTGTTCTCTTCAATTTGAGATCCATACACCCCCTATAAATATAAATAAAATAAATAAATAATAAATAAATAATAAAATTTCGGAATTTATATAGCGCTTTTTCCAGAGGATTCAAAGCGCTGTAATTTCGCTGCGGGGTGAATCATCACAATCAGATCGCATCAACTAGGCTAGTTGCAGCCAAACCTGGCGCAAGCCTATCCGCACTTAGATTGTAACATCCACCCATTTTCTGCAGCTCCCCAAATTCCATTGGGTGAAGGAAGTTTTTGATAACGAAACAACTAATCACCGATTTTGAAAGCAGGAGGAAACCGGAGATCCCGGAGAAAACCTGCGAGAGCGAGCATGGATCGGGATAAACCAAGTGCACATGAGTCCTTGGGCGCGCCGGGCTTGAACCCGGGACCTCAGTGGTGCAAAGCGAGGGAACTTACCGCTGCGCTAACTCGCCCCCCCTATGGAAGACATGACCTTAAACTCCCATACAGGGAGTGTAGACTTCAAATGGAGTTACCCACTCAGACAAGATATCCCTGATTCAGGGAACTCATTTTGAAATACATAATCCCTGTGTGATTATTGGTCAAGTCTTCCATAGGGGGTGTATTAGTCCGACGAGCTTTCTTGCGCCATGTGAGATAGTGATCATAGTGTGAAATGTGTACAGTCTGGTAAAAAAAAAGGTCCTACTCGTCGGACTAGTGTGTATGGACTCTAAATGGAATAGCCCATAATCTGCCCTGTAAAAATGAAGTGACTAAACATCAGTGTGTAATTCAATTTTTGAAATAGATCCAGAAGAATTATTTATAAAGATAATATTTTAAGTAAATGTTTTACAGTTTTAAGTTTCAAAAGTTTACTTGAAATCTGATGAAACTGAAGTTAGTTTCCACATCCTTGATTTCCATATATATATTTTTACAATATTTTTGTTTAATTGATAAAACTACAATAACCAGAGTACAATAAGGCCAAAAGAAAAAATATATTATCTTGCCTTAAAATATGTTGCCCTAACCATTGAACAGGATTTTTTACAGCTTTAAAAGTTTAAATTTTTTTAAACTTAAAAATATTGTTTTGAAAGACACTTCTTTCAATAAAACTTTGTGTAGAAAACAGTAACAAGTTCTGTAGCAGTTTTAGGGTTGGTCGCAGAAGGCACCACAAATAAGTAAACTAACTAACCTAATAAGAGGAACTGAGCTCACTTTTCTTTGATATATAATTAGATATTACTACGAGTGTATAACCACATTCATATATTCATCATGATAAACACCCACACTTCCTTAAAGGATGTCCATGAATGAAAAACATAACAAGGAAACAAAAGTAGTTTGACCCCTGCAAAGTGTGTCAAGTTGTAGGAATAGGTTTTAAAGTGAAAAATAAGCCATAAGAAATTCTCATTTATAGGTATTTATTTCCAGGAGGGGGGTACTCAGTTCAAATGACCATACAAGGATGTGCTACAAACATGGGTGGCATTTTTAGTCGTATGGGTGTCTATAGCCTCAGGCCTGATGGCCCTGCAGCCTTGATGCTTTTAGTTGATACAGGGGCCCCAGTATCCATACAAAACATCAAGGCCACAGGGCCGGCAGGGCTGAGGCTGGAGACTCCCATACAATGACTAAACACTTCAAGTGAGTTCCAATATAAAAGGGCCCCGCAGGGCAAGAAAGCCCAGTGACCTTGACACCATAGAATATATATTTTTTTTAATTTTTACCCCATAATTTCCCGCATTCTTCAAGCCCTGCCCTCTATCGGGGGCTAATTTATAGTTTAAGCTTGTTGGATGCATCCATATTTCGCAGTTAGTGTTTCTTTGTAGCCCTGCGGAGCAATCTAGTTGGCTATCCCTATCCCCCATGTGTAATCACCCATAAACGTGGATGCTGTTTTAGGTCTATGCAAATGTGGCTGTCTGAATCTGTACGCCATCGACATACTGAGGAGATTTTCCACAATTAGTATTCTGTATTTTTATGTGTATAAAAATTTAACTGCAGACGGTATATCTCACGTATGAATGAGGACGTATTTCTCAAATACATTACACATGCAATTGCGGTCATTTACAGATCTCCTTGAACCGAGGACGGTCCCCCATTTCAGAGAGGTCCATGGTGTAAATGTGAAAACGAGTGTGTGTCCTCATTTGCTGGCAAACACTTATGCAGCTACACATACCATCACCCCACACTCCCACACACATACACCCATATATGGTGAATCCAACGAAAAGTGTACACGGCATGTTCAGGGCCATAACTTAAAAGTATTAATCAATTGGCATTCGTTTTGGTATTGTGTTTATTAGCCTTGATCATACGCTTCGCACCATATATAATAAGACCCCCTTCTGTGAAAAACTTAGACACAGAGACCCCAAAACATGCTATTTTTACCCATTTTTTCAAAATATTTCTTAAAGTATTTTAAAAAACATCTAAATCAGTTATGAAAAGAAGTCATTGGATTGAATCTAAATTGATTTCCTGAAAGGTGTGTATTCAAAGATTGCCTGTTCAATTTTTCACATATTTGTACATAATTATGAATTTTTTGTGATAATTTTTTGAGTGGTATTTTTTTACATTACCTACGAATACAACTTTTCATAGCACTAGATATATCTTTAAAAATGGAAATCACTAATAAATGCGTCATAATTGATACAAGCTTTGATATGTCCAATACTGAAATGCATTGCATTAGGACATCTTTATTATTGTGTTTAGCTGCCAGAAATTCTAAATGGCACAAAGGTAGGTTTGGTAAAAAATATGCATTACCTCCGAATACATGTTAAAAGCTGTGCCATTTCCACAAAGTGAGAGAATAGTAAACAATAGTTAAGCAATATGTGCAGGGTAATACACTCTTTATTTCTACCAAGTTTCAATAACCTGCGTTTAAATATTTCTGAGATGTCAACAATAAAAGCAAGTATTCAGTAGGTAAATTTCGGTAACCGAATGTTACCTACTGAATACACTTTGACATCATGACAGTATTGTGAAACACCGCCATTCATGCCAATGCCCATATTGGTACATAACGAAGGCCTGTATGTTTGCTATCAAATCATATGTCAATGAAAGTTGCGAATTCACATACATGCCCACCATGCAAAACTGAATACGGCTTAATTGGTGAAAAATATGTACTGAAATAGACAACGGTCTGCTCATTTGAAAGAAAAATCAGATTCAAAGAAGATTAGAAGGGGATAAATACTTGGATTTGTCAACTGTCATGTGTGCTTCATTTTCAATGTTTACCGACCTTCTGGTTTCTTAGTAATTTGTGTCCAAATTGATTTATTCGAAGGTAACTTTTGACGTTTTCGCTAAGGTTACCTACGAATACCATGGAAAAAACGACCGTTCTCATTGTCTCATGATCTAGACAACACATTGATGGACCCTGGTATAAAGCTAATTGTAGTTGCCCTCAAACGAAAGGCCACAAGACTTAACTGACTCCAAGATGGACTTCACAAGTCTGCAATAACGGTTTTAAGCGATTTGTGTGCAATTAAGCAAATTACAGTCACTTTATGGCTTTGTTTCTTACTTCAAACCTCTTTCAACCGCTGTGAACCGACATTATTAATACATGATAGGGTCTAAAGTATCAATAAACGCACATAAAGAAAATAATACATTCAAAGTGCTTTATAAAATGAAGTTTTGATTGCGATATCCACCAAAAGTCTAATTCTTACCTACAAATACTGAAATGTTACTTACGAATACAGCATAATACATGACATGTGTAATGAAATTTCCTACCAATGGAAATTAATTGTCAAAAACTTTAAGCGGTACCCCAGGACACTATTATTACCCATATACGGATTCATTCAACAATTATTTATTATGTAAAATTGCTGATTATCAAAATGAAGTGGTCAAAATCTTGCTAAAAGCATCAAAAAATTTTTGATCTAAGGTAATAGCATTTATTCATAAGGACGTACCATCTGAAAGAGATCTAAAAACTACCATTTTATTAATTCATTACCATAATAGCAAAATTTAAACCCATAAACTCAATATAGATATTGTTAAATCGCTCATGTTACCCTACGAATACCGGGTTTCTTCACCTTTTCATTGTATAAAGCGTTAGGTGTATGCGTATAATTCCTAATATTCTTGAAAACATATATCATACTCGTTCTTATACAATGTGTAAATTGATTCATACTCATTTGATAAATAAAATACAGAAACTGACCTAAACTTCATTTTCAAAAATAAACTAGCATAAATTGACTAAGATCATATTGATCGCGTTATAAAAATAAAAACAAATATTTTCTGGTTGAGTTAGCATTTTCCTGACACCCTGTGGTCTACATTACACAAAAAAAGCGTTAATGGGAATATTCCATTTGCTGTAGGTTTATTAGTATTGCGATAGTGAAAGCATCCTAGTGGTATTCAGTAGGTAACATTGGGTTTTGATATCACATCTACTATCACACGTCCTGGATTTATTTTTCAAGATTAGTAATGGCACTTTTGGTTCCTATAAGGCCAATATGTCATCAATCAATGGGCAAAAGGAAAAAATTGTGGAGACATTTTTATTTCGGACTTTTATTTTTGGCCCGTGGACACTTTTGGTTGGATTCGACCATATAAATAGAAGCCACGCAAGGATATAATTTTGTCCTTTTGGAGCTTGTTCAATACTGAAACATGATTAAAGGAAGTTGTAGCACAAATTTACTGCATATTTTCTGGATCAGTACAGCATTTAGATCACACACAAAACAATTATTATAATTCTGCATATGTACTAATCAAGGCAACCAACCAACATGTTTTCAACATCGGTAGTTCTATTGTACATTTCTATTGGATTTATTGTGGCAGATAACCGTATTAGAAGTGAATTCTTGGATAAAAGAAGATGCTCATGATGGACCACTTGTTAATTTATTTTGTGGAATATCACCTTCATCACCCTGTGAACAGTGTACGTATACCTGGTTATTCGCTAGCAAGATATTACTAATTGCTAGAAATGATAAACTGATTGATGCTGATCCATCACGGTATACGGTTCATAGTAACTGTTACTATGAGGGACATGGTACTGGAAGCTTGCTACAAATTAAAAATATACTTATAGATGATGAAGGATCGTATGAGTGTCAAGTTACAAAGAATGGAGCTCTTCTAGCATATGGAACAACTCGTGTATCTGTACTTGAGTACCTTCCACCGCCTGAATATCCAATATGCAGCATACATCCAGCCAGTATTCTAACTGATAAAGCAAATGTTACATTCATGTGTTTGGGTGGTGAAGCATCTCCACCTGTTGACCTAAGTCTTACTCTTCAGCAACAGAGTGGATCAATCATAATATTGGGTGATACAACTATGACTAAAATGGTTACCATCGATGACCATAATGGAGTGTTTACTTGCCACATGACAAGTGAAACTTTTCCAACAGTGTACCGTAACTGTTCTGTCGGTCCCATAATTGTTAGACAAGCTCTTGTCATTGCAAGTGAGGAAAATGGGCCAAGCACCATTGCTGGTGGTATTATAGCTGCTGCTGTGTCACTAATGCTGGTAGTAGTTATCATCTGCATTGTTTTACTAGTGAAGAAATTCAGATATAAACCGAGTCATCCTTCAGAGACAATCAATAGTGATGGAAATGAAGACAGCAGGATTCAAGATCAAAGGTCTACATCATCACCTACTGATCAACAGTCACCATCACAGGTGCACACATATACTGCTTACAATGGATCTGAACCAGAACCTTATGCTGAACTGAACCAAACCAAACCATTGTCAACTACTTCTCAAGGTTCACCATCAGAGGAACACACATATACTGCTTACAAGGGATCTGAACCAGAACCTTATGCTGAACTGAACCAGCCCAACACATCCCCTTATGCTGAACTGAACCAAACCAAACCATTGTCAACTACTTCTCAAGGTTCACCATCAGAGGAACACACATATACTGCTTACAAGGGATCTGAACCAGAACCTTATGCTGAACTGAACCAGCCCAACACATCATCATCTGAGATCGTCCATACATATATGGCACAACAGAGAGATCCTCACAAAGAACCTAATTTGTCTACTCCTCAAATGAGTGAAACACTTGCAAGTGGCCACCAATCACCATCATCTGACCACACCTACATCAACCAAAAACTGCATGAACTTCATCTTGCTAGGAAGTTAAAGTCAACAGCAAAGTCATCAAGTACTGTCTACCAAGATATTGATGACAATAAAGATTCTGAATATGAAGATGTGCATGATTATGAAAACAATTAATATACAAATGCATGGATGTTAAGACCTGCTCCAAACAAGTGCATTTTTCCCTGTTGATTACAATCGTATTGCAAAATGAGTATTGCGTTTCCGCTAAATGTCATCGGCTTACTACAATAGTGTCATCACTCGTGGGACTTTCAACATGCAGCTTACATTTGGAACAATAGTCCTCTTCACATTTGGCTGGCCTCATCTGCGAACAGTTATTAACTAAACATGCATCTATTTATAAAATAGCTTATCATGCAATGTATTTTATATTACAACAAGACCCTGATATAGAACTTATCCAAACCAAGATGCCAACAGCATCACCATCCAAAGCCGATAATACACATGATGATGAAAACACTGATTATGAAGAATTCAGGGTTCCCGCACCTTGAAGCCTCTAAATTCAAAGACTTTTCAAGGACTTTCAAGATCCAAAAGCATGATTTTCAAAGACATACCACAACACAAAAATCATGCTGCGGCTCTCCATGCGGCACGTATTAACAAAAGTGCCAGCTCCTCTCCACTCCCCAAATTTTGTCAAAATTATACTTTAGGTAAAATTCCAATTTTCAGGGACCTTGTGCAAATTTCCAGGACTTTCAAGGCCTTGAAAAGGTGTTTTAAAATTCAAGGACTTTCAAGGACTCTCAAAGACAGAGGGAACCCTGGAAGATGTGCATGCTTATGAAAATAATGTTTAAATTAGCTGCATATTATTGCTTGAAGATAATGTTTAAATACTTCACATTAAAGCCATATTACAGGGGTGTGAGAGGCCACAGACCAAAAACGAGGAAAATCACTAAAAACAACGTAAAATCAGGGTAAAAACGCCAAATATGGGCTGAAAATAAAAGAAAAACACGTAAATTTTGGCAACAAAAAAAGAGGAAATCAGCTGAAAAGAGGAACTCTCACATCCCTGATATTATAACATTTCTGTAAAAATAGATTAGTATTTATTTTCTATAAAATGTTACCTTTTAATTTTGAGAGCCGAACAAGTGAGGTAAACCATAGTAAATTGGAATTTAATACTAGCGCCCATGCATGTTACTCCCGCGGTTGTAATACGGTACGATCCATCATTTTATTCAAAATCTCGGATTTTGACAAAACTACAGCACCTAAAGTCTTGATTTTTGCAGAGTATCTTTATTGACTAAAGTACATTACAATTGTGTAAAAACCAGAATTTAAACATTTTTTGAGGGTGTTCTCCTCAGCAAATGTTATAATATGGCTTTAATCAATCATCATAGAGCCATAATATATGCACAATTTCTGTCATATTAAAATTTGGTTATTCTTAACCAAAAATGGGCAGAGCAGTCACTGGGTTTTAGTGGTTCTCATGATATAGGCCTAGTGTGTTTAAAAGGCACTATAGTAGGGCTAATACATCTAATAATATCAATTTACATGCACAGTTTATAATTTATTTTACTTAAATGTGAAGACCAGTAAAGAAATGGATTTATATATAACCCCCGTCAATTAAACAATTTCTGTAAAACATTTTGTATTTGTGGGAAGTTACCATATTCAGGCAACTTGGTTACTTTTAGTTCTCCATTATTTTGTATAATATTTATATTGTATGTATTTTATGCTTTATACTTTTTATAGTAGGCCTAGTTACACTTAATTTGTAAGGTGCTCTTTATATAGTCTTTTGATCTTATGCATGCTTTTTTAGCTTGTATGATATAAATAATGCTTTTGATTAAAGCCATAATGTGTGATTTGCATAAAGAATAGATTCCTATTTCAATGCTAGTTTTCACTGATCACATTCAAAACTTAAATTTTACTGTAATTAAAGCACTTCAGGCTTAGTCTTTTACATGGTATTATAGTACACCACTGGGGATTATAATTATGCAAAAAATAGAAATCCGAGTAAAATTGAGGGCGTCGCTGTGAAGCAAATCACACATTATGGCTTTAAAATGCACACAACATTTCATTTATTTATGTTCAAGTCTAAATCTGTCTTTAAATCAATCTCTTTGTTTGTCTGTGTCATTATGTTCCTAGGTCAAAAAGCAAGTTTATCTCAGAAGATATTTAAAAAGCAAGTGCGTAACTAGCCCTAGCATCCGGGGGGGGGGGGCAAAAGTCTACTCCTTATTCCAGAAAAATACAGCAATAATTGTTTGGGATTTTGAAATTATTATCCTGTTTAAATCCTTTTGCAAAATAAAACAAAGCTAAATCCTAATCAATTATTTGGTTCTAACTGGTATATCAAAATCAAATTTAATTTTTATTTGGAATTAAGAGCCAAAAACATGCGTTTTTAGGGTATCTTTTGTATCAAGCGCAAAGACTTGTATGAAGACTAATTTCAAGTTATGCATTCTAATTTTTGGAAAACACTAAATCCTTTTCGCCAGCCCATTCGGGCTGGTACCTGTTTCAGGTTTGGGGTCAGTTTACTCAAGAGATTATATTTTAGTGGTATTGGAATGATTTTTTTTTTTACTTTTTGTTGTTAAATTTTTTTTTTAAATATTTTATTTCGATTTGTTAGGAAAAGTAAGTATGTTTTGCCGTTTCAACGAAGCAAAAGAGTGAGTATTACCAAAGTTATGTTTGAACTAATTAATTATGACTTTAAAAGTTTAAAGGCCTAAATGTAACAATAATAGTTAATATATATAGCATCATATGGTCAGCAGAAGAAAATCTGACATCACCTATGATGTCATATCAGTGTCCTTGACCGGGGTCCTTACTCCTTGACCACTGAACAGCGTGATATCATGTTGATAACAGATCTATAGAATCAAAATCTTCATCATATCCCGGATCATATCACAGATTCTCAACAATCTGTGATCATATGGACCATATTGATGTGAAAGTAGTTATCTATCATATCCTGTGTCGTTTTATGGATAAAAATGACTCAAAATGTTATTGATGAAATGGTTGCTATCATAAACATCAGTTTTGTCCTTTCAACGGGAAAAATCCGATGCAAAATAAAGTTTTTAGGGCCTAGCTATAATATGGGCATAATTTATGCATATAGTATTGAACAATGTACCCCATTTGACATGCACTTATAGATAAATAAATTGTCTTACTTTATTAATTTAATAACTTCTTTATTATAAATAAAATGACACATAACTATTTGATTCATAAAATTACATTCAACAAAATGATTGAAGAGAAAACACACAAGGCACTAGGCAGACTGTTATAGAATGGAGTATGTAAGATGCCATGTCCATAGCTTCGCATGAGGAGTTTCCGACTAGCAATCAACATGATCAGCACATTCAGAAAAACACAGTTTAAGAGTGAAGATTGTAGTGAGTAACCAGTCCTTTATAAATGTGCTGGCCACTATCTATTATAATATAGTAGGCTTAAACTATACATTGAATTAATTAAGTTATTTTAAAATAAAATGTACATGTAAGTTAACTCAAACCGGCAGTGTATATATCGAAAGCAGTGAAATAGGACATTCCTAAGCGAAGATATTGAGTTCGTAAGTTCTGGTATTACAAAATTGGAAATTGAGATATCGTGGGTAAAAAGCTGAAAAGACAAAAAACCCAACGACAACAACAACAACAACAACAACAAAACAAACAGACCAGAACAATTTGGAGTACATGTAATGAATTAAAAGAGTTGACATGAGATTAGGAATTAATGTTTTCTGCTGTTTCAGTGTGCATGTTCTCATCGTTGATGGTTTGCAACAACAACAACAACAACAACAACAAAACAAACAGACCAGAACAATTTGGAGTACATGTAATGAATTAAAAGAGTTGACATGAGATTAGGAATTAATGTTTTCTGCTGTTTCAGTGTGCATGTTCTCATCGTTGATGGTTTGGTGGACTGTCATGTAGATGTAAGCGTGATCCTAAAAATGCCTTTCACATTGACCAAAACTAATTACAAGACCTCTTCTACATTGAGGCTGGCTTTCCCTTTTAAAGGGAATTTTATTATAACCACTTACCAAAAATAACTAAAATCTACTTATATAAATATTTAAATTACAAGTTCACTCTTAGGCTATACTCAAGAATTTGAATGCTTATACCTGTGCCAAGTCTTAGAATTTTGTGACAAAAATATTAAAATCTAACAAAATAATTAGGACTTAGCTATGCTTCATTTGGCAAAACAAGATAATATCTTTTTTATTCCAAATAATAAGTGCCATAATTTTCTGGAATCAAGAGTAGTCTGGGGGAGAAGTCACTGAAAATTTGGTCCCAATAAGAGCATCCAAAAAGGACCGATATAACAGAAATTTGTATATTTTCTATCTCGATTTTACTTGAAAATATTTTTTCCGAGGGGCACTGAACTGTACCCCCATCCCCTCTGGTTATGCCACTGCTCAGAAGATATTGTCCGCATAGCTTCTAAAAATTGGAATTCTATTTTTTGTTTTTTGTCTTTTTTATTTGAAAAAGAAAGAAAGAAATTTGGCTGCAAGTGGCCTGAACAAAAAAAAATAAATCACTCATTTCTCATTTCCTAAAACACCCATTTCAGCCGTTAATTTCAAATCTGAACAGTGAAGTTTTGTTTACAATATTCTCAGTTAGGTTCCAATAAAGCATATATGAAGCAACTTGGCTTTATAAACTTTTTATATTGAAAAACTAGTTTCACAATATTCTGGAAATGAAAGTAGGAAGTTTCCATTGAATATTTATTTGGTTTTAAGTAGCTAAGCAACAAACATTAAAACCCACATATATTGTTACATTTCCTTGAAATCAATGAGACACTGGGCTATTCTAGTTCAAATACACACACCCCCTATGACAGCATTCAAGCTTTGACTTACGTTTGGCGGACAAACCGTGAAAAAAGTATTTAGGGGTGAAAACAGTCAGAATTCTTGATTACTTAAATGTTATTAGGGTAAAATGTCACATATTTTCATATTTTGGCACTTAAAACCCCTTATTTTTCACTGATTTTGAGAAAAATCCATTTTTTGGTCCAATTTTGGCCGAAAATGGCCGTTTTGGGGTGACAAAAATTTTGACTTGCTAATTTCCTGTGAGTGTATGAGCATGAAAACTATCAAATAGTGCCTACTTTTCTATGCTAATTGTGTAACAAGGGTACAATTGTGATATTCAAAGCATTGAATGGGATCCATATATTTCGTTATTTTCGTAGCATGGGTAGAAACTCAAAGGTTCGGGTGACAATTGATTTGGAAAAAAGTATAATATTTGCCTCATTTTCGATTTGAAAATGCCATATCTCCACAATGGTATGAGCTATAGGGATGTTTTAAGTGTCTTTTTGCTCAGTATTTCAATAGCTAAATGGTGATATAACAAATAAGTAAGCTTGATTTACAGAAAAGAAAATAACTTGCAATATGCTACCCCCACCCCTAAGAATTTTGAGGGCGTGAAAAAAGTAATGGATTTTGTTAAAAAAATAAGTCCTTCAAAACTGGGAGGTGTAAGGCTAAACAAAGAACATGTTGCTCTAACCAATACCTTTCTCTAGAGCAACATGTTTTTTGTTTAGCCCTAAGTATCTCCATTTTGAAGGACTTGTTTTTTTAACAAAAATATTTGCTCAAATTTGATGATTTTGGGCAGAAATATGCCTGTACAGTGCTATGGGGAAAATTTTCAAGTTGATAATTATGCATTTTTTATGTCAGATTCAGTTTCTACACAAAATTTCACCCTAGAAAAAGTTCCTTTAAGTAGGATATCTTTCACTTTAAGTTTCCACCATTCTGTCCGCCAAACGTAAGTCAAAGCTTGAACGCTGTCCTATAGAAGACATGACCTTAATCTCCCACACAGGGGGCGTAGATTTCAGATGGAAGTGGAACCATCCATTCAGGTAACTCAATTTGAATTACATACTCCCTGTGTGAAAGATTAAGGGCAAGTCTTCCACAGGGTGTATGGATTTTAAATGGAATAGCACATTATCTGTTACATGAAAAACATAACAAGGAAAGAAAAGTAGATTGAACCCTGCAAAGTGTGCAGTTGTAAGAATAGGAAAGTGAACAATGAGTCTAAATGACAAAAAAAGAGAAGAAAACAGTGACAGAAGTAATATTAACCTCCATTAAATCAGTGGCGCATGCAAGGGGGGCATGCTTTTGTTGGTCATTCGGGGAAAACATCAAAATTTCCTCCTAATCAGACTCCATTCAGGGGAACTGAACAACCTGGCCCCCCCACTTTCAATGTGCTGCGCATGTCACTGCATTAAATTGCATTTTGTTTTAAGTGTCCTTATATTGACATTGGATAGATTCCTCCAACATTTACTAACATTTTTTTAACATTTTAGTAAATGTTGGAGGAGTCTTCAATTTCACAATATGTATCTGGTCGCTTTTGGTTTTATCTAGAATGAAAACTAGCCCTAGTTCCTTGTGGGGCTGCACATGAAGGCCCAGGGCTATGGAGTATTAGGGTCCTTCTAGCATATTCAAAGGTCATTAAAAGGTTAAAGAACTATGTCTTGACAAATGAACATGTTTGTCATTAAAAAATCATCAAAAACAGCAAAAAAAGGGGTAGGTTTCTATAAAACCCATAGAAAAATATTGTGGCAGTTTTTGAGTGAAAAAGACCCTTAGAAATGGAAGTAGGGCTTTGAAGCTCGGGCAGCACACTCGTCAAAAAATAGTCCAAGCAAAGTTATGTGGGGTATATTAACCCTAACTGGCCTGAGTACTACAAAATACTACAAACAACTTCACTGCACGTGAGTGATTCAGGTCTTGGGTTCGAATCCCACCCAGAGCAAACAACTTCTTTGTTTGTTTTCTCTCTTTATTCCTCCTTCTTTGCCTTCCAGTCACCAAAAAGCCCTGATTTAGTCATCTTGGAAGTGGCTCTGATACAAGGCACAACGTCTAATTTGTTACTATAGTGCTTTTGGTACCCCGATAGGTACTGATTTTGAAGATTCTTTAAAAATGTTCTTTTCTAAACTTTCAGTCATAACTTTTTAATACAGATGTTAGCCTTCTATTATAGATATATAATAGCCTTACAAATGTATAAGAAGCATTTCAAGAAAGTTTTGTGATCAGTATAGGGGCCTATTTAAAACTACCAGAAAAATAAAATAAAAAGGCCTCCTCCTTTTTTCCCGGCATCGTAGTGTGATATAAATTTTGATCAATTGAGCCCATATTTATTATTAGTGAGCTATGAGTTTTAAAATGTTGGACGAGACATAGTCGAGTCCAATATTTTAAAACTCATAGCGAGACCAATAAATATTGCGCGTAAAGCATCCAATTTTATCATTATTATGTTTTGGATCCAATATTTTCCCACACTTGGATCCATCAAAACATAATAATGTGCAAACATGGACCAAATAGGGGTTTTCCACAATTTTTCCAATAAATTTTTTTTTTATTTGGCCTTATTATGCTTGATACAATTTATTACATCACTAGGTATGATACAACTTGAGAGTCAATAGTGATATAAAATTGGATCGATTGAGCCCATATTTATTGGTCGAGCTATGTGTTTTAAAATATTGACGAGGCGTAGTCGAGTCCAATATTTTAAAACTCATAGCGAGACCAATAAATATTCGGTGTAAAGCATCCAATTTTATCATTATATATTATGTTTTGGATCCAATATTTTTACACCCTTGGATTCAACATAATAATGCTATATATAGGACCGGGTGCCTATAAAGTGATGTTGCAATTTTGAACCCCTTTTTCCTTGTTCAATACAGCTACTACTACTATTACCACACACACCCACACCATGTATCGATTGGGGATACTTGCCTAGAACAACTAAAGGGGACACACAATTCTAGCCTAAAACCCACCAATTGGGGACATTTGTGTCAATTGGGGACATTTGTGTCAATTGGGGACATTTGTGTCAATTGGGAACATTTGTGTCAATTGGGGACATTTGTGTCAATTGGGAACATTTGTGTCAATTGGGGACATTTGTGTCAATTGGGAACATTTGTGTCAATTGGGAACATTTGTGTCAATTGGGAACATTTGTGTCAATTGGGAACATTTGTGTCAATTGGGAACATTTGTGTCAATTGGGAACATTTGTGTCAATTGGGAACATTTGTGTCAATTGGGGACATGTGTGTGCGAAAACACACACAATTTGTCTAAAACCTAAAATCGCGCACATGTCCTATACCGACAACTGGGTTCATTTGAATTAATACCCGTTTTAGCACTTTTAGCCATGGGGGTGCAGGGGGAGAAGTTTCTACAACTGGGAACATCCCTGGTCATCAGATGTCCCTGTTTGGTGGGGTCAGTTAGACCAGAAAATGTTCCCATTTGGCGGTGTTTACAAGTTCCCACACTCCCACCCATATATATATATAGAAGTCCCGCATCATTTTCCCCTTTCAGCTTATTCAATACTGAAACATGATTAAAGGAAGTAGCGGCAGAATTACAACTGCATGTTTTCTGGATCAGTACATAGTTCACATCACACATAAACCTAAAACAATTATTATTGTGTATAATGTACTATAACCAACACTCTTGCAACAACATGTTTTCAACATTAAATCAATCCGTAGTTCTATTTTACATTTCTATTGGATTTATTGTGGCAGATCACCATATAAAAGTGAATTCATGGATTACAGAAGATGTGCAAAATGGTCCAGTCATCAATATGTTTTGTGGAATACCACCTTCATCCTGTAAACAGTGTACCTATACTTGGTTATGCCATAGTAAGACACTTGCTAAAAATGATAAACTGATTGATGCTGATCCATCACGATATACAGTTGATAGTGACTATAACTATGAGGGACATGGTACTGGAAGCTTGCTACAAATTAAAAATAACCTCAAAGATGATGATGGAGCATATGAGTGTCAAGTTACAATGAATGGCCGTCTTCTCGCATATGGAACAACTCAAGTATCTTTACATGAGTACCTTCCACCGCCTGAATTTCCAAAATGCAGCATACATCCAGCCAGTAACCTAACTGATAAGACAAATGTTACATTCATGTGTTTGGGTGGTGAAGCATCTCCACCTGTTAACCTAAGTCTTACTCTTCAGCAACAGAATGGCTCGGTGATAATATTAGGAGATACAACTATGACTAAAATGTTTACCATCGATGACCATAATGCAGTGTTTACTTGCCACATGACAAGTGAGACATTTCCAACAGCGTACCGTAACTGTTCTGTCGGTCCCATAATTGTTAGACAAGCTCCTGTAGTTAATGAAAATTCAAGCGACAGTGTTGGTGGTATTATAGGTGCTGTTGTGTCACTACTACTGGTAGTAATTATAATCTGCATTATACTAGTGAAGAAGTTAAGATATACAGCGAGTCATCCTTCAGCGACAATCAACAGTGATGGAAATGAAGACATCAGGATTCCAGGATCACCTGATTATAGTTGCATTCCAGATACATCAGGACAACCCCCTCTCTATGTTCAAGTTCAGCAATACCAAACACATCCAGACTCTACTTTGACTGAAGCAGATGAAACTATGTACTCATATGCTTCTGTTCCTAATTGGAATTCTGTTGAAATGTATGCTTCATATGGTGAAGTGACCCAAGGTGATGAAACTGATGTCTCTGAGGATGAGGCTGAGAAGAGGGAGAGTTCAGGATTTGTTGAAAATATTATCTATGTTTCTTCGGATCAGAAGTACTGAATACTTGGTATTTCCTTTTCTGGATAATTCATTCATAATATTCTAGATTTTACCTGTCACAGGTCAGCATGGAAATGGGCTATTCTAGTTGAAATCCATACACCCCAATGGAAGACATAACCTTTATCAGTGGGGTATGCAGACTGCTGCTACCAGGGAGGGGGGGGGGGGGGCTGGAGAAAAGGTGGTTAGTAACTTGAAAACAAAAATATTTTATGTATAATTTAACTTGTTTCACAATTCTTAAACATGTTGGACAATTTGTCCCCCTTTTTTGCTTTAAAGCCTTAATGTACAATTTCCGTCAAATTTTGATTTTGTTATTATTTATTCAAAATGTTGAAACAATCTTAGTAATAACTAATTGGAAGGGTTGCTGTCCATTTTAGGTTGAAATAACAAGGTAAAGTGAAAGAAACCCCACTGGTTATTTTGGCCATTTAACACACAGTTCTATGGGAGGACATGTTGAACTTGAAAAAAATTAACCAATTTCATATTATAAGATCTTACATTATGGCTTTAATATTTCTTTTTGTCACCCTTTCTTCTGTTGCCCCTTCCTTTTTGCCACCCCCTGCTTTTACTCCGGGGGCATGCACCCTTAGCCCCCACCAATATAATGTGCAAGTTTATATCTTCCACACAGGGAGTAAGAATTTGAATTGTGGTTACCTGAATGAGTGATTCCATTTGTGGGAGATTAAGGTCAGGTCATCCATACGGGGTGTATACATGGATTTCAACTGAAATAGCCCAATAAATGTTTTTGATGTGTGAAATTGTATGTATTTTGTACAATATTTATTGGTTCTTTATAAGTACAATTGATATTCATAGGTATATCAATTTGAAGTATCTGGCACTAGTCAGGTAGTACTTAAGTTACCAGTGGCGTAGCGTCATATGGGCATGGGGGCATGTGCCTCCCCCAATTAATTGCAAAATTTAGAAAATCCCATAGGAAAATTGTCAAAAAATGGTTTGTGCCCCCCAATCAGACCTGGTGCCCCCCCCCCAATATGATGACCCACTCTACGCCACTAGTTACCATACCATTTATGGCATTAAACCTTTGCATTTGCAATTATTGCATATTTGTTTTAATAATTGCAATTGATTTGCAAGATTTGCTTCTGTCATTGAAAATGTACTGCGTGTGAATTCTACAAGTTCTTCTGCAAAAGTTAAGATAAAAGTTTCAAAAACATGTGAAATGAGGCATTCTTATATTTACCTGTCCCCTACTATTTAATAGGTAAAGACATCTATTCCCTACATTTAAATTGCTTTTTTTTCTGACCGGTCCAAGAAAGCAATACCACTGAAGGGGCTGGGATTGAGATTATTTGGCTTTTTTTAACCTCAAGTTGAATTTGCATCTGTATCTTGAGCAGTTGATCAAAATGTGTATCGAAATATGTGACCAACAAAAAAAAAAGTCATATAAATATATAATTTTGGCCTATACGTTCGTATAGCAATACACAGGGGCATACCTGCCTGTGGGAGGATTTGAACCATCTGTATTGCAAAATGTGGCCAAAAATATCAAAAAGTAGAACCATAAAAATATTGATCCAGAGTTCCCCCTTCCAAATCCAGTCTTACTTGTATCTTATAAATACATTTTTGACAAAGTTTATTTTCATGTTTATATTGCTTTATCTGCAAGGAAATAACAATACTGTATAGTAATGCAAGCATCAATTTCAAGTTTGAACCTACCCACCTCAAGCCTTGGCATGATGATTGAGGTCATACTTTTGTTGACCTCAATCATCGGCATTGAAGGGCGTATTACACTAAATCACTGCGCGAAAGGTGCAATGGTGATGAGTTCCGGTTAAACGTATATGGCTACATGAGACAATGTGGTGTCCTTAGGGACCATGTTCTTCGTGAGGTTGGCATGTTCTGATTTAAATGAAAGATGCTAACCTATTAATGACTAAAATATATATGAAATTATACAAATCGATTTCACAAGAAAAGTAGGCCCTGTCCGAATTACTGCTAACGGAACAAGTTTTAATGCTAGTTTGGGCGTTGAAATAGCGGCGATAAGCTTTTCAACATTTTTTAATAAAAACTGTACCTATAAAGTTCCCCAAAATTGAAGCTTAAATGAAATTTCAGTCCTTAATTAATACAGGGATGACGTTAAAAAGTGAAAAATATTGTCACACCTGGTAGAAAACGCCGTTTAAAAAAGGTGATTTTTACGTGCTTTTCAATGGAGAAGTTATTTGGTGGTTTACGCCCTGAAGTGACATTGATAATATGCTGGCTGAGGCTTCAGGTGGGTAGGTTCAAGCTTCAAATTGACACTTGCATAAATAGAAATGCATTCTAATCCATGCTTGACTAGATACTATATACCTAAGTTCTTTCTTTGAAATTAACTTTACCTGTGCATGCGGAAGTTAAAAAGCCCAAATACATAGATACAACTTGAACAGAGACACTGGACTGGATTTAGATCCAGTTTGGGACAACCTACTCATACCCAAGACCACCAGGGGGACGAGGACAACACCTTTGACGTCATCTTCTTCTAGTGTGACGTCATAGAAGGTTGTCAACAAGCCATAAACCATCAGAGCCATAACATCCGGCTGAGGACGCAGTTGGTACTGTGAAAGCGCTCCCGGTAAGCGATCAAATTTTAAGTAGTGTTGAAGTCAAAAAATTCTTCTAACATAGATACTAGTTTTATCAATTACAAAAAGCTACAAAACTTCTACACACACATTTAGAATTCTTCTTCCTAATGGTATTGTAACATTGAACTTAATTTAAAGCCACACCAAAAACATTATACTAGTATCCAGCCTGAGCCAAACTGTCATGAAGGTTAATAGCTACTTCAATTTGTGGTATAATGGTCGAAGGAACCTTCTTCTAGTTCTACAATGAACTCTTGATTTTACACAATGTCGTATAGAATAGTAAGCTTCAGTTACAATATTAGCTTATACAACCATGTCTTTAGCAATCTGTAACGCGTTACTCTTGTTCATATATATTGGATATACTGCAGCATATCATCAAGTAAATGTGGCAAGATGGATTGAACAAAATAATCAACTTGGACCAGTTCTGAATTTATTTTGTAATGTACAAATGCCATGTAGTCAGTGTACCTATCGATGGATATTTCATAATAAAACACTTGCTGAAAATAATGATTTGTTAGGAGCAGATGCATCAAGATATGAAGTTGATGTGAAGCTCTATCCTGAAGGGTATGGAAGTTTGTTGCAGATCAAAAATGCACTTCAAGATGATAGTGGGTTATATGAATGTCAGGTTGTATTTGGTAATGTTCATATGAGTACAGGAATGGCTACAGCAGTTGTTCTTTTATACCTTCCACCTCCTGCTTATCCCAAATGCAGCATTATACTAGCCAGTAACAGTACTGATAAAACTAACGCTGCATTTACCTGTATAGCTGGTGAATCCTCTCCACCTGTGAACCTGAGACTAACTCTTCAAAGACAAGATGGTTCACAAGTAGAACTTGGGAATCAAACAGCTACCATTACTGATATCAATGCACAATTTACTTGTCACATGACAAGTGAGGTTTTTCCAACTGCCTATCGTAACTGTTCGGTTGGGCCTATTGAAGTTTCACAACAAAATACGGCTGTGAAAACTTACACTCCAGTCATTGTCGGTGGTGCTATTGGGGCTATCTTACTAATAATTATTTTCATTTTTATCATTTGGAGATGCTATGGACTGAATCGCACCAATACATCTTCATCTACTGATCAACAGTCACCATCAGATGGGCACACGTACACTGCTTACTATGGATCTGAACCAGAACCTTATGCTGAACCAAACCAACCAAAAACATTGTCATCTACTAATCAAGGTTCACCATCAGATAAGCACACATACACTGCTTACAAGGGATCTGAACTGAACCAAACCAAACCATTGTCAACTACTGATCAAGGTTCGCCAGAGGAGCACCCATATACTGCTTACAAGGGATCTGAACCAGAACCTTATGCTGAACTGAACCAGCCCAACACATCATCATCTGAGATTGTCCATACATATATGAGAGATCCTCAACAAGACCCTGATATAGAACTCAACCAAACCAAGATGCCAACAGCATCACCTGCCAATACTGATGATGATAATACATGTGATGAAAACATTGACTATGAAGATGTGCATGCTTATGAAAATAAGGTTTAAATACTTGATATTCATTGATTAATTTGGAAAAGAATATGATATTAAAGGGACATTTATAGATTTTGTGCATAAAATGAACTTACACTGCATTGTACATATAGAAAAAATGCATTGGCATATCGCATAGATTATTGTAATACTTTATATTGGGATTGAAAGTTACAATTCAGGCTTTATCTACACTCCTGGAAAAAAGTAGTTGGCGCACTTGTACTAAACAATTGAAATGTGTGCCCTATCAAAATTTGAAAGGCAAGTGCAACATGCATGCAATATATATGAAGCACAGAACCCCTTCTGTATCCCCTTCCCCACCAGCTCCCAGAATAAGTAGAGTGTAAGAGCTGTTAAAAATGATCAGATCTGACTTTTTTTTTTTAAGTTGCTGTTTTGTCAAAATAACATGTTTTGTTGCAGTCAACCATCCCATAAAACCTGTGAATATCCCTATAAAGTTGCAATTTCAAATTAGAGACTCAACTTTGTTGATCTAGCTGATCCAATTTTTATCAAAAACAAAATGTAACAACATTTTAGAATGAATCATATAATGCCTTTACATAGCATGTAATCATGGTAATACACAAAATGGGTTTAACATGATAAAAAATTCCCTTCTCAGTAAGCAATCAAATGTTGTGAGAAATAAGACTTGTAAAGTAAAACATGATAAAAATTGTTTTAGTCCAGAGGGTACCAATTTGATCCGAATCTATGGTAAGAAATTGTACAAATATATGACCCATTCATATACTGTAAAAGTGGAAATTTTTGTGTAATGAATCTTTTACTCTTTGCCAATTTTGAACTGTTTCCCTTGTTTTTAAATTCACTATTCTAAGTTTTCTTACATTGACCTATACATATAGTTTGGAACGTGAAAAGCACAAAAATAAATGTAGCACAAAAATTTCCACTTTTACAGTATAGCCTCCAATTGGATCCAGTCACAGCCCACTTTTAGGATTTTGCTACGGGTAGTAACCATAAAAATCCCTGTGTAGTCACATTTGACGGTGGCGCAAAAATGTCCCAAAACATGACCCATTTTTATAGTTATATTTTACACATGAAAACACTTGTCCATATATAGTAGAACCATAACCACCCCACCCCTAATAATAAAAAAAAAGAACACAAACCTACTCTTTTTTGTGTAACACCCTGGAAATCCAGCTTTACTTGCAAGTTCATGTTTATACTGATATTACATGCAAGGAAATAATAATATAGGCCTACTGTATAGCAAATAGAAATGCATTCTAATCCATGCTTGACTATAGATTTGTACTATTTAGCAAAGTTCTTTTGAAATTAACTTTCCGTGTAAGCGGAAGTTAAAAAGCCTTAAAATATAGATATTAGCTGACTAGTTCAATCAATTACATGACATTAACATTCTTCACCTAGTATTGCAACATTGAACGTGGTTCTAGTTTAAGTCATGGTAAAAAAATTACCAGTGAGTATAGTATCCAGCCTGAGCTGAACTGATTTGAATGTTGGCCATCAGGACTTTTGGTATAATGGACAGAGGAACCTTCTACATTGAACTCTTGATTTTACACAATGTTGTATAGAACAGTAAGCTACAGTTACAATACAGGCTATTCCAGCAACTATGTCGTTAGCAATCTTTAACGCTTTACTCTTGTCCATATATATTGGATATACTGCAGCAAATCATCAAGTAAATGTGGCAAGGTGGATTGAACAAAATAATCAATTTGGACCAGTTCTGAATTTATTTTGTAATGTATATATGCCATGTAGTCAGTGTACCTATCGATGGATACATCATAACAGTACACTTGCTGAAAATGATCAATTGATTGAAGCTGATCCATCACGTTACAGTGTGAACAATGCACATAACTATAATCAGCAGAATGGAAATTTACTGCAGGTTCACAATTTACTTAAAGATGATGAAGGGTTATATGAATGTCAAGTTGTTGATGATGAGGATCATACCAGCAGTGGAACAATTTCAGCGGGTGTGTCCTTCTACCTTCCACCTCTTGCTTATCCAAAATGCACCATAATTCCATCCAGTACCATCACTGATAAGACCAATGCTACACTCACCTGTATAGCTGGGGCATCCATTCCACCTGTGAACCTGACACTGACTCTTCTAAGACAAGATGGTTCACAAGTAGAACTTGGGGATCAAACAGTTTCCAGAACAATTACTACTGAAGATAATAATGCAGTATTTACCTGTCACATGACAAGTGAGAAATTTCCAACAGCTTATCGTAACTGCTCTGTTGGTCCCATAACAGTCTCACAAAATAGCGAACAAGATGGACAAGGCAGCGTTGTTGGTGGTAGCATAGCAGCTGTCTTAGTAACGATAATAGTCATTATTTGCATCATCAGTCTTCTAGTGAGAAGATCAAAAGCCAGGCAGCCTAGAGCAATCACCAGTGAAACACATGAAGACAAAAGCACACCACATCATCAAGAGCCTTCACATGATCCTAGTAACAGCAACGGTACTTCTTCAGGACAGATGCCTCTTTATGCCCAAGCTCAGAAAAATCAAACACATCAAGAATCTTCATCTGGTGTAAAGGAAGAAAATGAGGCTATGTACTCATATGCAACAGTACATAATCAAAATCAGCCTGATGCCTCAAACACACCAAAGCACACACCTTCACCTGACAGCTACAGTACTCCTTCAGGACAGATGCCTCTTTATGCTCAAGTTCAGAAAAACCAAACACATCAAGAACCTGATGCAAAGGAAGAAGATGAGGCTATGTACTCATATGCAACAGTTCCTGATCAAAATCCACCCGATGCCTCAAACATTCCAATATATGGCAAAGTTAACAAAGGTGATAAAACTGTGGTCTCTGAGGATGAGGCTGGGAAAAGGGAGAGTTCAGGATTTGTTGATAATATCATCTATGTTTCTTCTGATGCAAAGTAAAATTGTCTGTCTGCTATGAATTGAACCCATTGTAAAATGTATCCCATTATTTTTTTTAAAGTGATGGCATTTGTTACAGAGGTAACACAAGAAAAAAGAACATGTTCCAGCTGGTGTAGCCAGGTTTTCAGTAACAGGGGCACAAACTTGTAAACTTGTGAATGTACCAACAGAAATATTTTTTGCTGGAATTCTAAATTGTTGGCCCAATTTTTTTGTCCAAGGGGGCTCAAGAAGATAGTTATGTGAGAGGTTTCTCTTTTATTTTGTTAGCAATAAAAATAACAATTTTGATGAAATGAGGGAAAATAAAGTAATTAAAACATTAACATTTTCATGCATTTAAAAACATTACATATAGGTCCAATTTTCAAGTGAGATCAATTTCTCCCCTATTTCCCTTTTGGGGGTAAGAGCAAGGGTTTTGGGTTATGTTAAAGGTTAGTTGGGCTAGGGTAGGCTTGTATACATGTAGTAAGGTTTGGGGTGGGTTAGACTTTGTGTCAGTGTAGGAAAAACATTGAAAAACTTTATAAAAATTAAAAATTAAATTTTTTATTTTTTTTACGTTTAAACGGTTAGCGATTTTTCTAAACGGATACTAGTAGTGCATTTAACGGGCGGTTACACATGAAAGGTTTAAACATAGACACCCTTACCAACTACAATGCTAGACAAAATAGGTTGGAATGAAAAATAGAATGTGCACCTTGTAATGGCCATATTTTCGTTATTTCTAGAGTGATGAAATGACACTTTCTTGAGTGTCAAGTCTAAACATTACCCTCACCCCAATACCTCCCCTGCCCCACCAATCAATGTTGGGTACTACTGGCGCTTACATGAACAAAATGTCAGGATTCAACATTGATCGGGGAACGGGGCTCATTTACAATACCGTACTAATTTCATTCCAACCCTTTTGTCCAGGGTTGTCTCTAAGGCTACCCGAAATTACATAATGACACATGTTTTATAGCTATAGTTGTTTTATTCTTTGTCCGATTTACATGACAATTTACATCAAAATAAAAAAAATAATTGTCTTTTCCTCAATGACAAAACCAAAATTGCTTTAGTGTCACTAGTATAAGGGAGCGGTCAATTTATGTACATGCAGCCTTTAATTTGAAGTTCATGCAATTCAACTAAAGTAGCTCATATAACGTCATATATTGCATTATAAGTGTTTATCGTCCAAGAAATGTTCATTTTACCCTTTACATGTAAATGAAATATCATAAATGTAATTCATGAAAGTATAATCTTAGAAACAGAACATGAAAAACTGAAATAAATGTTTTTTGAAGTTAAAAAATATACAAAATACATAGAAAATCATTATTTAGTCTTCAGTAGATAGTTAACATGTGTAGTATATTTTACAGGTTTTATAGCTATATTGTTCTTATTGTAAGTCTGTAGAAAGGAAAATTAAAATCAAATGTTCAGTACAAAAGCGAAGCATTTAATTTAATTTTATTCATAGGCAAAAGCAAATTAAAACAAAAGAAAATTAAAAAAATGCAGGGAATGAAACCCAAGCCATTCCGTTAAACGCCAGTCGCCTTATCCACTGAGCTATTGAGGAGTTGTAATTCTACGTGCACTTTTGTACTAGAGATTCTTTATAAATGAATAAAAAGTGTTTTAAACTAATCCACTTGTTTTATGCAACAATAATTGGCTTATTGAATAGAGAACCACGGTATTCAGACCTTTTCTTCACAAATTAGATTCCAAAACTTGACATAAATAGAAAAATGCACGGTATGCAAGCCTGTAAACAGTATAGGGACATAGTATTAAAATCTTTATTGTGTCTGCATACCGTAAAACTCATACATTGATATGGTCTAAATTATCGCAAACAAATCGAGTAACATTAAATAGCTCCATTGGTAGAGCGCGTACCAGTAAAACGAGCAGATTTGACAGCGCGGATTCGAATGCTGCATTGTCGCTTTTTTATTTTGATCCCGATATTTTATTTTTCCTTAGTATTTATTTATACAGAATAGATTTCAGATTTTTGTTGATCTAAATAATGTTTTACAAGTTTGTAGACTTATTTTTTGGCATTTAAAGTGATCAATTGTGTTTCTAAACAGGGCCAAAAATAGGATATTAGGAATTTTAGTGACTAGTCCCTAAATATGACGGATTAGCTATTGTTATTTTGCTTTTTGTGGTAAAGGATAATGATAAGAGCTGCTTAGCCTCCAAATTGCAGGTCCATATCTTATTTACTTTTCATTTTATGGCCAAAAAACCAAAATTAGATGATTTTTTTTCAACTTTTCAAATACAATGCTAGACAAAATAGGTTGGAATGAAAAATAGAATGTGCACCTTGTAATGGCCATATTTTCGTTATTTCTAGAGTGATGAAATGACACTTTCTTGAGTGTCAAGTCTAAACATTACCCTCACCCCCAATACCTCCCCCTGCCCCACCAATCAATGTTGGGTACTACATGAACAAAATGTCAGGATTCAACATTGATCGGGGGGAACGGGGGCTCATTTGCAATACCGTTCTAATTTCATTCCAACCCTTTTGTCCAGGGTTGTAGCTCCTCCCAGCTTGAAATACAGTAACAGAATTGACCAAAAATTGCAATGTGCATCTTCCTTTAGCCCTGTCTTAGGCCGCAATCGTCCCAATTTAATTTGATCCATTTTAGAATTAACATTGGGAATGGTTGTGCCAACAGGACACCCCTGCAATCGGCTCCATAGAACAGGTTCTTTTTAGTTTTGTCGCCTTGCCCAGCAACCAACTTTAGTGAGTTTTTAGGCATTTTTACAAAAAACACCAAATAAAAAAAGTGTGAAAAGTACCACATGATGTCAAATGATGTTTAAAAAAAAGCACAATGTGGCACAATTATGATGCAGAAAAAATTACAAAGCGGAAATGACCTGGTAGCTAACCTGAGAGCTTTTGAAATGCAGCACTATTCCTTGTTCACTCGACAGATGCATGGCTGGTGAAAGATGCTTGTTACTAATCAGAAACCATCGAACAGTGATGTTTAAAACAAAGCACAATGTGGCACAATTATGTCTGATGAAAAATAAAATATTACTCAAAGCGGAAATGACCTGGTAGCTAACCTGAGAGCTTTCGGAATGTAGCACTATTCCTTGTTTACTCGGCAGATGCATGGCTGGTGAAAGAGGCTTACTCATGCTTGGCGTATTTTGGGGGCTTTGAAGGCATAAGCGCCCAGGGCAAAAAGCCGAGGCGGCCAAAACCGGGGCCAAAAGCGAAGGGCAGCAGAAGAAGAAGGGGTGGCAAAAACAGGGGTGGCAAAACGAAGAGGCGGCAAAAAGAATTAGTAAAGAAAAAAGGGCATGACATTGAGTATGACATGCTCTGATTCAGTAAAGAATTGTAAATTCACAATTGCATAAAATCATTGTGCTGTACAGATAGTCACTGACCACTCTGGCACATGACACACCTTTATAAACAGTTTCATTCCCGGGGTACTCAAATTTTTTTTTGGGTAGGGGTGTGCCTCCGAAGATTTTGAAGTAGGACCCATGGCTATACCACTTCAAACCTGATTTTTACTACCGATGCATATACCAACATAGAATAGACACCCATGACTATACCAGTTGAAAAGACAAAAATACCACCCATTGATATACCAACCCCATATACTGACCCATCCATATACCACTACCCGGTATACGTTTAGAATACAGTAACAAATTTTCATATCATATTTCTTATTTACTGTATTTTGTATTTTTTTTATTCAATTTATCAAGGGTCTATCATTTATTAATTATTTTGTTTGTTAGGGGTAGTGCAATAATTATGTGTATCATCGGGTGGTGAATTATAGGGGAAAAGATTTTTGGCAGGCCAAAGGGGGGGCAATTTTGGCAGAACATTTTGAGAATTCACCACTCCGGGGTACACATTGTTGCACCACCCCTTATTTTGATTTGTAATGAATACAAATCCAAAATATATTTATTGTTGTTTTGTTTTCTCAGTTTCATAAATTATGTTGGTTTTCTTGTAGGGGCCAATATCTAGCCTAGTTTGTAACAAGTATTGTGTAGGGAAAGATGATTCTTGCACTTATTTAGATTTTATTTAACAACATACAAAAACCACGAAAACAGTGGCGCAGCCAGTGCCCCCCCCCCCCGCTCATCATGGCCGTTGGTTCATGCAAGGCAGTCGATTGACGGAAGATGTCTGTGAAAAAAATTGTGTGAGCAATAGCAATATTTGTACCCTGCATGGTGAAAGAAGAACGAAAAAAAAAAATAAAAAATAAATTAAATAAATAGAAATTTTGAACATGAATTTTTTATTTATATTTTTTTTGTACGGTACCTTTTTTCTTTCCACTCATGATTTATTGAAATTTTAAAAGAATTTAATATTCATGCATTTCTGTTCAATGCCATTGCAATTATCATTGAATTATCGAACCAAAACAACATCAATTTGACCCATGCATATCGATCGTGTATGAGTGGCAGTGCTGTCGCGTGTCATGTCAGCTGAATTCGGCACCAAAAATAAAACTCAACTTTACACTAAAAACTTACCCGATTGTTGAAAAAACCTATTTATATGATTTGATGCATTTAAAAATCGGCAGTTACTTTACTTCAATTTTGCGATCCCGAGTTCCGAGAGGCAAAACTGACTTTAAAAACAGCGATGAAAAAATTGCTGTTGCAACTTCGATACCGATAATATTTCAGTGATTTATCAAAATTGGCGGGGGTAAACAGAAGTAGTGCTGGGCTCGCATATACTACACCGGAAGAGTGTCGCCATCTGTTTGCAATGACAACTCAACGTTTTGCTAATCGGACTATCAATTGATTTGCCCAGCTCTGAATTTATGGTTCTGATTTGCCTTATTTGGATAGCGATGTACCTTATTTGGACACGATCAGACAATTATTTTCGTAAAATTCATGCAAGATTTTCGACCCATTGATATACCAAAATCTGCTTTAGACCCCATTTCAATACCAATTTCAACTTACTACCCATGCGTATACCACAAAAGCGGAAAAAATAAGGGGTCATTGATATACCAAGCGGCGAAAATCGACCCATGTTTATGCACGTCCCGTATGGCCATTTGTACTGAGTACCCCCGGGTTTCATTATACAACTCTATACAGGTGCAGAACCCTAACCAACCTATTGAACCATCACAGCCAAAGTTTTTACTGTACAAAAGAATACCAACCCTCATTTTGTAATTTCAGAAAAAGTTTTTTTCCTTTTATAATTTCTTGACATCCTGAAAAACTTCTTTAAGGTTGGTACGTAAATGGGCGGAGGGACCTCTACGCTGAACTCTTGATTTTACACAATGTTGTATAAAACAGTAAGCTTCAGTTACAATAAAGCTTATTCCAGCAACCATGTATTTAGCAATTTGTAACGTTTTACTCTTGTCCATATACATTGGATATACTGCAGCATATCATCGTGTAAATGTAGTTAAGTGGTATCAACAAAATGATCAACTTGGACCAGTTCTGAATTTATTTTGTGACGTACCCAAATACCAATGTAGTCGGTGTACCTATCGATGGATATTTCAAAATAAGACACTTGCTGAAAATAACAATTTCTTAGGAGCAGATGCATCAAGATATGAAGTTGATGTGAAGCTCCATCCGAATGGTTATGGAAGTTTGTTGCAGATCAAAAATTCACATCAAGATGATGGAGGGTTATATGAATGTCAAGTTGTATTTACTAAGACTCATAATGAGTATACACTGCAAAAAAGTTGGTCAAATCTTTCTACCTATTTGGTTGGGCAAACTCTTTTACTTATTTGTTGGTCACGGCTTGCCCAATAATAGTTAAATCTAAATTCTTATTGGGCAACCTCTTATTTTGACCATTTATTTATCTTTATTTTACTACGAGAGGAGTAAAGTTGGTTAAGTTTTTGGCCACGTAATTTATATACGACTGTTGTGCAAAATAAATCACATCAGTTGGGCAACTTTGTAGTAAATTGCGTGAATTACAAGTTGTTGGGCAAAAAGATGTAAAATGTTGAGCAAAGTTTTCGATCATGCGCACTGTTGTCTTTTCATTGAACAACAGTTGGTCAACATTCGCGTTGTTCGGTTCTGGAAAGCACATTTTCGATCTTACGTAAAATGGCGGATGACATGGGTGCTGGCAGAGTGGGTGCTGGCACAGCTAATTAACGCCTTTTAAGGTGAGTTTTCTCTAAATTAATTATAAATACATACTTTATTACACGGTGTTACTTGCCTCATTTCATTCTGACCACTGTGTATGAAAAAATACTGAGAAATTTAGTGAAGTTGTTTTGCGATGTATGAGTCAGGCACTCGTGATATGCACGCATAGCCATGCATGCATGATGGCAGTCTGTACTGAGCATTTAAGCTTACGTATCAGTTTTTTATTAATCAATCAAGTATTTGAAAATAACTTTACTAAATTTCTCAGTATTTTTTCATATAAGTGGTCAGAATGAAATGAGGCAAGTAACACCGTGTAATAATGTATGTATTTATAATTAATTTACAGAAAACTCACCTCACAATTGAAAAATATTTGCCCAACTAATTTGGCAAATATATTTTATAATAATTAAGCAAAAAATAAACCAACATATGGACCAATAATGTGTAAAATGCCCAACAGTTTAATGAAATTTTGTCCAACAATTGGTACAATCAACAATTTGCCCAACAGTTTTATTAAATATTACCCAACAATTAGTGAAAAATATTTACCCAACTATGTTGGTCAAATATTTTGCTTAACAGTTATGCAAAAATAAACCAACATATGAACCAATACCGTGTAAAATGCCCAACAGTTTGTTCAAAATTTGAACAATAATTGGTAAAAAAAATTGCCCAACTATGTTGGGTAAATACTTTGCCCAATATTTGAGCAAGTTTTGTAAACCAACTGTTGGTCATAATTTTGTACAACTCTTGTTGGTCAAATTTTGACCAACTGTTTCATGTGTTGTATATAGACCAAACTGTTGGTCATTTTTTTGACCAACATTATTTGCAGTGTAGGAAGGATTACAGTAAGTGTTATTTTATACCTTCCACCTCCTGCTTACCCCAAATGCAGCATAACTACAATAGGTCCCAAAAACAGACATCCCCCACCCCACATAATCGCAAATTGACACGAAAGCTTCATTCCCATTTATTTCATCCAAAACGGTCCTGTCATACACCTTCCCCAATCAAACACATTTCTCTTGCATTTGATCATCTTCTACTCTTCCCTAGAAAAATCATTATAATTCCAAATCTACACACCATGGAATTCACCATATCACGTCCAAGCTCACATTGGGCGCCCCATTCCTTTTTTAAAGGAATTTTTATTTGTGTAACCCTCTGGAAATCCAGCCTGACTTGCAACTCAACAATGACTTTGGTGACATTGACAAAGTTTATTTTTCTGAGGAAATAACAATACTGTGCAACTAGAAATATCTAATCCATGCTTGGCTAGTTGTGTACAATTACCAAATTTCTTTCTTTGAAATAATAACCTTTTGGGTATGCGGAAGTTAAAAAGCCCTAAAACAGTGATACTAGTTGACTAGTATTATCAATTACATGACTTCTACATATACACATTTAGAATTCTTCTTCATTCATGGTATTACAACATTGAACTTGGCTATGTTAAAGCCATGCCAAAAACATTACCAGTTAAGTACCAATAGCTGCGAGTAGTGTCCAGCCTGAGCCAAGCTGATGTGAGGGTTGTCCATCACTTCGATTTTGGGATATACCGGTAATGGGCAGAGGGACATACTACATTGAACTCTTGATTTTACATAATGTTGTATAAAACTACAAGCTACAGTTATAATATAGGCTTATTCCAGCAACCATGCCGTTAGCAATCTGTAATGTGTTACTCTTGTCCATATATATTGGATATACTGCAGCAAACCATAAAGTAAATGTGGCAAGGTGGATTGAACAAAATGATCAATTTGGACCAGTTCTGAATTTTTTTTGTGATGTACAAATGCAATGTAATCAGTGTACCTATCGATGGATATTTCAAAATAAGACACTTGCTGAAAATAACGATTTCTTAGGAGCAGATGCATCAAGATATGAAGTTGATGTGAAGCTCCATCCGAATGGTTATGGAAGTTTGTTGCGGATCAAAAATTCACATCAAGATGATGGAGGGTTATATGAATGTCAAGTTGTATTTGGTAATGCTCACATGAGTACAGGAATGGCTACAGCAGTTGTCCTTTTATACCTTCCACCTCCTGCTTACCCCAAATGCAGCATAACTCCATCCAGTAACATCATTGATAAGACTAATGCTACATTCACCTGTCTAGCTGGGACATCCTCCCAACCTGTGAACCTGAGACTCACTCTTCAAAGACAAGATGGTTCACAAGTAGAACTTGGGGATCAAACAGTTACCAGAATAATTACTACAGATGATAATTATGTAGTATTTACCTGTCACATGACAAGTGAGACTTTTCCAACTGCCTATCGTAACTGTTCTGTTGGCCCCATAACAGTCTCACAAAACAGTGGACAAGATGGACAAGGCAGCATTGTTGGTGGTAGCATAGCTGCTGTCTTAATAGTACTGGCAATAGTCATTATTTGCATTATTCTTCTAGTGAGAAGATCAAAATCCATGCAGCCAAGAGCAATCACCAGTGAAACACATGAAGACAAAAGCACACCACATCAAGAGCCTTCACATGATCCTAGTAACAGCTACGGTACTTCTTCAGGACAGATGCCTCTTTATGCCCAAGCTCAGAAAAACCAAACACATCAAGAATTGTCATCTGGTGTAGAGGAAGAAGATGAATCTATGTACTCATATGCAACAGTACATGATCAAAATCAGCCCGATGCCACACACACATCAAATCACACATCTTCACCTGACAGCGACAGTACTTCTTCAGGACAGATACCTCTTTATGCCCAAGCTCAGAAAAATCAAACACATCAAGAATCTTCATCTGGTGTAAAGGAAGAAAATGAGGCTATGTACTCATATGCAACAGTACCTAATCAAAATCAGCCTGATGCCTCAAACACAACAAATCACACATCTTCACCGGACAGCTACAGTACTCCTTCAGGACAGATGCCTCTTTATGCTCAAGTTCAGAAAAACCAAACACATCAAGAACCTGATGCAAAGGAAGAAGATGAGGCTATGTACTCATATGCAACAGTTCCTGATCAAAATCCACCCGATGCCTCAAACATTCCAATATATGGCAAAGTTAACAAAGGTGATAAAACTGTGGTCTCTGAGGATGAGGCTGGGAAAAGAGAGAGTTCAGGATTTGTTGATAATATCATCTATGTTCCTTCTGATGCAAAGTAAAATTGTTTGCTATGAATTGAACCCATTGTAAAATGTATCCCATTATTTTTTTTTATCAGCAGTGCAAAAAGTGATGGCATTTGTTACAGAGGTGACACAAGAATAAAGAATCTGTTCCAGTGGTGCACAGTGTCTTAGCTAGCCACCCGTCTGGCCGTTATTTTAGACGGGGAGTTTGCTCTTGGGACGGGGAAAATTAATGCCTTTGACAGATGCTATATTATAATTGTAGGTGTTGAGAAAGGCTATTGACTTTTTTAGTAGACTAGATTAGCAAAACAAGGTTATAGCAGCACATATTTGAACTCTTTGAGCCCCCAATGGGCTGTAGGAGTCTGATAAATGTTTTGAAGGTCAAATTAGGATGGGCTATTCTATTCAAATGACGGGCAACCCTCAATTTCTAGCTAAGACCCTGGTGGTGCAGCGAGGTTTTCAGTAACAGGGGGCACAAACTACCGATGGAAATATTTTTTCCTGACTGAAATTCTGAATTGTTGACCCCAAATTTTGTGTCCAAGGTGCTCAAGAAGCTATAAAGGATTAGCAAAACAACTGAAAGCTTGAACATTTTTTGCCAAAAAGGGCTATTTTTAATTTCATGCAACTAAAAATACTACTATTCAAAATATTCCACTCACAAAATCACAGAGTGGTACCAACCAGCTCCGAGCTTGAAATACAGTGACAGAATTGACCAAAAGTTGCAATGTGCATCTTCATTTAGCCCTGTTTTAGGCCACTATTGTCCTAATTTTGATCCATAGGGAATGGTTACGCCATTCACACACATTTGTCCTGCAGTAGTCATTTAAGTAATGGGTCAACAGGACGATTTTGAAATTTGCCCCCCCGACTTGGCGGCTTGATACACCACCTGCAATCGGGTCCATAGAACAGGTTCTTTTTAATTTTGTTGCCTTAACCAGTAACTAACTTTTGAGAGGTTTTAGGCATTTTAAAAATAAAAGTGTGAAAACTAACACATGATTCGTATTGTAGATGCTATATGCAGTTACGACTAAGATAAACTATTACTCAAAGCGTAAATTGGCTCACCTGATGAGAGCTTTCAAATGTAGCACTATTTCTTGTTCACTCGGTTGATGGACTGGTGAAAGATGCTTATTACCGTCAAACCGTGACGTGAGTCATGTGACATGCTCTGACGCAGTAAAGATTAGTAAAGTCACAATTATAATTGAAGACCTAATTAAAAAGACTAATTTGCATATGACGTCCTGTCAACCAGACCAAAAATGCCGTACTGTGCTGGTCAGCAACCAATCACGCTGTGCCTTTGCCCTGACGTCAGACGCAAACTGGTCTTTTTAATTTGGTCTTCAATTACACTTAAAATCATTGCCCTGACAACCTTGGCCCAAGACATACCTTTATAAACCATTTAGCTTCATTCAGGGCTTCAACTCTATACAGGTGCAGAACCCTAACCAACCTACAGAATAGCCATCACAGCCAATGTTTTTACTGTACCGAACCTAATTTTGTAATTTCAGAAAAAGTTTTTTTCTTGTGTAATTTCTTGACAAACTGAAAAACTTCTTTATGATTGGTCTTAATCATGGATTAGGCAAAAAAAAATGTTGTGTTGCCCTCATGTGGGAAAACGGGAAAGTTGGGTCGGACGGTCAGGATTTTTTAAAATTTTTTTAACCTTTAAAAATCCCCTCAAATATTAAATAATGCTTCTTCAATTAGGGACATTTGTCAATTTTGACTTCTGGATACCTGTTAGACATCAATTAAAGACTAGTCTTTCAATAAAATATTAATTTTAAGTGCAAAACATTGATTTTTTGAACAAATCTGTAAAAATGATCATTCAAAAAAAACAAAAAAAAAAAAAAAACGACCCTGATTTTTCAGGATTTAGGGTCGGTCGGTTGAGGGCAACACAACAAAAAAATTTTGGCCTTATTATGGAAACTTTTGGGCCTCATAACTGCCAAATTGATTATCTAAAGTATATAAAAGTATACATTATTTAGAATGGCAAACACTTGACGAATCCATTTGTGATGTCAAATTTGGGCAAAAATGCTCAGTTTAGGAGAAAATCCCCAAACCTGCTTTTTGACCCAAATATTTTTGGACAACATAACAAAACAATTCTTCAGTAATTGTTTTTTCACTACAAAAAGTATACCTGTGTGAATTTTCTTCCAAATTAGGAACTTTTGGGCAAAATGTTAACAATATATTACTATTAGTGGACTTTTGGAAGATTTTTGTTTGTTTGGGGGTGCACCCCCTGGTTACAGGCCTGTTAGGCCCTTTTACACAGTTTTTATTAACTCGCATGTATAGCAGCACTTTTATATTCAAGTGCCCCTCCCAGACATAGCCATTTTATGGGCTATTCCAGTAGAAATTCATACACCCTCTATGGGAGACATTATCTTAATCTTCTACACATGAGCTGTAAATTTCAAATAGAGTTACCCATTTAGGTAACCCCATTTGAATTTCAAACTCCTTGTGTGGAAGGTTAAGGTTTAGTCAGAGGGCTGACAGTAAATTTCGCTGATCCCTCCTGTTCTTTTCTATGTCGATTTAACACACGATTCCCGCTGTTGTTTTGGTTCCACTTTAGCACCCCCCGGTACACGCATGGAGGTCGCCATTTGAGGTTTTAGCACCCACTTTAGCACCCGGCTACCATGGCTACGCATTCAGCATCGCATACAGTACGCGTTCCCAACTGTCAATCATTAGGGGTCAATCACCTCGAGCTTGACAACAATATCTGAATAGACTATCGCCAAGTCTTACGTGTATGCACGAAATTTAGGTTAATTTTCGTGATTGAAACAGTATTTTTCTTTTATAAATCTTGGCCCGGATAGCGGGATTGTTGGTTGATTTAATGTATTTGATAAATTAGGTTCATGGATGCGTTAAAAAATATAATTAAAAGTATTAAAAAAGCTGTTCAACATTTGAAAAAAATGCACTGTAGCAGGCTTGAAAAAGTCTAACCGTGGATGCAGCAAGCCGCGATTTTAGGGGTTATTTTCATTACTGCAACGCAGAGCATGGGCGCGATGCAGCCGGTAGAAATCACGGTAGTGTTCCAGGCCTACGCGATGGCAAGGTAATGGCGGCTTCCATAGTTGTATTACTTTTTATATAAAGTGACGCTTCCCAATCTTTATTTATTCCCTGGTTTAGTCTTCCACAGGGTGTGTATGGATTTCAACTGGAATAGCCCTATGCCAAGAACTAAATGGGCTAACTATAAAGTTGTGTATAATCTCCTTATACAAGAACATTATGGTTCATTTTGGAACATGCTGTAAGAGCAATTGCTTATTGTTTGTTTGTTTTATTTATTTATTTATTTATTTATTTATTTATTTATTTAGTTAGTTATTTAGTTATTTAGTTATTTAGTTATTTAGTTATTTAGTTATTTATTTATTTATTTATTTAAATTAATTAATTAATATTATTTATTTATTTATTTATTTATTTATTAAGTTGTGTATCCTCACAAGAACATTATGGTTCATTTTGGAACATGCTGTAAGAGCAATTGTTTATTTATTTATTTATTTATTTATTTATTTATTTATTTTTCATTTTATTTATTTATTTATTTATTTTTGCTTCTAGATGATTTAATTTTGTTCTGATCTCTGTATGTCTCATCCAATTACATCTGCTCTAAATATATTAGTTACTAATTCTATCAATTACATGACGTTTAGAATTAGTTTAATGGGAGTTGCGTTGTTCTTGTAACATTGAACTTGGCTCTAGTTTAAGCCCACCAAAAACGTCATCAATAGCTGCGAGTAATATCCAGCCTGGGCCAAGCTGATGTGTATAGGTTGGTACGTAAATGGGCGGAGGGACCTCTACATTGAACTCTTGATTTTACACAATGTTGTATAAAACAGTAAGCTTCAGTTATAATATAAGCTTATTCCAGCAACCATGCATTTAGCAATCTGTAACATGTTACTCTTGTCCATATACATTGGATATACTGCAGCATATCATCATGTAAATGTGGTTAAGTGGTATCAACAAAATAATCAACTTGGACCAGTTCTGAATTTATTTTGTGATGTACCCAAATACCAATGTAGTCGGTGTACCTTTCGATGGATATTTCAAAATAAGACACTTGCTGAAAATAACAATTTCTTAGGAGCAGATGCATCAAGATATGAAGTTGATGTGAAGCTCCATCCGAATGGTTATGGAAGTTTGTTGCAGATCAAAAATTCACATCAAGATGATGGAGGGTTATATGAATGTCAAGTTGTATTTACTAAGACTCATATGAGTATAGGAAGGATTACAGTAAGTGTTATTTTATACCTTCCACCTCCTGCTTACCCCAAATGCAGTATCACCCCATCCAGTACCATCCCTGCTACCAATGCTACATTCACCTGTGTAGCTGGGGAATCCTCTCCACCTGTGAACCTGAGACTAACTCTTCAAAGACAAAATGGTTCACAATTAGAACTTGGGGATCGAACAGTTACCAGAACAATTACTACTGAGGATAATAATGCTACATTTATTTGTCACATGACAAGTGAGACTTTTCCAACTGCCTATCGTAACTGTTCTGTTCAACTTACGGAAGCTCCTGAAATGAATAAAAAAATTGGTGGTATCACAGCTGCTGCAATACTGATAATAGTCATCATCTGCATCATTATCATTTTTGTAGTGAGGAAAGTCATATCCAAAGCAAATCATCCTACAAAGAATAGCACGGAAGAAGACACAAACACATCAAATCCCACATCTTCACCTCATCCTAGTAACAGCTACAGTACTCCATCAGGACAGATGCCTCTCTATGTTCAAGTTCAGAAAAACCAAACACATCAAGAAGATGAGGCTATGTACTCATATGAAACAGTACATAATCAAAATCTGCCCGATGCCTCAAACACACCAAATCCCACATCTTCACCTCATCCTAGTAACAGCTACAGTACTCCTTCAGGACAGGTGCCTCTTTATGCTCAAGTTCAGAAAAATGAAACCATTCAAGAATCTTCATCTGATGTAAAAGAAGAACATGAGGCTATGTACTCGTATGCAACAGTATCTGATCAAATTCAGTCCGATGCCTCACAAACATCAAATCACAGATTTTCAACTGATCCTAGTAACAACCATGGTACTCCTTCGGGACAGAGGCCTCTTTATCATGTTTATGCTCAAGTTCAGAAAAACCAAACACATGAAGAATATTCATCTGGTGTAAAAGACGAAGATGAGGCTATGTACTCATATGCAACAGTACATAATCAAAATCTGCCCGATGCCTCAAACACACTAAAGCACACATTATCACATCATCCTAGAAATAGCTACAGCACTCCTTCAGGACAGAAGCCTCTTTATGCACAAGTTCAGAAAACTCAAACACATAAAGAATCTTCATCCGATGTGAAGGATAAAGATGAAGCTATGTACCCTTATGCAACAGCACAAAATCTGCCCGATGCCTCACACACACCAAAGCAAACATCTTCACCTCATCCTAGTAACAGCTACAGTACTCCTTCAGGACAGAAGCCTCTTTATGCTCAAGTTCAGAAAACTCAAACACATCAAGAATCTTCATCCGATGTGAAGGATAAAGATGAAGCTATGTACCCTTATGCAACAGCACAAAATCTGCCCAATGCCTCACACACACCCCCACCCGACCCTAGTAATGGCTACAGTACTCCTTCAGGACAGATGCCTCTTTATGCTCAAGTTCAGAAAAACCAAACACATCAAGAATTGTCATCTGGTGTCAAGGAAGAAGATGAGGCTATGTACTCGTATGCAACGGTACTTTAGAATAAAAATCCACCTGATGCCTCAAACTTTCCTATATAGTGAACAAAGGTGATTAAACTTTGGTCTCTAAGGATGAGGCTGAGGAAAGGGAAACTTGAGTTCGGGATTTGTTTACAATATCATCTATGTTTCTTCTGATGCAAAATAACATTATCTGCTATGAATTAAACCCATGCATGCTTTGAAGAAAATGGCATTTGCAGTGTGAAGATTCACAAACAAACAATATTTATTGTAAAGTTAACACTTTTAGGCAGTCAACCAAGATTTTGCATGTCGAAGATCTATTATTTTTAGCTCTATGACATAAACTATACTAATGTTTGCATAAAGTGTGATTTAGACTCTTCCGGAACAAATCTGGACTGACCCTACTTGGCAAGTCCATCCGCCCATAAAACAGGCTTTTTTTCTTTGTCACTTTAACCAGTAACTAACTTTTGAGATGTTTTAGGCATATTTGAAAATTGTTTTGGATATAGGCGTAACAAAACAATCCTTCAGTAAAAACAAATTCACTCAAAAAAGTGTGAATTTTCTTCCCAATTAAGATCTTTTGGGCAATATTTTAACAAAATAAGTGGACTTTTGTAGATATTTGTTTGTTTTGGGGACGCACTCCCTGGCTATTGGCCTGTCAGACCCTTTTACACAGTTTTTATTAACTTGCATGTGTAGCAGCACTTTTATATTTGAGTGACCCTCCCGGAAGGACGCATAACAATTTAATGTTACATCCCAAGAAGCAATGGGTTATTAATTCAGGATGTATATAATTTACTCAGAGGAACATTAGTAACATTTAAACATGCTGTAAGAGTAATCATTAATTTATTTTATTACTATTTTATCAGACCCATAACTGATTAGTTTCCTGAAAAGGTGAAAAAAATGTATCTGGATAATGTTTGCATAATATTTTTGCTTTCATTTCAACTTGTTAAGGAATAATTTCTCCTCAACAGGTTGATTTTGTATATTAGGATGATGTAAATTTGAATAAGTATATTAACTCAGGCTTAAGTTTGTATGAGAAAAAATATCTGATTTGTGATAAAAAAAAAGTTATAGAAAAGAATCAGTTGTTAAAGGTGTCTGACAAGATTTTGGTCCAATGTAACTCATTGTGTTTGATATGTCACATTAAGGCCCATCATCCAAACATTCTTATGTCATATTATGTGTATCTTAGTTTTGACATACCATGTCATATCACATTATCATGATTATTTGTATCTTAGTGGCCCTTAGATCACTTAGTATATGACTTCAGGTGTGGTATTTTGTTTGTAATTTGTTCTTAAGAAAAAGGGCTGATATCAACGTTTTACAAAAACAAAAAAAAACCCAAAAAAAACCACTTTTTGTTTTGAGTTTGTACTTTAAAAAAAGGCTGATTTTCAATGTTTTGATAGGAAAATGTGGACTCTTTTATTCAGCTTTTTCCAGAATTTTCAAAATTAGGTTTGGTATTCAAGATTAGAGTCAGTTGGGCCAGGACAAGTAAACAACTTTATATTTTGCCTTAGGAGTGCAATTTTTGACTTCCAGGTCAGGGCAAGTTTCTTTTTTGCTACCAAAAGCAGTTAAGTTATTTTGGTTTTTTTTAAAGCCATATTATAACATTTGCTGAGAAGAACGCCTTCAAAAAATTTTTACACGATTGTAATGTACTTTAGTAAACAAACATGCTCTGCAAAAAACTTTAGATGCTGTAGTTTTGTCAAAATCCGTGATTTTGAATAAAACGCAGGAACCGTTATTTTATTATTACGATGGAAATATTAGTCGAACACGTACATGTATGCAATGTTCATAACATGCATAACACAGTACGTACACAGCGTGCGGGACACATCAGAGGGTCATACTGTATTACAACTGCTGGAGTAACATGCATTAGCGCTAGCAGTAAATTCCAATTTTCTTTGCTTTACCTCACTTGTTCGGCTCAAAATTACAAGGGGACATATCTGACAGTAAAAGCTAATATTTCATGGGAAAAAAATACTAATCTATTTTTACAGAAATGTTACAATAGGGGAAAGTGGGGTAATCCCGGGCACCTTTCGTTAAGGCTACACAGGTACAAGATTAAATAAAGTTCATCAGTGAAAATCATATCAATGCAAAGTAGGAGTAATGTTCTAACTAGTAACCAGTTTTTAATAACTCAACATCTATAGTTATTAAGTTATAATTAAAAAATAAAATGGAAAAAAATGATGGGGTAATGCCGGACACGGGGTAATCCCGGACACATGATTGTTGCTAAGAGGGAAAGTGGAGTAGGATGATAATCCACTGAATGTATTAGGTACTTCTGTTACCTCAAGCATACAACTATGGGGGCTGTTGTTGTTGTCTATATTTTCGAAATAACAAGGGTCCGGCATTACCCCAGCTGTATAGAAGCGCATGTGTGTCCGGGATTACCCCTCACGGTCCCGATTTATTTTTTCAGTGCTTGTTCTACTAATCCATTTTAAGATACCAAAATTCATACATCCAGCTAACAATCAAGTATCAAACATAATTTTCATCCATACTTAATCTGAGTCCCTTGTCGCATTGTCGCACTTTTCAGATAAAAAGTCAAAAATGACAATTTCTGTTTTTTCGTGATTTTCACAAAGAAAGACGAGACCCAAAGCGCTGGTAGTAGTACACGTGAGGTACACCTTGAGGTAGCTAATACCCTAAGGTAGTATAATAGTGCCACCCTTCTCCGTTTAGCTGCAATCGACGTGTCCGGGATTCCCCACAGTCCGGCATTACCCCACTTTCCCTATTTAAGGGATGGGGTATGAACGTTTGGACAGTATTTATTGTGGGACATTAGAGCACATCAGACATTCTGAATATGAAGAATGTCCTTCTGATATCAAATAATTTTGATTTTTTGAAATTCGCAATGTAATACACATTTTATGGCAAATGATTAAAAATTGATATTTTTGATTTCCAAAACACCAAAATAAATTAGGTCTTTTTGGGAAAAAATCCATATCTTCAATATGAAAGGTCAAAATTTTCAATTGATCATCAGCTTTTCCTCCCAGCTACATACACTTTAAGAATATATCATTAGATTTATAAAATTTACTTCGAGGACTGTTATATATCAAAAATGTGAAAAAATCGAATTTGAATAATTTGTCATAAAAGTTGTATTATATCGTGAATTTCAAAAATGAAAATTATTTGATATCAGAAAGACATTCTTCGTATTCAGAATGCAATTCGATATGTCTGATGTGCTCTCATGTCTCACAAAAACGCTCATTCCAGATCCCTTAAGGAATAATTTGCTCTGCAACAAGTTTATTTTGTATATTAGGATAATTTGAATAAGTATTAACTCAGACTTAAATTTGTATCAGAAAAAAATATCTGATATTCGATTAAAAACAAGTTATGGAAAAAAAATCAGTTGTTAAAGGTGTCTGACAAGATTTTGGTCCAATGTAACTCATTGTGTTTTCTATGTCACATTAAGGCCCATCATCCAAACATTCTTATATCACATTATGTGTATCTTAGTTTTGACATACCATGTCACATTATGTGTATCTTAGTGGCCCTTAGATCACTTGGTATGACTTCAGGTGTGGTATAATTGCTTGTAATTTGTTCTTAAGAAAAAGGGCAGATATCAATGTTTTACCAACAACAAAAAAACAACCTTTTTTTCAACAAAAAACCTTTGTTTTTAATACTTTAAAAAAAGGCTGATATTCAATGTTTTTATAGGAAAATGTGGACTCTTTTCTTCAACTTTTTCCAGAATTTTCAAAATTAGGTTTAGTGTATTCTTTTTCAAGATTAGATTCAGTTGGGCCAGGACAAGTAAACAACTATGGCCCAGCAATTTATAAACAATTTTAATTTCGCTGGGATCACTGAATGGGTCTTTAAGGAGTGCAACTTTTGACTTCCAGGTCAGGGCTAGTTTCTTTTTCGCTGCCAAAGGCAGTAAAGTTATTTTCTTTTTCTTTTTAATAGTGATAGTGGGGAAATGTTTTTTTTAGTGTATAGTGGGGAATTTTTTCTTGTTTTGCTCATGTTTTTTTTTTCTTCAAAAACTTCCAGGCCCCCTCCCCCGGAAGGTAAATGGTGGGTCCCTTATTATAACCTGTATATGGGAGTTAGCAACATACCTCTAAGGAATACTATAGGTGACTAAGTTTTCAACTCCTATACTGAAGGCGGAAACCAAACCTGTGGTTTGATACAACACATATGCCTAACTGAATAGGCTGTGACCTACTCCTGCACGATGAGTGTCAATTCACTTGAGAATATTGTCCATAGAGTTCATTGAACATATAAAATCAATCAAAAAGATATTTTTTGAAGGAAAATAAAAGAAATTGAAAATTATAATTTTTGTCTATTTGGCTATATTGTGATTGGGTTTATTAAACATATAAAATCAATCAAAAAAGTATTTTTGAAAGAAAACTTGTGTGAATATTTCATATCTCAATTAATGTAGACAACCGTGTCTACCACATAATTTGTGATCAGGGGAATGAGTCATATGTCTGCAATTTTCAATTTGTTTTAACATAATTTTCTGACAGTTTACGAATGCTCTATTTTGATGCAAACCCAATCATAATTGGACGTCTGATTACCGAGTTATGAGCAATTTATCAATGGCTGAAAACAATATAAAACAAAAGAATTTGAACAATGTTTTTGCCAATATCTCAAAAACAAAATTAGTGACATCCCGACTCATTCCCCTTGATCATGTCACATATTGTCACAATTTCAACAGAATTCTTTGTAACTATTCATATTTATCACATGAATAAAGGCAAACTATTTACTAAGCAAATACTTAATTTTAGGTGAATGTACTATCTCTCATAAAAGTGTATGAAAACCTCATGCATGAAAAATAAAATGCTTGCTTCAATATCTCATATAGTTATTTGTGTACTCTGTGTTTATTTTGTTAGGTTAAATCACATTATGACTTTATATAATAGTAATAATAATGATAATACTTAATTGATATCTGTCCAGCATTTAAAATTTAAAGTTATTCATTACTTTTATTAAAAATATGCCTCTTATGATTATCATAATGAAAACAATATGTTGAACTAAATTATGTCTGGAATATATACATTATGACATATGCTTAAGTCATGCATGCCCGAGATGTGATTTGGCTATTTCAGTTGAAAACCACACCCCCTATGGAAGGTATGACCTAAATCTCCCACACTAGGGAGTGTGAATGTCAAATGGGGTTACCTGAATGGGTGACTCCATTTGAATCTACACCCTATATGTGGACAATTGTAGTAGTGTCTTCCATAGGGGGTATATGGATTTTAAATGGAATAGCACTTTTCTCCCAGTAATAAGCCTACACAAATATCCTTCTGTTTTCTATTACTTTGTTACTGTTGAGGGTCTAGAGTAACAAGTCCCTTTCTGCAATAGCTGCCATGTGTTGTATCTTCACATGTCTACAATACAGAATACAGAACTTGTCGAAATATTTGGGGGGACTCACTAATATTGGGTGACAGGGATGTGCGGCCACATTGACCCCCATTTTTCAACTCCCTCTCACCCAATGACCCCCTTCTTTGTTTTACTGAACTCCCTCTCACCCAATGATCCCTTGTTTGTTTTCCTGTTACCAAAAGACCCAATTCTTTTCAAAAAATTTGAGAAAATGTCTGATAATCTCTCACTGAATGACTCCTTTTTTCATTATTTTTGTTGTCAAAATTTTTCAAAAAAATTTCAAATTTTTCACAAATTTTCAAATTTGTCAAAAATTTTCACATTTGTCAAAAATTTGCAACTTTTATATTTTGGCCCAAAATTTTTCTCAGTCTCACTGAATGACCCCCTTTTTTTGGTAAGATTTTCCCCAGTCTCATGCAAAGACTCCCTTTTTTGGCCTTCTCACTGAAAGACTCCCCTTTTTCGGTGTCTAGGCTCTCACCGAAAGACCCCTAGTTTCGAACTGCTTTCCGCACATCCCTGTCACTTCCAAAGTTGAGTGCCCATTATCACTTCCAAAGTTGAGTGCCCCCTGTCACTTTCAAAGTTGAGTGCCTCCTGTCACTTCCAAAGTTGAGTGCCCCCCCAAATATCTAGGCCTATAGGGCAGCTATTGCAGATAGGGCCTTCTCTGATATATCGACTTGGAACTTTGATTTAAAACAAAACTCCATTCACAAGATTGAGTCATCAAGCAGAAAAGAGAACACTTGAAAGTTAGCTTCAACAATGGCTGCTCGCAAATTTATAATTGTAGCGGTTTTGTGTTTGCTTAGTTTAAATTCAGCGCTTAAACATATCCGAGTTACAACATGGATTGTTACGGATAACGATTACGGACCAGTCATCAATGTCTTCTGTGATAATTACTTAAACTGTACTCAAAGCAAAAATTGTATTTATATCTGGAAATCTGCTAACAAGATAGTTGCTGAAAATGAGGATCTTATAGACGTAGACTCATCGCGGTATAGCGTTGATTTTGGAGATACCGATGTGGGATATGGAAGTTTGCTAACGATTAAAAATGCATTGAAAGAAGATGCTGGTGTTTATGAATGTCAAATTACTATAGAGGACATACTTGTTAGTCGTGGGTCAACTCAGGTTATCACTTATCATTACCTGCCATCTGACGAATACCCACAATGCAGTGTAAGCTCTAATACATTCACAGAGAATTTGCACGCTACGTTTATGTGTATAGCTGGCGAAGCAGCTCCGCCTATGAATTTACAACTGACTCTTGAAAACAAAGATGGCTCGTATGTAGAAATGAGCAATAATCATGTTGTTACTAGAATGATTACAGCTAAGGATGACAACACTATGTTTGTTTGTCACATGACGAGCGAGATGTTTCCGTCAGTGGATTGCACCTGTTCTATAGGTCCTCTGACAGTTCTGCCAATTTCTGTATCATCGATAACCCAATCACCATTGGTTACTTCTGTTGTAAAGATTCCAAATATTCCAAAAGACACAAATAAACAGAGCTCAACCGAGAAGGAAGAGTCATTCGGAACAATGCCTACATGGATCACCATATGTGGAATTATAACAGCTGTTCTCATAATACTAGCAGGGGTTGCAATTTATATCACATTTATGGTGAAAAGGGCGAGGTCTAAAAACAGTAGTTTGAAAGTGACGACCGCAAGCAAAAATGATATAGAAATTTGCAAGGGTCGATCACACCAGAAAGATTCAATAAATATTGAAGCAAACCAAGATGAGAACTCTGGACATTATGCAGTTATACACAAGACCGGTGATCTTCAGAAAAGTTCACTGAATTCAAATGAAACTAACAGCGACCTCAATGCTTCAACAGCAGTAGAGGCAGACCAAAATGAAAGTTTGGATCAGATTCCCCTTTATGCAATGGTAGACATCAAGACTGGTGATCTTCAGAAAAGTTCACTGAATTCAAATGAAACTAACAGCGACCTCAATGCTTCAACAGCAGCAGAGGCAGACCAAAATGAAAGTTTGGATCAGATTCCCCTTTATGCAATGGTAGACATCAAGACTGGTGATCTTCAGAAAAGTTCACTGAATTCAAATGAAACTAACAGCGACCTCAATGCTTCAATAGCAGCAGAGGCAAACCAAAATGAAAGTTTGGATCAGATTCCCCTTTATGCAATGGTAGACATCAAGACTGGTGATCTTCAGAAAAGTTCACTGAATTCAAATGAAACTAACAGCGACCTCAATGCTTCAATAGCAGCAGAGGCAGACCAAAATGAGAGCTCGGATCAGATTCCCCTTTATGCAATGGTAGACAAGACTGGTGATCTTCAGAAAAGTTCAAGTGAAACTAACAACTCAAAAGCAACTGAAGCAAACCAAAATGAGAGTTCTGGACAAATCCCCCTTTATGCAGTTGTACAAAACACAGATGATCTTCAGAATAGTTCTGTAGAAAATGGAACAAGCAAAGCTTCAATGGCAATGGAGGCAAACCAAACAGAGAACGGACAAGTCCCCCTTTATGCAATGGTAAACAAGACAGGTGATCGTGAAACAAGCTCAGTACATTCAAATGAAGCCAATGTGGATGATGTTATTTCTCAGAACAGTTCAGGGGAAGCCTCGCTGTATGCTGTGATCAATAGGACACATAATTCGCAAACAAACTTGTTAGATTCAACTGATACAGACATGGATCCTGATACTATTGGCCACAATGACCTCATTGCAGTGGCTTAGTTCAGTAACCTCCCTTGAACAATCATAGGTCAAAGTTGATCTTGTGGATGATGAGTTTTTGTACCTAACATGGAAAGGTCATTCTATGAATGCAGAAAGCTATTGGGTTTAAGGAACTGTGCACTGAGAGACAGGAATGTTTGAGATCTTAGTGTGAAGAGACTTGCTATGGTTTAAATAAAAGATAGATGATTCCAGTTAAAATCCATCACCCCCCCCCCCCCCCTATGGAAGGAGTCCCCCATTCTGGTAATGCCATTTGAAACTCACACTCCCTGGTTGGAAGATCACATGTTCTATATTTATTAGGGGGTGTATGGATTTCATCTGGAATAGCCCCATATAACAAAGATTCACAAGAGGTGTCATCAGTAAGTAGAAGAAATCAAGAGAGTCCAGATGGAATATCTCATTCTTCTGTGATCCATAAGACTGACAATTTTGAGACAAGCTTGATAACATCATCAGGAGACAGCTCCTAACCATGGGAATGCAAAACAGACTTCTTTGTATAAATCTTGGATGACTCTGAGACACCCTTTGAAAATTGAAATGAAACAGAAGATACTGTGCCTGTGACATTTTAGATCAAACACCTTTCTATATTGTGGTTAATAAGAGCTCAGATCAAGCCCCTCTCTATGCAATGATTCATAGGCAATGGCGGCGCTGCGGGGGAGGGCGGAGCAAGGGGGCACAATATTTTTCTTGCCCCCCCCCCCACTTTTGAGGCAAAACCCTACAAATTATGTAAATTTTCACTTATTGCAGCAATTTTGCCCAAATTTGTCGATTTTTCCCCCCTGAAATTCACAAAAATATTCCTGGTGCTGCCACTGTTCATAAGTAAAGCTTGATAAATTGATCTGATAAAAATGGAAGCTGTAATTAATAAAATTGTGACGTGTCATGTCAAAAGGAGACACTTTTGGGCAGGTTATCAATTTTGAGGTTTTTACATATCTTAAATATAGAGATATTTTGCTCCACAACGCCTTTCTCCCCAATGAAATCAGACATTGATAAGCGAAGATATTGATTTTGTAAGTTATGGTATTATAAAATTGGAATTGAGATATCGGCCTTTAAAAATATTATTGACAATGTTGAGAGTAGGAAATACCTTGAAAAATGTCTCAAAAAATACAAGATGCCAGTTATATTCCGGTCTAAAATATTTTGAACATTATTAACATCACAAATTCGCAAGAAACTCAAATTGTGAAAAAATCACCCCCGGGTATATTTTTGGCTATTTCTCCATTTTCGATCCTGCCCAAAAGTGTCTCCTTTTGACATGATACGTATTTGATCCATGTTGTTCTCCGGTTTCCAAATCATGTTAATCCGAGCCATTTTTATTTAATAAAATCAATTTAATTTGCCACCTAATGTTTTACAAATGTTATAAAAACGTTTTTATACCCTTTATAAAACCCAACATCTCAAACTTTTCTGTAAAACGTTGTGTGTTACTGTTTGCTGGGAAGGTGTGTGAATGTCAGAGTATTTTAGCTCAAATTGAAGGTGAATTTTGCTATTTGATTGGCCAAATTGTGCAATTTTACCTTATTTTTGCCCCAAACAAGGTGTTTTTTTTATTCAGGCTAAATTGAAGATGCACAGGATGTCCTCTATGCAAACATTTTGGGGATGTGTCCCCTTTGTCCCCTCCCCCCCCCCCCCCATTCCACCGCCTATGGTAAGGATCAAAAGGTTTGGCGAATTTGATAAGCTGTTTCACAACAACACTTAGTTAAAATCAAAGAGCTTGTTGTATATCATTTTCTTGCTGATGCCAAGAGGCCCCTGGCTGTACCCCAAAAAAAAAAAAAAGGGAGGGGGAGAAAAGGGGAAAACATGTTGCCTATTTTTAAGTAATTATGATCCCCATTTTGACAAATTATCTGACTCATAGGGGTTACCTCCACAGGATCCCTGCAGAATGGCAAATAGAGTTGTATTTGACGTACAATTTTCCATGAGCAGCCCTCCGTTAAAAAAAACCTGGGTCCGGCCCTGGATGATGCCAAAATGTAATATGTAATTGTTATTGCAATTTCACAGGTTCCAGTGTCAGCAATGGCAGTCTTTTCAAACACACTTCTTGTTTATTTTGAATAGTTTTAAAAGTTCATTTTCTTCAGGATCTTTAGTAAATTTGCAACATGTGTATTTCATTTTATCTTTTTACATGTCTGTAAATTATTTTTAAAAGGTTTCTCAAGTCTCTTAAACATTTTGTAAAAAATTGCATTTTTGAGCGTGTTTAAGAGAAACAAGCTAAGTACTACATGGGATTTTAAAAAACCTGTAGAAAGGCCTAGTGCATAGGGCTTTCGCACACTTATGCATGCAGATTTGAGAAACATTAAATATTCTAATATATTCTGATATGACTGATATATAAGAGTGAATAAATCTACACAAATCCCACTATTTTTGGTCATTTTAAAAGTGCCAATTATTAAGCAAATTTTGAAATGTTTGCCCTCCCCCAGATTTCACTTTGTACCCCTAGATAAATAATCCCTAGTGCTGTCAATGGACTTTAGGCAAATGAAAGTTGATGTTGGGTTTCCTGTCACACATTTGTTGCCCAGTGATGAGACAACTCTCATTCATTATTTTTGCACATTAATTATTTTATACACGTAGGGTTAAGTTTTTATAACACATTGGGTTTTTTAATGGTAATCAACAAAACTTTGAAGGCAAGTAAATGACAGGTCAATATACTGTAAAGTGGCAATTTTCAGTGGCGTGCGCAAAAGGTGCGGCAGGGGCCATGGCCCCCAATTTTGTTGGTCATTCGGGGAACGTTAAAAACGCCAAAATTTGCTCGTAATCAGACTCCATTTGGGGGAACTGAACAACCTGGCCCCCCACTTTCAATGTGCTGCGCACGCCACTGGCAATTTTTGTGCGTGTAATTCTTATTGGATATGGAAACTTGCTAATATCCAATTCTGTTTTCTTGCATAGACCTATACGTAAAAAGAACATAATGTGTTTTTATTTTCGCGGTAGCTGTGTTGTGCATGAAAAGAGTGAAAATTAATGTACGCAAAAATTTCCACTTTTATAGTAATACAATGGGAGTTATTTGTTTGCACACAAAACTATCAAAAGTAGAACAAGACAAAAAATAAGCCAAGTTTTCAATAAATTGTCTAAATAATGAATTATTTTTGCAAAATGACTTTCCCAGGCCGCATAAAAAGGTGACAGGAAACTCATCAACTTTCATTAGCTTTAAGGCCAGTCAGAGCCTTCAGGCCATATTTTTTCAGTTTTTGTAATTTTGCTCAAATAAAATAATAATAAAGTTTATTTCTGCATGGCAATACATTGCTTTTAGGCGCCGAAAAAAGAAAACCCTGTTCTACGGGCCTGACCGACCCAGATTTTGAACAAACTGGGACAAAAAAATTTCCTGTACAAATGAATGCCGACCCAAATTTCGGACATTTCAGGAACAAATTTTTGTTTGTATTTTCTCAAATTGTAAATTATTTACAGATTATGGTGATTTTTTGGGTCATTTCCGAAAAAAAAAAAGGGGAAAAAAAAAAGGCCGACCGACCAACCCTACTTGAAAGGTCTGTCCGCCCGTAGAACAGGGTTTCTTTTTTTCGTCACCTTATGGGAAGTGATTTTTTTCCCCAGTTTTTGTAATTTTTCTCAAATAAAGCAGTTTATTTCTGCAGGGAAATACATTGATTTTATGGGAAATGGGTCAAGGAAACCACTATTCACATTTGCATGACCAAAGTTTATGGTATTTTCCCCCTTCCAGGGAAAATCATGTACATGGGGAGAAATAAAACCCATTACAATGATCACATCACGAACCCATAATTTTCCTGCTGAGTGTGGGCTTTACTTTTCTCAATATTTGAGTACAAATACCACTAACTCAGGTGCCCACCTTAAAAAATATTATAATTTGATAGAATTGATTACATAGTTTCCTTAACATAATTTCTGTATTATTTGATTGTGTGTGTTTTAAGTTAAAGTGTATATAAATTTATTTGACTGTATAATGAATTGTCATATATATTATTCCTGTGTATTGTGTAAATGTTAGAAATAGGCCTACTAATGATTGGTGATGGGGATGTGCGCCACATTGACCCTCATTTTTCAACTCCCTCTCACTGAATGACCCCCTTTTATGTTTTACTCAATTTACTGAATACCAAAAGACCTCCTTTTTTAAGAATGATACATATTAATAGATTAGAATATGGTGTCATTTTACGAAATATAAAAAAACAATAAAAATTTTAGAAGATTTAAAAATTTTTTAGTCTTTCTATGCCAAAGAAAAGTTGAAGTACAAGAGCTCATCCACCTGGCTCCTAAACCATTTTCCACCAAGATGTGGCAGTGACACATTTCATTGGGCGCAGCTAGCTTCAAATCGCTAACATTCGCTCAAAGCGCTGGCCTACACACACATGTGCTTAAACATGTTATAGACAATGCATAGATGTGCACAGGTAACAGCTGCCTCAACGTATTGAGCTTATTTACACAAAATAGCATGGAATATGTCAGCAATTTTTAAACATCTTGGTTGGATAAATTGTGGGGTGTTTAATACAAGGGGGCGACTAATAGAGGAAATACGGTAATAATACACTATAAATTGAAACCATTAAGGGGGTACTACACCCCTGTGGTAAGTTGTGACTATTTTTGCATTTTTCTCAAAAAATAATAACACACTGGTAACAAAGGTTATGTATATTATTGGGGCAAGGAATCCCATTACTACACTGAAATTTCAGTGACTCAAGACAAGCGGTTCAGTATATATGATAGGAAACGAGGTACATCCTAGCGGTACCTTATTTCTTATCATAAATAACAAACCGCTTGTCTTGGGTCACTGAAATTCCACTGTAGTAACTGGATTCCTTGCCCCTATAATATACATAACTTTTGTTACCAGTGTGTTATTAGTTTTTGAGAAAATGCAAAATAGACACAAATTTATCGAGGGTGTAGTACCCCTTAAAACAAATAGGAAGTGAAAGGAGGATGTAAGTGTTAAAGAAACAATCACCCAATTCCCCTGGCTATGTGATCTCTGGTATTAGCAGTCTCACTTTTCATTTGCATTTACATGGGAATCAAGTCCTGCACTTAATTTTTGCTGAACCATGAAATGGAATCAGCCTATACATGAATGTATGTTACTTGCTTACTTATACTTACTTACTGATTAACCTTTTGGTCTGAAATGGACATATCTCAAAATGCCACGAAGGTATGACCCCCCTCCCCCAAGTGGTGTCAGATGAAAGAAATTTACTTTCACCACTTCCTCCCCTCCTGAGAAAAATTCCTGGTGCTGCCATTGGTCATTTGATGTTAAGGCAATCACGAAGCCTCTTTCAAAATGGGTTGCTGGACTTGCTGGGGGAGGGGGGATAAATAAGATAAATACATCTCTGTAGTGCAGGGTACCATTGGTCATGGAACCCCATTTTGACCCAGTTAAGTCATTCTAACAGCCAATTAGTACCAGCGGGACAACTTGGAAATTATGCCCCATTTGGACATTTTGCCCGGTATGCCGCTGATAAGTTTTGGAAAGTAACAGCATTTACATTATGCTGTTAGTCACACCAAATATCTCGTATGAAATTTGGGTCATGGGGAAAATTTTGGGAAGCCCTGGTATAAATACTATTAAGTAGGAACCTCGTCTAAATGTCATGTTTGTTTCAATCAATTTTTTAAAATTTCATGTATGCTAATTTTGATACAAAAAATTTGGGTGAATTTTAGGTTGTTCTGATTGAGCAAATCTAACTAACACTGTTCTTACAATTAAGTTCAAACAAGTACACATCATAAAAAGGGTGAAATTAGGCTCTGAAGGTGATCTACCAATAAATAACGTCTTTTGCTTTAACCCCGGTCCTGAGCACTACCTGCCGATGTAACATTGCTTCTGATTGGTCAATTACATGATATCTTCACTTTAATCACCAATCAGAATGGAGCTTTGCAAATAATTCACCCCAATTTTGTGATGATGAAATAATTCTAACACTGTTGCTGATTGGTCCAATTTATAATGAAAACGTCTTTTTGACCAATCGGCAGGTAGTTCTCATAAATGTGCATGAATGTTACAAAATGAGTCATTTTGCTTGATGGTGCCAAATAGTTTCAATATGGATAATAGACCTATAACATAAATAGAAACCATCCTCTAAATACAACTTTCACTTCCTCTAAAAGTATAAACATTCATTTAGCTCCATTTTAGGGATTGTGGTTATAATGAGAGGCACACTTATTGGAAACATGATAAATAATATTTTTCATATAAAAAAAATGATCCCTTCTCTCCATTTCCTCATAAGTTCTGATGAGCATATCACCATGGCAATACAGACAATACTTGTCTAGTTTTTTAGGCCTAAAAATAAAAAGTTGTATTACCCTTAAATTTCCATAGTCGGGGCGGTCAGTCTTTCGGAATATTAAAAAATAGAAGTTCGGTACAAAATACGATGGGATAAGCAATTATTTATCAGGGTTTTTTAAAGATTATATCAAAGTTGTGTGGTAGGAATTACAAAACAGGCAAAACATTTTGCAAATTTGATACCAAATACTGGTATATGAAAATGTGGAAAAAAAAATCATCCAGTTATTTTTTTAGGCCTTTTACATGAAATTTGATTGGCTCTTGCTCTTCCTCAGACTGTTTACACACTGTATAACTCATAAACTGACACTCTGTGTGGGAAACATTTATATATCCACATTTCCTCCTTTTACTCTTCTCTTATCTCCCTTTTCCTCCTTCTCTTTCCCCCTTCCTCTTTTCATTATTTAATGGTCACAGATGAGCATGTGACCCACCTGTGAAAGCCCTCAGTGGTGTAGCGTGGGTCATCATATTGGGGGGGGGGGCACAAGCCATTTTTTGGTAATTTTCCTATGGGATTTTCTAAATTTTGCAATCGATTGGGGGGCACGTGCCCCCCGTGCCCCCCGTGCCCCTATGACGCTATGCTACTGAAAGCCCTGGCTATGCCACTGTACTTAACTCTCTCCACAAGGGATGTTTAAATGCATGCTTGAAAAATATTTTGTACTTTGTTCTCAAAATTGCTAAAAATTACATAGGCAAAAAGCGTAGCAGGCTGATGATGTGCAATCAAACCCTTGCCATTATGGACTGAGCAGCTGAGATCACACCACTAAATCAGGTCCAACCCTATCTGACTGAAGAAATAACAAGCAGTGTTTTTATTTGCTGACCATATACCAGGTGCATTTTAATGGAAAAAAAGTTTGAAATGAAGGCCGATGTGCCCATTTTTTGGTCATAGTTGTGCTCTGTGGATGTTTTTCTTATCATCCAAGCATAAAATAATAAAAAATATTACAATTCTGACATTTATGGAAGGTTTTTTAGTTCCATGCACCAAATGACGTCACAGCATAGAGGCACTGAGATGTAGGCTTTGGTATGGTTTACATCATGTTGAATGCACCACTGCGAAAAATCGAGCTGCTCAACTACCAAAAAAATGGTGGTTTTAGGGTAGAATATATCACAAACTTTTGTGAATGCCCTAGCACGTTCTAACCAGGAGAAAATGACGATTTCTTAGGTACCTCTTAACACATAAAAGAATAGGAACTTGATTTAGTGGTGTGATCCCAGATCACTAAGTGACCAATCACAGACAATTGTGTGGCAATGCATAAATAGCAATGCACAATTAGCAACTGAAAGTCTGAAACCCAGAAAAACTATTTTGGTAGCAACTTTATGCGGGCATTTCCTAGAAGGCCACAAAATGAACAAACTGTTCTAAGGGCCAGACTGACCCAGAATTTGCTTTTGGAGAATTTCTTTTCATTTTGTTAAAATCATGTAAAATCAGCCGTGTTTAGGCCAAAATTGATTAATTTTGGCTGAAAATGTTTAGAAAACATGTTTGCAAAAATTCTACAGATTTTTTCACTTTTTGTCAAGATTTTGGTGAAATTTTAGGGTAATGTTGCCTCCAGGAAAAAAAATACAAAAATATGCCCGACTGACCGACTTTACTTGAAAGGTCCCTCCTCCCATAGAACAGGGCGGGTTTTTTTGTCACCTAATGGACAGTAACTGTCACAACCAGTTGATTTTCAGAATTGAACATTTGGATGACCATATTTGGAATCAGCATGAATAATGCATTAAAATGAGTACAAACAAGCCTAGTATTGGTTCTTTGGTTCTTGAGATCGCTCTTGATACTTTGAGAAATATCTTAAAACTTTTATTTTTTACATTGAAGCCTATCCTATTCGCCGATCACACAGTCATCTAAAAACAAGTTTCTACCGCAAAATGCGTACCGGTATTGCATGTGCATACGCCTGTCTTTAATTGTTGCGTACGCTTTGCAAAAGCCTTGTGGCGCGTTGCTAGAAAAGCGAGAGAAACAAAAATGCACTTTTCAGGCATGCGTTTGCAGGAGAACCTCCTTTTGGTAGCAAGATGGCAGATCCATGTAAAGGGCTAATAGCCAACACACAAAGCATGTTAATGCTCTGCGTGCTAGCCATGCGCTTTAACGGAAAAAGTTGAAGTTTTGAAATATTTTCTCAAAATATCAAGGGCTATCTTAAAAACTACTGGACCAATACTAGGCTTGTTTGTACTCATTTTAATGTATTTTTCATGCTTATTCCAAATATGGTCATGACAATTTACAACACTGAAATTTTTGAATTTTTACAAATTTTTTAAACTTGTCGTCTGCAGTCGACACCCGCCTGAAGAGAGTTAAAATAACCATTTTGCTTTAGACATGTATACTGACAGAGCCAACCTCATAACACAGTTTTTATTTCTTATCAAAACAATACACATTATGACAATTAGTTTTATTTGGTCATTCATTGGTAATTTTGAAAGATAATACTTATAATAATATTGTTACTATTGTAGAACTATATGTCATCACTGGCATGTAGATCGAACAAGAAACACAAAGCTATAACATTTAGCTTTATTTGGTAATTGGTAATTTTGAAAAAATGTATTTTTACTATAGTAGAATTATATGTCATCATTGTTTTGTATATTGAATGATAAGGAAGCATATAAATTCACTTCACTTTTTGATATTAGAACAATCAAAGAGTGCTAGTGATCAGTGTTGTAGTCGAGTCCTCGTCATCCGAGTCCGAGTCCGAGTCCTTGGTGTCCGAGTCCAAGTCCGAGTCCGAGTCCCTGCCAATTTCTGATGTCCGAGTCCGAGTCCGAGTCCTCAATGTTCGAGTCCGAGTCCGAGTCCGAGTCCTTATGTATCAAATTCAAGCCCAGGGGTTTTCATCAATACCTTATCAACGTAGGCCTATACTTAACCAGAATTTTAGTTCTATATTATTTTCATGTACATACATTATTTGCTAGTCCCACTGAGCATGCCTCTAGTAGGTTTTGGGGCTGTGCAATAATTATGCAGAGCCCGGGGAGGAGTGAAATTGCAAAAAATGCTTATCCCCTCTCGGCCTGCCAAAAATCGCTCCCCCCTCCTGGCCTGCCAAAAATCTTTGCACCCCCTTTGCACATGCCATTTTTGGGGATCCCAATTGACAAACTTTAAATGGTTTAGATAGATATGTTGCGAGCGCAGCGAGTAGGGAAATTTGCATTATGTAAGCGTTTCCGTACTGTTTTCTAAGCCTTTTTGGAGCATTTTATTTGAAAACTGCCCCATATGTGCCAAAAATTGCTTGTTCCCCCCTCTCGGCTTGCCAAAAATTGCTTCCACCCTCCCTTTCAATCGGTCAAAAAAATTTTACCCCAATTTTACCTTCCCCCCAATGCTCATAATTTTTGCTCAGCCACTTAGGTAGCATACCTTGGAAACAGGTGACAAACGAAGAGGTGTTGGATCTGGCTGTAGGCCTATGCAGTATTATTCCGCCGAGGTGGGGGTAGCTGGGGGTCACTCACATAAAGGTGGTACGGGTATGTGCGGCGGTCAAGGGTCCCTTTTTCAGGCTCTCCGGCAGTTCCTTAACACATTTGCATCATGCTCCAGTTCATTGAGCCTAACACTCTGAAAATTGTAGCTTTTTAGCTCAAATTTGGAAACATTTTGAATAGGCCTAAGTTGTTAGCTCCAAAGCCTATAATTTGGCCCAATTTTAGTTCACAGACCTCCACAAAAATGTTAAAATTTCAGTTCATCAAGCCCCTATTTTACCACCAAATCAGTTCTTATATTTTCCAAGTTCGGCGCCACACACACCGACATCGCCTGGCTAATAATTATTTGATGCAGCAGAGCTATTCAAATAAATACACGGGATCGATACACGTGAATTGCTATGCACGATTTTGATATCCGACGAAAACCTTCGGATACCGGGTTGGAAAATGATGAATATCTCCCATAAATGATTTTTTCTCAAGAAACCAGATGTGGTCTCATACACTTGAAAATACGTGTTGAACAGATATGATAGTCGTTAGTTTGCGCTTTGAGAGAGTAGCTTGCGTCTTGAGCTGAAAAAGTGACCAAATTCAAGATTTTAAATAGCGCAGCGTAGAACCTCGTGGAGGTAGTCTCAGGCCAGACTATATGTGGCTATCACGAATATACAGGATCGACGAGTGTCAGACCGACTGACACAAACTGGCTGTGTAGGAGACTATCGTAGAGACAGTCTATAAGCATATGACAATGGCGAATGTATGCTCGCTGACCGTACAGAGGTCAGTCACAGGCTAATGTCATTAGCCTTAGTCGGATGTCCTTCAGCCTACTATGCATATAAAAACTATTAAACAGGTGGGAATACAATGGCCATCCGTGGCTGTGGATTCAACCTACCATGGCATTTTCTGCCATGAAGATATCGGGCCGATGACACTGTGCCACACACCCTTACCAAAATTTAACTTGAGTGCCCAGAGTATTATAATTATTCATGTACATTCTACACTTGCGTCTAACAAAGCAGTCATGTTAATGATTAAAATCGATTTAACCAAGTATATATAACTGAAAGGAATCTTGCTTTTTGGTTGTACTTTTAGTTACAAACTGAATATATTTGCAATCAAAATTACTTAAATTAATGTGATATGATCATTGATCAAGCATAAGAAGTTAACAATTAACGAAAATAAAATTAAAAGACCTAAAAGACCATATTTTGCGGACTCGAGGAGGACTCAAGCCGAGTCCCAGAGTCATTGGGGTCCGAGTCCGAGTCCGAGTCCAAGTCCTTAGTCCGAGAGTCCGAGTCCGAGTCCTTGAAAAAAGGACTCGAGTCTCGAGTCCGAGTCCGAGTCCCGAGTCCTCCAACACTGCTAGTGATTAACTTGTTCAACTCAAGATGACAAAGAATACTATGTTGTGCATACTTCTTGCTGAATTTACTATTTGTCTTCTTTGTCTCATCAATGCTGATGATGACAATGAAAATGATGATGTCGATGCTGATGCTGCTGATGATGACGATGATGATAAAAACGGTGGTGATGTAGATGACAATAATGATCATGGTTACATATGGACCAGACCAGATGGCACTAAAGGTAAAGGTATATCACCAAAGATATTGACAACTAGTTTAACCCCACCAACAAGAAGACCAGATCTCACTGAAGTTAATATTGTGCCATCAAAGGTATCAACAACTAGTTGGACCCCACCAATAACAACAATGTCCTCATCAAATAAACTAGTGTATACCACAGGTATCCCTACCACAGATGCAACAACAGCACATGATGCCAGTAGCGCCGTCGTAGAAACGCCGTCAAGGGAAGGGAATTCATCAGGGTCGTCTTTGACTTTGCTACTTACAGTCAGCATCATTGGTGCAATCCTCATATTATTACTTATAACAATGATTGTCTTATTTGTGAGAAATTACAAATCAATGAGAAGTTATTCAGTCAAACCCAATGCTGATGAAGAAATTCAGGGGAGGAAAACCAATTTTGCATCCAACGTGACTGTATCTGATCAAGCGTTTCCTAACGTCATAGTGAGCACTTCAAGTGATTCTACAATGGGAGATCCAACATACACGGTACCCAGTCTAAATTTGGCAGGTTCCACCACTTCAAGTGAATCTACAATGGGTGGAGACCCTACATACATGTATCAATTAGTACCTAATCTGAGTTTGTCCGGTTCAGCTATCTACCATGAATACGAACAAGTCAGTTAAAGAAACATGCTGGATGAGTCAAACAATGGAGAGAGCCCTGGAATTGTTAACAATATGCCATATATTTCCGATTGCCAAATGAGACGGATGCTGGCAAATGGGAATTTGCAGTAGAGGCTGAAGTTTGCATGATATAATAGCAGCCAGAGATAAAGAAAGTAGTTTGCGTATATATAAAGCTGCCTGTCAATCAAATTTGGATACAACTTGTTTATGATTATTCGTGATGATTGAAATTTCTGAATGTAGCGAATCGCAGCATGTCTAATTGTCATTTTTCACTTTCAAACATGCAAACCGTCTCAAAAGTTAGGTCTCAGTAAAAAAACTTTCTTTCCTGAAGTCACCATGTCAACTTGCCTAGAAAAGTTGCTTTTTACCAACATCGTTCGCATTTTCTGCTATTATTTTTCTATGATAAAGCACCAGAAGAATCAAGCATCTTTTTACACACCATATTGCCGTCTTTGGGGAGTTGATCGTCAGAAGCAAACTATAGTTTCTGTATCTCTGACTTTTACTTGAGCTGTAAATAAATGAAGTGTATTTTTTGGCATAATATACCTTGGTATCTTGTCTTTCTTACTTTTGCCTTGTAGAAACAGATGACAAATTGAGGTTTTAGCCATGTGTCATTTTACTTTGGTTGCACTTTACGAAATACTTGAAAATCTATGCTTTGTGATACACACAAGTTTCAAATTTTGCAGGAAAAACAAGTAATATATTGATTTTTTTATATATATATGTGATGTGATCAAGCAAAATCAGTCGGAAGTTGGAAATATTGATTTTTAAATATATCCAAACAAAGGAAATATATTTCCTTTTGTTTCCTCTTGTTTTGGAAACTCTTTAATGCTCATATCTTTGGAAGTGGTTGTTCAATATCAATGGGATTTTCTGCAAAATGCAGCTTTGCAAATGCTTAGTTTTACTCTCCTAAAAGAAACTAAAAATTGAATATAACCGACTTCAGACTGATTTTGCTTGATGTAGTGAAAGAGTGGCATATCTTCCCCTGTTGGGTCACTTTAATATAAATGTGCTACCCATGCTTGTTGATCAAGGGTTCAAAACAGACCTTGTTAATGATTGGTATATAGCAAATTTGCTACCTTAAAAATATGACAAAGTCATGTGTACCATGCATGCAATTTATATATGGGGAATTCAACATTTATACAGATCATGGCCGTCACTGCCTGGAAATTTTATTTTATATTAGATCACCCTCACTTGCTAGGCAATGGTGCTGTTGACAGCAATAACAATAATAACTATGTTGGAAGTTCAGTTTCCTGAAAAGGTTTTCACATTGTGTAAATACATTGTTGAAAACTCATTAGTTGGGGCTTACTTTTTCTGGGACATCATGTATAATGAAAAAAAAAATTAAAATTTGTATGCCACATTAATGTTCATGTGTTATAAAAAAAAACATGAAAACATGAGTCAGAATGTACATGAGTCTAAAACCATGGACAACTTAAAACCTATCAAAAAAATAATGTTCAACATTGCTGCAGCAGGCCTACTAAAAATTGTGTAAAATGATCACTTCCACAATTCTTAGCCTTCCTTAAAATGTGACACGATCTGGTCCATGGGGGCCAAAGGAGGCATTTCTGTAAATTGAGTTAAGGTTCGTTCATACTATCACCGCATTTGCGATGCGTTGCTTTGCGATGCGGTGCGTTGTCGCACCGCATCTACTGCATTGCGATATCGCAATAAAGTTAAATACATTTTAACCTGGAAATGCGACGAGTTGCGTTGAGTTGCGGCGGTAGTATGAACGAACCTTTACTGTAATTATTACATTATACATACAATAGGCTATCATTTACTGAAAACACCAAAGGTCTAGCATACTTGTTTCTAAAGTTATGAAGTTTTTGATGTCTATTTTCTTATGTATTTTATTGTTTTTTACTCCATATTTTTGCTTGTATCTCAGTTTCACATTTGCCGCCTTTAGTCCCCAAGGACCAGATCGTGTCACATATATTGTTCCATTCATGTCATTTTGGTCCACAAATTGTGACATAACTTACAACAGCACATTCGAATGAACTGATGACATTTTCCCCTGGTGGACTGTTCTATACACAGACTGTTCTATATGCCATTTATACTTTGAATGTACTTACCATTATCTATGACATGAGAATACCCCGTGAGGAAACATTTTCTAAAAAGTGTATCGAACTGTCTTAAAACTGCTTATTTATCATTGTCATGTGTTCTATCATGCTTAAATAGTTTAGCATTAAATGACAAACTAATAACAACAACAACCAAAACTGAATGTGACCTTTGCTGAACCTTTAGCTAAAACTGTAGAAGGAAGTGAATATATGTTACTGCATGAGTCTGACTATGTACATTTCAGTATATCTTCATTCTCGATGTGTATAAAACTTGTGTGTTCCAACAAAATGTATACATTTTGAATAATTTGAAGCCTACTTATTCAGCATGAAGTTAAAGATGATGAGCATTGGTTCTACTGTACAGTCATGCTTTATTCTATTGATACTATTGACACTTGTTACTTCTGGTTATGTGATAGCACAGATTCAGGATGTACGGGTAGATTTGTCAAACGATCCTTCCTTTGGACCAACAGTAGAGGTTCGATGTAGAGCTCGCACTCACTCTGGTTTTACTCAATTAATATGGAGATTTGATGACAAAATTCTTGCTTCAAATGGAAATTTGAGAGAAGCTGATTCATCCAGATTTGAAGTACACCTATCAGATGTGGGAATGCATTCAAACAGACACACACAATCACGGCTTGTAATTCATAATGCAGTGAAAGGAGATGAAGGGGTGTATAATTGCCAACAACGGTACCGTGATGATGATGACACAATAACAGATGACGGTGAAGTAGAAGTATTAATATCCCAATACCTGCCACCATCGAATCATCCAATTTGCAAGATAGAACCATCAACTGAGTTACTTGATGGAAGCAATGCAACATTTCACTGTTTTGTTGGAGTCTCAAATTCTAGTGTAAGATTAGAACTGAGGTTGGTACACACAGGGATATCATCAACTAATATTGGCGAACCATTCTATGTTGGAAATTCTTCTATTAAAACTATGGTGACTAGTGAATATAATGATGCTATGTTTGTTTGTCACATGACAAGTATCACTTTCCCAAAAGCATACCGCAAGTGTTCTGCTGGTCCTATCATAATCACGCATACAAATATACCAATAACAATGGCGCCATTATCACCTACTGAATCTCAATCTACTGTACACCCAAGAACAGAGAATAAAGTAACCAACCAATATGGAGCCACCAGCACACCAGTCAATGTGACTCTGGCTACATCATTCCCAACTGGCAATTCACAGGCAGAAAGGGATTCTGCCAATACCACATTGTTAGGACAGTCATCCCTCTGGAGTATAGTAGGTGGTGTTGCAGGTGTTGTTCTAATAGCAGTGGTACTCATCATCATCTGTGTTATTGTGAGGAAGAGATCTAACAAAGACAATCCAGGTTTGTCAACCAACCCTAATGCAATGACTGACAACCATACAGAGAATGTGTACTCCTTAGAAACCATCAATGATGCAGATGAATATGCTACTTTGTCAGATCAACAATCTTCATCAAATCAACCAACTCCATCAAATCAATTCTCTTCAACTAACCAATCATCCAATCAACCATCCAATCAACCAAGTCTTCAATCAGCTCCTACACAAGAAAGTTCACAACAGATGCCAATCTATGCAGCTGTCAATAAAACTGTCCATCCCAGCTCTGGCTCATCAAGACCTGTGGAAACTGAACCCAGCCCTGAGTATGAGGAAGCAACATCCTCTCACCAGTCAGAGGCATCAAACTTTCCCATATATGGTAAAGTAAATAAAGGAAATAAAGAGAGAGATGATTCAGGATTTGTGGATAACATCATCTATGTATCTGCTGGTCCTAAGTGAAAAATTACTTAATAAAAATCATGTTAATGATGAACTTCTACTCCATTGATATGAAATAAAGTGAGTGGGATGGCAGGAGCCATTTAACTAGAAAAAAATGATAGGAAATGAGTAACGGAAGCCAAAAAATGTGACGTGATCAAGGGGAATGAGTCACATGTCGACCTCGGTCGAAAATGAGTTTTACATATGTTTCTAAAGAGGACATTTAGAGCTTTCTGAAACTGAAAACCCCATGTTGATCGACTTTTCTTTGCAAAGTTACATCAATTTATCAATCACTTGAAAACAATATAAAACAAAAGAATTTTAACACTTTCTTTGCCAATATCTCAAAATCAATATTAGCGACATCCGACTCATTTCCCTTGATCGTGTCACATATGTCTGTCAGTTCTTAAGTTACATATCAAAATGGAAGTTTTGGATGTTTTCGCCCTCCCAAGAAACATCATGCACATGGGATGCCGATGGAAATGACACCCCTTATATCAAGCCGTGTACTCTAAGAAATAAAGATTCTAAATAGAACCTTTTTTGTCCTCTCAGGAGAACCCTCCGTCTTGAACCTCTAAAAAAGGTTCTCCCTTAAAGGTTCTCTAAAGAACTAAAAATGGTTCTGTATCACATTAGCTCACATTTTTGGGGCCATTTTCAATGGTTTTGAAACCAACCATTATTGGTTCTTTTTAGAACCTCTAAGGGCGAATTTCTCGACGGGTGGCTTAGCAATTGGCTTGTCTAGCCTCAAGGCTTAAGAGGTCGTAAGACCAGGCTTAACTGAAAACGTATTTCCCAAGCACGGCTACCATAGCCTCGAGGCTTCGTAAGCCCGTGGGCCAGGCTTGTAGGATTAGCCCCAGGCTTCAGTAAAATTTGCATTTCTCGAAATCAGTCTTCTGTAGCCGTAGTCTACGCAAGCCTGTTAGACCAGGCTTACGGCGGCTTTTCTTGGCCCTGCCTTAGAGCAGGTCTTAGGTCGTAAGCCTTGGTCTATTTCAATTTACAAATTATTTAAATTGTAACGCAAAGTTTATCTTTCATATTTTTGACGGTCTTTCAATTAACATGAGTAAGCAGTCGGCGTAACTAGGGGGGAGGGGAGCTCTTGCCCCCCCATGAAAAAGGTAAATTAGGCCTACTTCTGAGAGTTATTCATTATTTGGTCATTTTAACTCAATTTTTAAGGTTAAATAAATTGCATTTATCCCACCTTTGTACCATTGGCCTATATGTCACCAGCTTTAATACCTTAAATATGGCATTTGTACCATAATTTTTTTTCAATCCCACCTCCCCCCATGTCAAAAAAGAAATCACGCCAATGTTCCGGGACACATTCCAAGCAGATCCCATAACTCCTCAGACCCACTCCACCCCTTACAAACCCAAACAGCATGAACGATGCCTGCCCCTCATTTATTATGTTTGCCCCGCTTTCCCCACCCCACCCCAAATGAAAATGTCTAGTTACGCCACTGTGGGTAAGTAATTGTTCGATTTAGTTGAACATTTCAGCATTTTATTTTAGTGTTCATTTGAGTTTTAAGTTGAATTTTTTAAGTAGCTGTTGCTATAAGACCTACTCATGTTGAATGATGGTTTTTTTAACAACGAATATATATTCTTTCATGATCATCATGATCATGATCATCATCATCATCATCATCATCATCATCATGATCATCATGATCATGATCATCATCATCATCATCATCATCATCATCATCATCATCATCATCATCATCATCATCATCATCATCATGAAGACCTATATGACACCACCTGTCCCTATCCAAGCCTTAATAGTTTGATACGCGTACTTTTCATATCTTTCACATCAATTTAATACAATAGAAGAAGGACAAAATTGGTAAAGATATAGTAAATATTTGACACAAAACAATAATGCATGCAGTATTAAAACTGAATTTACGGATAAGATGCATATAATAATTATTGCTATATCTTCTACTTAAATAATTATAAATATTGTACCAACAGATAACTTCATGTGAGATCTGAGAAGACTACTGATATCAGCAGTAGATAGCACGTTGGTTGCTTTCCTTTTTAGAGGAATCACAGATTCCTTTCCATTAGGCTTACAGTTTTACCCTTTTTTGGATGCAAAGAGTATAAAGCATAGACGTATCATTCATACAAGTTGGACTCATAAAAAGTCAAGTGGAAATAAAATAATACATAAAAGACACGAAAACAGACACAATATTCTTGCATCAAGTTGTGTACGGTATAAGCCCAAGCACAAGACCGCGGGTCCAGGCTAGTCTTTGCGCCGGGAACATTGCGATAATGAGACGGCAACCTTGTTAGTACGGTAAACCGTGAGGACCACAGCTTTATGTACATCTACCTCCAACCGCCTATACAATTAAGTCGCTGGTTGAAAGGGACGAGGTTGTCAAGCATTAAGCCTACAAGGCCACTAAGACTAGGTTGAATTTGTGTTGAAGAAATCCGGCTAGAGTTAAGACTCGGGCTTCGAGAGCGGGCTAGGCTTAGTAGCCTCAAGGCCACCTTAAGACTACGGCTTAATAAGACTCCTGTCGGGAAACTCGCCCTATGGGTTCTCCTGAGAGGCCAACTTTAGAACCTTTATTTCTTAGAGTGCATGCAATCTCATTTATAGAACCCATACCATTTCTCTTGTGTGTCAGCTTTATTTGTCTCAATTATTTGAGTGCAAACACTGTAGATCATGCTACCATGCAACCTGCCTTAAAAGAATATTCTTAATGAAGGTATCATTATAACCAGGCACTATTTATTGCAATGCTATACTGCTATTATCACACTTTGTTTCACCTTCCGTTTGGTAATGATATTGGTGCTTTTACAGGGTTGCACCATAACAATTTTTGCACACTGCTCTCATACATGTGTACAATGTGTGATTCCCACATACAGGGTGTCCCAGAAAAAATTACCGGGTGAATAAATTTGGACGTAAGTCAAGAAATAGACATCAGAATCAAAAAATCTAAACATCAGCGTGTAGCCCATCTTATACTGCATCTTATGCGCCAATTTTATCTGAATCGGTTGATTGATCACGAAGAAATGAGCGATTACATAACGCATGCATGAATTCACTTCATTCCAAGTTTCAACACAACACAATGCACACTAGTGATTACCTGTCAATGGGCTTCATATTTTGTTTTGTGAACACCTTTTCATTCTTTTTAAACAACTTGTTTCTTGCAAAACATTTAATTAGGTTTTGTTCAAATTTGAAAACCGGCACTATATTGAAAATGAAAGCTTGCATGTAAGACGATGCTCGATACTTGTAAATATATTTTTTCGTTAATGTTGATATAAATGTTGCATAAAGAATTATTGCATAAAGAATTCCAGTTGGCTTAAAATTAAAAAAATTCTTACACTCATTAATGTTTTTGGAATATTTCCAAGCTTTTAAAACTTCAACATTAATTGATCATTGTTATTCTTGGATCAAATGTTCTTTGGAAAGTTAAAATATAACATATTTGCACACCATAAAAAATTGAAGTTGGAAAGCTTCCAATTGCAGGAATTAAAGTTTTCTCGGACAAACTGTTATTCATCTTCAGTGAAAGCATGATGACATAACATCGATTATAAAATAGATGATGTGGACTAAATTTAATGAGATACACAAACTTTAGGAAACAGCACCTGTTGATCAAACTTAGAATGAACTGAATTGATGCATTATGTAATTGTTCATTTCTTCGCAACCCTTCAACCGAATCAAATAAAACTTTCGTATGTAATGCGCAATCAAATAAACTTGCTAGTGTTTCAAATAAACTATGCGCTTCATTTTAAAAAAAATTCTGGGACATCCTGTACGACAATAACAACCAGTAAATTTAAAATGAAGCGCATAGTTTATTTGATTGCGCATTACATACGAAAATTTACCTATTAATTCTGACTGACATTGGAGTTCAAGACTTGCTAAGTTAGTTGGTGAGGCAGACTTCCTAGCTAGATGAAGTTCATGCAGTTTTTGGTTGATGTAGGTGTGGTCAGATGGTGGTGATTGGTGACCACTTGATTACCGTTTTGTGACAAGCATAGGCCTACTTTGTGACTTTTGAATTTTCTGGACACATGACCAATGCGTATCAATGTGAGTGTAATTCAGCCCTGAAGTCATGGAAATCTCTCATTTTCACACAGCACTTAGTAAACAAACAAATATCCAAACAAGGTATGTTTTTTATATTAAAAAAATACAGAGCGAATTTAAATTGAAGTCGAGAAATAGACATCAGAATCAAAAAATTATTAAAATAGAATTTATTTGAGCTTAAAGTAATGATTGTCAAAATTAGAAAATCTAAAAAATTTTTTAAAATTAATTAAGTTACATTCAATTGCATGCAGGGACAGACTCCAACATTTATAAATATAATCTCATGCGCTAGTTTGGTATGTTTGAGTGTTTCTATGTTCCAGTGTACGATGTGTAAACCTCTTCCCTTGTTTTTTATATTAAAAAGAATGGTAAAAAGGAAGAAAAATAATGTGATCTCATACCTTCATTAGGCTGTGTTTAGTCTTATCACCTGTAGGGTATGATAGCACATACCCTCTTAACAAAATGTAAAACTCAGATTTTCTATGATTTATATATATATCCAGTACTGAATTTCAGCACAGTAGGAAAGTAAAATTTTGAGTTGAGTACATAATTAAGGACGTAATATTGGTGAAGTGAATAGTATTTTGTTTTGAATGATGTGATACTTCCTTTTTTTGGATTCAAATGAAATACAAATAACTTCCAATATTATCAGCCTATATAAGGAAGTGTAAAATGTACTGAATAAATTGAAATGATGAATAAGCAAATAAAAGAAGTTTGTGTCTGTGTGCATATTTTGCATTTTTCTAGTATTTGTGATTCATTTAGGCCAATTAAAATAAATAACATGTATAGCGTCCCCGCCCTCACTGATTTTGGGAGATTTTCAAATATTTTTGTTATTTTTCCTAAAACCTTCCTTACTTTAAAATTGCTGTGATGAAAAGGCATGTTAAGAATTTCTTGGTCATCATTTATAACCACATTGCAAACACTTTCTTCAAGCTAGGGGTAGGGCTTTGGGGAAATAAAAGATATTTAGGGGCCTACAGTGTCTTTATTAATAATAATTATCATAATTATGTAAAATGAAAGACTCTTAAGTCAAGTAAGCTCAATCAATAAGGCGTTCGACTATGGTGCGAGAGGTTGTGGGTTTGAACCCTGGTGGTGCATAGTACGCTCTTGTGGAAAAAACTGACTTAGCTTGAAATTCCCCTGGATAAGGAGGAACTTACTGTTGTTGTAACCCGTACAAAACTCGGGGAGCTGATCCTGGTTGCGAAGGTTATTTGTGGAATGTCTAGGGTGTGCACTCTTGAAGCAACAAAGTCCCTGAATTGTTATTAAATGGTTTAATGAATAACATATTTTCATTTGTCAAAAATCAACTATGGCATAGACTAGTTGTGCTATGGTACCGTCCTTTGATGTGTGTAAAACTGTCCCGCACACCATATATGTACTGTGTTATGAACATTACGTACGCATTTGACTAACACTTCCCTCGTAATAATTTAATGATGCTTCCTGCGTTTTATTCAAAATCTCAGATGTTGACAAAACTACAGCACCTAAATGTTTGCAGGGTATGTAAATTTACTAAAGTACATCCTATAAAAACAGAATTTTGACAAATGTGACACGATCAAGTGAAATGAGTCGGATGTCGCTAATATTGATTTTGAGATACTGGCAAAGAAAGTGTTAAAATTTTTTTGTTTTATATTGTTTTTAGCGATTGATAAATTGATATAACTTTGCAAAGAAAAGTCTTACTAACATGGGGTTTTCAGTTTCTGAAAGCTCTAAATGTTCTCTTTAGAAACAAATGTAAAACTCATTTTCGACCAGGGTGGACATGCGACTCATCCTATAGAAATTCACCATTTTGTCCATGGTGACAGATGTTTGCATACAAGGAAGGAAGCAACAGACATTATGTTAGCCTTGAACCTTCCATGAAATGTTGAGGTAACTTCTGCACTATTCTAGTATATGTATTTCAACTGGAATATCCCACTATTAGAAATAGGCTTGTCTGCTGAATCACATACTGCCGTATCTCAAAATGCTGCCTTGTGTGATTTTTATTATCATTGTTGTATTTTCATCCTGGTATTTCATATTTTTATTTGATATTTCAGCATGCTTCTTTCTTTTATGAATGAACATGGGATTATAATATTGTGATAATACTTTAAAATTTTGTATAAAGTTACTTTAACAGTGTATATCTAAACGGAGTAAGATGACAGTGATAACAAATCACACAAGGCAGCCATGACAGTTTTTTGATGGGCTGATGATACATGGCCATGCACAAATCCGAAGAGAAATTCTCTCCAGATGGGTTACTCCAGTTGAAATCTATACACCCCCATGGAAGCCATGAGCATAATCTCCCACACATGGGTGTAAATTTCAAATGGAGTCACCCATCCAGATAACCTCATTTGAAATTTATACTCCCTGTGTAGGCGATTAAGGTCATGTGTTCCATAGTGAATGTATGGATTTTAACTGGAATTGCCCAACAACCAAATCTATAAAGGTTCGTGCACCTTACTTTCATTTCAGACATGTAAAAAAGTTAAAATAGGAAATAATAAGCTCCAGTTCCCATATCTGGTTAGTGGATATTTAGCATTTACTTTGAAGCATCTTAGCATGAACATGGCGGTATCAATACTTCAGTGTGCAATTTTCTTGACTTGTTTTGATTATACTGTATCACAAGCAGCAGCGAGTACATGGATCAGATATACAACAAGTTTTGGACCGGTTATATATGTGTTTTGTGAAAATACTGGTACTGATAGTTCCATTTATACATTCACATGGGAATTTTCTGGCAGAATCATTGCCAGTAATGAAAGGATAACGGATGATGCCCAATCAAGGTACAGTGTGACTATGGGAACTGTACCCAATAGAGGATACGGAAGCTTGCTGAGGTTTATAAATGTACTCAAACAAGACGCTGGATTGTATACGTGTAGTCTTACATCAAGTGATGGTCAAAGTCGTAATACATCAGATAGTGTTAATGTTATCATAGAACAGTACCTCCCCCCTCCTGGTTATCCAGAGTGCATCATCGATCCATCTACTACCTTGATTGAACATACTGATGCTACATTTAGCTGTGTAAGCGGTGAGGCATTTCCACCTGTGAATACAAGACTTACTCTCCAACGACTAAATGGATTAGATATTGAACTGGAAACTACTGATATAACAAAACAAGTTACCATGGATGATAATAATACTATGTTTATTTGCTACATGACCAGTGAAACATTTCCAACTGCTCCGCAACGCAATTGTTCTGCCGGTCCAATCACAATTTCACAAGCACTGCCAACTACCAAGTCACTTAGCTCGAGATACTCTAGCTAAAATACAGGTTTACATTTACTATTTTACATTATCTTGCTGTATTTCAGCTAGAGCTCCAAACGACAAGCTTCCGGGTTTTTTTGGAGAACAATACTGTTACGTAAGATGAAGAAGAAACCTGCCTCGGAGCCCGCCCTACTCATTATTTCATTGTACTTATTGCAATTTGTCTCCACACATTACGTAATCAACACAAAGCTTTTGTGAGGATTAATGAGTGGATACGAAATTGACAGTGGAGGATACGAAGGACACGCCGATTGATAGTTGTCAATCATGAATTGCCGCAACTTATTAATATTTTACTGCATGGCATTCCGCAAACACCAAGACAAATTATGCCGTATTTTTCTAAAGATCATTTCATATGAAGTAAGCTGAATGCGATCTGTACTTTTGTAACATTCCGATCGCTTTTGATCACCTATTATCGGCGAATTTGCTTGAAAACACGTGAGTTCATGTTGTGTAAACATAATTAGCATATACACAAATGAAATTACGATGCAATACAATGCAATTTGAATGCGCAGCAGATCTATAGAAATAACGTTGCCCGGTTTTATGCAGAATTAGACCCTGTCTGAAGTCACTACTGGGCACACTGCTTCCTACTGATCCACAGAAAGAGAATGAACCGCCAACTACTGAGTCACTAATGGACACGCTGCTTCCTACTGATCCACAGAAAGAGAATGGACTAACAAAACTATCTTGCACAACAATGAAAAAGACAATCACAGATACCAGCAACCCTTTAGAACATCCATCACCTGTTGGAGGTATAATTGGTGGTATAGTTGGTGTTATTCTTCTTGTACTGATAGGTGTTATCATTATCATATATACCAAATCGAAATCATCAGATGAGAACATCACCATGACATCATCTTCCAACCAACAAGTCTCATCATCAGCTGACCACACCCGTTTGGCTTATCAAAAAGACACTGAACAAGAACCTTATGCTGAAATCAAACAAAGCAATGTGTCATCATCAACTGGTGAGCAGCCACCACCTGTACCTGATATTGTCCATACATATTCTTCTGTGTCACCATCTACCAATCATCAATCTAATTTGCATATTCCTCAAAACAAAATGAGTGAAACAGTAGGCCATCGATCACCATCATCTGACCACACCTACATCAACCAAAAACTACATGAACTTCATCTAGCTAGGAAGTCTGCCTCACCAACTAGCTTAGGGACGCACCATTAGATACCAAGGGGGGCTGGGTAGTTTTTGAAAAAAAAAAAATTTTGTCGTGCCATCTGAGCAAAAAAAAAAAATTTGCTCCACCTCAGACTAAAAAAAAAAAAAAATTTGCTCCACCTCGGACCAGAAAAAAAAAGATTTGCTGTCAAGGGTGAAAAAAAAATTGTCACAGTTAGTGAAGAAAAATTAACCTCATATAGCTTTTAGATTGCAAAATTTTTCACGCTTCGCGCGAATTTGCTCCTTTTTTCAACAAGAATATTTATTTTAGCTTCGAAATTGTACGTATTTTATGCGCATTTGTTTGTGAAAAGTTATTATGTGAGCCGGGTTTGTGAGTGAAAACACTTGATTCACTCTACTTCACAGATTTTCACCAAATTCCATCCCAATGTCAAAATTATTATAGAAATCTGTGCCACATGCCAGGTCCACATGACTGATTGAGAGCATTGGCGTAGATCATAGGGGAATAAATCCCCCAATATTTGCTAGGGGTGGTCCATACAATCATCCCCAATGTTGACGCCTGTATGTGGGTTTCTGACGAAATTAACCAAAAAATCCAAATTTTTATGCGCTTTTACGCAGCATTTATTCCACATTAATGTACCGTATTTCCCCAGTTTAGCTTCAATATGCCAACATTTTTCGCACCAAAAGAGGTTCATTATACGTCAAGCACCTAAAAATAATGATGTTTTTGTGGCACTTTCGAAAATTTAGTGCTACAAAACGTAAAAATGATTATAAAAATGGACAACATTTTACAACTCGACAAACAAATTGTAGAAAATTATAGGACTTTACGATTGCAAAAAAAAAAAAAATTTGTCTCTCCGAGGTGTTGAAAAAATTTTTTTGCTTTTTTCAGGGGCTAAAAAAAAAATTTGCTTCACCGAAGTGCTAAAAAAAAAAAATTTGTCACGACCCCAACTACCAAGCCCCCCCCCCCTTGATATCTAATGGTGCGTCCCTTAGCAAGTCTTGAACTCAACCAAACCAATGTGTCACCATCAACTAGTCAGCAGCCCCCATCTGATATTGTCCATACATATATGACACATCAGGAAGATCCTAACCAAGAACCTAATTTGTCTACTCCTCAAATGAGTGAAACACTAGCAGGTGGCCACCAATCACCATCATCTGACCACACCTACATCAACCAAAAACTGCATCAACTTCATCTTGCTAAGAAGTCTACTTCAACAGCCATGCCATCCAGTCCTGACTACCAAGATATTAATAAAGATTCTGAATATGAAGATGTGCATAATTATGAACACAATTAATATAAAAATGTACGAGTTATCAGTAATTTAGTGCACATTAGTATACATTAATCTCCCGGTTGGGGGAATCACTTGTGTTTCAACATGTATATAACATATAAATATATTATATAAAATCCGTAAATAAGTTCATCAGGATTGTCAGTAGATATCATTTTACCATTTATAAAATTTCATGCAAACAAATCCAATTGATTATTTGGTAAAATGATGTTAAAAATGTTACCAAATAATCAATTGGATTTGTTTGCATGAAATTTTATAAATGATATTATATAAAATATTGTTCTTAAATATACAAAGGGTATAGTTGCGGATTATGAACTTAACTCATTCATTTCGCTCATCAAATAAATGTATTCTATCTGTATAGATGTTATAATTGATAGTTTAAACTTATGATCTAAACACAAAATTCCCGGACTAAATTAAGACAAGTTACCAAAAGTGTATGACCGAGGCTGGGGCTCACCTGTAGGCCAGGAGCCAGTATATTTTTGAGAGGGAGTGTGTGGAGATTGCAGAATTTCTAAAAAGTGAACCTTTTCTCTAAATGAATTTGCTTACATGCAAAAAGTTGACCCACTATAAGTTAACTTCTTGAGGCTAATTTGATTGGTTTAACATGAAAAGGTGGTCCTTTTGTTAATTTTCCTTTATAATTATATTGACCTTGTTACATTTTTACATATTTTCTATGAAAAGTGGACATTTTTTGTCAATGGGAGGAGGGAGTGCATCAAATATGTGAAACAATTCGTTGGTCACAACACATAGTGGCATAGAGTGGTTTTCAATTTTTTGTTTCACATAGTGGCATAAAGGCTTAAAGCTATCTATATCCTAAAATAGTTATTCCTTTTTAACTAATAAAGATACAGTTTATTTCAAATGGAATCCGGCCACTGGATCCTTCAAACATGTTTTCTCGGACACATATTTTGTCCTTCACATATGCCACTATGTGTTGCGACCAACAAAATACAGGAAATTGTCTAAACATCACCAAAGTGCCTAAATTCCTGCAACTGACTGAATTCCAACTTCAAAAATGAAACAATACTTGTATTTGTATTATTTTCCCTATAATTGTGTAATAAATAGTTCAGTACAAGGGCAGTACAAAACTATTTTTTTGCCTATTTTTCAGAGTGAGGAAAAAGGGTTTTAAAAATTCCAAATTAGTGTCATGTAAACTTTGAAATACAATAGTTGGTCAATTTGTGCCTTCAACATAAAACTTTCACTTAAAGCCATATTATAACATTTGCTGAGGAAGACGCCTCAATTTTTAAAATTCCTTTTTTACACGATTAAATTGTACTTTATTAAACCAATATACCCTGCAAAAATCAAGACTCTAGGTGCTGTAGTTTTGTCAAAATCCGAGATTTTGAATAAAACGCCGGAACCGGCGCTTTATTATTACGATGGAATTATTAGTCGAACGCATACACAGTATGTACACGGCGTGCGGGACGGTGATATACACAACAAAGGGTCGTACCACAACATGACCGAAGGAGTGGTTATACGTATTGGCGACATGTGCACTGGTAGTAAATTCCAATTTTCTTTGCTTTGCCGTAGTTGTTCAGCTCAAAAATAAAAGGGGATATATCTGACAGTGAAAGCTAACATTTTATGGCAAATAAATGACAATCTATTTTGTTTGGAAATGTTATAATATGGCTTTAAGTCTGGCATCTTTTACATTTGCAATAAACATATTTGTGATACGATACATACTTAACTTTGCATAATTATGGGCAATGAATCTCATAAATTAGTAATGAAAAAAGTAGTTTAGTGCCAAGTGGTTCAGGTACAGGTCTTGTAAACCTGAGGTTTGATTCCCAGGCAGGATCACTTTTTCTGCTTGTCTCTTTTATTATTTGCAATGGCAAACCTGATGAAAAATTATGTTTATTTATATAATTCCTGTCAATCATGCCACTATTTTTCCAGAAAAAAGTAGTAATAAAATATCAAACATATTTACCGAATATGTACACAAGTTTACTGTGTATTATTTTAAGTGCATGCATGACCAAATTTAATGTCACTATTCCTTGAGAAATATAAGCAGTTGACCTAATAAGGAAGTTAACCTAGAAAATACACTTGGATATTTAACATTCATATTGAAACATTTAAGGAGTGATCATGAAAATGGCGGGATTAATACTTCAGTGTGTGATTTTGTTGACTTGTTTTGATTACAGTGTACCGATCGCATCATCAAGTACATGGGTCACATATGCTGCAAGTTCTGGACCAATTGTTAATGTATTTTGTATAAATACTAATATACCTTCTCATGCTGATTCATACCTATGGAAATTTAATGGCACAACACTGACATCAAATGATAGGTTGGTTAATGCTGATCCATCAAGGTACAGTGTAACTCTAGGAGATGTACCCAATAGAGGACATGGAAGCTTACTACAGATAAGAAATGCACTCAAACAAGATGCTGGTGTGTATGCATGTAGAGTGCCAATTATGGTAGGACCATTTGATACATATTCCACAGTTAGTGTTATAGTCATCATACATCAGTACCTTTCACCTCCTGGTTATCCAAACTGCACCACTGACCCATCTACTACCTTGGTAGAAAACACTGATGCAACATTTATATGTAATCCTGGGGAAGCATCACCACCTATGAACTTGACATTAGTTCTTCAGATGCCGAATGGATCATATATTGAACTGGGGAACACAAATATAACAAAAGAAGTTATTATGGATTATAATAACACTGTGTTTATTTGTAACATGACAAGTGAAACATTCCCAACTGCTCCACAACGCATGTGTTCTGCTGGTCCAATCACAATTTCAAAAGCACTGCCAACTACTACATTATCAATGCCAATAAACACACTGCTTCCTACAAATCCAGAGAGTGAGAATGGCACATTCACAGATACCAGCAACCCTTTGGAACGCTCATCATCTGTTCCAGCAATAATTGGTGGCATTGTTGGTGCGATCATTCTTATACTGATAGGCGTTATCATCATTATTACCAAATATACCAAATCTAAACCATCTGATGAGGACATCACCATAGCATCATCTTCCAATCAACAGATCTCATCATCAGTTGACCACACCTATATGGCTTATCAAAAAGAAGCTGAACAAGAGCCTTATACTGAACTCAACCAAACCAATGTGTCATCATCATCAGGCCAACAATCACCATCAGCTGACCACACCTATATGGCATATCAGAAAGGTACTGAACAAGAACCTTATGCTGAACTCAAACTTTCTACAGAGTCACAATCATCTGGCAATCTGTCACCACCAGCTGGCCACCAATCACCATCAGCTGACCACACTTATATGGCTTATCAGAAAGGGCCTGAACAAGAACCTTATGCTGAGCTCAACCTCACAAAGCAGCCAAATTCAACAGCTATATCATCCAGCCCTGACTACCAAAATATACATGATGAGGCAACCGACTATCAAAATATGCATGATTATGAAAATAACATGTAAATGAGCAAAACTCATCACAATTAAGAAGTCCATAAGTTATCAGAAACATAACAATAAATAGTAATGAGGTGATAAGGCCTGGGGTGTAAGGATGTCAAAAAACATTGGTTTCACTAATGTGATACCCCAAATATAATACCCCAAACACACATCGCCATGTTATGTACTATTGGTAGATATTTTGACTTTGGATACAAATTGCAGGAAATCTATATTTTCAAGTCAGTACTAGGCCATTGGGTAAGGTTTGATTTTAAGTATGTTCTTGAAATGGACTGCATATGTTTTTCTTTAATGATTTTAATATACTATTTTTTTCCTACTGTAAATTAGAGTTTATCTATACCTGTGTTTAATGCTTCTTAGATGTACAGAGTTCAGATGCAAAAACCAATATATAAATTTTCCTCTAGGAATAAGCATGTGTAAAATTACTCCATTTATTTTTAAACATTTTAGTGTGTACAAAATAATGTAGGTGTCAATATTACTTATTTACTATTGTCATTTGTATCATATACAAAATCAGTGACCCATGTTATTTCAATAAACTTGAGAAGGAAGTTGAGGCTATACTATTGAGGCTATACTTTTCAGTATTGTCATTCGTGCAGCATGGACAAATTTCAACCTTGACTTTAACTCCAATTCTGGGAATTCCTACATATTGAACAATTTCAAATAGTTGTTATAGCACAAGACGTTCATGATGAGAAATACTGGATATACTGCACTGCATGTGTTTATTCCTTTGATGCTGTTGATAATTGTTCCTTCCACGTGTGTTGTAGCACAAATTGAGCATATGAGGGTAAATATATACAACGCACACCGCTCTGGACCAACTGTTACAATTTGGTGCACAGCTCATATTCCCACTGGAAGCACCCAAAACACTTTAACATTGATTTTAGATGGTAAAATGCTAGCTGTGAATGGAGACTTGGTGCAAGCAGATTCATCCAGGTTCCAAGTAACATATTTAACTGCCAGAAACACAGTGTCAAGGCTCATTATTGATAATGTAGTGAAAGCAGATGAAGGACTGTATTACTGCCAACAACAGTACTCTCTAAATGGCCAGATAGAAACACATATGGACAGCATTGAAGTAGCACTATCACAGTACCTTCCACCACTGCATCACCCAGTTTGCAGCATACAACCATCAACCACCTTATTCGACAGCAGTGATGTGACATTTCACTGTTTAGTAGGGGAATCAAATCCTAGTGTTAAATTGCAGCTCACCATTGTGCAGATAGGAATATCATCAACTATTGATAGGCCTATAGGACAATCATTTTACTATGGAAATGCATCTGTTAAAACTACAGTGACTAGTGAAGATAATAATGCTTTGTTAGTTTGTCAAATGACAAGTGACACCTTTCCAACAGCATACCGTAATTGCTCTTCTGGTCCCATCAGAATTATACAAACAAATCCACCTGCAACAAAGTCATTATCATCATATTCTGAATCTTCATCTACTCTCCACCCTAACAGCACGCCATCAAAGGGGAATGCCAATACCATCTCCTTAGGACAGTCATCCCTCTGGAGTATAGTAGGTGGTGTTGCAGGCGTTGTTCTTATAGCAGTGGTACTCATCATCATCTGTGTTATTGTCAGAAAAAGATCCAACATAAAAAACAATCCTGTAGGTTTGTCATCCAACCTAAATGCAGTGACTAACAACCATACAGAGAATATGTATTCCTTAGAAACCATCAATGATGCAGATGATTATGCTACTTTGTCTGATCAACAATATCCATCAAATCAACTAACTCAGTCAAATCAATTCTCTTCAGCTAACCAACCATCTAATCAACCAAGTCTTCAATCAGCCCCATCACAAGAAAGTTCACAACAGATGCCAATCTATGCAGCTGTCAATAAAACTGCCCATCCCAGCTCCAGCTCATCAAGGCTTGTGGAAGGTGAACTTAGCCCCGATTATGAGGATGCATCATCCTCTCACCAGACAGAGGCATCAAACTTTCCTATATATGGTAAAGTGAATAAGGGATATAAATCTGATAACCAGGGAGATGATTCAGGATTTGTGGACAATATCATTTATGTATCTGCTGGTCCTAAGTGAAAAATAACTTTATTGTGAACTTCTACTCAAATTGATATGAGAATACTCCAAGGGTATATCCAAGAGGTTGAATATGTAAATTAAAGTGTCACTATAATCAGACATTATTCCTTAAAACATTAATGATATTATATGCTTTGTTTCAGCTTGAGTTTGGTACTGACGTTAGTGCTTTTACAAGAGTTGCACTGCAAGTATGTTGAAAAACCACCCTTATATGCATGTGTGTGCAATGTGTGACAACCTACTAGCCTGTGACCACAAAGACCAGCAAAATAGACATTTATGTCACAACCGAACTTCATGTGAAACAAAGCATAGTCACTGATAGGATTGTGTTTATAATATATGGTCAATTCCAGCCAAAGCGGGCCAAAATTCTCTCTGGGGCCATTTTGAAAATGTTTTCCTTTTCAATTCTAGACTTATCAAATGAGACGATCATGTCTAGTGAATCATCAGGTGGAAGTGCCATCGGATTGAAAAATAACTTTTCTTGCTAGACCAAATAAAGTGTTAAATGCGCATATGCATGTTACCCACTTAATTCAAGCATTTTTCACCTGTTGTACGTCATAAAATTTCACTTTCTTTAATATCTTTCAATATTTTATGTGTGACTCATATACACTAGAAATCGGGTGAAGACTTTGAACGTAAAATAGAATTTTATTACATATATCTACAAAGAAATATTTTGGTTATTACAAATTTTAAGAAAGAACCAGGTGTACAGTTAAGATTGTGTCAATTCTTGAACTCTTTCCAAAGTGCCTGTCATTTAACATTACTGTATTATTTGAAAGATTAGAATAAATGCTTCATATAAATATAAAGTTAGATTTTGTATCTCAAATGCAGGATGAGGATCTCGGATGGATTCGTGGGTAACAGCGCCTGAAAATAGCAATTCCTATTAATTTTTTAAATAAAATAAAAAATACTTTTCCGTATGTCAATAATTCAGGCTGCAATGGCACTAAAATGAATTTTAATCAAAATTCAGACTACATGGAATATTTAGAATGGATCATTATGGCATTTTGGGTATAAAAATTTTGAGAATAATGAAGTTGCCAAATTCAAATAGACAGAGCAAACAGTTTTATAGTATTATTTTAGTAAAATCATTCCATATTTTCATGCAGCAATATTCTATTAACTCGTGTTTGACAGTTCCTATGAACTAAAACACTATCAATACATTGTTAACTATAATTTAAGTAGGGATTCGTGGGTAACCAAAATGTTCGTGGGTAACACATATTTGAAGGTATGTATTGGTAAGCGGCAAAATAGAAAATATTACAGAAGGTTGGAAACCACCTTGCGGTTATTCCTCCATTGTGTTTCAATGATTCCCGTTTCTCTAACCAATTGCATTTACCCAAAAAATGGTAATTTAGGATAATCAATCAAAACTTCATGATACAGCTTCAGTATACCTTCAAGAGGACGCTATTAAACAGGACTGTTTTGGAACCTATTTCGCATGTTTTCAAAATGTTAAGATGCATAAGAAACATATAATTTACGAGTAAATCCTTGGATTCGTGGGTAACGCCGAATTAGTGGGTAAAGCTATAAGTACTATAGTACCGTTTGGGGTTTGCGTTTCTTAGGTGTATAAACTGTAAGTACTGTCAAAATTATAGCATACCCATGGCTTGAATATGTGCTGATTTAAACTTAAAATAAACAATCTCCTTATTTTTCAAGGTTAGCATCTATTCGGGATTCGTGGGTAACAAAAGTTTAAGCCGTCGAGATTCTTTTTTAAAGCGGTGAACGTATTTTTACGATTTACAATTTTAAGCGCTTGTCAAACTAAATTCAGTGTCCAAAGTCATTAAATGTTAATTTAAGTTATGGCAATTATATTTGCTGGACTCGTGGGTAACAGTTGATACGTGGGTAACGTCAAATTTGATTTTATGGAATTTTATGGGTAAAACGATTTGCATAAAATAATCACTTGGACCTCAGAATTATAGAACGAAACTTCGTTTCATGATATAGTCATTTATGGCATATTCACTTAACATTTTTCAGAACGATCATTTTATTTTTGATACGCGGGTAACAAAATTATTAGCCAAATTGACTTAATGGCCTCTAGAGTCCACAAACTTTGGTGGAATTCAATCGTTTTACATATGGTGAGAGATCATGCAAACGGCTTTCTAACGGTAATAATTTCATTTTGATTGAAGGACATTCAATGACATATATGGTGCTTTATCTTTGAATTCGTGGGTAACGCCAATTCATTTAAGCTATCATAACTTGTCCCCTGGTATGACTTGCTAGTAAAGGCCTATATGCACAAAGAGAGCACATTGGACGTGACATGATATGCTCCATCAATAACGTGATTTCCTTTATTAATGACATTTTAAAGTGGAAAGTTAACATAGAGAGAATTTTGTCCGCTTTCGCTGGAATTGACCATATACATTGAATAGATTAATCAGGCTCGGAGACAAATATGTAAATTCTTCTAAACAAAACCAAAATTTACTCACTAGTTTGACAGTGGTGTAGCATGCAAACATTTGGTATTTTACACTATTTTGGCCCATCATCGGGGTGAAAAATTTGGTGGAAAACGAGCTACTTGCCTCTTTGCCTTCCTGATTTTCTCCTTAAATTTTTGTCATTTTTGTCAATAGGACTGGCTACGCTACTGTGGTGTCACATGAAAGAGAAAAAAATCTGAAACATGTGACAGTGGACGCTAGTGGAATACCACAACATACTAACAAAGCCCCATGGTTCAGCTATGGTGTGGTAACCGCTCTAGTTCTTATTAATGATTCATTTTCATCACTATATTTGCATGGAGTATGTATAGGCTTATAATGCATATATTACTGTTTAACACAACCATATTTTCACATATTTAATATTGTCTTTATATTCCACTTTATTTCATGAAAATAAATGCAATCAAAAATGAAGAAATACACCTACCTACTATGTACTTTTGACCAAGAGCAAAACATATATTCATTTGTGTGCATGAGTCAGAACAAAATGTAAAAAGTTTCTGGTCGCCCACAACTATTGAGGTTAAAGTAAAATTTAAATCCTTATGCATATTTAAATTCATTAGAATTTCAAAGTCACATTAAAACTTGTTATTTAGCATTGACTTACCCAGAACTTTCAGGCCCCTGTGACCGATGATCATGAAAATGGCAGTATCAACACTTTGGTGCGTGATTTTGTTGTGCAGTTTTAGTTATACATCAGCACAACCAGCAACAGCAAGTCACTGGATTACTAATGACACAAATTTTGGGCCAGTTATAAATTTGTTTTGCACAGTTACTGATACTACATATCTTGGATCGGACAATCATTTGTCTGCTGCAGCTAGGTCTGCTGATCCAACCAGGTACAGTATATCTGTTGGAGATGTGCCTAATAAAGGATATGGAAGCTTGCTGCAGATTAGAAATGCACTTAAGCAACATGCTGGTTTCTATACATGTAGAGTTTTGGTAGAAGGCAACCCTTTGTATTCCACAGATAGAGTTGAAGTCATCATAAACCAGTACCTGCCACCTCCTGGTTATCCAGAGTGCTCCATAGGTCCATCGCCTACATTGCTTGAACATACGGATGCTACATTTAGCTGTATTCCTGGAGAAGCATCACCACCTATGGACTTGACATTGATTCTTGAAAGGCAAAGTGGATTGCATGTTGAACTGGGGAGCACAAATGTAACAAAACAAGTTACCATGGATGATAATAACACAATGTTCATTTGTAACATGTCAAGCGAAACATTCCCAGCCGCACCACAACGCATGTGTTCTGCCGGTCCAATCATAATTTCACAAGCACCACCAACTACTAAGTCATCAATGCCAATAGAAACACTGCTTCCTACTGATCCAGAGACAGGTCCAGTCAGTGAGAATGTAGTAACAAAAACATATGGCATGACAAAGGAAAAGACAATCACATATACCAACAACCCTTTGGAACAACCATTGCCTGTCGGAGGCATAATTGGTGGTATAGTAGGTGTTATCCTCCTTGTACTGATAGGTGTTGTCATTATTATTATCAAATATACCAGATCTAAACCATCTGATGAGAACATCACCAAGACACCAACTTCCAATCAACAAACCTCATCATCAGCAGATCATCCTGGGACTGACCACACCTATATGGCTTATCAAAGATATAATGAACAAGAACCTTATGCTGAAATCAACTTAACTAATATGTTACCATCAACTAATAAGCCACAATTTGATATTGTCCATACATATATGATGCATCAGCAAGATCCTCACCAAGAACCTAATTTGTCTACTCCTCAAAACGAAACACTAGCAAGTGGCTACCAATCACCATCAACTGACAACACCTACATCAACCAAAAACTGCATCAACTTCATCTTGCCAAGAAGTCAAATTCAAAAGCTATTTCATCCAGTCCTGACTACCAAGATATTGATGATGACAATAAAGATTCTGTCTATGAAGATGTGCATGATTACGAAAACAATTAATATGCAAGCATGTGTAAGATCTGCTCCAAACAAGTGTGTTTTCCCCATTGACTACAATCATATTACAAAATGAGTATCCTCCGTAGAAGTAGTGATGTAACAGGATCAATTAGCATAGCGATAAATGAAAACTATTTTCAAATGTATTGCCCTGCACTATAAGTAGGCTGCATGCATCACCTCTCATGTATGTGTATGTGTGCAATCATAGATTGAATACAATACCACTTTTTTCAAAGACATTAATCGTACAGATGTGAGTGAAACATACATGTACGCTGCACAATATGAAATTTCAATAATCGATGATTAACAATAGTGCGATGCAGAGTAACAGCGTACATATAGTGCAGGGCAATACATTCAAAAAAATTTCACCTATCACTATGGTGATTAATCCTGTGCATACTTCAATTCGATGTAGAAATGATGTAGTAAATTGGATCAACTACTCCTATTAGTATTTCGTGCTCTCTTACACTAAGGATATACCTGAAATAAAAAAGTACCAAAAACAGCCTGAAATTAAATAAAGTTGCAGAAGTCTTCACTAAAAAAATTAATTAAGTTTTAGAAATGAAAATTCTCATGCCTGGTTTATTTAAAACATAGCTTGGCATGCAATGTATTTAAATACGATTATTCTGTACGTTTTTTATTTGTTTTAATATTTGTCATATATTTTGTATTGGCAAGTAAAATGTATATTTCTTCAATCCTGTGCTCTTTGTGTAGGTTACCTGAGTGAATCTTGGGAGATGTTGTGGATTTCAAATAGAATAGCCCAATAGCAGCCCACAGAACAAGTGGATTGACAGTAAATAGCAAACCAAGACATGAAGTATAACATTGTATAAAAACACAGGTCTTTTAGATGTATTTGGACCTTTGTGGCACACAATCAAATATCATTGAGAATCTCTGGATTAGAACATAAACTATGGGAATAATTAAGTTGTAAACAAAAGACACCAGTTCTATCCCTTCACTTCCCCCTATCACCTGCTCATACTGTACATGGCTCTATTTAATGTCCAATCAAGAACCCCATCCCCACTTTTATACCAACAAATGGAGAATTATCCCTTTCTCAATGACCATTGAAAGAAGTTTTGAATTTGTAATGCACATTTCAGCTGTCATAGAAAATGGATTGAAAATTCCAGTGTTAAAATGCCATGGTGGGTGGAGTGATCATTCAGGCCATTCAATCAAGGTAAAAACATCAGGGTGAAATCACTAGACATATCTCCTTTACCGTACGCTATAATTTTAAGATAAATGTCTGAAATTGGTTGAAGTCTGGGGCTTACATAAAGAGAAACAATTGCAGGAAATTGCCTTAAGGGATGGGTTTATATGTGTGTAAATGGAGGAGAAATGGGAGGATTTTGGCATGTTTGCTGTGATTGTTTGCCTAGCAATATTGATCACAAGTACACAATTGATGGTGCATATCAAGGACCAAACTCTATAGTTTTATATTTGAGCACGATCACTTCTGTAAGGTCATGGGAAATTATGTAAATCGGCTTTTATATTTGATGTTGCATATCGGCTCACGCACTTTTTTTTTGTACCCAGTATTTCACAAAGTCCCTGTACTCTGATGACCCTATGACTTTTTGCTGGTATGTTGAGCACTTTAAACAATTAATTATAGTACTTACCTCCTACTTTAGGAACATGCATATGCCTTAATGTTTGTCGACCATGTCAACAACCCAGTGTAGTTTTACATGGTTGGAAAAGTCTATTTCCTTTCGCTATTTTGCCAATCATAATTCATAAATTGTCCAACTTTTTTGACACAACAGAGTTTTGCAACTATTCCGCCAGCAAGGAAACACAAATTTATGTGTATCCAGTGCGTCCTTTACGTTTAAATAGTTCAGTTTATTGTCAAGTTGTGCCTCTATATCGCCATATTTACGGAATTGATGATACTGAGCTGATACGGAATTTTTGAACCCAAATTTCTTGAAATATACATTACCGTTTTAACTTCTCGCCACTAAAGTGGATTCATAAGAAGGTCAAATACAAGCATTCCATTATGGCTGGTATCATCATCTCGATTGGTGTCTTGTGTTAGTATTATTCCATATTTTGCTGGTAGAAGTTCAATGAAACCCTCCATAATTCACGACTTCGTCACTTGTGTTATAAACTCGATGTGTTTACTATATTGTCGCTCGGGTCCGCGACTAATCGCAGGGACCGGTCTATCATTAGCTATTCTATACACGTTTCAATAGCCTTATTGTGATGTGTGGGAGTTTTAAAAGCCGAGCCATGAACAAAATATAATGCGAGCACCGGGGGCATCAACTTTAGAGGTGACGGTATGTGCCTGTCAATATATGCCCCTCTTTTGAAGCCGACTATACCCGATGACCAGGCACCTTCAGTTTTCAAAATATTATACCCAATGACCCTTTTTTCATTTTGATTGTACATAATGACCCTTTTTTTTTTAATAAAAAACCCCAACGTTTTGTACTGATATGCGCCTACTTCTTGACGCTTGTAGGCACATATACCCATCAATTCTAAAGTTGAGTGCCCGGGCGGCGCATACTGCGGGCCAATGAACAATGAGATAGTGGCTTTTCTGATATAGCTTTGAGGAACTGTTGAAGTATAAATCAGCCAACGAGAAGGTGTGTCCAAATTGCACATCTTGAATTGAGACCAAGACATGCTGTTATTTCAATTGTTATACCGTTCGGTTGGTTTATTACCTACCATTGCCTACGAGATGCAGTTCTAAGGTGACAGAGGGACAGGTCTGCAATTCGATTCCACAACCATTCATACCTTTCATCTGTTTTATTGTATTATCGTGCGAATTGCTCCGTGGTACCTTACGGGTACCTGAATTTTATTTGAATGAAGATGACTCTGTCATGCTCGACGTCATATTGCATAATTTCTATACAGTATATGCAATAAACCAACCAGAACAGTATAACAATTGAAATAATAGGCAGTTCTAAGATAGGTTAAGAAGAATATAACGTCACAATTCTGTATTATTATTCAAGGTTGTAACGTGTGTCTATGCTGTCATGTAGGCCTACCTGGCAACAGACACGCCCCGGTACAAACAGATGAAATTTGTAGAAAAGCGTGATTATGACAAAAACATTAAAAACTAGAGTCAACAGACGCTGAATACAAGCCATAATTTGACCCTATAACTTGACCCCTGGGTTACGGATGGGGTCAACTGCTCTTGCATTGTGCTTAGGATGTCATAAGAAATATTCCTGGTGAATTTCAGCTTAATCGAACTTAAACATGGATTTTGATTTTTTTAAATTTTGATTGACCTTTTGACCCCCTTAATGACCATAGAAAAAAAAAAAAAAAAAAAACCTATGTACACAGACAAAATGCATTGTTCTAATTTTAATTTAAAAATTCTACTATGTTTAGTTGTCGAGATAAAAATTCTTGAAGTTATTTAGTTAAAAACAGGAAGTGACCCCTTAATGACCTTTGACCCCCAAAATAAAAATACTATGCATACATCAGGTAACACTGATTCATGTATGATGGTTATATTACTCTGGTCTGTTTACATTTTGAGATAAAATTTTTTGAACTTTTTGGTTTTTGACCGGAAGTAACCCCTTAATGACCTTTGACCCCAAAACTGTAGGCATCCTAAAGACCCTGGCTAGTAGCAATGCATGTGTGCTAATGGCGACTCTCTGCTATTTAATTTGTAAAGACAGTGATTTTTTGAATATTTTTAGCTTTCAGACCGGGAATGACCCCCTTAATGACCTTTGACCTCAATTCTTTTTAGGAAGTTTTACGCACTGCCACATGTTGATTCATATGCATGAGTCACATGATCATTGCATGAAATTTGTGGAAGGAGTAGCATTTTTGTGAAATCACATTTTGTACCATTATAGCTAGGTCAAAGGTCACAGCAAGGTCAAAGTGAAATGGAAGGTTCGGCCTAGTCCAGTGGTCATTTGGTTCAAGTATGGTTGAAATCTGTCGAAGCATAAGGGAGCTAGGGCGAAACGTGGCAAGTCACGCAAAATGTCACGAGTTGCCAGAAGAAAGAAGAATTGAGAAGAGACAGAACAAGCCGACATCCGTCGTCGGCTTGTAATGATACTTTGAGGTATTGTTTTTTTAATTTTTGTATGGCAGATCATACATACACATGTGCTGAGGTCAAAAAAGTAAAAAATTTTGTTTTTGACCCCTGACTCATCTGTCATTCCAAACAACCCCTTAACATCATCAAAGTATCACCTGTTTGCCATTCAGCATCGACTCTGCACTCCTCCAAGCAATGAAAGTCCAAATTTTCTTGTGGTTGGTGTGTATTTCAGCACTAAATCATTTAAAAGATCAATAAGACCGATATTGAACTTCATTATAACCAAAATTAATTAGTGGTAGGCCATTCGCGTGATGTTGTTAAAAAATGGGGGGCACCATTATGTATCCTTAGCCCTATGCGCTACAACCCCTAGCTACGCCACTGTGCGGGCTACATCATAAACATGGGGGTGACACCCGGTATATTTAACATAATTGTTTTCAATCAAAGTGAACTTTTTATGAGAAAAGTAGCAATATGAAATAAAACATAATCATGTGCGTAACCTTTTATTTTATTGCATGCACGACCAAATTAAATGTCAACATACAAGGGTCATTCAAAAAGTTCTACCTCCATCATCACATCTCTGTTATCTTATGTACCAGGATATTGAAATTACCATGAAAGTTATTTATGTGACGATGGAGGTAATAGAGAGATTGCGATTTCCAAACGTAGACATCGGACGTACGTTGATCTATTCAAAACCACTCTCCTGTATCGAAGCGAGGTCACGTATTTAGCTATTTTTGAAGATATTCCACGTGCAAAATCGACGTAGATACATCCTTGAAAATGCACAAAATTTGTCCATTTCACAATATGTTAAAGACAGTCAAAGATAATGAACATCTGAAGAAAAGTCTAATTATTATTATGATCCTTTTTGTTTGTAGCAAATCATTATAATAAAGGTACAGCGATGTGTTAAGAATGGACTAAATTTAAACGCAATATTCATACGCAGAGATTGTCTGTTGAAATGTGTGTGATACTCTGCGTATAAAAAATTACCTTGTGATTTGACATTTTGGACTCCACGTAGCATTAAAACGTACGTTCCACCATGGTTCCACGTGGCTGATTTTACCTCGAGTCTAGGTAAAGGAAACGAGAGAACGAGTGTTTCTCTCTGAATGTTATAGTCAAAATATCATGTGTTTTTTGTACAGCTGAGGGGTGGTGCAATAACTTTGTGTATCCCCGAGGTGGTGAAGTATTATAGGGGGGAATGGGGCAAAATTGCTTGGCAGGTCAAAAGGGGGGGCAAGCATTTTTTGCAGGTTGAAAGTTGGGTGGGGGATATTTTAGGAACACGTTCAAATATGCACAATTCCTGATCATTCATTCATTCATTCTTATTTATTTATTTATTTATTTATTTATTTATTTATTTATTTATTTATTTATTTATTTATTTATTTATTTATTTATTTATTTATTTATTTATTTATTTATTTATTTATTTATTTATTTATTTATTTATTTATTTATTTATTTATTTATTTATTTATTTATTTATTTATTTATTTATTTATTTATTTATTTATTTATTTATTTATTTATTTACAAATTCAAAGTATAGATCTCTGGCAAGGCAACGGTTGCCTTGCCAGAGAATATACTTTGAATTTGTTTCTATAGCTCACCTGTATAGTAATGGGTTTGAGCACTTCCAAAGTTAGTCACTTGTAAAGTAAACTTGTTATTTATTTATTTATTTACATATTATTATGCATTGAACCATAGATGTCAAAGAAAGGATGTTCACTCGCACCTATAAGATTAGTATTTTTGAAAAGAGCTGTATTGTATTCATTCTATGTTTGCAGACATACACAGGTGATTAGTGCAATCTGCTTGTGTTGGCATGGTTGGGCGATCTATTCAAACATTGTATTCATCTATTGCGATTTTTACATCACTTCTTAACTTATAGAGGCCATGCATTATTTTATCGATTGGCTCCATACAAAGGATTTGAACCAGTGTCCTTCACCGTAGTTATGGCGGAGTGCAGTTCAACAAAAGCATGATTGCAATCTACCACGACATTTCGGCTCACACACATAAGAAATGCACTACGATAAAATAGGTTGATGAAAACAGTGCAACAGAGCAATAATGCCCAAAATTGAAAAGCTGTATAAGTTATAAACAATATACACTACACATAATAAATACTACTACAAGGGATTGTCAACATATAAGAATCCAAACAATCAAGTACCAACATACACAGTTTTGTCCTTATATCACTTTTGGGTTTATAACAAAATGTTTTCAAGCCTCTATCGTGATTGGCAGCTGCATAAGACATCTCTTTGATAGCTGATAATGCCCATCTATTCGCCAAGTGGCTATTTCCCGGGGGGGCCACTGTAGTGGTGAAGGGGGGTATCAGGCGCGTCCGTGGACTCTCAAAAAGCACCCTAAACAAGTATTTCTGAGACTGAAATTTTCACCCCTAAACAAGTATAAGTAGCACGATTTGCTACCCTAAACAAGTAGTTGTCTTTCACCCAACCCTAAACAAGTAATTTATGCAATTATTACCCCTATTACAAGTAAACACACAGAAACAGGCCCGGGAAACAGGTAGGCCTACTTTTAACCCTAAATAAGAAGTTGCTGCCTTCAGGACCTTTTTGTCGATGTGCCGGCGGCTCTGCATAGCCAGAGTCTTGTTCAAGAAACATGTTAAAGCTTACCTCACAGGTCATGCAGTATGTCCAATATTCTCAAGATTTTTGTGCCAATAATTTCCCCTTTTTGGATCACAGGTTCAACCCTTTGGATTGAAATATTAGAATTGGGATGTACCCAATTCTCCACATTTCCAAGAGAATGATTTTGAACTGCAAGTCCAACGCATAAATGACGACCATGACGATTGCAAACCATACATTATGAAGTTGGGAGACAAACACGGCCAGTCTCGCTTGGTCTATTTCCTAATTTCGTCTCCATTTAAAACATTCTAGAGCATTAATTATCATGCTGGATTTAGTCCAACCAACCCTGAAACTCATTGATTTACATTAAAGGAAAGCCAGCAAATAGTTCCAAATTATTCAATCGGCGTGTTTGTAAATACCCCGGTAAAATGTAACACATGTCAAAAGTTTGTTCACACAGCTTGTTTACAAAGTTCGTGGTTGCATTGGCATGATTGGGCAGGAAGCTTATCAAGACTATCATGAATATTGATGAGTTTAAAGAGGTTCCGCCAATTGGAAAGTCTCTTATATTTTTCCTCATATTGACTCCACAGTTAAGAAAAAGGCATAACGCATGCTGATTGGTTTTTATGCTAACTGGACCAGTAGGGATCTGTCATCGCGGACAGCTGAAGGCTGGCTTTTGGGGTGTAGCATTGAAGTAGGGAGAAAAGACCGCAGATTTTTCTTTCACTTTTCAACGGAATGAAGGAGAAAGCACAAAATCCCAAACTTGGCAAAATTACCCTACGACGTAAGAGCTCCAAAACATACCCTTTTACCGAATTTTACATGAATTTGATACCCTATTCATGTTACGCACGTAACGCGCCCCAGTCTGAAAAAATACCCTTTTTACGTGAATTTACGGATGCGCCTGATACCCCCCTTCACCACTACAGTGGCCCCCCCGGGGGCTATTTAAATAACTGATGAGCACTGTCATTATGCTAATATGAAATCATTGTTTATCAACAAAGGCGAGGGACTCGTCTGTCGATATGCTCAAACAAACCGCTACACTGTTCAATGGCTTTCTTGTACTATATGAAATATGGTGGGCGAGTTGAAATGCACGTGCCCTGAGCAAACCACGATACGCGCACGCACACTGCAGGGCAAAGAACAATGGACATTGTCATAATTAGCATACAGATACTGCCGGGCAATGACGTCACATGTCAAGTGGTCTATACCCGATCAATGTTGGAGTTGCCTATAGCCTATATGTTTAAAATTCAATATGGCTACCGAACTGCCATGTGGTCCGGTGGATTAGTGCGCTGGACTTCTGTATTCTCTATGTAGCAGCAGCGTGGGTTCGAGGCCCACCTGTGCCGAACTGAAATTCCATTTTTTTTAAAATTTAATATTAGGGAAATGAGACTGGGCGAATTTATGTATGACGTAGAGAGGATTAAGATCCCTTTATTGATCCCTGACCCCACCGACTACCCGGGCTGATTTCATGCAAAACAAATCACCAGATGACTGACTATAGGACATAAGCGCCACAACACGGCGTTGGTAAAGTATGTGGCCTCACTGCAATACATAGCTACGTAAAAGCGTGCGTGTTAACGTACGCCCCTACGCTCTACGTTTGGAAAATCGCAATCTCTCTATTATTTTTTTTAATGACCCTTGACATTCAGAAATATAAGGAAGTTAAAACTTAAAATAATAAATTCTTGCTGGGTGGGTATTTTGCATTTGCTTTGAAACATTTCAGCAGGGAGTATGAAAATGGCGGCATTAATACTTCAGTACATGATTTTGTTGAGTTGTTTTCATTATACCATATCAAAAGCAGTAGCAAGTACATGGATCACTCCTACTACAGAGTTAGGACCAGTTGTTTATGTGTTCTGTTATTCTACTGGTACTACTGTTCCTTCTACATATACATGGTTAATTGATGGTTCACACATTACCGCTAATAATAGGTTGATTGGTGTTGATCCAGCAAGGTACGATGTAACCATAAATCCTGAAAACAGCACGGTCAATGGTGTATCTGTAGGAGATGTACCCAATGATGGACATGGAAGTTTACTACAGATAAGAAATGCACTCAAACAAGATGCTGGTTGGTATAACTGTAGAATTCCAATTTTGATAGGAAACAACCCTGGATATTCCAATGCTGTTATTGAAGTTATCATAGATCAGTACCTTCCACCTCCTGGTTATCCAGACTGCATCATAGACCCATCTACTTCCTTGGTAGAAAACACTGATGCTACATTTATCTGTATACCTGGTGAATCCTCTCCACCTGGAAATGTAACAAGAACAGTCACCATTGATGACAATGATGCTGTATTTCTATGTATCATGACTAGTGAGACATTCCCAACTGCTCCACAACGCAGTTGTTCTGCTGGTCCTATTTTCATACAAAGCAAACTGACAACTACGGTACTATTCACATTAGTATCCACCAAACCAGCCGAGAAGCAGCAAGAAATTGAAGGGACAACCCAGATGTATGATCTAAATGGAACCACTACTGAAACAAAGCCTACTTCAGCAATCAGTACAGATTCAAGATCACATATTAACCCCTATGTGTCAGGTATTATAGGTGCCATAATAGGAGCTTTTGTAACTGCTACTAGCTTCATCATCATCATCATTTTCATCTACAGACATCACACTAAATTTAAACCAGCAGATGTGAACATCACCATGACAGCATCTTCCAATCAACAAGTCTCGTCATCAGCTGACCACACCTATATGGCATATCAGAAAGGTACTGAACAAGAACCTTATGCTGAACTCAACCTTACTAAGAAATCAAATTCAGCAGCCATGTCATCCAGCTCTGACTACCAAAATATACACAATGATGGAAAAAACCTAGAGAAAACTGATTATCAAAATATACAATTGCGAAAGTAGTGAAAATGATAAAAGGGCACTAGAATTGAGTCTGCATCAGAAACAGTATATAAACTGAATGATTTGATGATTATGTGATCAAGCAAAATAAGTCTCAACCCTACAAACTATTGGATATGCATGCTTGTGAAAAAGAAATTGAAAAAAAGAAAGCATTTCGAATCTTATGTCAGTAAAAAAATATTGTTTAACTTAAAAATTGACTTATGCTTACCCAGTATTAGAAATATGCTTCAAAGAGTCACTGGCCAGCCAGGTTTGTAACTCTGAAAAGTTACAGGCCCAGGTGAAAGAAAAGTTTCCAGTCCAAACCTTAGGGCTTTTTAATAAACCCCAGGAATTTCACTCCCATCCCCTATTTGACAATTTTGACTATTGGGTGAAATGTTTTTAGAGTCAAGACTTGAGTGGAATTAATTTTCAAGAGTCTAGATCTTGAGAATATTGCAACATGAATAGAACCTGATTATTTTGCCACTACTCAGATGTTTTTAATGTGCTTGTAATAATCAAAATATTTCCTCACCTTTTCTGTGCATATGTCAAACTAAGTGCAAACATTTTCAAAATGGTTTGCATCAATTTATTATGATGCAATCTTCAAAGACATTTGCAACAACAGATCTTTTGAACAGTAGCACCACGCCTAGTTTGGTCCCAGCAACATTGGTGCCCTGTTATGTGACCAGTGGCGGCGCTACGGGGGTCAAGGGGGGCATTTGCCCCCCAAATATTTTTCTTTCCCCCAGTTTGCCCCCTCTGTCAAGGCCATTCAATCAAGGTGAAATCATCAGTGTGGCATTGGACAACCCTCTTATACACCAATTTTAAGATAAATGTCTGCAATTGGTTGAAGTCTCATGATCACATAAGGGAAATTGCCTGAACATCATCCAAGTGCCTAAATTCCTGCAACTGACTGAAAACCAACTTCGTTACTTGTCAAAATGCTGTTAATTTAAGGGAAGGGGTATGAACTTTTAGACAGTATTTATTGTGGGACATTAGAGCACATCAGACATATTGAATTGCATTCTGAATACGAAGAATGGCCTTCTGATATCAAATAATTTTTGATTTTTGAAATTCGCAATGTAATACACATTTTATGGCAAATCATTAAAAATTGATATTTTTGATATTTAACAGTACTCAAAGTAAACTTTATAAATCTGATGATTTATACCTAAAGTGTATGTAGGTGGGAAGAAAAGCCAACGATCAATTGAAAATTTTGACCTTTCGTATTGAAGATATGGATTTTTTCCCCAAAACACCCAAAAAAAATAGGTCTTTTTGGGGAAAAAATCCATATCTTCAATATGAAAGGTCAAAATTTTCAATTGATCGTCGGCTTTTCCTCCCAGCTACATACACTTTAAGACTATATCATTAAGACTATATCATAATTTGTCATAAAATGTGTATTATATCGTGAATTTTATAAAATGAAAATTATTTGATATCAGAAAGACATTCTTTGTATTCAGAATGCAATTCGATAGGTCTGATGTGCTCTCATGTCCCACAAAAAATGCTGTCGAAACGCTCAAAACGCTCATTCCAGTTCCCTTAACTAATTTACCATCAGTGCAAGGGCTACGCAGCACTACATTTCAGAGTTGAAACAAATTTGTTTGACACCATTTTGCAGGGTGAAAAGACATTTGAAAATGACAGTGTTCTGTAAACTGCAATATCGGCCGTTGCACCATTAATACTCAACATAAAACATTTTATTCTTGATTTAGCTTAATTTGTTGTATTTCCATTTAAATTTGGATATTTTAAAAACGATATTGGTAATATAATATTCAATTTACATTATTTGAGCATTGACTGTCATAAATATATTTAATATTTTTGTTTTCACTCAAAATATGAACTTTTTAATGACAAAAGTAGCAATAACAAGTAAACCATATTCAGTGATTATATGCACTTGCACTCATGCATAGCAGTTCAATGTTGCATGCATAACCAAATCTAATGTCGCCATAATTCAGAAATATAAGGAAGTTAAAACAGAAAATAACAACAATAATAATAATAATATTTAGCATCCACTTTAAAACATCAGTCTAAGCAGTAAGCATGAAAATGGCGGTGTTCATACTTCTGTGCGTGATTTTGTTGACTTGTTTTGATTACAGTGTATCACAAGCATCAGCAATTACATGGGCAGCAGATACTGCAAGTTTTGGACCAATTGTTTATGTGTACTGTCAAAATACTGATACTGATAATCTTCAATACATATGGGCATTTAATGGCAAAACTATTGCCATTAATAATGAGTTGATTGATGTTGATCCATCAAGATACAATGTATCGGTGGTAGTAAATGTACCCTATGTAGGAAATGGAAGCTTACTACAGATAAGAAATGCACTCAAACAAGATGCTGGTTTCTATTCATGCAGAGTGCCAGTTTTGGGAGGAAACAACCCTTCATATTTCACAGATACTGCTTATGTTTTCATAGATCAGTACCTTCCACCTCCTGGTTATCCAGAGTGCATCATAGACCCATCTACTACCTTGATTGATAACACTGATGCTACATTTATGTGTATAGCTGGTGAATCCTCTCCACCTGTTAACTTGACACTAATTCTTCAAAGACCAGATGGAACCTCTGTAGAATTGGGAGATGGAAATATTACAAGAACTGTCACCATTGATGACAATGATGCTGTGTTTATATGCCACATGACTAGTGACACTTTTCCATCTGCTCCACAACGCAATTGTTCTGCTGGTCCAATAACTGTTATACCAAGACCAGATATAACGACAATTTCATTGATATCAACCCAAACTCAACAGGCCAGATATGGTTATGGTTCAGAAAGTACAACATTAGAAATAAACACCGTTGATGATAGCACCATAGTACAATCATCCGTTGGAGGTATAATTGGTGGTGTGGTAGGTGCTATCTTTCTGGTACTGATAATCACCATTATCATAATTGTAATGTACAAAAAAACTAAACCATCAAATGAGAACACTGCCATGACACCATCTTCCAATCAACAAACCTCATCACCAGCTGACCACACCAATATGGCTTATCAAAGAGATACCGAGCAAGAACCTTATGCTGAACTCAACCAAACCAATGTGTCATCATCATCAACTGATCAGCAGCCACCACCTGATATTGTCCATACATACTTGACAAATCTCCAAACTCCTAACCATGAACATAATTTGCCTACTCCTCAAATTTGTGAAACACTTGCAGGTGGCCACCAATCAGCAGCATCTGACCACATCTACACCAACCAAAAACTGCATGAACTTCATCTTGCTAAGAAGTCAAAATCATCCAGTCCTGACCACCATGATATTGATGACAATAAAGATTCTGTCTATGAAGATGTACATGATTATGAAAACAATTAATATATAGAAATGCATGGATGTGCAAGACCTGCTCCAAACAAGTTTATTTTTCCCCATTGATTACAATAAATTGTATTACAAAATGAGTACTGTGTGTCCACTAAATGTCGTCAGCATAATACATAAGTGTCATCATTCACGGAACTTTCAACATGCAGCACGCGTTTCCTCTTCACATTATCAAAGACTCATTTATTTATAAAATAGCTTATCATGCAATGTATTTTATCTTATGATGATTCTGTACTTTGTTTGTTTTCATGTTTGTTGTGTATTTTGTATCGGCAAGTAACATGTTGTCTTAAATCCTGCGCTCTAAGGCTTGTGCAGGTCACCTCCTTGTATGACTCATGTCTACCATAGGGGTAAGTGTTATGGATTTCAAATGGAATAGCCCAAAAGTCAGCCTACAGAACAATGGCTGGCCCTTGAGCAACTCAGAAATGTACAGTAAATATAGCAAACCAAGGCACGGTTCAAGTGGAATCGCCCAATAGGCAGCCCACAGAACAATGGCTGGCCCTTGAGCAACTCAGAAATGTACAGTAAATATAGCAAACCAAGGCACGGTTCAATTGGAATGGCCCAATAGGCAGCCTACAGAACAATGGCTGGCCCTTGAGCAACTCAGAAATGTACAGTAAATATAGCAAACCAAGGCACGGTTCAATTGGAATGGCCCAAAAGTCAGCCTACAGAACAATGGCTGGCCCTTGAGCAACTCAGAAATGTACAGTAAATATAGCAAACCAAGGCACGGTTCAATTGGAATGGCCCAATAGGCAGCCCACAGAACAATGGCTGGCCCTTGAGCAACTCAGAAATGTACAGTAAATATAGCAAACCAAGGCACGGTTCAATTGGAATGGCCCAATAGGCAGCCCACAGAACAATGGCTGGCCCTTGAGCAACTCAGAAATGTACAGTAAATATAGCAAACCAAGGCACGGTTCAAATGGAATGGCCCAATAGGCAGCCCATAGAACAATGGTTGGCCCTTAAGCAACTCAGAAATGTACAGTAAATATAGCAAACCAAGGCACGTTTCAATTGGAATGGCCCAATACGCAGCCCATAGAACAATGGTTGGCCCTTAAGCAACTCAGAAATGTACAGTAAATATAGCAAACCAAGGCACGTTTCAATTGGAATGGCCCAACAGGCAGCCCATAGAACAATGGTTGGCCCTTAAGCAACTCAGAAATGTACAGTAAATATAGCATACCAAGGCACGTTTCAATTGGAATGGTCCAATAGGCAGCCCATAGAACAATGGTTGGCCCTTAAGCAACTCAGAAATGTACAGTAAATATAGCAAACCAAGGCACGTTTCAATTGGAATGGCCCAATAGGCAGCCCATAGAACAATGGTTGGCCCTTAAGCAGCTCAGAAATGTACAGTAAATATAGCAAACCAAGGCATGTTTCAATTGGAATGGCCCAATAGGCAGCCCATTGAACAATGGTTGGCCCTTAAGCAACTCAGAAATGTACAGTAAATATAGCAAACCAAGGCACGTTTCAATTGGAATGGTCCAATAGGCAGCCCATAGAACAATGGTTGGCCCTTAAGATTTCACATCACCAAATAATGTCTCTTGTGGGATTCCGTCCTGATCTGCGGTGTTTTTACATTTCGGTAAAAGTTAACCAACTATAAATCAATATTAAAAACCAAAAAAATTTTGCAGATTTTGGGAAAAATTTGTGCCAGGTAATAAATGTAGGCTTGAATCTAAGCATCTACCAAGATTGGAAAAGATTCTGGGCTTTTATTCAGATTTTTCATGTATTTCTTAAACCGGCTGCTTCTAGGTAAAATCACAAGTGCTTCTATTTTGAAAATTGGATGAAAAAAGTGTATTGCATTCGTGGTCCGGTAGCTCGAAAATTCAATGGTCACCAATATATTTAATTTAGTTTGTTTACTTGCTTGTATGTTTGTCAGTCAGGAAAACATCACTTTGAAAAATTGAGTCGCTTCGTATGGTAGGTAGAGCCATTTGAATAGAGGCCATTTTGTACACAAAGTATAGGGAAATTTATTACTATTGTGCACCCTCAAGCGAGAGTACGTGTGTGAGCCTATACGGAAGACGCTTTGATTCAGCAAAGTTAGACCTGTGCCAAACAAGTTTTGATTAGCATTTGCATATTGACTGATGAGGTGTTTTTGATTGTAATTCATATAATTTATAGCTAAAATTGCAGAAAAAAGCAACATTTAGGCCTACTAGGCTATCAGTGCTAAGGTGAGTTATGGCCCAAATTGGAGACTTGGAGAAATATCAGTATAGAGGCACTGTTAGGTCAATGCATGAACAGGTAAGCTTACCTTTTGTGGGTGTGTGTGTGTAGGGTAGGCTAAGCTTAATTATGACAGGCAGCCAAATTGGAGATGGAGAAAACATCGGTATGGTGGCACTGTTATGTAACTGCCTGGATTGGGGGGTGGCTAGGCTAAGCTTATGATTTCACCAACATGATCAAAGACCCATGTAATTCAACACTTGTATAATTCATGCATTTGCCTTTGTGGTCATGTTTTCCCTGCTGCTTCTGTCATATCTGTGTGTCTGTCTTGCTGTCTGTCATAAGTTTAGCCTGCCTACCCCCCCCCCCCCCTTCTACACACACATAAGGTAAGTTTACCTGATCCAAGGCCCGTGTCATGAGCTCCAGCAGCCTTTATGTTTGTTTGTTTGTGTGCATTACCAAATTAACTTCATGTCTCAGACATTATAGGCCTACAGATTGGGATCAACATTGTCAAAATAAATTGATTTTAATTTGTTCCATTACATGTGCTATCTACAGTAGATAGCACATTATTTGAATTTGGCGCCAAGTTGAATTTGGCCCCAAAAATGTCAACTTGTGATCGGTCACTCAAAGTGAAGTTATATAATGTTAATTAGTATTAAAACTCTTAGGAAATTATAAAATCAAACATCTTGAGGTCCGTGAAGATTTCACATCACCAAATAATGTCTCTTGTGGGATTCCGTCCTGATCTGCGGTGTTTTTACATTTCGGTAAAAGTTAACCAACTATAAATCAATAAAAAAAAAAAAAAAAAAATTTTGCAGATTTTGGGAAAAATTTGTGCCAGGTAATAAATGTAGGCTTGAATCTAAGCATCTACCAAGATTGGAAAAGATTCTGGGCTTTTATTCAGATTTTTCATGTATTTCTTAAACCGGCTGCTTCTAGGTAAAATCACAAGTGCTTCTATTTTGAAAATTGGGTGAAAAAAGTGTATTGCATTCGTGGTCCGGTAGCTCGAAAATTCAATGGTCACCAATATATTTAATTTAGTTTGTTTACTTGCTTGTATGTTTGTCAGTCAGGAAAACATCACTTTGAAAAATTGAGTCGCTTCGTAAGGTAGGTAGAGCCATTTGAATAGAGGCCATTTTGTACACAAAGTATAGGGAAATTTATTACTATTGTGCACCCTCAAGCAACTCAGAAATGTACAGTAAATATAGCAAACCAAGGCACGTTTCAATTGGAATGGCCCAATAGGCAGCCCATAGAACAATGGTTGGCCCTTAAGCAGCTCAGAAATGTACAGTAAATATAGCAAACCAAGGCACGTTTCAAATGGAATGGCCCAATAGGCAGCCCATAGAACAATGGTTGGCCCTTAAGCAGCTCAGAAATGTACAGTAAATATAGCAAACCAAGGCACGTTTCAATTGGAATGGCCCAATAGGCAGCCCATAGAACAATGGTTGGCCCTTAAGCAGCTCAGAAATGTACAGTAAATATAGCAAACCAAGGCACGTTTCAATTGGAATGGTCCAATAGGCAGCCCATAGAACAATGGTTGGCCCTTAAGCAACTCAGAAATGTACAGTAAATATAGCAAACCAAGGCACGTTTCAAATGGAATGGCCCAATAGGCAGCCCATAGAACAATGGTTGGCCCTTAAGCAGCTCAGAAATGTACAGTAAATATAGCAAACCAAGGCATGTTTCAAATGGAATGGCCCAATAGGCAGCCCATAGAACAATGGTTGGCCCTTAAGCAGCTCAGAAATGTACAGTAAATATAGCAAACCAAGGCACGGTTCAAATGGAATGGCCCAATAGGCAGCCCATAGAACAATGGTTGGTCCTTAAGCAGCTCAGAAATGTACAGTAAATATAGCAAACCAAGGCACGTTTCAAATGGAATGGCCCAATAGGCAGCCCATAGAACAATGGTTGGCCCTTAAGCAGCTCAGAAATGTACAGTAAATATAGCAAACCAATGCACGTTTCAATTGGAATGACCCAATAGGCAGCCCATAGAACAATGGTTGGCCCTTAAGCAGCTCAGAAATGTACAGTAAATATAGCAAACCAAGGCACGTTTCAATTGGAATGACCCAATATAGGCAGCCTAATAGTAGGCCCTTGAGCAGCTGAGAAATGTATAAAGTAAATATAGCAAACCAAGGCATGGTGATCTTTTAACAGAGATCTTTTAGATGTATTTGGCCCTTTGCGACACACAATCAAATATCACTTGAGAACTCCTGGTTTAGAACAAAAAAACTATGAAAATAATTAAGTTAGAAAAGACCCCCCTTCTATCCCATCATACCCCCTATTATGATAATTGTGACATAACCCTAATCCCCAGCTTATGCATGGTTCTACTTAAAGTTAACAAAAGTATACTACACAGATATATCTGGGAGATATATTTAGAGAGGGTCCAATCAAGAGCCTCATCCCCATGCTCTTTTACACCAACAAACTAAATGGAGAATTAGGTATCAGTGGAAATTTATTTTGTTCTCAAATGACCATTGAAAGATGTTACGTTTTGAATTTGTAATGCGCAATGTGGCTAAAGTTGGTTAAATCACATTTTGGCTCTTATATTAAAATGGATTGAAACTCCATTGGTATGGAGTAGCTGCCAAGGTCATTCAACATAGTGAAATCATCAGGGTAAAATTGAACAAATCTTTCTTACATTACTTTCAAGATGTCTGAAACTGGATTCTGTTTTTCAGAATAAAATACTGTGTCTGCCATGCTATGACTGGCCCTACTCAAGTGCCCGCCAAAATAATGTACAATGGTAGCAGAGATGCCACTGGGTTATGACAAAAAATCTGAATTTCTTGAACGAGGGAGCTGAAGCGATCAAGTCTCGCCCCCACGGCAGGGGTCCAGGGGCCGCTTAAGGGCCCCTGGTGGGGTCCAGGGGCAATGTCCCGGTGGGGGTCGAGGGGTGAAGCCCCCAAGCCAGAGGGTTTCTACACATTTTACACTGCAGGAGACACCATTTCTGAGGGTAAAATTACATTCAAATGGATTAAAAAATAAAGTTATTTTGAGAAAACAAGCCTAGATAGCAGTATTGAAGACTATCTATTATACATGTAATATTCTTCAAGGCTTGTTTTCTCAAAATTATACCATAAAATATGCAAATTAGGTACCTAAGCCCAGGCAATTTTAGCAGAATTAGCACCCCAAAAGGCCATTTTTAACATAAAAACCAGTTTTAGACTTTTTTTTTTTTTTTTTTTTCCTTCATCCCAAAAAAGTGGTTTTAAATGTTCAGTTTCCTATACTTTTGTACATGAGAGACATTTTCCAAAGTATTTTTTTGGCCTAATAACATGGCTTACATGGCTGAAATGGATATATATAATGCGGAATATAAAAACGATGATTCATCAAATTTTTGACCCCACCCTATTTTTTTGTTAACTTTTCAAAAAATATTTTTGGCCAAAAAAGCAAGTTATATGCCCTAAATTACTTGTTATTTAATGTTGGAAACCATAGAAATACTGTTACTTAAAAATTGCCAATTTATGTTTACAAAGTTGGATAAAGTTGTACATTTTAATTACTTTTACTTCTACTGAACAGCTAGCAATGTATACTAATTCAATGTGTTCCTGACTGTGTCATAGAAGCAAAAGTAATCAAAATGTACAACTTTATCCAACTTTGTAAAATAAAATTGGCAATTTTTTTTTTGAAGTAGCAGTATTTCTATGGTTTCCAACCTTGAATAACAAGTAATTTAGGGCCTATAACTTTTTTGCAAAAATATTTTTTGAAAATTAAAAAAAAAAAAAAAAAAAAAAAAAAAAAAAAAAAATTTTTTTTTTTTTTAGAAAATCTGATTTTTTGGAAAAATACAAAAAATCGGAATTCGATTTAAATCGGAAGAGTGGCATCTCTGTGGTAGTGAACCTTGTGTCATGTTGCATTTAAATGTCATTTAAACAGCTTGCTCAGGAATGTGTGGCACGTGGGCTACATGTAACCTTTTTGGGGACACCTGGTGTATTTAACATATTTGTTTTAACTCAAAATTAACTTTTAATGAAAAGTAGCAATATCAAATAAAACATATTCACTGATTATGTGCATGTGACTCATGTGTAGCTTTTTATATGTGTTACTTTTGGTGAAGTATTTACAATGATTGATCAATTTCTGCCATACCAATACTCACCCAAAACTTTCATTTTAGTCTTGTATCTTTACACTTGCAACTCGTACATTTGGAATATGATATAATATACTTTACATAATTATATGGATTGACTTGATCTCGTAAATACACCTTTTATTTTCACTAAAAATAATAAATTTGTAATGAAGAAAGTAGCTAAGTGCCAAGTGGTTAAGGCACAGGTCTTGTAAACCTGAGATCCTGGGTTCAATTCCCGGGCAGGATCACTTTTTCTGCTTAGCTCCTTTATTATTTGTGATGGCAAACCTGGTGAAAACTTATGTTTATTTATATAATTCCCTTCGATAATGCCATTATTTTTCCAGTAGTGATAGAAAATAAAACATATTTACTGAATATGCACACTTGACCCTGTATTATTTTAATTGCATGCATGACCAAATTTAATGTCACTATACCTGAGAAATATAAGCAAACCTAATAAGGAAGTTACATTTGCATTGAAACATCTCAGCATGAAAATGGCGGTATTACTACTTCGGTTTATGATTTTGTTGACTTGTATTCATTATAGTATATCACAGGCATCAACAAGTACATGGGTCACACCTACTACAGAGTTAGGACCAGTTGTTTATGTGTTCTGTTATTCTACTGGTGCTACTATTTCCTCATACACATGGAGATTTGATGGTGTAAGCATTTATTATGATACCCTTCGTGACAGGTTGATTGGTGTTGATCCAACAAGGTACACTTTAACCATAAACCCTGAAAACAACAGAGTCAATGGTGTAACTGTAGGAGATGTACCAAATAATGGACAAGGAAGCTTGCTGCAGATAAGAAATGCACTCAAACAAGATGCTGGTGTGTATACATGTAGAATTCCAATTATGGTAGGAAATAACCCTTCATTTTCCAATGATGGTGTTACAGTCATCATAGATCAGTTCCTTCCACCTCCTGGTTATCCAAACTGCACCATAGATCCATCTACTACCTTGGTAGAAAAAACTAATGTCACATTTATATGTAATTCTGGAGAAGCATCACCACCTATGAACTTGACACTAGTTCTTCAGAAGCAAGATGGATCATATATTGAATTGGGAAACACAAATATTACAAAACAAGTTACCATGGATTATAATAACGCAATGTTTATTTGCTACATGACAAGTGAAACATTTCCAAATGCTACACAACGCAATTGTTCTGCTGGTCCAATCATAATTTCACAAGCACCAACTACCAAGTCATCACTGCCAATAGAAACATTGCCTCCTGATCCAGACAGTGAGGATGTAGTAACAGGAACATATGGCATGACAAAGGAAAAGACATTCACAGATACCAACAACCCTCTGGAACGATCATCATCTGTTCCAGCAATAATTGGTGGCATTGTAGGTGCGATCATTCTTATACTGATAGGCGTTATCATCTTTATTATCAAATATACCAGATCTAAACCATCTGATGAGAACATCACCAAGACACCAACTTCCAACCAACAAGTCTCATCATCAGCTGATCACACCTATATGGCATATCAAAAAGGCACAGAGCAAGAACCTTACGCGGAACTCAACCAAACCAACACATCACTGGCAACCAATCAGCAATCTAATTTGTCTACTCCTCAAAAGGAAATGCTTGCAGGTGGCCACCAATCACCACCATCTGAACACATCTACACCAACCAAAAACTGCATGAACTTCATCTTGCTAGGAAGTTAAATTCAACTGCAAAGTCATCAAGTCCGGACTACCAAGATAATAATGGCAATAAAGATTCTGAATATGAAGATGTGCATGATTATGAAAACAATTAATATACAAATGCATGTATGTATGCAAATCAGTGACTGCACCCCATTCCAGAAAAATACAGCACAAATTGTTTTAGATTAAAAAGATTTGATCAACTTTTGCCAAATGAAATACAGCTCAATCCTAATATTTTGTTTTGTTCGAACTGGCAATAAAAGTTAAATTTCACTATTTGGCTAACTTTACGAATTAAGGGCCAAGAATGTGCATTTTACAGTGTTTTTTTACATGGTGCGACAATCAAGACTAAAGACTTGAACAAAGTATAATTTCAATTTATGCATTATAATTTTTGAAAAGGGATGTTTCATTCTTTTAACCATTCAAATTAAAGTAATACAAAAATGTGAAAATTAGAGCACAAGTGCGACATAATCAAGATTTTGAATGCTTAGACTGTTCCAAGTCTTTGATTTTTATGACTTGATAATGATTGTCAGAAAACATGTCAAAAATGCATGTTTTCAGCTCCATGTTTCAATGTATATTGATTTTTTTATATTATGGAAATAAAGATAAAGATTAAGGTTATACAAAGAAACGTATAAAAAGCGTATAAAAGACGTATAAAGTTGTTCTCTAAAACAGAGTTTTCTCAGTAATCAAATATCGCAGCAAGTGAAATGTTGGTGCATTGGATGTAGCTTAACATTTTTCTTGTGGGTTTATACAATTTTTTCGTTCAAAGCCGTTTTACGCACCATGTTCACAAGATCAAAAACGCGTTCCATGACAATGTGCGCCTCGTATAAAACCACGCCGAGTGATTGTTTTCTTCTTTTTTGCATTGTACTACAAATTGATTAAAGAAATAATGTTGCCATGGGGAAGAACCAAATACAGTACCGATTAAATTTTAAAAGCCCGTTTTTGGGGAACATTTTCGAGAATCTTGCCTGAGAAAAAACTGTTTTGTGAAATTATCGATATCTTGATTACGGGACGTTAATTTGGACATCTGAATACCTACATTATTTCCTCAACATTCTGCCAATTGCTATCCCATTTGATTTTCACTCAAAATTGAAGCTAGTATTGCAAAAAACAAGGTTTTTCCTCCATCAGTTCGTTCAAAATTTCAGCGCCGACATGCTTGTTTATTCTAAGAGCCATTGTGCGGACGCGATTGTAATCAAGTAATTGCGTCATATTAAAGTAATATATCCGCTTCGAGAACAAACAATTGCGTAAGCTGATGTATGGCCGAGTGGATAGAGCGTTAGACTGGGAATCTGTTGTGAACTTTTTGTGGGTTCGAGTCCCGTGAGGCTGAATTTCCTTTTTTCTCTTTTCTCATTTTTACTTTCTTTCTTTCCTCTTTTCTTTCTCCGGGGGGGATTTGGGGGTGGGGGGGTAGGAGTAACAAATTATTCATGACGATGCGTGAGATTTGACTCATTTTGCGTGAGATTTACTGCCTAGGCGTGAGATTATACTAGATTGGCGTGAGACTGTGAGAAAGTGACCAAATGCGTGAGACTCACGGCCAATGCGTGAGAGTTGACAGCCCTGATGACACCCCCCCCCCCACCGACTCACGAGCTCCGGGCACGAGCTGAGCCAAGTTTCATGTATTGACCGTGGATCGATATTCTATTGTAAGTATAGGCCTATGTCCCAGTGTACACGCTTGTTCATTTTCTGCATGGCCGTTTCTGTTATGAACTTACGCCCCTCTGATATCAAGCGCATGAAAAACTCTCGGCTAACCTTAATTCATATAATCAAGTCTAAAGGATATCATAATATACATTTCACTCTGTACATATTTAATATAGATTTGTTTGTTTGGGTAAAATTTTTAGTTTATATATAATTTGGAAAATGTTTTGATTATTGATGTGAAAATCATGTGTGAATAAATTAATTGAATAAAAAAAAACCAACTTGATTTTGAAGAAAATTAGTTTGTACTGTAAATAGTGAATTATGCACTTTTTAAATAGTGAAGACACAAACACCCACACCCAAACCTACCACGCTAATACCCATAAACCCTAAAAGTGGGGTGGGGTATTGACCTACCCATGATGTTCATTTGCATCTAGATTAAACATTTAAATGTCATTTTGGTCACTATTTGGACAGCCTTCAGAATCAAACAGTTGACATAGCATCCAAAACCCATTCCTAAATGCAAGCAATTTCTCGGGAAGGGGGGAGAACAGTCTACATTTTGGAAAATCTGAACCCCAGCAAAAAAAAAACCCTACGTTCACACATACAACAAAATACTTATTTTCCTTTTACTGAAAAAAATAACAAAGCAAGAAAGTATTTGTAAAAAATACATTAAAATTGCCTCTTTCAGTGGCATACATCTGATATACATATAGCACCAAAAAGTTCATTTTGATACACTTTACATACACTAAAAAACTGCAAAGTCCAATTTGATACAATTTTGATACACCACAAGCATGGCTAAAATTAACTAAGTTCAAATTCGATACACTTTTGATACATTTTTGATACAGTTAGGTGGTATTTGATACAGTTTTGATACCCTATATTTTCAGTTGATACATTTTCAATACACCCTTTGTATATCAAAACTGTATCAAATTGCCATTTGATACAGTTTCAATACACTTTGATACACTTCTTGCTGTATAGAATTTCTGCTAGGGTTTGTAAGGTTTATTTGTGTTAGATTTTAATAACCAGTCTCCAAATTTGATGGCTCCAGAAACTTTCAAAATGCAGCTCCATACCTTTGGAAAAATATTCCATTCTCATCTGACTAGTCTTTGTCAAAGACTGACTCGAGATAGTGTTGGGCTCTTGATCAAGGGGGGGGTGAGCGTCGAAGCTGCGATGAGCCGCGAAGAGGCGAGTACGAGCCGCGAGTCCACTATGGCTTCCGAGAGTTTGTGGTTCCCAGTAGTTTCTCTCCCTTTGGATAATATAGGTACACGGTCTGTAACACATACTACATTATAAGAATTATTTTATAGTTTGTTAAGGATTGTTTTCCAAGTGGACATATTATGATAATTATAACTGTCGGTTGTAACACCTGACAATATTGCATGTTTTAAGAGCATTTGAACTTGTTTAACATGCTTAAGCGACACAAAAGTCACGGTGTATTGGATGTTTTTATTAACCCAATAATTTTGTATTTCAAACAAAGATGACAAGCCTATATGCACGGGATTTTAATGATTTTTGTAAAGTAACTGTTTTAAATAACATGTCACTCTTCACCTGGCTCATAGCCTCATAGGCCTACTCTGCGGACGTAATAGCACTATCTCTTAAAGCGTTTTTAAAAGACATAAAGGCATTTTATTAATTTCGTATTTCAAGCGTTAATTCCTGCTGTATATAGAACTACTTAACTTGCATTCAATGCGTATTAGTAAACAGTAATAAAATCAAAATCAAAACCAATCAAGTTGTGTTTTTATTTCTAAGCTGGGCATACTTTAAGCAAAACAGTTGCGAAGTAAATCTAGCAAGACCGAAATTAGAAGCTTTGTACAAAGTCAAACCAAATAAGGGGCCCCGCCATAGCGGGCGCCCCCAAAAAATCAAACCTATTTACAGAATATGCATACTTGACCCTGTACAACATTTTATTTTAATTGCATGCATGACCAAATCAAAGTTTAGATACCTTGAGAAATATAACCAACCTAATAAGGAAGTTAAAATTGAAACTAGAGCGGTTCTCGGCTTTCGCGGTTCTCGGCATTCGCGGTTCTCGGTAGTGTGGGTTGGTCCGTATGTGACGTTTCTGTTCAGAACCTTGTGTGACCCTTCCCCCAGAAAAAAAAATCATCCGCCACCACTGCTTATAACAAGGGCCTTGTAAATGCAACTGGTGAGACAGAGCCTCGAATGACGTTTGTGTTTTCAGTCTGATTTCAGTTCCCTAACAGGTACAAAGTTTACGCATTATCATTAGGCCTACCAAGTATTGTATGTCCTATAATCTCTTATGTATGACATGGATCTTTACCATGATTGTGCAAGCCAAAAAATATCATTTCAATACCCCAAACATGCGTTAAAAAAGACCATGTTTTACACATGCAACCTCAAGTTTAGACATATAATTTAATTTTCCCTAAACCCTCATGCACGGGAAAAATCATGCCGCCACCATTGGTTATGACAAGGGCCTTTTAGGGTGCACAACAGTAAATAACCACCACTGACTTTCTGTACAGACAGGGGCCGGGAAAACAACTCAGTTCTTCAAAAGTTCCCCTTTCTGCAAGCAGAAGGTCAGATGACGACATCCATTGTAAAAATTAATATATGGATTTCAGGATTTTTTTTTCCAGAAATATTGTAAAAAGTTCAACCTATAACCCATACAGCTAACGCCACCTCACAAACAGCTTGGTGTTTCTGAAATGTAACACATTTTGAAAGTCGTCATAAAAAGTCGGATCCTGCTAAATTTACACAGACAATCTAATTTACAGGCCTAAATGATGATTAAATATGAATCAGGGCCTAATAGTTGCCTTTTAAGCCTTTTCTAATGTATTACATTAAGTCATATTGCACATTTCCTCGTTTCAAATACTGTTTTTTTCCCTTCTTGGGTGTAGCTAGACTTCTCCGTACTCCACTTGCCAATTGTGCTTCTGGCTATTGCATTTAAGCTTAAAACTCTGATTATTATTTGTGCACAATTGATAGATTTTCACATCTAATCTTTTCAGTCACCGTACGCCCTCTGTTTGTTAGCTTCCCAAGTGGACTACTGACTTTGGATTGCGGAAAACTTTTTAACACGGGATTCTATGGAGAGTTAGGCCAATTTCTGGCCTAACTAAAATTGGTCATGATGTAATGCATCTTTAAATGAATCTGGCTTGTGATTGGTCCCCAGATATCGTTATTGATTGAACAAATTCATCAGGATCGGTAGAGTAAACTAGTAAACCAGAGTTCGTAGTATCTGATCCAAGAAAATGCACTTACTGTGTATGCGTTTCAACAACCACTGTTGTCTTTGTCAACACTTGATGAGGAGTGACTGCAATCTACTGACAACCAACGCTAGAGGGATATGTAAAATCAGGCGGTTTTTGGCGATTTTAGCCATTAAGCCCCCCACCGCATAAATCTGAAAGCCCTCTGAGCCCCCTCCTGGAGACGCTTATTGCAAAATCAATGGAGAGAAACTATACTACCTTGTTTCTTAATAAAATGTAACGGGTACATCAGGCAACTATGAGAGCCAAAAAGGCCTCAAATTGAGCAAAGAAAGACATTAATTTTCACGTGCATTTCAACCAAGACGCTTCATTAGTGGTGTTCGCCCTTAATGTCATATTATCATGACCGTTTTATTTTGTTTTATGTTAAGGGCTGGGGTATGAACGTTTGGACAGTATTTATTGTGGGACATTAGAGCACATCAGACATATCGAATTGCATTCTGAATACTAAGAATGTCCTGATATCAAATAATTTTGATTTTTTGAAATTCGCAATGTAATACACATTTTATGACAAATCATTAAAATTGATATTTTTGATATATAACAGTCCTCGAAGTAAATTTTATAAATTTAATGATACATTCTTTAAGTATATGTAGCTGGGAGGAAAGGCCGACGATCAATTGAAAATTTTGACCTTTCGTATTGAAGATATGGATTTCCCCAAAAAAAGGTCTTTTGGGAAATAAAATCCATATCTTAAATATGAAAGGTCAAAATTTTCAATTGATCGTCGGCTTTTCCTCCCAGTTACATACACTTTAAGAATATGTCATTAGATTTATAAAATTTACTTCGAGGACTGTTATATATGAAAAATTTGAAAAATATCAAATTTTAATAATTTGTCATAAAATTTGCATTATATCGTGAATTTCAAAAAATGAAAATTATTTGATATGAGAAAGACATTCTTCGTATTCAGAATGCAATTCGATATGTCTGATGTGCTCTCATTTCCCACAAAAATACTGTCGAAACGCTCAAAACGCTCATTCCAGATCCCTTAAGTATATGTCATATTACATGTTTCACATTTGTACGATTTTAAATAATTCTTTATCATGTTTATAGGACATGCTCTGTTATATTTTTATATCCTCTTTTCATTCTTGAAAAGATAGATCATGCTTTTATTTCACCCATTGGGTATTTCTTTATTAATTTGTGTTTATATGGCGATTTCAAGTGGGATAATAACTCCTGGATGACGTAAGCATAATGTTGATAGATTTAAATATCATTATAAATAGGCACTTAATAATAATGATATTGAAATAAATTGATAAATAGATAAATTAATAGATAAATAAATAAAAGATATATAAGCCTAGATAAATAATAAATAAATGATAAACTAGGAGTAAATTGCAAACATTAAATATCTTAGAGCAAATGAGCATTTAATAAGTTTTTGCGACAAATATTTTGCCCTTCTTGTATGCGTTTTATCATTATTTTATCTTTTACTAATTTTTTTGGGACATGCTCGCTTATTTATTTTTTATGTGTTCCTCTTATCATTTGTGAAGTATTTCTTTATTTTTGTTTTAGTACAAGTGATCACTGAGTATGTTTAACTGTGGAAATATCGGTAGATAAGGTGTTTTTTATTTCACCCTTGAGTATTATTTATAAGTGTATCAACATACATTTCACATGTCATGATTTTTCATTGTTTTATTTTAAAGCAATTCTTTATTGGGGTGCATGCTCTCATATATTAGGTGTTTTTTTTTTCATGTTCCTCTTGTCATTCTTGATAGATGGCTGTTTATTTATGTCGCGTGTTAAGTATTTTTTTAATTTTTGGTCGAAGTGTATAATTATCATCACATGCTGTACGCTGTTTATTTATTTCGCCCTCATTTTCTTTACTTTTGTTTTTAGATCTTTAGTTCTTTATTTTTGTTTCTGTGAATATCATCCGAAAAGTAGGCCTTCTGCACATTATGATTTTTCCTTGCTTTATTTAACTCTTTACTGGGGTGCATGCTCTCTACTGGGTTTTTTCATGTTCCTCTTATCATTATTGACAAGATAGCACCTGCTGTACGCTGTTTATTTATTTCGCCCTAAATCATTTCTTTACTTTTGTTTTTAGATTTTGAAGTTGATATCATGATATCACACGCTATGTTTTATACCAACCGCATTGTCTGGTTAAAGACAGTTCTTGTTTTAAATCCTGAATACAATGTCAACATTCAGTTCGTTCACCTCACAATGCGGTGCGATGTTATATAACTGTATATATTGCAGGGTTGCCAAACCCGCGATGTAATAGGCCTAGGTCAATAGGATGAGTTTTGAAGATTTTCCTCGCGACAATTTCCTGTCCTATAGACACCAATTGATGGTTAAGAAAAATATTGCATGACTTCTCAACATTGGCTTTACGCGACTTCTGGTAGTTTTTTATCTCATAGAAACCAACGGTTGATAAAAAAAAATATTAGGCGACTTTTCAATGATTTGACCCAGCGGTTTGCCCTCATTTGTTTGGCAACCGTGGTCTGTGTTAAGTGAATATATTTCGGTAAGAAAATAATTATCATAGACCATGTAGACAGAACGGACAATAGTCATAGGCGCTCTCCTCCATTTTGAGAAATATACTTTTACACACACACTACATTTATAATTAAAATGATCAGCCTTAAAGTTTTACCTTTTAGTGGGTTAAGCCAAACCTAAGTGGATGAAATATAAATCAACACTTCTGGCACTGATTGGTTTCGTAGTTGTTATATGGAATACGAGCTGTCTGTAGCTACAAAATTGTCTGCAAATCGGCTTTTGCCGGGCCTCTCTTTTCGGCGTTTTATCATTAAATTAGGGTCCCGTTCAAATAAAAAATAAACTGGTGTCTAGATGTAATCACAGTTAACACATCAGGAAAATTATAGAATATACAACAACCTAGTTACACCTGTAGACTGCGAACAAACATGCACCTGGCCAGACCTGGCCGTAAAACAAAGTGTTCTCCCTACGGATACCCTTAAGGGTCACACAATTAATACTTGGTTCAGTGGATTTTTAACATTTTCACATTTAAGCAGTAATCATAAAAATGGCGGTGTTAATATTTCAGTGCATGATTTTGTTGACTTGTTTTGATTACAGTGTACCATATGCATCATTAAGTATATGGGTAACAAATGATGCAAGTTCTGGACCAGTTGTTAATGTGTTTTGCATAAATACTAGGATTCCTCCTCATGCTGATTCATACACATGGAAATTTTCTGACACAACACTAGTATCAACTGATATGTTGATTGATGCTGATCCATCAAGGTACAATGTAACTGTTGGAGATGTACCCTATAGAGGATATGGAAGCTTACTACAGATAAGAAATGCACTCAAACAAGACGCTGGTATGTATACATGTAGAGTGCCAATTTTGGTAGGGAACAATCCTTCATACACCAGCAATAGTGTTGAAGTCATCATAAACCAGTACCTCCCACCTCCTGGTTATCCAGAGTGCACCATAGACCCATCTACTGCATTGATTGATAACACTGATGCTACATTTATATGCATTCCTGGAGAGTCATCACCACCTATGAACTTGACACTATTACTTCAGATGCAAAATGGATCATATATTGAACTGGGAAACACAAATGTAACAAAACAAGTTACCACGGATTATAATAACACTGTGTTTATTTGTAACATGACAAGTGAAACATTTCCAACTGCTCCACAACGCATGTGTACTGCCGGTCCAATCATAATTTCACAAGCACCACCAACTACCAAGTCATCAATAGATGACACACCAATAAACACACTTCTCCCTGATCCAGACAGCGAGAATGTAATAACAGAAACATATGGCATGACAAAGGAAAAGACATCCACAGATACCAGCAACCCTTTGGAAAAATCATTGCCTATTGGAGGCATAATTGGTGGTGTAGTAGGCGCTATCCTTCTTGTACTGATAGTTGTAATCATTATCATTATCAAATATACCAGATCTAAACCATCTGATGAGAACATCACCATGACACCAACTTCCAATCAACAAACCTCATCATCAGCTGACCAAACCTATATGGCATATCAAAAAGGTACAGAGCAAGAACCTTACGCGGAACTCAAGCAAAGCAACACATCACCATCAACCAATCAGCAATCTAATTTGTCTACTCCTCAAAAGGAAACACTTGCAGGTGGCCACCAATCACCACCATCTGAACACATCTACACCAACCAAAAACTGCATGAACTTCATCTTGCAAGGAAGTTAAATTCAACAGCAAAGTCATCAAGTCCTGACTACCAGGAAAATAATGGCAACAAAGATTCTGAATATGAGGATGTACATGATTATGTAAACAATTAATATACAAATGCATGTGTGTATGCAAATCAGTGACTGCACCCCATTCCAGAAAAATACAGCACAAATTGTTTTAGATTAAAAAGATTTGATCAACTTTTGCCAAATGAAATACAGCTCAATCCTAATATTTTGTTTTGTTCTATCTGGCAATAAAAGTTAAATTTCACTATTTGGCTAAATTTACGAATTAAGGGTAGACGAGGTATTATTGGTCGAAGCAACCTAAAAATCGATTTGCATTATCTAGATCCATATATTATTAAAAATTTACACCTTGGTGTTTTGCAAAAATTCATTCTACAAATCGTATACTTTGCAAACTTGCTTAATTTATTGTTGTTAATGAGTTATGTGCATTTTACAAAAGTGTTGTTGTTTCAGCCCTCTTTACAACATAACTCAAGAACCGCAACACCTATAAAAATATATCTGTGATATTTTAATTCTTCTACACACTCGCTATGAATTGAGCAATGCAGTTTTGCCAAAGCTCACTACCATTCGTAAGATGCTGTGAACTACCAAATCACAACAGTTTAAAATAATTAATAACCTTAAGGGCCAAGAATGTGCAATTTTACAGTGTTTTTTTACATGGTGCGACAATCAAGACTAAAGACTTGAACAAAGTATAATTTCAATTTATGCATTATAATTTTTGAAAAGGGATGTTTCATTCTTTTAACCATTCAATTAAAGTAATACAAAAGGTGAAAATTAGAGCACAAGTGCGACATAATCAAGATTTTGAATGCTTAGACTTGTTCCAAGTCTTTGATTTTTATGACTTGATAATGATTGTCAGAAAACATGTCAAAAATGCATGTTTTCAGCTCCATGTTTCAATGTATATTGATTTTTTTATATTATGGCAATAAAGATCAAGATTAATTCATATAATCAAGTCTAAAGGATATCATAATATACATTTCATTCTGTACATATTTAATATAGATTTGTTTGTTTGGGTAAATTTTTTAGTTTATATAAAAATATTGTGATTATTGGAAAGATTTTGGTAGGCAAATCCAGTAAAATAGTACTCACTTTCTGAGCTTTCGATGACCGGTTATGTCATCTTGATCACAGATGTCCAGGCTCACTGCACTTCCCGCCATGGGACTTGGTAGTCTCATTCCCACAGGTTCTTGATTGGTTTAGCAGCGAGTCGTAGACGTGATCCAGAGAATACATCCCAATGTCTCGATTCATGGTTTTATTGCCCCTCCTCCTGATCCACATGGCTTCACAGATTTTTCTAGTGAACTGATTTGAGTCTTTGTCAATTATTTTTTGTATTCTCTGGATCACGTCTACGACTCGCTGCTAAACCAATCAAGAACCTGTGGGAATGTGATCTGTGATCAAGATGACATAACCGGTCATCGAAAGCTCAGAAAGTGAGTACTATTTTACTGGATTTGCCTACCAAAATCTTTCCAATCGTATGAAACAATCCTACAAATGAAACTCTTAAATGTTGTGATTATTGATGTGAAAATCATGTGTGAATAAATTAATTGAATAAAAAAAAACCAACTTGATTTTGAAGAAAATTAGTTTGTACTGTAAATAGTGAATTATGCACTTTTTAAATAGTGAAGACACAAACACCCACACCCAAACCTACCACGCTAATACCCATAAACCCACTCAACCCTAAAAGTGGGGTGGGGTATTGACCTACCCATGTTCATTTGCATCTAGATTAAACATTTAAATGTCATTTTGGTCACTATTTGGACAGCCATCAGAGTCAAACAGTTGAAATAGCATCCAAAAATATATTGGTAAATGCAAGCAATTTCTCGGGGGAGAACAGTCTACATTTTGGAAAATCTGAACCCAAGCAAAAAAAACCCTACATTCATGCCTGTGTTTACACATACAACAAAATATTTATTCTCCTTTTACTGAAAAAAAATAACAAAGCAAGAAAGTATTTGTAAAAAATACATTAAAATTGCCTCTTTCAGTGCTCTCACTGATCACCCCATGCTGATATCATGCACCATATGTGACAGATGTGATCCATTCAGGCTAAAGTCGGCAATAACGAAACTGAGATATAGGCAAAAAGTAAGGAGAAAAAACAATAAAAACATAAGAAAATGGACATATCAAAGGTTCATAAGTTAACTTTGCAACAAAGTATTCAAAAGATCAGGGGATTCAACATCAGTAAGTGTAGGTACTTAGCAAGTTAGTATAAATGGTAGTAACTCAATTTTCAATATTTCCGACTTTGGCCTGAATGGATCACACAGAAAACTTTTCTGGGTCACAGATGGGTCACTTGATTCATTTGCAGTAAGTAATTTCATTTCACATGCATAATTAAGTCAAATGACATGCGTACATGGTAACCAAGAGCAGTGACTCACATATAATGAGTCATTGCAATGTTACCCAGTTGCATTGACCCACGTATGGTGAGAAAATACTTTTAATGAGTCAATTGACTCGGTGTAAAAATGTAATGAGTTGGTTCCGATATTTGACCTGCTTGAATGGCAAATGGGTCCAGTCCGAATTTGAAAGCGAGGCTAATTTCCACCATTTTGTTTTGTGTGTTTAATTGGCTCCAGTCGGTGTGTGTGATTACGGACATCAAAATCATCATTTTCTTCAAGAATGTTCTCATTTGTGGTTGTTCAATATCAGCAAGATAGAGCTTTGTGTTATATACAGCTGAACTAATAATAATGCAGTACGCTTCCTCAAGTGGAAACTGAACCGAGTTAAGCTTACTGGAAGCTTACAATGATCATAGTTTACTGTGGTGATATGGGCAGATGTAATTAAACAGGCTAGTGATTGAATAAATAGAAATTCTGGTGTCTACAATCACCACGACCGCATTCATGATAACCAAATATGCAAAACAATAATAGCGGATGATCACGTAATGTGAAAAAATGGGACTTTTTTGACGGAAATGCTGATCCACATAGTAAACGTTTGTCTGCCAGGTGACCCCCTTTACAATTTTGTGAGTCAAATGGCACACTTGAAGTGAGTCAACCAACTCATTTAGTGGGTCAAATGTGTCATTTGACCCACTCAAGGTGTGTCAAGCTGTGACACAATTGATCCATTGTCCACTAAATGAGTTGGTTGACTCACCTCAAGTGTGTCATTTGACTCACTTGACCCACTAAATGAGTTGGTCGACTCACTTCAAGTGTGTCATTTGACTCACATAAATCGTAAAGGGGGTCACCTGGCGGACAAAATGAATACTCACGTAGGTGAGTCACATGACCCACATAAGTTTTGTGTGCATATCGGGTCACATATTTGACCTAATAAGCACCCGGTACCCCTCCCCTAATAAGTATGTTTTGACTTCATATACACTGTATTTTGAATGTTTATGCATGTAAATTCCCATTAGTAACTTTCATTGCATAATACTAATAAGCTACCCCAGGTCCCCCCCAAAATGACTGACTTGTGTCCTGGGATCAAATTAGGTAGGCCTACAGTATAATTATGGTTTCCATGCCAATATTTTGACTTTAAGCTGCAGTAAGTTGGCTATCATTTGATTTATATAGGCATAACTATAATGCATTGTTTTTTCAAGGTCTTTTACATTTCATGAAATATAGAACCGTGATATAGAACAATTATAAATACTATTAGCATTGATCATGCCAACTGTTTGTTCCAATTTCAAGCATGGACAAATACTACACAAAGATTGCCACCCACAATTGCGGCTTCAGTCAAGAAACACAGAATTAACATGGAATTAATCACCTATACCGAAGGTTTGTTGTTTAGGATAGACTTTTGATACAACGTAATATAACTGTGATTATTTGTTGGTAAAATGGTGGTCATAACACTTCGGTATGTTATTATATGGACCCTTTTTGGTTGTACAGAAGCAGAACCAGTACTAAGTCAATGGATTACAAATAGAAGAAATGGACCAGTTGTGAATGTGTTTTGTCAAGCTGATACTTTATCATACACATGGTTATTCTCTCATATGGATCTTCCTATGAATAACAGGTACACTCAACGTGAACAGACTGTAACTGGTCGAGGACATGGAAGCTTGCTCACAATAAAAAATGCACTCAAACAAGATGCTGGTTTATATAGCTGTAGAATTTTGACTAAAGGCGCAAAAGGGGTTTCAAATTACCAAACAGGTAATATCGATGTAATGATAACTCAATATCTTCCACCTCTTACCTACCCAAAATGTACCATAGATTTACATACTACCACCTCGATAGGAAACACTGATGCTACATTTATGTGTATAGCTGGAGAGTCCTCTCCACCTGTTAACTTAAGACTGGTTGTTCAAAGACAAAATGGATCCTATATTGAAATGGGGAACACAAATATAACAAAACAGGTTACCATGGATGATATTAACTCAACATTTGTTTGCTACATGACAAGTGACACATTTCGAACTGCTCCACAACGCATGTGTTCTGCTGGTCCTATTACAGTTTCACAGACACCACGGACTAAGAGCACTGTAACAGAAACATTCACAACTAGTGGTGTGGTTCCAAAGCAATCATCTATCGGCAGCATAATAGGTGGCGTTATTGGTGCTATCTTTCTTGTTCTCATAATCATTGCTTTCATATTTGCAGTTGTACAAAAGAAGAGACAGACTCCATCAGATTCTAGTCAAGTATCTGATAAAGAAAACAGAACTTCATCAGGAAATATTGGTACATTCAGCAGCGATGAGACTTCTTCTAACCAGCGGTGTCCTGCAAATCAAGCATCAAATCAAAGGAACTCTGGTCAAATGTCAGTCTATTATGTAGTGAATAAACCTAATGATCATGATCCAAGCTCTGCAAATGCACAAGGAGATGGTGCATCTGACTTCTCCATGTATTACACAGTAAATAAGGAAAGTGACGATCAAGCTGGTCATCCTGAGAGTTCAGATTCAAAAGGAGCACAAACTGATGGTGACAATGATGATTTCCCTGTGTATGGTAAAGTGAACAAGAGTAAGGTATATAAATCTAATCAGGTTGGTAATAGTGAGATTTCAGGAGCAGAAACCAATGACCATGATGACACTCTGTATGGTAAAGTGAACAAGGGATATGAAAATGTGGAGTATGAAGATCAAGCTGATAATAGAGAGAGTTCAGGATTTGTTGATAATATTATCTACATATCAGCAGGCCCAATGTAAAATGCTTATATTTCTACAAGATATAAATCATCTCGCTTCAGGTTTTTAGAATCATACCCACTACGTACTACAATCTTGGAAAAAAGTCTTGGAACACTTTTGTGTTAAGAACGAAAAACTGACACCCTGTCTTCCCCCTGCAATGCTGGCAAATGCCAATGTCTTCAGCAGTTTTTCAAAGTGTTCCAACATTGCTTGATGGGGAGAGGATCATTGTTGTAGATGTCATGTTTGTTCATAAACAAAATACACATCATTTCCATGATCATTGCAAATTCTGCACGCAATTACGACAATGTGTACCAAGTATTCCAAGTAATTTCTTCCAAGATTGTAGGTGGAAATAGAGCATGTTTCTAAATTCTAGGATTATGCTAAGAAGTACACCTGCAAAAGTGCAAATACCTGCTGGAAGGAGTGCTACCACATAATTTCCGCTCAAAAGTCCTGAAACTGAACAAAAAAGACATGAATTTTGGATAAAAATCACCTTAACATGCTTCAAATGAATAGAAATTTTTACTCACACATAGCCTAAAAAGTGGCATCTCTGCTGGAAGTGTGTTTCTACTGCAATACATATGGTGGAATTATTGGTTGGTAAAAGAAGGAAATGTCTGAGGAAAGATGTCTCTCACTTGTTGTTATTATTTACCTTTTTCTATACTATAGGCTAATGGTGAAATTTAATATAGAAAATGATAACTGCAAAATAATTATTGCAGTAAATGAATACTGATGCCCACATTATGTTTGTGTGATTTCATTTTGAATTTTCAAGTTAGGTTGAATATAATAATCATTTACAAAATGGGTATTTGAACAATAAAACACATCAATGATTTGAATGACCATGAAAGTTCATATGTGTTGGTAATCAAATAAATGAAGAATTGAACTTCTGTTCACAACACATAAAGTTGCTCACCTGAAATTTTTGGTTGCTTTAGACTACAACCTTCCTCAGCAGAATGATCCAGTTCATTGATTGATTTGATCACTTTTAACTTGTGACATGGATCGTTGAAGAAGGTTGTAATCTTAACTAACATTTTCAGGTGAGCAACTTTGTGTTGTGAATAATAGTTCAATTCTTCATTTATTTGAGAATTTGAATGGTAAATCAGCCCATATCTCAAAGAAACTTACTTTGGTGACATTTGTCTCCATTTTGCTTGATTGGGTCATAAATGATACATGCAGCTCATTTGTCACTCAAGCAAACTAATACATTAAAATAAAGGCTCTGTTAGTGATTCCAGCAAAAAAGTGTCAAATTTGTAGAAAAAGCTGAAAAGTGAAGGATTTTTTTTTCATATGAAAAATTGATAAATATAAAGCTCCATTCAATTGCATGTAGCTACAAGAATCCGTATGGACAAACTCCTCAAAGATTAACCAACATTTTACTCTCATCATGTTATGTTAAGTTTTATCCCTTGCAGTCTATGTGAGCGCACCCATTCCCTTTACAAAAGTGTAAAAATGTGATTTTTGATGAGTTTATTTTTCATTTTTTGATTTACCAAATCACTAAAAGTACCTTTAATATTTAAAGGTTAGTTTTACATCAAAAGTATACTTTTTTTTCAAATCATAAAATGAACAAAATATCTGCATTTAATATGGGCCTTCATTATATTCAGTTCAATATGAACAATTTTGGCAAATTATCAAAAATATTGCTAACTTCAAAGATCACACAATTAAGGGAACACTAATTAATGCACCAATGTACATGTACTTAAATATGCAAGGCCGAATATTGCTCAAGTTAAAAAATATACATTATACATATATCAATTTTTCAATGTCCTGTCATCTTTGAAATACAATAGTTGGTCATTGAACCGTGTCAAAAATGAAATAAAAATTTCAAGTTGAATATTCTATATTCGGTTTAAATTTTGATATTTCAAGAACCATATTTGCAATATATTATTTACTTTATATTTAAGTACAATGTACACTGACTTTCATTCTTTCAAAATAAAATATTTAATTTTCACTCAAAATATACTTTTTTTCTATAAAGAAATTAGCAATAAAAATAAAACATATTCACCAAGTACGTACACTTGACTCCTGTTATGTACACCTTGCATTCATTACTTGCATGCATGACCAAATATTAAGGTCAACTTAACCAGTCCACAATAATAAGGAAGTTAAAATGGAAAATATATAATAAACACTTGGTTTGTGGATATTTTGCATTTACATTGAAACATTCTAGCATTGCAGATCATGATAATGGCAGCGTTAACACTTCTGTGTATGATTTTGTTGACTTGTTTTGATTATAGTGTATCAACAGCATCAGTAAGCACATGGGTCACAAATACTACAGAGTTGGGACCAGTTGTTTATGTGTTCTGTTATTCTACTGGTACTACTAGTCCTTCCATATATCAATGGTTAATTGATGGTGCAAAAATTTCCGCTAATAATAGGTTGATGGATGTTGATCCTACAAGGTACACTTTAACCATAAACCCTGAAAACAACAGGGTCAATGGTGTAACTGTAGGAGATGTACCCAATGATGGACATGGAAGCTTACTACAGATTAGAAATGCACTCAAACAAGATGCTGGTGTGTATACATGTAGATTTTCATTTACGGTAGGAAACAACCCTTCATATTCCAATGGTGCTACTACAGTCATCATAGATCAGTACCTTCCACCTGCTGGTTATCCAGAGTGCACCATAGACCCATCTACTACCTTGATTGCAAATACTGATGCTACATTTAGCTGTGCTCCTGGAGAAGCATCGCCACCTATGAACTTGACATTAGTTCTTCAGCAGCAAGATGGATCATATATTGAACTAGGAAATACAAATGTAACAAAACAAGTTACCATGAATTATAATAACACACAGTTTATTTGTAACATGTCAAGCGAAACATTCCCAACTGCCCCACAACGCAGTTGTTCTGCTGGTCCAATCATAATTTCACAAGCACCACCAACTACTAAGTCATCACAGCCAGTAAACACGCTGCCTCCTACTGATCCAGACAATGAGAATAGCACATTCACAGATACCACCATCACTTCGGAACAATCACCATCTGTTGGAGGCATAATTGGTGGCATTGTAGGTGTTATCATTCCTGTACTGATAATCATCATAATTGTCATTGCAGTTCGAAAGAAGAAACATGGATCTCAAGACTCTACTAATAACAGTCCAAAACCTAGACCAGAAAATGTGTATTCACCAGAAATCATCGGTAACTCAGAAAATAATGCAGCTTCATCTAACCAATCACAGTCAGCTAATCAAGGATCCAACCAAGATAACTCTGAGGAAATCCCGTTCTATGGAGTAGTGAATGAGAGCAATAATCCTGGCACAAGCTCTGCAAGTTCTCACGGAGTAGACAATCATGACCAAGATGATGAATCGGACATTCCGGTGTACGGTAAAGTAGACAAAGGAAATAAATCTACTGAGGCTGATAATCAAGGGAGTTCACAAGGAGCAGAAACCAATGACAGTGATGAGGAATTTCCTGTGTATGGTAAAGTGAACAAGGGGTATAAAACTACTGAGGGAAAGGCTCAAGCTGATGGTAGACACAGTTCAGGATTTGTTGACAATATCATCTATACACCAGCAGGGCCAAAGTGAACCAAAGCACAGGATCTATGACCAAAGTAATGTTAAATTTCTCTATTTAAAATTACCCAGCATCTACATGTTGCAGGGCCGTAGCAAGCGGGGCGGTCGGGGATGCCATGGCCGCCCCACTTTTTGAGAAATTTGTTATTTTTTTCTTTATATCTTTATTTCAATTTGGGCATATATTTGTAATTTGGCCGCCCCACATTTGTGATGGCCGCCCACATTTTTCAACCTTGCTACAGCCCTGACATGTTGTAGTAATAAACTGGATTTGAACCAGTGAACTCTGAATTGTAAGCCCAGTACTGTATATCTTCTGAACTATATCCAGTGGGGGGGGGGACACTTGTATTCCGAGGCGGATATCATGCGCATGTATGGACTTTTAAAAACAGACCTTTTAAAACAGTACTAAACTAACTTTGCCATTTGTCTATGTGTTGGTTTCATTTTACTACTCTAAATTTGCCTTTTTTAATGTTTCATGTTCGAGGTCCTGACAAAAATAAGCTTTTTCCCTGATCATAAAACAGTTTTTGTGTGTACTATGCTTGACTGTGAAAAACTACCCTTTTTACGTTTTTTTTTTGCATGAGCATGATATCTACCTTGAACCTTGGAATACAAGTGCCTCCCCCCCGCGATATCCAGACAATGTCATAAACCATCCAGTGCACAATCAATTATATTGGTACAATGTAATACAGTGCATGCAATAAACAGAACGGTATTGAAATGGTACCATGTTGGGGGACAGTTCTAAGGTGACAGAGGGATAGGTCTCTAGTTCGATTCCACAACCATTCATACATATCACAGCCGGATTACACATTAAGTTATAGATGAAAAACTGTACACTTAGAAGAAGAATGTGATGGTTATGATCAGGGTTCACAGTTTATCGCGTTTTCGCGTCCAGGACGCTTTTTGAACTCAAAGGACCCGGAAAAAGTAAGATTATGTAACCTGAATGGGTCCAGCAGGCTGTGCTTGGACCCGGAAAAATCCCATCCAAAAAATAGAAAATGTTATCATAGATCGTCATTGTGCGATAACCCGGCTCTCAATCGGCTCACAGCACATTTTTAAACAACTTTTCATTCATAAATTACATACATGTACAATTACAAATATCGCTGCAACATGATACACACCTCATCGCTATTTCATGCATAGATATTTGATCAGTGATACGAGGGGAACTGTGGAAGAGGTTGACTTGCGATATTTTTTCGGATCGTGCAAATATTATGTTACAATAATACTGTCAACAAAACAGGGTAAATTCCTGGTGACATCGCGAAAACACGTTTTTGCGGTAGTTGTATATTTCAACCGAGCAAATATAACAAAATAACCAAATAATTAGATGATTAAAGTAGTGCCTGTTATTACCGTATTGGTCCGAGTATAGTCCCACCCGTTTTTTATGTGAAAATTTTTCACAATTGGGGGTGGGATTATACTCAATTTCAAAAAAAAAAAGTTTATTTTTTTCCGGTGTTGGAGTGGCCCTGGACCTAGACCTAGATGCTAGGATCATTCATGGCTGACCTAAAAAAATAAATAAAAAATAAAAAAAATTCAAGATATGTTGTATTTTTAATATGAAAATTGATACTTTGTTTTCATGTCATACTCTATTAATGATTTCAAAATGCATTCAATGCATTTTGAAATCATTAATAGAGTATGACATGAATACAAATTATCAATTTTCATATTAAAATACAAAATATCTTGAATTTTTTTTTTACAATTTCTGAAATTTTTTGAAAAATGGGGGTGGGATTATACTCGAGCGTGGGACTATACTCGGGCCGAATCACGGTAGGTAGTAATTGTAGTTCTTTATGAGAAAGTCGGCCGATCGCGGATAGTCTCTTTTTACCCAGTAATTTGACTCGACTTTGGTAAGTTTTGGGTGCCGAATTCTGCATACTTTCATATATCGTTTGCGCCAGTACTGAAAATACATTTCGGGTGTTTCTGAAGTTTAGTACATAAGTACAATTTGGACCCACAAAAATCAATTTGGGACCCGCAAATTTCAACTAAATGGGATCTGAATGGGTCCAGCATAAAAAAGTGGACCCGGTTATTTTAGAGCAAACTGTGAACCCTGGTTATGATGCAATCCTACTATTGGGCTATTCCAGTTGAAATCCATACACCCCCTATGGAATGCATGACCTTAATCTCTCACACAGGAGGTGTATTTCAAATAGTCACCCATTCAGGTAACCCCATTTGAAATTCACATTCCCTGTGTGGAAGATTAAGGAAGTGGGTGGATTTCAACTGGAATAGCCCATTTGATGTCCAGTCAACTATCCTCATTTAATTTGTAGAGCCCCATTTGCATGTATACCAGTGGCGCAGCCAAGAGGGTGGGCAAAGGAGGGGGAGCCAGGCAATTTCAAGGGGACAAACTTTGACAAAAATGATCAAAATGTATTTTAAAAAAAGGCCAAAAAATCTAAAATATCAGGCCAGCCAGTATCCTGGGGGGGGGGGGGTGACTTCTCACAGGGGGAAACTTTCCCCATTGCCCCCTGGCAAAGCCTCTGCTGTATACATGTAGGCCTATATGATTATGCATCATTACTTAGTATTCATGAGAGGTAACATGACCAAAGATCTTTGATCCAGAAACAGTCTTTTAATAAGGGAGAATTTCAGTTCAAAATCAAAATTCATTTTAATTTCATTCTTTTTTTTATTTGTACTATAGAATCAGAGTGATTCTCACTATAATCAGAGCTGTTTTTAATGATGAGCGAAACAAAACAATAGTGCTTTATATTGTTTTATTTCGTTGTTTTTGTTTGTTTGTTTTTAGTTGTTATTATTGTATAGTGCCAGGATATCGCAGCAATTTGGAAAAATAATAAGTATATGTTTTTTTTCCTCTCAATTATTCAACATACCAGACAATTCCTACAACAGGATGGACAAAACATTATAGTATTAATTTGTAAAATCTCTTTTGTTCTTAGTTGTGGCAATATGGATTTTAACATGATTTAACAGGTATACTCTATTCACTAAATTTTAGCAATATTGTAACATTTGTTGAGGATGATATTTATACAATATGATTTTTATACAATTTTGTACTTTAACCCTAACCCCCTCAGGGAAGGGAAAGAAGGAAGGAATAAAGAGAGAAAACAAAGAGACCCCTTGCATGCCAAGCACTGGGTCGGCGACACCTTGCCACGGGTCTTGGGCTTCGCTGGTCAGTGAAACCGTGCCTATATATCACTTAGGGCGATTGCGTCATCACACCACGTGAGATGCACGCACGAACAGCACATATATCAAGTAGTATTTTGTAGTACTTGGTCCTGTTAGGGTTAATTGAGCCTATACTGAGTTTCGATAGTGGTAACCTAACCCTAACCCCATCAGGGCGTTTTCGTGACGGAAAGGGAAAGAAGGAAGGAATAAAGAGAGAAAACAAAGAAAGAAGTTGGTTGCTCTGGGTGGGATTAGAATCTGAGACCCCTCGCATGCCAAGCACTGGGTCGGCGACACCTTGCCACAGGTCTTGGGCTTCACTGGCCAGCGAAACCGTGTGGGATGCACACCATGTGGGATGCACGCACAAACAGCGCATATATCAAGTAGTATTTTGTAGTACTTGCTCCTGTTAGGGTTAATGACTTACCTTGCAAAAATAATTTTTGTGACAAAATCTGACATTTTTAATAAAACGACCGAACAGGCCGTTTAATTCATATGATCAAAAATATTAGTCAAACTCATGGCTGCATGAATTACATGAATCCTTCACATAAACTATGCAAATATTTATATTAATGAATCTTCATTTTATTTATACATCCATGCATGAATATATGTGACACGATCAAGGGAAATGAGTCGGATGTCGCTTATATTGATTTTGAGATATTGGCAAAGAAAGTGTTAGAATTCTTTTATTTTATATTGTTTTCAGCGATTGATAAATTGACGTAACTTCGCAAAGAAAAGTTGTATCAACACGGGGTTTTCGGTTTCTGAAAGGTCTACATATCCTCTTTAGAAACATATGTAAAACTCCTTTTCAACCAGGGTCGACATGTGACTCATTCCCCTTGATCATGTCACATATGTGATATTCATAACACAAATGCTGATCAACCGCAGTAGCAATGTAGACACTATCATAAGATAGACACTTGAATGGAATGGCTATTTTTCTTTGTTTTATCTTATTTGTTCGGCTGGAAATTAAAAGTCAACATGTCGGATAGTGAAAACTAGCATTTTGTGGGGAAAAATCTATGCAAATGTTACAATATTGCTTGAATCAATTCCATATTTAAAGGAGTATTTCATGATCCTAGCATTGTATTTTTATAACATTTTTCAGTAGATATCCATGAAAAAAGCTTATTCCCAAAATTTCAGTTGATTCCGATTTTGCGTTTGCGAGTTATGCATGATTATGTGTTTTACACTGTTCCATAGGCCACTGTTAATTTCGTTCTGGTATACAACAAAATTCAAATTTGGTGACATTTTTGCTAAACAAATTTATCTGCAAGAAATATTTGGTACATAAACATTATGTAGCCAGAGGTATCTAGTGGTATAAAAATCTCAACTTTTTTTGAGACAATTTGGGGATGAGGCTGTGGATCACGAAATGCCCTTTTAAGTACATTATTTTTTACAATATGAAAAGAAATGTATATAAAATTCAATATCATGCAGGACATTCTGATGTACTCAGAAAACAATAAAATAATAAAATTTCATATTAAATTCATAAGAACAAGCAGAATGGGTTGTTCGTTTGACTTCCTAAAAATCAATGTGACAAGATACAACCAAAAGAAACATGTATTTTTTAAACATATAATGTTGTTTCACAGGGCCATGCATCCCAAAATGATAACTACCTATCCACAAGAACAGTTTCCATTTTGTAAGCTTTCCTTAACCTTCAATCAGGGGTAGCGTTAACCCACGATCGGGGGTGAATGAAAAAAAAAAAAAAAAAATATCAATTTTTCACCCTCCATATATTGGGAATGTGCAAGCTCGGGGGTGAACTCTGACCCTCTACTTTTGGACCTTACTCCTACCCCTGACTACACCGCAAAATATTTTTCACCCCCCGAGATTTAATTTTCACCCCATGTATTTGAATTTTCTGCAAGCTCGGGAGTGAAAAACACGGAAAACAACCCCCGACTTTCGGGCCTTAATGCTACCCCTGCCTTCAATATAATATAAAAGCAATGTGTGATTTGCTCAAAAGGCGGTCTAATTTTTTCCCGAATTTTTTTAAAATTTCTACTTTCTGCATGATTGTAATACAGTGAAAGACTAAGCCTCAAGTGCTTTATTAAAATGTAAGAATTTTTGATTGAAACCGGGGATCCTGTTTTATTTGTCAATTCCACCTTAGACGGCTAAGGCAAAAAAAAATAGTCTGTCTCAGATACATTTGGTAAAAAAAGCTAAGTGCTATGCTTTTTTTAAAGAAAATGAGCAATGCGATATGTGATTTTTTACAGTCAAGGCACAATGTTTATGTAGTTTGAAGTATTCAAAGCCAGAAACATAGACCCCATTTAGACTAGAGAAAAGTCGAATTCAAACTCGACATCAAATTCGATTAAGACAGAGGATTAGCATAAATTAATTTGTGTTTGTGGTTTTTACTGAGTGTTTACACTATCGCCCGAACGAATTTGACTCTGTATGTGGTCATCAAAAAAAGCATTATCAAGATCCTCATTTTCAGTCCACATTTTACCCTAAGTATTGTGGTTCCACCTTGTTGAAGTTGTTGGGAACTTTGCGAATCATTTCAATTTCAGGTCGATCAATTTAAAGCAAAATTAGCAAAAACTAATCCTGGAAAACTCGAAAAAGATACGATCAGACATGCACTTCGTGCATGGATGTACACTCACTGCAGTATGCTGTGCATGTACGAAAATACACAAGAGCTGTTGTTTATCGATATCACATGCTTACCGACAAATCAACGGACCGGAAATTCACCTCGCCAGGTCAGCAATACGCCTGAAAAAGTCGAATTCAATTCGACTGACTGTTTAGACCAGGAAAAGTTGCACTTCAACCACGACAAGGTCGAATTGAATTCGACTTAATGAACCTCAGGAGCATTGTTGAACAACAACTTTTGAACTCGACTTCGGTCGTACTTGAACAACGACTGTACCTGCCCTTACGAAAATGTAATCATAAAAACAAGCTCGAATAAGCTTGTTTCGAGCTCGAGTGAGCTTATTTTGAGCTCAGATGTGATTGATTTTGCTTGTGTAAGCAACATTGAGCTCCTTCAAGCTCGTAGGTCGAAAGGTCGAGCTCATATTTACGAACACGAGCTCACAATACAAACAAATTACGAGCACAAGTAGTCAATTGCGATCTTGCCCACACAAACCTTACGAGCTCAAAATGCTCGTTTCTTATATGTGAGCTTGCACGAGCACACATGAGCTCATAAACTTTACATGTGAGCTCACACAAGCTTGTACATTTTTAAGTAAAAATTTCTATTAAATTTGTAAGCTCAAAAATTTGGCATGAGCTCGCAGATGAGCACATACAAGCTCATTAATTTTGTACTTCATATTTCTAAAACATGTTGTGAGCTTGCAAATTTGATGTGAGCTCGCATGACCGCATACAAGCTCGTAAATTTTGTACTTTTGTAAAATTTCTACTATGATAATTTGTGAGCTTGTAAAAGTGTAAGCTCATAAATGTTGTACTTGATAGTGACAATTTCTCCTTTGAATGATTCATATAGACATAGCTGTCATCACATCACTTTTTACATTTTTAATTCCAATATATGTATTAACATTTTTTAGCGAAATAAGGGGTATTGTCGAAGGGCAAATAATTCGCGAAATCGCTAAAAAAAGGTGTTTTTTCACCGACTAGCATGAATATCTATATATCTGTGGATGCGCTGCACGGAGTGCAGGACCGGGGTTCCTGTACTAAGCATCATTTCAAATTCAACAAGTTGTTGTTTATCTAAAATGCAACAAAACATTTAAAGAAAAAAAAGTTGTTGTTTATCACATGATCAATCACAATTCAATTTTAAGGCTTAAGCTTACTTGAAGTTCGACATCAGCTGTCTTTAAATTAATGAATGGTGCATTCATTCTCAAATTGACACAAGCTCCAGTACAGGAGCTCTTACTTAAACACTCATCATTTCATTACCTTCCCTGAAAATGTGAGTTTACAATATATACAAACCTGAATTGGCTCAAAATATTTTCAACAGTACTGGGCGCTGACATCTTGGATTTTCAATTTGGCATTGTCACAAATCTTTTTACAGCTGAAAAAAATATTTACAATAAACAAAAACTGCCACAATTTTTGACATAAAAATATATTTAAATGCGAAAAAAAAAAATATTTAAAACAACAATTGTACATTATAAAAGATTACTAACCAAATATATTATGTTGAAAGATCTTAGTTTTAGAACGAGCCGACAAGTTAACCTCCACGCATGCGCACAAGCCTTAGCAACGATTTGCATAGGAAGTTTATGGAATCCGTGCGTACGTATGTGACTATTTTGAAGAGCATTTGTCACATAAATTCAACCAATTTACAGGTGTGTGTAGAGTATTTTTAAAAGGAATGGTTAACGAGACATTTAAGAATCACACGATTGCCTAAATATGTAAAAAGTAAGGTGTATGTTAAGGGTTTTTTGCTAAATTGAAATTACGAAGTGCAAGAAAACTGCCGAATTCGTCAGCCTTGGCACCTTTGGTCATGTATTAAAAATTGGTTGGGTATGAGAAAGACAGAGCTGGAGGGGGGCATGGAAAGGAGAGAGAGAGAAGGGTAAGATAGAGAAAAGAAGGAGACAGATTAGAAAAAAGATGAAGGAAAATGGTGAAGAAAACTGAGAGAATGCGGCGATCGATCCTGAATTAGTAGACCACCCAAATAAACATGTGAAAAGGACTACACGCATTGTGCACGGTATTTAACTTTTTACTTTTGCATCAAGGTTTAGTTTTACATCATGGTTAAAAAGGTGCCAAACACTTTGGAGTCAAGGTTAAAATGTATTGGAAACATCATTTATTTTAACATGTGGAAAGAGGGCAGGGCTTCGATAAATGCTTCGAGGGCAGGGCTTCGGGAAATGTTCAAAATAATCTTCATTAATTAGCTCTTTTCATGACGCGACGCCATTAAATGCGCATAGACCTTTGACCCATGAAGTTGGTGAAGCACTACAGCATGTCTGGCAATGCCGACTCAACCAGAACCAGAATGAAGGAAATTATGATGGGGTAAAAACAAGGTCAAAAGTAGGTATGAGCATGATGATGATGAGAGGCAAACCTAATTTGCTATAGCCAAAATAACAATTTCTCGATCATAAGAGGATGCACCTTCTGCGTCAATGTACTTTCCATAGAATAACACGATCGCGCGACCTGCATGACCGAACCTTGACCTTGCCCAGCAACGACCGTGTGATTGGTCAATACTCAAAAGCTGTGTTTGCGCCGTAAGCGCCCGGTATTTTTGCGTAGGCACGCTCGGCGTAAATAACTGTGCGTACCCGAGTTGGCTCTCATGATCGAGAATTTAATATTTTGGCTATAGCCAGCCAAATTCGCCTAGACCGGGACCCAAACACAATGCATATTTACATAGAAATTTAAAAGAACAGATTGGTACAGGCTGGTCACATGGTCAAGGAAACCTACATAAATATGTTTTCTATTCTTCACTTGACCATAGGCCTATAGCAGTTCCATAAATAGCAGTTCCATTAAGACAAGCTGCTATCATCATGAGACTAAGATCTAGAAACACCATTTTTGGGGGAATTTTGCTAGCAGAATCTTTTTGATGAAAGTCTGCGCAGAAATAAAATTTCCAGTGCAGTAGTTGTAGTCCTGACCTTGCCCCTATAATATACATATTTTACTTGTCATCAATCCTCTCTAAATTTTGAGAAAAATGCAAAAATAGACTCAAAATTGGGCAGTAGTACCCCTTAACGTCAAAAATATCTCTATAAAAGCGTGAATTTTGGAACAAAATAAAGCTTGTAATGTTAAGCGAAATAACAGGTACGTGTGTACAGTTGAAAGCAAGTTAAAACCTTTTTGAGAAAGTTTAATTTGATAAATTAGCGGTTTTAACCTAAGTATTTAGCTCGGGTGGTCTAAAAGTCAGGATCGCCGAGGATGCCCTAGTTCTGTTCACCACGTCCACGCATGTATGGCTGACAAAATTCGCACCGCTCGCCATTGAGTTTACTGACTTCCTTATTTTGATTTTTTTAAACGTTTTTATGATCCCTGATTTCCGGTGGATTATTTTAGCTGTGTCACATGTATCAGTACGGGCATAACTGTGAATTCAACGAGGTCGGTCGTTGGATGCAAGGGCGTAGGCAGCCAGCCGTGTAGGGAGTGTGTTTTACACACTCAAATTTGTAAATACACACCCAGATTTTGCCCACATGGCCTATACTTTGTACACAAATATCTTAAATTTTCACACCCAGTGCATTTACACCCGGGATTTACACACCCAAACTAGCTTGAGATACTGTAGCTTTATCTGTCACTGCACATAAGAATATATCAACTAAAAACACAATGTAGGTATAGGTTTAGTTTAGTGCAAAATAAGCATTTATTAAGTTTTATCATAAAAACATTTCAATAACTGGAAATGTACATCAGTCATGTAGGTGATGCACTGAAAGGTTGCATATTGCACCTACTCTTTTTTGTATTTCGATGTACCTTTTAAATGTTCTTTAAATTAAATGTTCTTTAACTTTATACAGATGTTTGTTTACCTTGTTATTGTTGCAACTACAATATTCAATCACAATTTTTTTTTTAATCATCATAATATACCTACAGGTGTAGGACCACATGAAGCCCTTTGACCTGACAACAGGATGCCCATCAGCTGACCTGCATATTAGCCAGAATGTGCTTTTTGGAAAAGACAACAATCGAGAAATTACGAATATTGGCTTGTGATATGGAGCTCAATTGAGCTTGAAACAAGCTTGCATTTGTTACAAGCTCGTTAACAAGTTAGCTTGTGAGCTTACATTTATAAGCTTGTGTAAGCTCGATAGAAATTGCTGTTGCGAGCTTGTTTCCAGCTCACAAATGTTGCAAGCTCGATATGTTTCAAAAATAAGCTCGTTTTGTTTCAAAATTGAGCTTGTAATTTACAAGCTCGTATTTGTGAGCATATATTAGCTCGTAATGAAACTGCGAGCTTGTTTCAGCTCGCTTGGGGTGCAAGCTCGTTTTGTTCCAAAATAAGCTCATCAGTTCCAATATCGAGCTTGTAATTTGCAAGCTCATCAAAATGCAAGCTCGTAATGTTTCAAAAATAAGCTCGTTCTGTTTCAAATACGAGCTTTTTCTTGATCATTACGAGCTTTTTCTTGATCGTAACAAGCTCTGAACGAGCATATATAACAAGCTCATAACAAGCTCGTATACAAGCTCAAAATGTGCTCGGCATTTTCATAAGGGTGTTTAGACCTGAATTCGACTGAACTCGACTTCAAAAAAGTCGTTGTTGAAGTACGACTTTTCCCTAGTGTAAACGGGGTCATAGTTACCCCTTGCCACAGTTATGTAAAGCTTAGTTTCGGAGTAAAACTGCTCCTTTGTTTAGAATAACATAATTACTCTTACAATCATGGCAAAATGTGTACAAAAAAACAACCAAACTGCAAAAACAGAAAGACACTTCCTTTTGGATCCCGATGCGATACTCAAAATATCAACAACAAAAAAAGGCCAACGCGTAGTGCATAGCGCTAAATTGGAATTCACATAGCAATGCGCACACATGTCTGAGGCAGACTTTCTTTTCTTTTGGCCTAGTTTAAAAGTGGTTTTCTTTCATTTAACTTAAAATGATCAGTTGAACTTGTTACTAATATTATGTTAATAATTTTTGGCAAAGAATGACTAAATTAAAATTAGCCCGAAATCATGCATTATAGCTTTACAGGGGTGTGAGAGGCCACAGACCAAAAACGAGGAAAATCACTAAAAGAGCGTAAAATCAGGGTAAAAACGCCAAATATGGGCTGAAAATAAAAGAAAAACGCGTAAATTTTGGCAACAAAAAAGGAGGAAATCAGCTGAAAAGAGGAACTCTCACATCCCTGGGCCTTTAAGATGAAAACATAGTTTCTTTAAATTGCACTGTGCAAAAGATAAATCCTTGCTATCAATTTGATGGCAAAAGTCAACATTGAACTTAAATGTTAAACTCACACCGAAATCAAAAGCAATATCTGAAAGACACTAAACCTAAATGACAAAAAAAAATAAAAAAATTCATATTAAATTCATAAGAACAAGCAGAATGGGTTGTTCGTTTGACTTCCTAAAAATCAATGTGACAAGATACAACCAAAAGAAACATGTATTTTTTTAAACATATAATGTTGTTTCACAGGGCCATGCATCCCAAAATGATAACTACCTATCCACAAGAACAGTTTCCATTTTGTAAGCTTTCCTTAACCTTCAATCAGGGGTAGCGTTAACCCACGATCGGGGGTGAATGACCCCCTAAATTAAAAAAATATCAATTTTTCACCCTCCATATATTGGGAATGTGCAAGCTCGGGGGTGAACTCTGACCCTCTACTTTTGGACCTTACTCCTACCCCTGACTACACCGCAAAATATTTTTCACCCCCCGAGATTTAATTTTCACCCCATGTATTTGAATTTTCTGCAAGCTCGGGAGTGAAAAACACGGAAAACAACCCCCGACTTTCGGGCCTTAATGCTACCCCTGCCTTCAATATAATATAAAAGCAATGTGTGATTTGCTCAAAAGGCGGTCTAATTTTTTCCCGAATTTTTTTAAAATTTCTACTTTCTGCATGATTGTAATACAGTGAAAGACTAAGCCTCAAGTGCTTTATTAAAATGTAAGAATTTTTGATTGAAACCGGGGATCCTGTTTTATTTGTCAATTCCACCTTAGACGGCTAAGGCAAAAAAAAATAGTCTGTCTCAGATACATTTGGTAAAAAAAGCTAAGTGCTATGCTTTTTTAAAGAAAATGAGCAATGCGATATGTGATTTTTTACAGTCAAGGCACAATGTTTATGTAGTTTGAAGTATTCAAAGCCAGAAACATAGACCCCATTTAGACTAGAGAAAAGTCGAATTCAAACTCGACATCAAATTCGATTAAGACAGAGGATTAGCATAAATTAATTTGTGTTTGTGGTTTTTACTGAGTGTTTACACTATGCGCCCGAACGAATTTGACTCTGTATGTGGTCATCAAAAAAAGCATTATCAAGATCCTCATTTTCAGTCCACATTTTACCCTAAGTATTGTGGTTCCACCTTGTTGAAGTTGTTGGGAACTTTGCGAATCATTTCAATTTCAGGTCGATCAATTTAAAGCAAAATTAGCAAAAACTAATCCTGGAAAACTCGAAAAAGATACGATCAGACATGCACTTCGTGCATGGATGTACACTCACTGCAGTATGCTGTGCATGTACGAAAATACACAAGAGCTGTTGTTTATCGATATCACATGCTTACCGACAAATCAACGGACCGGAAATTCACCTCGCCAGGTCAGCAACACGCATGAAAAAGTCGAATTCAATTCGACTGACTGTTTAGACCAGGAAAAGTTGCACTTCAACCACGACAAGGTCGAATTGAATTCGACTTAATGAACCTCAGGAGCATTGTTGAACAACAACTTTTGAACTCGACTTCGGTCGTACTTGAACAACGACTGTACCTGTTTAGACCTGAATTCGAATGAACTCGACTTCAAAAAAGTCGTTGTTGAAGTCGACTTTTCCCTAGTGTAAGCGGGGTCATAGTTACCCCTTGCCACAGTTATGTAAAGCTTAGTTTCGAGTAAAACTGCTCCTTTGTTTAGAATAACATAATTACTCTTACAATCATGGCAAAATGTGTACAAAAAAACAACCAAACTGCAAAAACAGAAAGACACTTCCTTTTGGATCCCGATGCGATACTCAAAATATCAACAACAAAAAAAGGCCAACGCGTAGTGCATAGCGCTAAATTGGAATTCACATAGCAATGCGCACACATGTCTGAGGCAGACTTTCTTTTCTTTTGGCCTAGTTTAAAAGTGGTTTTCTTTCATTTAACTTAAAATGATCAGTTGAACTTGTTACTAATATTATGTTAATAATTTTTGGCAAAGAATGACTAAATTAAAATTAGCCCGAAATCATGCATTATAGCTTTACAGGGGTGTGAGAGGCCACAGACCAAAAACGAGGAAAATCACTAAAACAGCGTAAAATCAGGGTAAAAACGCCAAATATGGGCTGAAAATAAAAGAAAAACGCGTAAATTTTGGCAACAAAAAAAGAGGAAATCAGCTGAAAAGAGGAACTCTCACATCCCTGGGCCTTTAAGATGAAAACATAGTTTCTTTAAATTGCACTGTGCAAAAGATAAATCCTTGCTATCAATTTGATGGCAAAAAGTCAACATTGAACTTAAATGTTAAACTCACACCGAAATCAAAAGCAATATCTGAAAGACACTAAACCTAAATGACCAAAAAAAATAAAAAAATTCTTAATCAGTAGATGGAGAATTGTGTTCTGATGTATAACTATTTTGATACCTTTTTCGGCACAATGCAACTTTAATTTCACAACTACCAATTTGAATGAAAAAACAGAACATTTCAAAACTAACAAAGGTTTTACATAGACTTTTCTCTCAAAACATGCTAATGATGAGCACAGCATATAAGTGATGATCTATCATGCTGTAATGAGCTTGTTACAAAAGCCAGCGGGAATCGCTCAAAAGGAATAAATATCTCAATTGTGTCACTTTTGGAAGGCTCTCGTTTTCCATTCAAATTGGTAGAACTTGAGGGAATAAAGTCGCATTGTGCTGAATGAGGTTTAAAAATACGCAGACATTTTCCCCCATCTGTTGGTTACTTAATTTAATAATTTATGTTTAATGTCTTTAAAATACTGCTTGATTTAAGTGCTTGGATACTCTTTGTGCACAGTATATAAGCCTTAGCTTACTAAGATCCTTGTCACTTGATTGGTTTAATCCACTTCATTTGGTTCTACAATACAATTTAATGGTCAAACAACTGTATATACTTTCAATTCAATGGTTAGTCCCTATTTTATCCGGAGAGCACTGCATTCACCCTTACTATGCATGGACGCATTAAAGGGGCATTTCGTGATCCACAGCCGCATCCCCCCACTTTTCTCAAAAAAAAGTTGAGATTTTTATATCACTGGAAACCTCTGGCTACATAATATTTATGTACAAAATATTTCTTGCACATTAATTCGTTTAGCAAAGATATCGTGAAATTTGAATTTCGTTCTGGTGCACCAGAACGAAATTACAACACATTGTCTATGGAGCAGTGTAATACACATAATCATGCATAACTCGCATAAGCATAAAATCGGAATCAACTGAAATTTTGGAAATAAGCTTTTTCGTGGATATCTACTGAAAAATGTCATAAAAAGAGGATGCTAGGATCACAAAATACTCCTTTAAATTTGTTGTATAAAACCTCATGAAAAGTTCCCACTATACAGTACTCTGAAAGTGGAAATTTTTGCACTACATTTATTTTTGCGCTTTTCGCATTTCAAGCTGCTACTGCAAAAATAACAATGTATGAATATATTCTTTTTGTGTTTAGGTCATGTAAGGAAACTTAGAATTGCAAATTTAAAAACAAGGGAAACAGTTCAAAATTAGCAAAGTGTGAAAAATAAATCACACAAAAATTTGCACTTTTCCAGTATTACATATTGTGTGCAGACTTGTCCTGTATTTACTTTAACAAGATCAAAAGTTATGTTTTGAATAAAACAAATCAAGCAGAAGTCAAATGAAAGGAATAGCACAAAAGAGTTTTGTCATTTGTTTCCATGGCGATCAACCATAACAGATATTGATATACCATCAGCTAATATATGGCATGATATGGTAAATGTACTTTCTTTTTCATTCTGAGCTTTCTGTTTATTGTAAATGATAAAGCACTGATTTTAAGGCCACTAAGTAAAATATTAACATGTTTCTCATCCATTATTTTTAATCGGTGAGGGAGGTCCTTATTATTTGTTAGTTTTGTTGGTTTTTTTTTCCCAAGATGGCCATCATGTATAAAATGATCATATTTATGCAGTATATAGTATTTATGTTTCATAGTGCATTTTCATTGAGAAATAGGTATGTTATATTTATTTAGAACTTTTTTTCAGGAATTTTACAGTATTTTTGAATACTTGTTTGATGGAAGTTGGTGTTATTTACATATTTAAATATGGCATTTTTGGTCAAATGACCTGAATTGGCTTCAAAGAGCGTGGAGCATTTAGAATTCACATGCCCTTTTAAGTGGGCCCGGTGTCTCACGCTGTGAGGTGCAAAGAAAAATAAAGAAATTGCAACCCAAATATGTTGCCACCCAAAAAAAATAACCCGGTTCTACTGCCCATACTGAATTTAGATTTTTGTTTGTGCTGGGCAACTTCAATACCATTATTAGTTGCCCACTTATATGCTTACTGTAAAGCATGAAGTATTCGTGTGCATGAAAATTTTAGCATGAATTTCACAACTAACAGATTCTCATTTTTCTGCTCGCAAATATTTCTTTGATCTGTAGGCCTTCAAGAAAATGTACATATTACAAAAAATTACATGCTGCAAAAATGATAGTTATTTTAAAATTGTGACAATTTTGTGCTTTTATCTTGGGGAATGACCAAACATGTTTTGTTTATAATCCGAGAATGAATTAAAAAGACTAGTTTGCATCTAACGTCACTGTCAAACTCCCCACGACCATTGATTGGTTAGTAGCCCGTAAAAGGAAGGTTGATTCATTCGGTGCCTTCATCAGGAAAAAAAATCACAGCAAATAGGCCTTGTTGACTTAGCATGCTTGGCGTATTTTGGGGGGGGCTTTAGGCCAGCCCCGGGTCAAAGTAGAGGCGGCAAAAAGCGAAGGGGCGGCGGAAGAAGAAGGGGCGGCAAAAACAGGGGCGGCAAAAACGAAGGGGGCGGCAAAAATATCATTCATACTTACAACTGGAACAGGTGGGAACTTCAAAGAAAATCCTAGCATTGAAGTCATGATAAAACAATACCTTCCACCTCCTGGTTACCCAGACTGTAGCATCCACCCATCTACCAACTTGACTGAACATGCTGATGCTACATTTAGCTGTATAGCTGGGGATTCATACCCATCTGTCAATCTGAATCTAACTCTTCAGAGACAAAATGGATTATATACTGAGCTGGGAAATGGAAATGTAACAAGACAAGTTACTAGGGATGATCATAACACCATATTCATTTGCTACATGACAAGTGACATTTTCCCAACTGCTCCACAACGCAATTGTTCTGCAGGTCCAATTACTGTTTTACAACGACAACCAACTACTAACTTAGTAACTAAGTCATTAGTGAACACATCACCTCTAACGGTCGAACCAGGATCCAAAAATGAGAGTGACTTTTCAGAAGAATCAGTTGGAGGCATTATAGGTGGCATTGTAGGGGCTATATTTCTCATAGTAGTCATTATTATCATAATTTTTGTAGTACGAAAGAAAAGAACAGGTCTTACAAATTCTGCAAGTAGAAAGACAGAACCAAAAGCAGATAACGCTTTTTCATCAGAACTGGTTGTTAATTCAGATGGTAACCCAATATCATCTCATCATCAATTGCAGACAGCAAATGAAGCAGCTGATCAAAAGAACTCTGGACAAATTCCAGTCTATGGAGTAGTAAATAAGAGTAACAATCCTGGTCCAAGCTCTTCACAAGTAGCAGAAACCAATGACCAAGTGGATGAATCAGACTTCCCTGTATATGGTAAAGTGAACAAGGGGAATAATGCTGCTGAGTACGAGGATCAAACTGGAAATAGGGATATTTTAGATTCACAAGGAGCTGAAACTGGTGACCATAAGGATGAATATCCTGTGTATGGTAAAGTGAACAAGGGGTATAATAATGCCCAGTATGAAGATGTAGGAGATCATAAGGAAAATCCAGATGTACAAGGATCAGAATCTAATGACTATGAGGATTATAAAGATGTTCCTGTGTATGGAAAAGTGGACAAGGGAAACAAAACTTCCAAGCTTGCGGATGAACCTGGTAATAGGGAGAGTTCAGGATTTGTTGACAATCCAATCTACACATCAGCAGGTCCAAACTGAACAAATTTGATCTTGACAATGGTCAATTTCATTAAAAAATTGGGATAATCTTAAAACAGAAATCCTACTTCTCTGTACGTATTTTAACCCCCTGAGCACTACCTGCCGATTGCCTCTGATTGGTCAATTACATGATATCTTCACTTTAATCACCAATCAGAATGGAGCTTTGCAAATAATTCACCCCAATTTTTTTGTTTGGTGAAATTATTCTATCAATGTTGCTGATTGGTCCAATTGATAATTATAAATTCTTAAGGTTCTCATGGGGTTAAAAAAGAATGAGGTAAACAGGGAAAGTATCAAATAATTTGAGAACTGCATTTTGAGCCAACTCATTAGAAATAGAATTTGGATTTTGGTTACCATGTTATACAACCTTTGTATATGATTGGAATGTAGGTTGTAATTTTGTTACACAGAATCAGATTTCCTACTTCAAAGTCCACTCTAAATATATTGCCTATAATTTGTGTCATCATTAGAGGGTATCACACCCCTTACTCCAAACAAGTTTAGAAACTCTGGGCTATAATCCACTGTCAACAGGCAGAAATTACAACACAGTGGCCTATGGGGAATTGCAATAGATGCAATTATGTGGTAATTCAATGTATGAAATAATTATTTTGTGGATATCTATTGAACCATGCCCTAAAAAGCGGATGTTAAAATCACAAAATGCCCTTTAATAACACTAACAGAGCCTTGTCAACATAATAATTTGGAAACCCTCAGGTCCCGGTTATACTACCTAGTTATTAACAAATATTTGATTCCAAATACTATTTGTGATTAAAATTGCTAACACAAGAGTTAAAACATGACTTAGCAAGCCAAATCCCTAACATTTATTGAAAATAAAGTCCAATTCAGACTCCACATAGCAGTGCTACAATACTGAAATTTGATTCAGGTTTTTATGAGCTCGGCTGTGAAAATCCTCATCGAATGGTGGAAATTTTGGTCCGCGATGGAGCTGGATTTTGTTCAACTTTTTCGCAACACGCTGCGATATTGCAGCAGTGCACGGTTGTGATTGGCTGCTGGAAAATTAAAGTTAGCAGCAGTGGCGTAGCCAGCACTATTTCAGAGGAAGGGGCAAAGGGGGGCAAGACAGATTTTAAGGGGGGGCATTTAACAAAATCAGTTTATGGTACAAATGTGTGTGAAGTGCGCCAAAAATTCTGCCATAAGCTAAACTGGTGAAATATGGTATATAAAGGGAAAAAATTGGCAATTTTTAGGTTAAAATGGCAAAATATGATGTTAATTTGGTCAGAAACACAAAAAAATCTTAAATATTGGAGCGGCCACCATCCATAAAACTGCACACAAATGACCACTTTATTGTGGATACCTGCTTTCATTGTAATTCAATGGATGTGAACTGAATTGTAGTAATAGAATCACTGGGCTATTCCAACTGAAATCCATCCACCCCCTATGGAAGACATGACCTTAATTTTCTACACAAGGAGTGTGGATTTTAAATGGGGTTACCTGAATGGGTAGCTCCTTTGAAACCTACACTCCCTGTGTGGGAGATTACAGTTATGTCTGCCATAGAGGGTGTATGGATTTTAACTGGAATACCCCATTTGAATCAACCTTAGTGCCCTGGTTTTCTGATCTAGGACAAGTTCCTTTACTCATTTTCTTTGCACTGAGCTAGATCACATGACAGAATATGCCTACAAACCTGGCGAATGGGGGGGGGTGAAGAGTACTGAATATGCATTTGCAAGTATTATACAAAGATAATACAAATCAGTTAGCTCAGGCGATTGCTTGACATGTGCTGTTGTGGCAACAAATTTCCGCCAGAATTGTCTGAAAAATCCACTTGAAATTACATTTTCGGTAATATCTTTAGAACGGAATGTCAGATGCACATGAAATTTTCACATATTGTTACCCTGTTTATGTACCGTATTCATTCCAATAAGCGCCCAGGGTGTTTAAAAGTCATTTTGGGTGGGCGCTATTTTTTATATGGTTTACCTAATTTTTTCCTAACAGGCATTTATTAAAAACAAATTTACGTACATTATAAAAGAGTCCTGACACATTCTAGTAGCTTTTCTGATGCAGAAAATGTATTGCAAGTTTACACAGGACTTCGAATCCCCCAACTATTTCACTGTATCAACGTCTATCCGTCACTTCAACAAAATTCAATGGTACCCTTTAGCAAATTGAAAATGGCCTGGGTGGGCGCTTATTGGGGCATGGGCACTTATTGGAACAAATACAGTACTCTATATTGAATATAACTTTTTCATACAATTCATACGGCCTTTTTGTACTATTAATTATAAAAAAATGCCAAATAATGCAATATGTGATTACATGCTGTCTACTGAAGATAGCACAATACAGACTTGACATTTAATATGGAATATTTTTTCGCAAAATTCCAAGAGTGATCTGGTAGGGGTCTGTATAAACCGCACGGGCTAAATACTAATTAGGGTGTGCCGGGAGATGGTGTAAAATAATTGTTTGACAGAAAATGTACTTTCCATTAGTTTACATTATGGCGCTCATAATGTAGTGAATTAGCCTAAAATGGCGGATTTAAGAAGACTGAATTTGATTTTTGTGAGGGTAAAATTTCTGAATTTAAGCAACATTATTCTGATATTATCAAATTTATTTAGGTTTGAGGAGATATTTACTGAACCTAAATATCAATAAATGTTCGTCAGAACTGAAATGCACTTGTAATCTTCCAGTTTTGTAAGTGGGAGGAGCTTTAAAAATATGGCTCTTAAAAGTGGAACGCACTCAGGAAGTCTGAATGACCCCCTGAGTCCAAATATTATAAACTTACTGTACACAAAGAAACAGTGTGAGTTCATTAGACAATAAGGAATCCATGCAGTTGTTTTGTACCGTAAGTTTATAACATTTGACCCCAATGGGGCCATTCAAACTGTCTGAGTACGTACTACTTTGAGAGCCCTATTTTTAAGCTCCTCCCATGTTCAAAAAATTGGGACATTGCAAGTGTATTTCAGCTGTGATGAATGCCAGTTGCTGATGAAGTTTAAGAAATATCACCCCAAACCCCTATAAATTTGATAATAACTGAAAAATGTTGCATGAAGTCCGAAATTGTGTCCCCCACAAAGCTCAAATTCAGACTCCCTAAATCCGCCATTTAGGCAATTTCACTACATTATGAGCACCATTATGTAAACTTATGAAAAGCACATTATCTGTCAAACAATTATTTTACACCATCTCCCGACACACCCTAATTAATATTTAACCCGTGCGGTTTATGCAGACTCCATCCAGACTAGTCTTGGAATTTTGTGAAAAATATTCCATATTAAATGTCAAGTCTGTATCTGATACAACACTGGTCATTTGATTGATGACGAAATAGCATGAAGATTAATTATTAGGCCTTCAATTATGTGAAAGATCCTGCCTGTCCTGATCATACCAATTATCATCATCATCGTCATCGTTATCATAGTCATCATGATTTTTTTCTCACACAACAATTGCATGTGTAGGTCTGAAAAATAGAGCGCATCAATTGTCGGGGTTAACAGATATATGTCAAAGTTATTGTTGATAGAATTATGAATTATGTTATGATGGGAAAATGAGGTACATTCTTTGACTTGTGTTTCTATTAAGGGATCTAAAATGAGCGTTTATTGCGTTTCGACAGTATTTTTTGTGGGACATGAGAGCACCTCAGACCTATCGAATTGCATTCTGAATACGAAGAATGTCTTTCTGATATCAAATATTTTTCATTTAAAAAAAATCACAATATAATACAAATTTTATGACAAATTATAAAAATTTGATATTTTTCAAATTTTTGATATTTAACAGTCCTCAAAGTAAATTATATAAATCTAATGACATACTCTTAAAGTGTATGTAGCAGGAAGGAAAAGCCGACGGTCAATTGAAAATTTTGACCTTTCATATTGAAGATATGGATTTTTTCCCAAAAAGACCTAATTTTTTTTGGTGTTTTGGGAAAAAATCCATATCTTCAATCTGAAAAGGTCAAAATTTTCAATTGATCGTCAGCTTTTCATCCCACCTACATACACTTTAAGTATAAATCATCAGATTGGTAAAGTTTACTTCAAGTACTGTTAAATATCAAAATATCAATTTTAATGATTTGCCATAAAATGTGTATTAAATTGCTAATTAAAAAAATCAAAATTATTTGATATCAGAATGACATTCTTCGTATTCAGAATGCAATTCGATATGTCTGATGTGCTCTAATGTCCCACAATAAATACTGTCCAAACGTTCATACCCCAGCCCTTAAGTATAAAGTAGTATTTAAGCAATTTGATGATTGTTTTATTTTCGCAACAAAAATCGATAATGTAATTGCATCGACAAAAAGTCATCTTCAACAAATTATTGAAGATCATGAATAAAGGACAAAATACTAAATATATTCACTATGGCTATTTTAGTGGAGTACACTTATGCTACATGAAAAAAAATTAAAGAAATAAAACAGAACATATTGCTATTATTTCTGTTGGACATTTTGTGTAAAATAATTTTTTTTAGAAAAATAGAACAGAGGAATCGATCTCATGACTCTCAATAGCCTATAGTTTACAAGTCAGTGACTTTACCGCTGTACTTTTTTGACCAAAAAAGCATAAAGAACTTATTTGTATTGCCCTTTTCCAATCGACCTACAAATTAAAAAAAAGTAGGGCCGTTTTTTTATATTTTCATATATTCAATATAAAATGTTTTGCCTGTTTGTAATTTGATGGAGAGGGCGATGACAATAACGACAAAGAAGACAATAACAAAAAAGAAGAACTCATAAAATCAAACTTGTCCAAGTTTGCCCTGGACACAATTTGTTAATTTGCATGCATGAGCAATTCAGGTTGAATGCTACCTCATCTAGAGGAAAAGGGAAGTAAAATGTAAATAAGAACACCATAACTTGTTACCTAGCACTGACTTGACCAAACCAAAGAAGTACGGTTGGTGATCTCAAAAATGGCGGAATTATCGTTTTGTTGTATGATTTTGTTGACTTCTTTTGCTCAATATGTAGCAGAATTAAATCAGTGGATTAATGAATCAAATACTGGACCAGTTGTAAATGTGTTTTGTTCAGATGACAATTATGATGTAGAATTTGTATGGGAATTCTCTAATAAAACCCTTGCTAGTGGTGGAAAATTGGATCAGGCTGATGCATCAAGATATAATGTAACTGAAGAATATACCAATAGAGAATATCAAAGCACACTACAGATAAGAAATGCACTCAAACAAGATGCTGGATTGTATATATGCAGAGTTACATTCCCACGTGGATATGGATATCATAACGAATCAGCTAATATTACAGTCATCATAGATCAGTACCTTCCACCTGCTCGTTATCCAGAGTGTACCACAGACCCATCTACTACCTTGATTGATAACACTGATGCTACATTTATGTGTATAGCTGGTGAATCCTCTCCACCTGTTAACTTGACACTAATTCTACAAAGACAAAATGGAACCTCTGTAGAACTGGGACATGGAAATATCACAAGAACAGTCACCATTGATGACAATAATGCTATGTTTGTATGTATCATGACAAGTGATACATTTCCAACTGTTCCACAACGAAACTGTTCTTCAGGTCCAATCACAGTTTCGCAAACAGGAATAACTACAATTAAGGCATTATTACCAATGGGCACTGACCCAACTGATATGCCAATGGACACTCAGCAGTCTACTAAACAACAAGACACTCACATGAACAGCACACCATTGGAAAAGACATTCACAGAAGACAAAGACTCTATAAAACAATCTTCTGTTGGAGGAATCATAGGTGGCATTGTGGGTGCTATAATCCTCCTTGTATTGATAATAATTGTCATTGTTATAATCATAAAGAAGAAGCAGGCACCACAAGACTCAACAGATAACATGTCACCACCCCTCTCAACAAATTACAAGGCACCATCTCTTTCTGTAAATACATATTCACTCAACATGGTTGCTAATCCTGAGAGGAACATAATTTCACCTACCCAATCACAACCTGAAAATCAAGAATCTAATCAAGATGACTCTGAACAAATCGAAGTCTGTGCAATTGTCAATACAAATTATAATCCTGATAAAAGTTCTAGCAATCCTGAAGAAGCAGATGAAGATGAATCAGACTTTCCAGTGTATGCAGTAGCATATTAGGTAAAAGGAGGATGGTGCCAGCCACTGACGGCTTTTACTGGATATCGGGCAGAAAATAGTGTATAGTTGGAAATTGTTGAGGAAGATTGTCCCAGTAAAGTAATTTAAAGCAGGTCAACTGGAAGACTTTAACCAAGAAAATAGTCCCTCTACAAATGACTGCATGGTATTATGCCAATGAGAATACCGGGCCACATTGATGCACTCACTTAAAATGATGAACGTCAAGAATGAGGAATCATTATCAAGCTAAAGTTATTTTTTTTAAACTTCTGTGGTCCGAGCTGCGCCAAGCGTCTACGAGCGTACACGCAGAAAAAATAAGCAATCACGCTGATTGGCTGATCAACGCACTTGACAACAAGTCGGTTGACCCATTGGTTGTCTAGTCGGCGCGTAGTAGGCGACCTTGTCACTTTTACACGATCGTAATTCACCAGCGCGTACCCCGACCATGGAAGTTTAAAAAAACCAATTTTAGTAAGCATCTAAGGCAACAGAAACAAATTTGTTTGATCCGTGGATTGACCGTCGATGCTGCTTCAATGCATGTTATTTAATGAACTATCAACTGATTAATCAGAATTAACGCTAAATTTAATTTGGTCAATGTCACCACAGGCAAAAACTACTATTTTATCACAATTAACAATAGTAAATTAATTGATTTCATAAATAATAAGGATCAACCAAGCATTGATGGTCGATCGAAAGATCGAACTAATTTGTTTCTATTTTTCTAAGTTTCTAAGTTTCACATTAAGGTTTATTATGGTCAACTATATAATGACTATAATATGAGAAAGTGTTGTGTTACATTTTTGTTATAATTTGAGAAAGTGCTGTGTTACAGCACGAAACGTCATTGAGGTATGTTAACATCACCTTTAATTGGATTTGTTTGAGAACATTTTAATATAATTTAATATAATTTTAATATAATGACTATAATATGTGGTTGTGGATCTTACAAACTGATGTATGATGAAATCAAATAAAATGAGATATTTATTGAATAAAATTAATTTATATGTTCTTTATCAAATATTCTTGCACTCTAATAAACCTTTTCAGAATTTTACTAAAACATTCAACCAATCAAATATCTGGCATTTTAATACATAACTGACCATGTATGTAGTGGACAGTGCACAATATGCGCTATCAAGTAAAAGCATGCAGTTCATGATTTTGGGGAACCCAAATTTAAAACCTTGAATTGTCTTATCATATAATGCGAGAGCAGCAAGCAGGAAATTTTGCATATTTTAATGTGTTATGTTTTCCTACACCTTTTAAAGGCGTAATATAGAAACATTGTCCACAATATCTGTGCCAAAAATTGCTTGCCCCCCATTTGACCTGCCAAAAATCATCTGACCCCCCTTTCGACCTGCTAAATAAGGCTTGCCCCCCCCCTCCCTTTTGGCCTGCCAAAAATCTTTGCCTCCTCCTTATAATTCATCACCACAGGGTACACATAATTATTGCACCTCCCCTTAAATGAACTGTCACCAGTGTGTGGTTGATAGCGAAATTTTTGTTTATTGCACATGACATCTTTCTGAACTAATTTCTGAAGATTTCTGATCAGCTGCTGAAAAGGTCTAAAGGCATTAGGCTGAAAACTTAAAGTCATTGGAATTTGACAAGTCTTGTAGTTCCTGGGATCCGTTTCACAAATCCTTATGATTAATTTTAGGATTGACTTACCACACACAATCCCCTATTACATCAATGTTATGATCAAATGGAAGTATTTGTGAAACCAGCCTCTGATATATCAATATTCACATTTGTATGATACATTCATATATAGATCATTTGCATAATTCCCACAATTCTTTCCAAATAAGACCAAAAATATGTCATCAATGCCAGTGTGAATGCTCATCACCACTGCCTTTGCTAAAAATGTACCATGCAATGTATGTGTAATGTCACTTTGGAACATGCACAGAATTTGTCAAAAAACAATGTGTACTGGTGTTGGTGATTCACTTGTAGTTCACTTGAAAAGGCTTTCACCAAAATTAGGCAATTAAATATAAAAGACATTGACATTCGCCATGTCTCAAAATTATACCTGATCTTAAAACTCCCTTTTTCTAAGGGATGCCAACAACTTAGAAACAAAATGGATTTCACTCACTCACATTCAAAAAGGAAATATGAATTGCCAAAAAATGTTACACCACCTTATTCTCTATTATAATATTGTTATATATTTAGGGAATCGCTGGATGGACCAGCAAGTATGGGTCTTCTGTGTGGCATGCGAGGGGTCCGAAATTTGAATCTGGGGGTACGAAGTGACTTCTTAATTCATCTTTTCTCCTTTTTTGTTGTTCTTTCCCTTCCAATAGCACAAAAATCATGGGTTGGGTTAGGGTTAAGCCAATATTTTGGTTTGTAATTAAAGCTGGTGTGCCTTTTACTAACATTTTTACTGAGCTGCTGGAAAACTTAAAGATGCTAAATACCAATTATATTATTTTAGGTAAGTCTCAAGCCTTCCGTGGCAAGTAAAAAGTCACATCACAACTTTTTAACGTATGCAGTGATTGTGTACACTGAGAGGCAAAGATCATTTCTGATTTTAAAGGTTGGTAAAGTCTCGGCACTGAAACTTTTTTGGGTGGTGGAGAGCAGTTACAATGTAATTGAAAATACTTGGGGGAAACATAACATTTGATTTGATTTGATTTGACAACCCTGGATAACCACAGAAAGCCTCTATTGATGCTTATTTCCATTGGGACGGGTTGGGAACAGTCAGGGGCTAACACCCTACTCTTTTCAAAACTGGCTGCAAATACATGTACAGGTATGGCTCTATACACACAGGACTGACGGCTTAACATCCCCTCCGAAGGACGAAGTACTTTCACGATTCATTTACTCAATTCTAAATGAACCATTAGGAGAGCGGAAGTCTGAATTTAATCTACATGTAGAGGTTGATAATTAATTTCAGATCTCAAATCAATAGCCCAGCAAATCTTCACCGCCAGGAATTGAACCCAGGACCTCAATGCACTAAAGGCAAGTACCCCAACCATTAGGCCACGCTCTCCCTATAATAATAATAATGGTCAAAATAATTAACATAATTTCAGCAATAAAAATTAATGAAGATGACAGCTATGATAATGATCAGAACAATGAAGATAGTGACAATTATGATGATGATGATTATAATGATGACAATGCTAATTACAATGGGGATGGAAACAATGAAAAAGGGGATGAGGATGACAACAATGAAAAAGAAGAAGAACAAAGCACTCATATAATTTAGCCCTGGACAAAATTTGTTCATTTGTACGCATGAGCAGTTCGGGTTGATGCATACTTTATCTAGAGGAAAAAGGAAGTAAAAATAAAAATAGAAAAAAAAAAAAAAAAAAAAAAAAGCGCAGTGATTTATAGTGCGCTACGCACAGGCACAACGTCTAGACGTTGATCCACAAGCCTCAGCACACTTTACAGAAACACTACTAAGAAAGTATAACTTATTATCTGGCACTGAGTGGACCAAACCCAACACAACTACGGTTAGCGATCTCCAAAATGGCAGGACTATTGCTTTGGTGTTTGATTTTGTTATCTTCCTTTGCCCATACAGCAGCAGAAGCGGACCTAAATCAATATGTTACTCATACAAGTACTGGACCGGTTGTAAATTTGCATTGTGCAAGTACTGGTACCCATGTAGCAGAAATTTCATGGGAATTCTCTAATAAAACCCTTGCCACTGGTGAAACATTGTATGCTGATGCATCAAGGTATAGGGTAGCTGAGCAAGATGGAGGATATGGAAGCTTACTACAGATTAGAAATGCACTCAAACAAGATGCTGGTTTGTATATATGTACAATTACATTCCAACGTAGTGCAGGCAGACTTGATATCCAATCATACAATACTACAGTCATCATAGATCAGTACCTTCCACCTCCTGGTTATCCAGAGTGCATCATAGACCCATCTACTACCTTGATTGATAACACTGAAGCTACATTTATGTGTATAGCTGGTGAATCCTCTCCACCTGTTAACTTAACACTAATTCTACAAAGATTAGATGGAACCTCTGTAGAATTGGGACATGGAAATGTAACAAGAATAGTCACCATTGATGACAATAATGCTATGTTTGTATGTATCATGACAAGTGATACTTTTACAACTGCTCCACAACGAAACTGTTCTGCTGGTCCAATCCAAGTTTTGCAAGCAGGAATAACTACAATTACGTCATTACTGCCAATGGGCACTGACCCAACTGTTAAGTTATCAATGCCTATGGACACTCAGCAGTCTACTAAACAACAAGACACTCACATGAACAGCACACCATTGGAAAAGACATTCACCAAGCCAACAGACCCTACAAAACAATTGCCTGTTGGAGGAATCATAGGTGGCATTGTGGGTACTATAATCCTCCTTGTATTGATAATAATTGTCATTGTTATAATCATAAAGAAGAAGCAGGCACCACAAGACTCAACAGATAACATGTCACCACCTCTCGCCACAAATTACAAGTCACCACCTCTTTCTGAAAACATATATTCACTAGAAGTGGTTGCTAATTCTATGAAGAACATAACTTCACCAACCCAATCACAGCCTGAACATCAAGAATCTAATCAAGATGACTCTGAACAAATCGAAGTCTGTGCAATTGTCAATACAAATTACAATCCTGATGAAAGTTCTAGCAATCCTGAAAAAGCAGATGAAGGTGAATCAGACTTTCCAGTGTATGCAGTAGCATATTAGGTAAAAGGAGGAGGGTGCCAGCCACTTACTGGACAGACTAACTATCGGGCAGAAAATCCCACAGAACTTCCACATATATCAAAATAGTGTATAGTTGGAAATTGTTGAGGAAGATTGGACCAGTAAAGTAATTTAAAGCAGGTCAACTGGAAGACTTTACCAAGAAAATAGTCCCTCTACAAATGACTGCATGGTATTATGCCAATGAGCATACCGGGCCACATTGATGCACTCACTTAAAATGATGAACGTCAAGAATGAGGAATCATTATCAAGCTAGTAAGCATCTAAGGCAACAGAAACAAATTTGTTTGATCCGTGGATTGACCGTCGATGCTGCTTCAATGCATGTTATTTAATGAACTATCAACTGATTAATCAGAATTAACGCTAAATTTAATTTGGTCAATGTCACCACAGGCAAAAACTACTATTTTATCACAATTAACAATAGTAAATTAATTGATTTCATAAATAATAAGGATCAACCAAGCATCGATGGTCGATCGAAAGATCGAACTAATTTGTTTCTATTTTTCTAAGTTTCTAAGTTTCACATTAAGGTTTATTATGGTCAACTGTATAATGACTATAATATGAGAAAGTGCTGTGTTACATTTTTGTTATAATTTGAGAAAGTGCTGTGTTACATTGAGGTATGTTAACATCACCTTTAATTGGATTTGTTTGAGAACATTTTAATATAATTTAATATAATTTTAATATAATGACTATAATATGTGGTTGTGGATCTTACAAACTGATGTATGATGAAATCAAATAAAATGAGATATTTATTGAATAAAATTAATTTATATGTTCTTTATCAAATATTCTTGCACTCTAATAGACCTTTTCAGAATTTTACTAAAACATTCAACCAATCAAATATCTGGCATTTTAATACATAACTGACCATGTATGTAGTGGACAGTGCACAATATGCGCTATCAAGTAAAAGCATGCAGTTCATGATTTTGGGGAACCCAAATTTAAAACCTTGAATTGTCTTATCATATAATGCGAGAGCAGCAAGCAGGAAATTTTGCATATTTTAATGTGTTATGTTTTCCTACACCTTTTAAAGGCGTAATATAGAAACATTGTCCACAATATCTGTGCCAAAAATTGCTTGCCCCCATTTGACCTGCCAAAATCACCTGACCCCCCCTTTCGACCTGCTAAATAAGGCTTGCCCCCCCCCTCCCTTTTGGCCTGCCAAAAATCTTTGCCTCCTCCTTATAATTCATCACCACAGGGTACACATAATTCTTGCACCTCCCCTGAAATGAACTGTCACCAGTGTGTGGTTGATAGCGAAATTTTTGTTTACTGCACATGACATCTTTCTGAACTAATTTCTGAAGATTTCTGATCAGCTGCTGAAAAGGTCTAAAGGCATTAGCCTAAAAACTTAAAGTCATTGATTTTTGACAAGTCTTGTAGTTCCTGGGATCCGTTTCACAAATCCTTATGATTAATTTTAGGATTGACTTACCACACACAATCCCCTATTACATCAATGTTATGATCAAAAAATGGAAGTATTTGTGAAACCAGCCTCTGATATATCAATATTCACATTTGTATGATACATTCATATATAGATCATTTGCATCATTCCCACAATTCTTTCCAAATAAGACCAAAAATATGTAATCAATGCCAGTGTGAATGCTCATCACCACTACCTTTGCTAAAAATGTACCATGCAATGTATGTGTAATGTCACTTTGGAACATGCACAGAATTTGTCAAAAACAAATTATGTGTACTGGTGTTGGTGATTCACTTGTAGTTCACTTGAAAAGGCTTACACCAAAATTAGGCAATTAAATATAAAAGACATTGACATTCGCCATGTCTAAAAATTATACCTGATCTTAAAACTCCCTTTTTCTAAGGGATGCCAACAACTTAGAAACAAAATGGATTTCACTCACTCACATTCAAAAAGGAAATATGAATTGCCAAAAAATGCCAAAAAATGTTACACCACCTTATTCTCTATTATAATATTGTTATATATTTAGGGAATCGCTGGATGGACCAGCAAGTATGGGTCTTCTGTGTGGCATGCAAGGGGTCCGAAATTTGAATCTGGGGGTACGAAGTGACTTCTTAATTCATCTTTTCTCCTTTTTTGTTGTTCTTTCCCTTCCAATAGCACAAAAATCATGGGTTGGGTTAGGGTTAAGCCAATATTTTGGTTTGTAATTAAAGCTGGTGTGCCTTTTACTAACATTTTTACTGAACTGCTGGAAAACGTAAAGATGCTAAATACCAATTATATTATTTTAGGTAAGTCGCAAGCCTTCCGTGGCAAGTAAAAAGTCACATCACAACTTTTTAACGTATGCAGTGATTGTGTACACTGAGAGGCAAAGATCATTTCTGATTTTAAAGGTTGGTAAAGTCTCACTGAAACTTTTTTGGGTGGTGGAGAGCAGTTACAACGTAATTAAAAATACTTGGGGGAAACATAACATTTGATTTGATTTGATTTGACAACCCTGGATAACCACAGAAAGCCTCTATTGATGCTTATTTCCATTGGGACGGGTTGGGAACAGTCAGGGGCTAACACCCTACTCTTTTCAAAACTGGCTGCAAATACATGTACAGGTATGGCTCTATACACACATGACCGGCGGCTTAACATCCCCTCCGAAGGACAAAGTACTTTCACGATTCATTTACTCAATTCTAAATGAACCATTAGGAGAGCGGAAGTCTGAATTTAATCTACATGTAGAGGTTGATAATTAATTTCAGATCTCAAGTCAATAGCCCAGCAAATCTCCACCGTCGGGAATTGAACCCAAGACCTCATGTACTAAAGGCAAGTACCCCAACCATTAGGCCACGCTCTCCCTATAATAATAATAATGGTCAAAATAATTAACAAAATTTCAGCAATAAAAATGAAAAATTAATGAAGATGGCAGCTATGATAATGATCAGAACAATGAAGATAGTGACAATTATGATGACGATGATGACTATTATGATGATGACAATGCTAATTACAATGGGGATGGAAACAATGAAAAAGGGGATGAGTATGACAACAATGAAAAAGAAGAAGAACAAAGCACTCATATAATTTAGCTCTGGTCAAAATTTGTTTATTTGCATGCATGAGCAGTTCGGGTTGATGCATACTTTCTTGAGGAAAAAGGAAGTAAAAATAAAAATAGAAACACCACTAAGAAAGTATAACTTATTATCTGACACTAACTAAACCCAACACAACTATGGTTAGCGATCTCCAAAATGGCAGGACTATTGCTTTGGTGTTTGATTTTGTTATCTTCCTTTGCCCATACAGCAGCAGAAGCGGACCTAAATCAATATGTTAATTATACAAGTACTGGACCGGTTGTAAATTTGCATTGTGCAAGTACCGGTACCCATGTAGCAGAAATTTCATGGAAATTCTCTGATAAAACCCTTGCCAGGGATGAAACATTAAGTTCTAATGTTGATGCATCAAGATATAGTGTAATTGCGACATATGAAGGATATGGAAGCTTACTACAGATTAGAAATGCACTCAAACAAGATGCTGGTGTGTATATATGTACAATTACATTCCAACGTAGTGGAGGCAGACTTAATAACCAATCATACAATACTACAGTCATCATAGATCAGTACCTTCCACCTCCTGGTTATCCAGAGTGCATTATAGATCCATCTACTAACTTGATTGATAACACTGATGCTACATTTATGTGTATAGCTGGTGAATCCTCTCCACCTGTTAACTTGACACTAATTCTTCAAAGATCAGATGGAACCTCTGTAGAATTGGGACATGGAAATGTAACAAGGACTGTCACCATTAAGGACAATGATGCAGTGTTTGTTTGCCGCATGACAAGTGAAACATTCACGACAGCTCCACAGCGTAATTGTTCTGTTGGTCCCATTTCAGTTTCGCAAGGAGAAATACTAACACCGACAACTAAGTCAACTATTAAGTCAACATTGGCAATGAACACTGAGTCAATTATACAGTCAATAGCACCAATGGACACTGAGTCAACTGGTAAGTCAACATTGCCAATGGATACTGAGTCAACTATTAAGTCAACAGCACCAATGAACACCGAGTTAACTGTTAAGCCATCATTGGCAATGACCATAGAGCCGACTATTAAGTCGTCATTGCCAGTGAACAATGAGTCATCATTGCCAATAGACACAGAGTCAACTATTAAATCATCTTTGCCAGTGTACACTGAGTCAACTATTAAGTCATCACTGACAGTGGACACTGAGTCAACTATTAAGTCATCACTGACAATGGACCCAGAGTTTACTATTAAGTCATCATTGCCAATGCACACAAAGCAGCCTACGCAGCATCCAGAGACAGAAATGAACAGCACACCATTGGGAAACACATTCACCAAACCAACAGACCCTACAAAACAATTGCCTGTTGGAGAAATCATAGGTGGCATTGTGGGTGCTATCCTCCTTGTGTTGATAATCATTGTTGTAATCCGAAAGAAGAAACAGACACCACAAGACTCAACAGATAACATGTCACCACCCCTCTCAACAAATTACAAGGCACCATCTCTTTCTGTAAATACATATTCACTCAACATGGTTGCTAATCCTGAGAGGAACATAATTTCACCTACCCAATCACAACCTGAACATCAAGAATCTACTCAAAATAACGTCTATGCAATTGTCAATACAAATTACAATCCAGATGAAAGTTCTGGAAATCCCACAGAAGCTAATGACTATGAAGCTGTATCAGACTCTCCAGTGTATGAAGTAGCATATTAGGAAGAGTGACAAGGGTACCCAGTCTCCTGATGACTTTTATTAGACATGCAGGCAAACTTGATCTTTCGGACAGAAAATCACTGTGCACCAAAATAATGCAAAATTGTGTGTGCGAAGATTGTCCCAGTAAAGTCATTTGAAGCAGGTCAGCGGGCAGATTTGACTGAGTCCCTTTATAAAAAGACTGCATTGGTTTTGGGTTTCTTGAAAAATATATTGTGAATACACTCACTAGAACTATATTAGTTTTAAAAGATAAAATGTGCTGACCTTAAAAGATTGAACAATGTTTAAGACTACCGCTATTCATTTGTAATAATGCACTTATTGTTCATCTCCTCTATGGAGATATTTTCCATGGCGGCCATCTATGATCATGCTTGAGGTTTCACCAAACAAACCATGGGTTTTGAGGTCTTATATTTTTTGTTGTATGTCAACAAAATCGATTAAATTTTAATGATGATCTTATTTTCATGTTGTTATAAGCAAATATAATGTTCCAGATAACGCTAGTTAATAAATACATTAAGAAAAAGTAAAGTTGCACTTTCTGTTAGTATTCCTTTTTGGACTTTAACTTTTTAACATGTTCTAGCAGCCCTATGTAAAACCGTGACACTCGAAAGGCCATATCTCTGGAATGATTATTTAAACGCCAAAATGTTTCTTTCATCAATTCCCAGCCAATAAGTTAGGTCTGAATCAATTTAAAAGTACTTCAATTTTTAGTGGACATGCCTACTACTAGTTCCCAGCAAACACAAAACATTTTGAATAGCTTACGTTTTGGTTTTGATAAAAATATTTTAATAATATTAAAGGTCGGGTTTTATAAAGGGCATGAAAACGTTTAAAAATGTTTTGTAAGAAAAAACACTACAATATCATTTTGAAAATGTCAAAACTTTCTTTAAAAACTGGAATAACATTAATTACATTATGTTAGAATATATTATTTAAGTTTATTATGGTCCACAGTATACAACTATATGTGATTGTGGGACTAACAAAATGACATGTGTGATGAAATCAAGTAAATAAAATTAGACATGTTTTGAGTAAAATTGATTTAAATGTCAGGATTTTTGCTAAAGCAATCAATTCCTGGCAATTTGAATGTGTATGAATCGTAATCGTCCACACAGTGGACAGTGCTCAATACGCTGTCAAGTAACTAAGAGCATGTGGTACGTGATTGGTGTGAACAATCATACTAGGCCAAAAAAAAATTGTTTGGTTGCCCTTCCAAGACAAAAATTTGGAGGGTCGGTAGGTCGATCCTTTTTTTTTTTTTCATGTGTGCGCTTCCTCCATTTTACCTCCATTTTGACAAGGCTGGTAAATTCTTGATCATTTTACATTTAAAAAAAAAGTGTGGTTTTGGACAGAATTTAAATGCAAATACTTCTTATTTTTAATAAAATATGCATTTAATAAATGAAATGAGTGAATAACAAATATAAAATGTCTTTGATTGTCCAAATTTAAGGTTTTTTCTAAAAAAGTGATTGGCAAAAAAAACCTGACCCAAGATTTCTGATTTTTTGGTCGGTCTCTGAGGGCAATCAAACAATTTTTTAGCCCTATGCCACACACTCATTAAACAAAATATCACCAGTGTGCGATTGATTGTGATGTTTTTGTTTACTGCACATCTTTTTGAACTAATTTCAGAAGTTTTCTGATCAGCTGCTGAAAAGATCTAAAGGCATCTGCTGAAAACTGAAAAAGTCATTGAAATTTTGATGAGTCTTATAGCTAGTTCTTTATTGGGCCAAATTTCACAAATAGCGTGTGTATACTGAGCACCTCGCATTACTGCGCTTTCACCTTCATCCGCATTTTAATCCTCTAACCTTCACCGGGTCGTTTCTACTGCGCTGTAAATGCAGGGTAACAATTCACTACCCACATATATAGTGGGGAAGACGCACACTGTATTGTAGTAGGCTAACTTCCGGTGCCACCCACAAATCGTCACCCGAACTGTTTCTACTGCAAAAGTTACCACATATTCACTACTACTAACCTCCTCAAAAGGTGGTTGACGGATTCACTCATCACCTCACATTTACCCGAGCTGTTTCGGGAGCTGTTTCTGCTGGGGCCGTTACCGTGTATTCCTTGCATCGCCCCAAATTCACCCGCAACCATTTACTCAGTAGAAACACACTGTATGATTAATGACTTACCACAACACTATTAGTTATTAGGTGAAGCGGAGGTATGGTACGGGAAATTATCGTGCGCGAAGTGTCATACTGGGTGAAGCCGAAAGCTGAACCCAGTATGACGCTGAGCGAACGATAATTTCCCGTACCATACCGACGCTGAACCTAATAACGAATTTATCATACCACTAAGTCATTCTAACTATTGAAATAATTACGTTTTTACACATTTTAATTGCTGCTAAATAGGAAAAACATTACAAAAAATAGATGACTGTTCGCGTATTACAGGTTGCGTGCATTTTACGCGCCCGGTTTACGCGATTCGCCTTTATACGCGTACCTTGCCGTACACGCGTATCGGGCTTGCGACTAGATATAAAGCGTAAAATACGCACTCACTGACTAGATACGAAAATATACCAGGTTAGCGGTGTTCTTTGATGTTTCCCTTAGTGGTATGATAAAATCCCCTATTACATCAATCGATTGGAAGTTTTTGTGAAACCAGCCTCTGATATATCAATTTTCACATTTGCATAATTCCTGCAATCCTTTAATAAAACCATCAGGTTTGTTCAGTAAATAAACATTTTGGATTTTAGTTTGACAAAACCAAGTGAATACTCACTACAATATTTTGTCCTACTCATCGGAGGACTTCATCAGGTATGACTGATATGGTCATCTGATCCACTTTCCCCGGCAAACAAGTTTGAGTGGTTTCCGGTGTTCCTTAGTCTCTTTTGCAGACTTCAGTAGTGGATCATATTACCATATCAGTCATACCTGATGAAGTCCTCCGATGTGTAACACAAAAAATATTGTAGTGAGTATTCACTTGGTTTTGTCAAACTAAAATCCAAAATGTTTAAACCAAACCTATGTCATCAATACCAGTGTGAATGTTCCTGCCTTTGCAAAAAAGGTCCTATGCAATGTGAGTGTAACACCCTAGACTATGCCATAGTCGAATTTTATTAAAAATATGTTATTATTAGTCATGTTGAACCCATTTTGTTGAACTCAAAATTATACTTTCGCATCAACACAAAAGCGCCGCAAATACCACAGATAGTTGTGTACGGTGTAGTTAATGGTAATGGCGCGGGCCCGGAAGATTAAAACCATAGCGAGATATGGGTGACCAATCACAAGGCAGATCCATTTAAAGATGCATTACATATCATGGCCAATTTTAGTTAGGCCAGAAATTGGCCTAACTCTCCATAGAGTCCTGTGTTAAAAATCTTAACCGCAAGGCAAAGTCAGTAGTCCACTTGGGAAGCTAACAAACAGAGGGAGTGTGGTGACTGAAAAGATCAGATACAGATGTGAAAATCTACCAGTTGCACACAAATCAATATAAATCAGAGTTTTATGCTTAAATGTAATAGCCAGAGTATGCAAAATGGGCAAGTGGACTACGGAGAAGTCTAGTAACACCCAGGTGTAACACTACTATCATGCAATGCCACACTTTGGAACATGCACAGTAGTGTCAAAAACAATAGTGTACTTAATAGTGTTGTACAAATGTAGTTCACTTGAAAAGGGATGTATACACCAACATTGGCCAATAAATATAGAAGACATTAACATTCATTTATCCATCTCTCAAAATTACACCTGATCTTAAAACTGCCTTTTCCCCCAGTCTTCAGAAGTGGATCATACACATGAATAAGATTGTAGACCCCTCGTCTCTGTTCATTACTCCTCGCCCTCTCTTCCTGATCTGGACTGATTCCTTAATCCATCTCGCTTCGCTACCGGAAGTGACATATCTTCCCGCCAGTCATCAGCTGTTGGATCATCACAACAACACCAAGCTTTGATAAAGTCAGTGGCTCACTGACGAAACTGTCAGCAAGAACTTAACTAGTAAGTTTTCTTCAAATTGGTTTTGACAAAAGAAAGACTCTCTTAATTTGTTTATTACCAAACCTGATGAATTTGTTTCAAAAACAAAAGGATTTTACCTGCATTCAAAAAACTAATATGAACTACCAAAATAGCTTATACCACCTATTATTATATTCTCTATTATTATATTTTTTTCAATGGGAAAATGGGGATTTCATAAAGGATATTTATCACATCCATAAATCTCTGTTTAAAAGCCATCAATATTAAAATGCAAACAAGTTTAAAATAAAAATTGACAGGCTTTTTTAAATTTTAATTTTAGGATTTTTTTCTTTACATTTCATAATCTGTGTCCTCATTTTGCTGTTTTATCTTTCATTTTTTTATGCAGTGCTGGATAAACTAGAAACGTTGCGGTTTTCGATGCAAGGCGTCGAATGGGATGCCTCCACCCTGGGGCGATTTAAATGAGTACAAATCCATTTTTAGTAATTTGACCTCAGATGACCCCTGGGTGACCCCGGATGACTCCAAAATGACATGCCAAAAATTTGGCTCTAAATGTTGACTGTACCCACCAAGTTCCGTGCCCATATGACCAATTTTATTAATTTGACCTTAGATGACCCCTGGGTGACCCTGAAATGACCATCCAATAATTTGGCTCTAAATGTTGACTGTACCTACCAAGTTTCATGCCCATATGACAATTTTTAGTAATTTGAACTCGGATAACCCCTGGGTGACCTCGGATGACCCCAAAATGACCTTCCAAAAATGTGGCCCTATATGTTGACTGTACCCACCAAGTTTCCTGCCCATACGACAGTTTGTACTACTGTCTGTTCAATTAGCTTAGATTCTTGTATTTTTAGGATATTTGAAAAAATAAAAAATTGTGGTCAAAGTCATCAAAGAAAAGTGTTAGCAGAGCCTTAGACCCAACGTGATTTATACTTTTCAAATTCCAAAGTTCAATTTAAAGCCTCATTACTTTTCAATTTTGGCCTTTTCGCGATATTTTAAAACAAGCCGTAGAACGTCGGGTACCATAAACTTTTTTGAATAAATCCATTTAGTGCAATAGGGACGATTGTCATAATAATTAGTTATTATTAATTTATTTATTTATTTATTTATTTATTTATTTATTTATTTATTGTGTGGATGGGCCTGAGAAGGTGTGAGCCTAAGCCTTTTATTAAACTACACATTTATTTTCAATTTGTTATTTCGTTTTGTTTGTTGAATACAAACTATGAGAAGAAGATTTGGAAACAAAAGAACTTAGGTTACAGAAAACAATTCTTGTAAAGTTACTGTATCTGAAAATGTCACATGCAAATGCTGATATTCTTGAGAAAGAATGATGGTATTAAACAAAATTACATTTAATCGATGAAACAGTTGAAATAAGAATGAAATCCATAATTTGTTTGTCATTGTTTGGGAAAAATAATGCTCGGAATAATGTTAGGCCCCCTATGCATAAAACGTAATTGCGCATACCTCACGGAGCTTCACCTCATTTCATGCAACAAAAACCGATGGACCATCATCACCTATAATAGACCCTATCCAATAACCGGAACAGTATAACAATTGAATTGGCAGGACAGATTGGTGGACATATTTTTTGTTGCTAAATTCGATAGGGTCTATGCCCTAAATTGAAAATGGACCGTCCCACTCGATTTGTGAAAAGGTCGCGAACCCTTTTGGTGGACCCAAGTAATTGCCTAAAATGAGGCAAAATTGAAAAGAAATGAGGTTTTAAATTGAACTTTGGAATTTGAAAAGTATAAATCATGTTGGGTCTAAGGCTGTGCTAACACTTTTCTTTGATGACTTTGACCACAAATATTTATTTTTTCAAATATCTTAAAAATACAAGAATCTAAGCTAATTGAACAGACAGTAATTTGACCTCAGATGATCCGTGGATGACCTCTGATGACCCCGAAATGACCTTCCAAAATTTGGCTCCAAATGTTGACTGTACTCACCAAATTTCATGCTCATACGAGTTTTTACTAATTTGATCTCACATGACCTCTTGATGATCCCTGGTGACCCCAAAATGACCTTCCAAAAATTTGGCCCTATATGTTGACTGTACCCACCAAGTTTCCTGCCCATACGACAGTTTGTACTAATTTGACCTCAGATGATCCGTGGATGACCTCTGATGACCCCGAAATGACCTTCCAAAATTTGGCTCCAAATGTTGACTGTACTCACCAAATTTCATGCTCATACGAGTTTTTACTAATTTGATCTCACATGACCTCTTGATGATCCCTGGTGACCCCAAAATTACCTTCAAAAAATTTGGCTCTATATGTTGACATATTGACATGTTGACATGTTGCCCTAACATTTTTACTGAGCTGCTGGAAATCTTAAGATGCTAAATACCAATTATATTATTTTAGGTAAGTCTCAAACCTTCAAAAGTTTGTGGCAAGTAAAAAAGTCACATCACAGCCTTTTAACGTACTGGCATGATTGTGTACTACAGTGAGAGGCTAAGATCGTTTCTGATAGGCTGATTTTCAGGGTCGGTAAAGTCTCACTTAAACTTCTTTTGGGGTGGGGGAGAGCAGTAATAATGTAAGAAATATAATAATAATAAAAACATAATTATAGTAATTACACCAATAAAAATGAAGAATTAATAATGATGACAATGATGACATTCATGATGATGATCACAACAATGAAGATAGTGACAATTATGATGATGATGACTATTATGATGATGACAATGCTAATTACAATGGGGATGGAAACAATGAAAAAGGGGATGAGGATGACAACAATGAAAAAGAAGAAGAACAAAGCACTCATATAATTTAGCCCTGGACAAAATTTGTTCATTTGCATGCATGAGTAGTTCGGGTTGATGCATACTTTATCTAGAGGAAAAAGGAAGTAAAAATAAAAATAGAAACACTACTAAGAAAGTATAAGTTATTATCTGGCACTGACTGGACCAAACCCAACACAACTACGGTTAGCGATCTCCAAAATGGCAGGACTATTGCTTTGGTGTTTGTTTTTGTTGTCTTCCTTTGGCCATACAGCAGCAGAAGCGGACCTAAATCAATATGTTAATTATACAAGTACTGGACCAGTTGTAAATTTGCATTGTGCAAGTACCGGTACCCATGTAGCAGAAATTTCATGGAAATTCTCTGATAAAACCCTTGCCAGGGATGAAACATTAAGTTCTAATGTTAATGCATCAAGATATAGTGTAATTGCGACATATGAAGGATATGGAAGCTTACTACAGATTAGAAATGCGCTTATACAAGATGCTGGTTTGTATATATGTACAATTACATTCTCACGTAATGGAAGTGGTGGAGATGTAACTTATGACCAATCATACAATACTACAGTCATCATAGATCAGTACCTTCCACCTCCTGGTTATCCAGAGTGCATCATAGATCCATCTACTACCTTGATTGAACATACTGATGTTACATTTATGTGTATTCCTGGTGAATCCTCTCCACCTGTTAACTTGACACTAATTCTTCACAGATCAGATGGAACCTCTGTAGAATTGGGACATGGAAATGTGACAAGAACAGTCACCATTGATGACAATAATGCTGTATTTGTTTGCCGCATGACAAGTGAAACATTCACAACAGCTCCACAGCGTAATTGTTCTGTTCGTCCCATTTCAGTTTCGCAAGGAGAAATACTAACACCGACAACTAAGTCAACTATTAAGTCAACATTGGCAATGAACACTAAGTCAATTATACAGTCAACAGCACCAATGGACACTGAGTCAACTGGTAAGTCAACATTGCCAATGGGCACAGAGTCAACTATTAAGTCAACTGCACCAATGAACACCGAGTCAACTATTAAGTCATCACTGCCAATGGACACAGAGTCAGCTATTAAGTCAACAGTGCCAATGGATACTGAGTCAACTATTAAGTCAACAGTGCCAATGGATACTGAGTCAACTATTAAGTCAACAGTGCCAATGGATACTAAGTCAACTGTTAAGTCATTATTGCCAATGGACAAAGAGCCAACTATTAAGTCAACATTGCCATTGGGCACAGAGTCAACTATTAAGCCATCATTGCTAATGGACATTCGGTCAACTACTAAGTCAGCATTGCCAATTAACACTGGTGAGACAGAAATGAACAGCACACCATTGGAAAAGACATTCACCAAACTGACAGACCCTACAAAACAATTGCCTGTTGGAGAAATCATAGGTGGCACTGTGGGTGCTATAATCCTTGTGTTGATAATCATTGTTGTAATACGAAAGAAGAAACAGACACCACAAGACTCCACAGATAAAAGGTCACCACCTCTCTCCACAAATTATAAGGCACCATCTCTTTCTGAAAATACATATTCACTCCACATGGTTGCTAATCCTGAGAGGAACATAACTTCACCTACCCAATCACAGCCTGAACATCAAGAATCTAATCATGATAACTCTGTCTATGCAACTGTCAATACAAATTACAATCCTGATGAAAATTCTGGAAATCCCACAGAAGCTGATGACTATGAAGCTGTATCAGACTCTCCGGTGTATGAAGTAGCATATTAGGTGGGGTGGAGGCAGAGTGCCCCAGCCTCTGATTTGCTTTTACCAGGCAGACAAGCTCTATCAGGCAGAAATTTCACTGTGCATCTTGTTTTTGGCATCTTTAACACCCAAATTTACTTTCTTTATGGATCAAAATAGTGTAAAATATGCCTATTGCATATCGTTGTGTACTTTGTGTAAAGATTGTCCAAATAAAGTGCAGTTTGAAGCTGTCAAGTAGGAACACATTACTGAGTCCCCCTATAAAACAATTGCACAGTACATAACAAAACACAAAAGTATTTTTTTCAAATGTTATAAACATGTTATTAGCGTTTTTTGGTTTGGGTCAAAACGTTTTAATAACATTTAAATTGTGGGTTTTATAAAGGTCATAAAAACATCTTTAAAACATTTTATATGAAAACTACAACAGTGATTGTAAAAATGGTATCAAAATGTTATTGCAATTATGTTTATATCAAAACTTGATAACATTATGTTTTGCATTAAGTTTTCAAAAATATATTCTGAATGTTATTAAAATGTTTTATACCCTTTATATAACTTGACTTTTAATCATTTCTGTCAAATGTTTTGTGCTTGCTGGGAGCCACTGAGTGTATGGGAAAGTAAAGATGAATTTCCTGTGTATGATAAATTGAAAAACGGATGTATATAGTCACAAGGAGCAGAAAATAATGACCATGAGGATGAATCAGATTTTTCTTTATATGTCAAAGTGAAAAAAGAAAATAAATCTCCTGAACTTGAGGACCAAGCTGGCAATAGGGAGAGTGCAGAATTTGTTGACATTACTTGACAAACAAATCTATACATCAGTGGGTCCACAGAAAGGGGAAAAAAGGAAAAATATCAAATATTTTGAGAACTATATTTTACTAGAACTATATCAGTTTTGGGTTTAAAATATTATATAGGCCTAACCCATTACATTAACATGATTAAGTTTTTTGTGGTACACTGAATTCAGCTATATTATGTGGTTGTGGGTCTTACCAAATTATGTGAGTAAAATGAGCACAATTGATGACTAAAATGAATTTTCATTTGATATATTTTTGCACACATCCACACTTCCTTAAAACAGGCTACTAGAATAGAAATCATTGAAATTTGACTTATGGTTCCTGTTATTATTGATATTCACTGATTTTTGCACAATATGACATGATTTATTGTAGGCCTAGGCTTGTTTGACCTTATATTAATTATGGACAACTTAAATGGAAGAACGTATGTAAAACAAATCTTGAAAAAATAAATTTGCTCCAAAAACGGGCAATGAGAAATAGGAACTGCCAGAATAAGTTTGCCTCCAATTCTCTGTTTTCAATACGAATATACATGATATTCCCTGGGATATTCGTCACATTCATAAATTTCAGTTTAGAAGCAAAAAAACCAAACACCAAACCCCCCCCAAAAAAAAAACAATAAAAAAAACAAAAACAAAAAAACATCACTAATAAGTTGTTTAAGATATAACTGCACAAAAATTACCAATTTCATTGAAATACAACTGATGGGCAATGAACTGTACTATTGTGAAATATAAGTTCACTCTTGTCTTTTTTATTATTTCAATTTCAGAATTTTTTATCTTTGAATTATTTAATTTTTTAATACTTTAATGTTAAATCATTAAAAGGACTCAAACATGTAATCTAAATATGTCACATTTATGCATGTATTAAATGGATAAATATTTCAATAGGATTCTATTACATTAATTAGTATGAAGTGTGAAAATATAGGCTCATGAATAAAGTATCTTGTTAATGTTATTGTACGCTTGACTTTTGACTTACAAATAAAGACTCGATTTACATGAATGAGCAATGTTACCCTTTCTAGAGGAATAAGGAAATAAAAATATAAACATAACTTGTTATTTAGCATTGGTCTTGACAAACTCAAGACAACTATAGTTGGTGATATCAAAAATGGCACAGCTATTGCTTTGGTGTTTGATTTTGTTGACTTGTTTTGGTCATACCACAGCACAGGCAGAACTAAGTCAATGGGTTACTAATAATCGTAGAAGTAACGGACCTGTGGTAAAAGTATCTTGCAAGTCTGACAATCCTGTATCATTCACATGGGAATTTTCTGATAAAACACTTGCCATTGATGGAAGGTTGACTGATGCTGATCCATCAAGGTACAGTGTAAGAGTTAGAAGTGTTAGTGGACCTAACAGAGGTTATGGAAGCTTACTGGAGATTAGAAATGCACTTAAACAAGATGCTGGTTTGTATACATGTACAGCTGGATATGATACATCACATCAAACTTCAAGTAATATTACAGTCATCATAGATCAGTACCTTCCACCTCCTGGTTATCCAGTGTGCACTATAGACCCATCTACTACCTTGATTGATAACACTGATGCTACATTTATGTGTATAGCTGGTGAATCCTCTCCACCTGTTAACTTGACACTAATTCTTCAAAGACAAGATGGAATCTCTGTAGAATTGGGACATGGAAATGTAACAAGAACAATCACCATTGAGGACAATAATGCTGTGTTTGTTTGCTGCATGACAAGTGACACATTCCCAACTGCTCCACAACGCAACTGTTCTGCTGGTCCAATTACTGTTATACCAAAACCAGATATAACAACAATTTCACTAATATCAACCCAAACCCAACAGTCTAGATATGGTTCAGAGAGCACAACATTAGAAATAAACACCGGTGCAGGTATAATTGGTGGTGTGGTAGGTGCTATCTTCCTCGTACTGATAATTACCATTATTATAATCACAATGTACAAAAAAAATAAACCATTAAATGAGAACACCACTATGACACTACCTGCCAATGATCAACAAGTCTCATCAGCTGAACACACCTATATGGCATATCAGAGAGGTAGGCCTACTGAACAAGAACCTTATGCAGAATTCAACCAAACCAATGTATCGCAATCAACTGGCCACCAGTCACCATCAGCTGACCACACCTATATGGCATATCAAAAAGGTACTGAGCAAGAACCTTATGCTGACCTCAACCAAATCTAATTTGTCTACTCCTCAAAACAAAACACTAGCAGGTAGAAGTCATCTCATCAACAGAATCACTCATATCAACAAAGACTCAATCAGCTGGACATAAAGAGAGCACAACAGTGGAAGGAGAGTCTAAAGGAGGTAATTTGGCAGCAACTCTATCAGTCCAAGCCATAACAGGTGGTGTCATAGGTGCTTTCATTATCATTCTGCTAATCATCATCATCATATTTGTCATAGTGAGAAACAAAAACAGAAATGTTCCACCAGTTTCCACAAGCAACAGGATGGACACTTGTACAGAAAACATATATTCACAATCACCAGAAACAATTTGGAACTCCGATAGTAATGCAGCCTCATCTAACCGGCCAGACAATCAAGCATCAAATCAAGGGAACTCTAGGCAAATTCCAGTCTATGCAGTAGTGAATAAAACTAACAATGCTGGTCCAGGATCTTCCAGCTCACACTAAGCAGAAACCAAATTGGGCTATTCCATTTAAAATCCACACTACCCCTGTGGAAGATTTAGCTTGAGTCTTCTACAGAGGGAGTATAAGTTTCAAATAGAATAGACAATTGGGTAACTTCCATATGAAATACTCACTCCAGTTGTGGAAGAGATAGGCAAAACCATAATACAGGGGGAGTATGGGTTTCAAAATGATTAACTTGGGCCAATTACATTTGAAAAACAAACTCCCCTTGTGGAAGATATTTCCAAAATCTTCCACAGGGGGAGTGTGGATTTCAACTGGAATATAGCCCAATGACCAAGAGGTTGGATCAGAAGTGAATAATAGATAGAATGCTACTGATTACAATGATTAACCCTAACGCCCTAGTTGCTTTTTTTGGCGAGGAGGGGGGGGGAAGAAAGAAAGAAAAGGAAACTTTTATTCTTGGGTGTGGTTTCGAATCACCAACCCCTCGGGTGAGACATGTGCAGGGGCCTACCTTGCCATAGGAGTGTAGCTTGCACTGCCAAGCTTTCCACCACCATATGACTGTTTGCATGATGACCAGGCCTGAGAGTGTGTCTTTGAAAAAATAACTGTTTTTGGCGAACGGAGAGTCTGGAACAGCTGAAAAAATCTGAACTTATTTAAACCATACATACTTTTGTACACAACAAGTGTAGAAAAAAATCTGGAAGTTGAAAAAAAAAATATCTGGAAACAGATAAAATCTAGTCCCCCCCATGATGACACAATTGCATCATGTGGGATACCTGCCCGTGCATATGCTTTGTGAATTGTGGTTTTGTGATTTTTGGTACGGTTAGGGTTAAGCTGGTAATAGGAAGAGTTATTTGAACCAATCGGAGGTGCATAGCAACAACAGGACTGATCGATTCTAAGGTTAATTCCTTGTAAAATGTAGGATTTAATTTGATTAAAATTTGGTATACTTATGATTTATATTTTTATTTGAATTGAAGTGTTTAAGAATGAGAATAAAGGTATTGTTTTTAGCTGCTGTTGTGCATTTATTGTCTCATATATCACAGGCACCTAAATAGATGGGAGGGGGCTGGTGTGATTTGGTAGTCCAAGCCCTTAAGTGCAATTCCCTCTCCTGTCATATTGTCATATCTTTTTATTATGCCGTCACATTGATATTAGGTTGAGTTTTTGTGCAATGGTAAGTGTGGGACTGCATCAGAGGATGTTGGTGGGTGGGTGTGGGTATGGGAGTGGTGTGGTGAGGTGTGTGCAGGGATGTGTTTGAGATATAGTGTTGGGGTGAGTACGGTTGAGTATGAGCTACAGCTATATTATTTTTGTCATTTAATTCTTTAACTGTTCATTTAAAAATTTTCATTGAGTTTGCCTATCTTTATCAATTTGATTGTAATTCACCATGCAATTCAGCCATTTTGGCTGCTATTTGAGTGTTTTAATAAAATATACCTGAAATAACAATAAAAACAATACCTTTATTCTCTAATTACCTACCCAGACTAACCACAACTTTCAATTTATATATATACTTCATTTTGAAATCATAGTACTATATAACAGGTTATTTTTATGGGGTTACTATTTTGTTCTGAATAGTTGCAGTTTCATGGTTTATTTTATTCATTATTTATAATATTTGATATTTTTTTTTTTGTGTGTACTTCTTCTTAAGTTCTTTGTGAGAAAAAGTTGAATTGCCAAATAATATGCATAACTATATTATGTACCATCACTCGTGCATAACTGGTATCGGTTATCTTACTAAAAGAAACAAAATAATAAGGGAGTTGAATGAAGCAAACATAGATAATGGGGAATCCACATGGAAAACAAGATCCACACCAATGTGAATCAATGTGCACTCCCATGATCTGCATCAAAAATAGCAACTGTCTAAAGGCGTATCGGTGTAGAATGGCATGCACGAAGTTGGGCGCAGCATTTACGCTTGTTGTGCATTGCATAATGCATGACTGGCACACGGTTATGTGAATTTAAGCATGCGTGAGTTGGGATTTTATCGACGCGTACAGTAACAAAAACCGACTATTTTTCCCTATTATAAGCCAAACAAACTTTACATGGTACTCAGACCCATATTTGGAAAATGATGACATAAATAATGAATGGGCTATTCCACATGGAAGGCAAGATCCACATCAATGCATATCAATGTGCACTGCCATGATCCAGAGGATGATTTAAGCACTACCCAACACCCACTGGGTTAACTATGCAGTGAGCAGAGCTGTATGAGTAACATGACACCACTGCTCTGCTATAATGCATAGACATGCATGGTAAAATTTGAATTTGTACTGCTATATATTTACAATAAAAACACTGTTAATTTGCTGGTCGATTTCACATTTTATGTTATCTACAGAAGCAGGCCCGTACGCAGGATTTTTTTAGGGGGGGGTGCTGATTTTGAAAAAGTGGACTTTTTTCCAAGGGGGGGGCGATTTTGTGAAAAGTGGACTTTCTTCACCAAATTTGGACCTTTTTGACCATTCGCTCATAAATTCTGAAATTTTGGGACTTTTTATATGCTTTTGCAAATTTGGGGAGGTGTGGTCGCACCCCACTGCAGTGCACGGGCCTGTACAGAAGGTGTGAACTATCCTTCATACACACATCACTTTAGTTCTGAAATCGATCAAGTAATAATCACACACACACACAATTCTAAAACAACATCTTTTGCACAGAGTTCAATGGGATTTGAAAAGTTAAGTGGCAGTTGAAACCCCAGTGATAACACTTTTGCAGTGCATGATGGGGCTTCCTTAAATCATCCTCCCTCTGGCCATGATCTGCATCATTAATAGCAACTGTCTACATTAAGATCCACATCTGGGAAAAAAATCAGGTAGTGAGCATGTTTTTAGTTAGTGCGTTACTGTGTGTGTATGTATAGGGTGCTCATAGAGTTCTTCCCTCCAAGTATAAATAATGATTGGTCCCTTAGACAGAAGACAATATTTGATATATTTATTTTCACCTATTTCCTCTTTGCGAGAAGAAGTAGAATTAACCAATAATATGCATTCCTATACATTACCATCACTCGTGCATAACTGGTATAGGTCATATTACTTTAATAAAATAATAAGAGTTGAATGGATATGAAACAGTATACATAGATAATGTGATAGCTAGCATTAACTTTGAAACAACACAACTGTGACTGCATGGTAGTAATGAAAATGGCTGCGTCAATACTTTGGTGTATGATTTTGCTGACTTATTTTGATCACACTACAGCACAAGTGAAAGTGGGCCAATGGAGTACTAATGAAGTAGATATCGGACCAATTGTAAATGTGTTCTGTTATTCTAGCAGTACTACCATTCCTACCTTTTACACTTGGACATTTTCTAATAAAACCATTGCCAGCAATGATACACTGATTGACGCCAATCCATCAAGGTACAGTGTAACTATGCAAGATGTACAAAATACAGGATATGGAAGCTTGCTGGAGATAAGAAATGCACTCAAACAAGATGCTGGGATGTATACATGTAGCATTCCAGTTATGACAGGTAGCAACTCTTCTGATTCCAGTATTCAGGTCATCATAAATCAGTATCTTCCACCATCTATGTATCCTGAGTGCATCATAAATCCATCTACAATGTTGCTTAATAATACTGATGCTACATTTATCTGTATAGCTGGTGAATCCTCTCTACCTGTCAACCTGAGACTAACACTTCAAAGACCAGATGGAACCTCTATAAAATTGAGAGATGGAAATGCAACAAGAACTGTCACCATTGAGGACAATGGTGCTGTGTTTGTTTGCCACATGACAAGTGACACATTCCCAACTGCTCAACGCAACTGTTCTGCTGGCCCAATTACTGTTTCAGGATCAGAAACTAAATCAACTACTAAATCAGCATTGCCAATGGACACTAAAGGTTTAACAGAAATGAGCAGCACGTCACTGGAAAAGACATTCACCAAACCATCAGGCTCTACAACACAATCTTCTGCTGGAGGAATCGTAGGTGGCATTGTGAGTGTTATCCTTGTATTGATATTACTAATTATCATCATCATTGTTATAATTCGAAAGAAGAAACAGACTCCACCAGACTCCGCAAATAACAGCTTACCAACTCTCTCAGAAAATAAGTATTCACAAGAAATGATTGCTAATTCTAAGAATAACGAAGCTTCACCTACAAAATCACAGCCAGATCATCAAGCTTCTAGTAACCAATCACCTGATCACAATATAACTGGACAAATGCCAGTCTATGTCAATACAAGTAATGATCCTGGTCAAAGTTCTGGAAATCCTGTAGCAGATGACCAGGAGGATGAATCAGACTTTCCAATGTATCACACGGTTAAGGGAAATGAAACTACTAAAGATCAAGTTAGCAATCACAAGAGCCAAAAGGATTCAAAAGATTCAAAAGGAGCAGAAACTGATAACATTGAGGATAAGTGTCCTGTGTATGGTAAAGTGAACAAGGGATATAAAAATTCAGAGAATGAGGATCAAGCTGCTCATAAGGAGTGTTCAGGTGCACAAGGAGCAGAAAATAAAGACCATGATGATGCATTTCCTGTGTATGGTAAGGTGAACAAGGGATATAAAAATACTGAAAATGAGGATCAAGCAGGTCATAAGGAGTGTGAAGATTCACAAGGAGCAGAAACTAGTAACCAAGAGAACACTGAATTTCCTGTGTATGGTAAAGTGAACAAGGGAAATAAAACTGTTGAATGTGAGGAAGATGGTAATAGGGAGAGTTCAGGATTTGTTGACAATATTATCTACATATCAGCAGGTCCCCACTAAAAAAAACATTTTGGGATATTGTTTTAACAAACTTTGTGTACAATTAATGTATAGTTTATTTGTTACTCAAGATACCGTATTCGATTGACCTAGTTAGCGCCTCCCCTAATAAGTGCCACCTTCAAATGTATGAATAAATTTACTTTAAGTTTATAAACCTTAGTTTAAGATTATGATAAGTTTGACTTCAGATATGTTGCATTTTTAACTTTCATTTCATTTAAAGCCATATTATAACATTTGCTGTTTAATGTTTTTCAAAATTCTGATTTTGACATAATTGTAATACACTTTATACTTTGATCAGCACATAATCGGCGGGCTTTATAAAAATAAATAAATAAATAAATTTTGGTGTTTTATATTATATAGCGCCATTTCCGGATCTTAGAGGGATCGAAGCGCTGTAATTTTGTTGCCATGGTGGATCATCACAATCAGATCGCATCAACTAGTTGCAGCCGAACTTGGCGCAAACCTATCCGCACTTAGATTGTAACATCCACCAATTATCTATGCAGCTCCCCAAATTCCACTGGGTGAAGGAAGTTTTTTTGATAGCCAAACAACTAATCACCAATTTTTTTATAATCGCGGATTAATATCAAAATCTTTTATTTTGAAATCTATTTGTGACATCTCGCCAGAACCATTACGAATTATTAATTGAAGTCCTATACTTTGTCTAATTTCTTTAACACATAAAATATAGACTAGACAGGTCAACTAATAGCACTCTTAACGTGGGTCTACTTTTCGGCATAGTGGTAAAAGCTAACATTTCCCGCCTATTATGAGCTGATCAAATTATAGTGACCTAACATACCCAGTCAGCCGGCTGGTCACACACAACACCCTGCAAAAATAATAGGTGCTGTAATTGTGACAAAATCATAGATTTTGAATAAAATAACTGAGTATGTTGTTTAATTATTACGATTGAAATATTAGTCGAATGTGTACATGATGTTCATAACACTGTATGTACATGGCATGTGGGAAGGTCATAACATATCAAAAGGACCAACCTCAATCACAATCGACAGAGTGGCACTGGTGATATATGCTCTGGTATCAGTTGCAATTTTCTTTGTTTTGCATCCTCCTTAGGTTCAAAATTCATATTTAAGAAGTGAAAACTAACATTGTGTGGAAAAGAAATACTTTATCAAGGAAATGTTACAATATGGATTTAATTTTGAATTGAATAAGGTCCCCTTAAAAATGACCAATTTAAGACTACAGGTGCTAATTAGGGCAAAATATGGTAGGTCCACTTGGTTGTGGAACATATCATCAGCCTGCTACGCTAATTGCCTAAGTCATTATTTGTAATTTTGAGAACAAAGTACAAAATATGGTTCAAGCATGCATTTGAACATATTTATTCACCAATCTTTGCACAAGGACAAATGATAATGATACAAATTAAAGGGAATAATCTGAAATAATTAGGGTGATTACATAACTGCATGGTGCATGCTTGAACCACATTTTAATCTTTGTTCTCAAAATTACAAAAAATGACTTAGGCAATTAGCGTAGCAGGCTGACAATATGCAATCACAAGTTTTGAAATAATTACTTCCCTGAATTGAATATTTGTGTGTCTCTTACTTCCAGTTGTGTGATATTTTTGCAAGGGTACATTTTCACAATTTTGATGATTTGGAAATATTTGCAAGAACTTTTTAATTTCACAGCAATCTGGCAAAAAGTATCCACTGCATAGCATTGCTAGTATAATTATAGTATAATAATACTTTTATTCAAGTAAAAGCATTTTTAATTGTATCAAATTTGCAAGATATTGTCTACTTCACTTTAAAGTTCGTAAAATGAATACAACACAAATAGTATTTATCCATTATGTACATTAACATAGCTACTAAAACTGTGTGAAAATATTTGAAGCATGAAGAAATAATTGCACACAAATAACAACCTGTTTTCTTTGAAATTCAATGACCAGGCTATGACCTATGATAAAGTTCATACTTTTGTTGTTAATTGAAATTACTTTCTTTGAGTTTCATTTATAATATTTACATTTTTTAAGATTTGTATTGTTTGATTGAATATCTATATTTAAAATGAAAATGAGCCAATTAACACACATTTTGGTTAGGTTATTTTTTCAAACTTGTATTGATTGGTATAAAGCATGAAATTAAAAACAATCATAAATTTAAACCTTTATACCAATGTACATCCTTGATTTCAACAAATCTTTTCCTATGCATAACCATGACCAGATTTAAGGCTAAGGTTGACTATTCTTATGAAATCAAGGAAATCAAAATAAAATGCATGTAAAACAACACTGAGTATTTATCATTTGGTGCTATATAATTTGGGAACAACTCAACACAGGAGAGATCATGAAAATGGTGATATTAATGCTATGGTGTGTGACTTTGTTGTGTGGCTTTACTTCAACAGCAGGACAAGCAAGAACAAGTCAATGGGTAACTAATGAAGTGAATATTGGACCAGTTGTAAATATATTTTGTGAAAATACTGGAACTACTGTGCCTGATTCATACACATGGAGATTTTCTGGCACAACACTAGCAGCAAATGATAGAGTGAGTGCTGCTGCCCCATCAAGGTATAGTGTTACTCTAGGAGATATACCCAATAGAGGATATGGAAGCCTACTACAGATAAGAAATGCACTCAAACAAGATGCTGGTGTATATTCATGTAGAATTCCAATTATGGTAGGAAATAACCCTTCATTTTCCAATGATGGTATTGAAGTCATCATAAACCAGTACCTTCCTCCTCCTGGTTATCCAAGGTGCAACATAGATCCATCTACTACCTTAACTGAACATACTGATACCACATTTAGCTGTATTGCTGGGGAATATTCCCCATCTGTGAACTTGACACTATCTCTTCAAAGACAAAATGGAACAATTGAAAATCTAGGAGATGGAAATATAACAAGAATGGTCATGGAAGATGACAACAACACTATATTTGTTTGTCATATGACAAGCGACACATTCCCATCTGCTCCACAACGTAATTGTTCGGCCGGTCCAATAACTGTAATACCAAAACCAGATATAACGACAATTTCACCGATATCAACCCAAACTCAACAGTCTGGCTATGGGTATGGTTCAGAGAGCACAACATTAGAAACTGGTGATGATAGCACAATAGTACAATCACCTATTGGAGGTATAATTGGTGGTGTAATAGGTGCCCTCCTTCTGGTAGTGATCATAATCATAATAATTTTTGTCCTAGTTCGAAAGAAAAAACAAGTTCCACAAGATTCCGAAAACAGCAAATCAGAACCTCATGGAGATAATATATATTCACCAGAAATTATCAGTAACTCCGAGAGTAATGCAACGCCATCTAATCAACCAGAGTCACATAATCAAGGAAATATGGAACAAATTCCAGCTTATGCAGTAGTAAATAAAACCGACAATCCTGATCCTAGCTCTGCTACATCACAGACAGCAAACACTCATGAAGAAGAGCCTGATATTCCTGTGTACGGTAAAGTTAATAAGGGGTATAAAAATGCTGAGAATGATGATCAAGCTAGTAATCGGGAGAGTTCAGGATTTGTTGACAATATCATCTACTCATCAGCTGGTCCTAGGTAGACACATTTAATATAATTAATACAATTAGTCCACATGATGAATTTATCTTGTCCTTCCGGATCGACCAACCTTAAAAGAAGTCTCCGGCAATCACAACATTATGCCTTATATGTTAGAAAAATAATTATCAAGCCCAAATCACATGGTTTTATTTAAAACAAACTAATATTGACCATAAGAATGAATAAAAACAGCCGTCTCTCAACACACAATATTCAAAATTCCTGGGCGCCAAAATTGCCTACTGCAAATATGACGTCCCAGTAATTCAATGAAGGCTGATGACAAGAGCACAAATAACCATGACGTCACTGCACTAGACAATATTCATAACCTCATTAATATACGCAGCAAGTGCGATCCAATCAGTTTTATTTATTTGCCAAAACGCAAACGCTGAACGCGGTTACTAATATTCTAGTCAGTGGACCTCCGCGGCGTAAATATTAGTAACCTCCGCGCGTGCCGTGTTGTGCATTGAACAAACTGCGCGCGCGCTGGCCACCGTATTTGGATTGCACGCTACCATATTTGCATAGTTTGTTATCCGCACTTTTGTTTTAACCTGTTCGATTTTTGAAAGGCAAAACTTAAAAATTGTTGAGGGATTTTTGAGGGAAATTGTGTGTTATTTTGTAAAGTGAAGAGATGAAAGTGACGGTTATGAATCATGTTAATAACTTTGCATCGGTAATATGTCAGGCATTGTGAAAAATCTCTAACATTTTGCTTTGGACCTGGTGTGCGCCCCTCAGGATATCCCTCGGTTCCAAAGGCAAAATGTTTAGACTTTTCACAATGCCCTCCAAATAACCGATGCGCAGTTATTAACCTCAATCATTTTCTTGTAGTTCAACCTACCTAACAATAAAAGTCAAAATTCCATATTCAATTCATTTTTCACAAACAAAAAGGGCCAAAATAATGCATTGTAGGGTGTTTTTGTATGCTAGAAGAGTCAACCCAAAGACTAATTTCAGTCAATGCATTCTGCATTTGCAAGGGTGCTTCATATGCTCCTTTAAAATCAATTATTCAAATAAACACAAACGGGCGAAATTAGCCTATAACCATCATTTTGAATGCTTAGACTTGTGCCAAATCTGTGAATTTAGTGACAGTTATTGTAAGATACTATCCAAAAAATGGATTGGATATGGAATATTAACTTTCATTCCCAATTAATTAGCTCAAACTAAAGGATAATAATAAATTGAGATGTTTCATCTGGTAAAACAAGATAACATTTTGTCAATTCCAAAACAAGTAGTGCTGTATTATTCTGGAATCAGGAGTAGCTCCTCCTTAAAACAGACAATATATTTCATTTCAAAAGCAGTATAATGTAGTATAAATAAATTCTATCAATCATCATCACAACATTGAAATGCGGTATAAGGATGTTTGTTTCACAAACTAGTCACACTCCCCTTTATTGTTTTGTTTATCCTCCTACTAAAAGTGGTCTGGTTTACAATATATTGCTCATAATGTATTAATAGTTACATTTTATAAATGGAGTTACACTTCCTTGACGTAAGCATTGTACTTGTGCAAAATACAACAAAATTCACCTTTGTCAATAAGGAAGTGAAGTCAGAAATTCAGTACTTGCATTAGGATCTAAAACAGCCTCATGTACAAGGACACGGTTCCTTTACTCTAATATGTGTGCACACTCTTAAAGTGACCTTTGAATGTATTGGGTACAAAAACTCATATCCAACCACTTGGAGGTCAAATTTGAAGATATAATGGCTGAGTGGAGGTTAATGAACTGCACCGCTGGAAATGAGGCTATTGTGTCACATTACAATGAACCAAAATAACAATGAGCTTCAAATCTCTATTGAAAGGATTGATATAAAAGGATTGCTTAACAATAATTAATTTTTTTGTATAAAATATCTGTGACCTGATAACAAGCAAAACAAGGGCAAAGGCACCAAAGTTGTTTTTGATTTATAGGCTGATTTAACATTTATAGGCCTATGTTTTGTGCTTTTCATTGTTGAAACTTATAGTTCATGTTAGCAGGATTTGTTGAGAGTTCAATGAAAGTGCGGCTGATATAATGATTTTTCTCAATGTGCTAATTTTTAAAATGAAAATTAATTGACTTTGCGCTCATTTTGCATGATATGGGCCACTTTCAAAGACTTACAATCTCTCATAAGTTTAATTTATCAAATGCTAACCCCTATAAGCTATTTCATCGTTTATGATGCCGTACCTGGTTGGAAGTGGAGTCTCGATATTGAATATTGATACCTCATTTGAAGAACAAACTGTGTAGCTTTCCATGACTTGGTTCTTTTCTCGTAATAAACAGGATGTACATATCAAGTGCAAAAAACACCTTGCTGAACATTGTAATATGAAATTTAAGTCTATAGTATGAAACTGTTCCCTAGTATGAAACAATAATTAGACCTTACGTACATTTGTATGTAAATTTTGAACAGAAATTCTGTAAATGCTGTCTGTGTAATGACACAAACAATGTCTACCAGTGAAGTGGGTTATTAAACTTAGCCCTATGGTATTGGATGAGGATTTGATCCTTTGCACTTTTCGAAATAATAGGCTCTTTGAAACAACAAAAAATGTTTTTCTATTCATGGCAGTTATACTATAGATGAGTTGACCTCAATGTTTATCAACAAAGGCAAGGGACTGGTATATCGATATGCTTGAATGAACCACATGCAACCACTACACTGTTCAATTGTCTTATTGTGATGTGGCGGGAGTTTTAAAAACACAAGCCCTGAACAAAATATGATGGGTGCGCATACTGCCAGGCAAAACAAAATTAAAATTGAGATGATGCTTCCGTATACTGCCAGGCATTGAGGTCAGAAGTCACCTCATCTATAGTTTTGTGAACTAAGCAGTTATCATGTTATCTAGACCTAATCACTATAAACTGTGTTGTGAATATAAGCAACATCTCAAATGCATCTTGTATAACTTATTCTGCCCAACTTTTGTCACATATAACCCAACCATCAATGTAAAATGGAACCATACCAACACATGATGGAAACCAAAATAGTCAGACAAGGAGAGTCCAGCTATGTATACAGCAGGCATGAGAATGGCTTTTTTGACAACTGCCTGAAAAACTGTGTGAATTTGGCCTTAAAAGGCCCAAAACAGGCTGAAAAAAAAATGCGTAAATTTGCACAACAAAACTGCCTGAATTCAAGCAAAGGCCTGATAATTCTCATGCCTGATATAGCCCAACTACATACAGCCCCATGTGTAAATCTACAGGTGAAGCCCACTATATTGGATTGTCACAAATTGGGGAGCAAATAGTGTACCTCTGGCTAATGCCTGAAATTGAAGGATAACTTGCATCTTAAAGCATGTGCATTATTACAAAAGTTAGCTTATGTAACACTAAGCACGCATAATCAGTACAATGCATTACGCACCTTTTGCAAACACCTAAAAATAATAATTGTCAGGCATGTGGCAACATAATTCCTAGGTACGCTATTTTTTGTCTATTAGACTCAAAAGAATGATAGATTCCTGAACCTGTTTGTCAAATAAACCACTTGGTGGTAAACTGATGCAAAGCACAAGCCATTTGTCCTCAAATGTTGTGAAATTTGAAATATGCTAATAATTTTTTTTTACAAATTACACCAAATTCCTGAACAAAATGATAATTACACAGTATATTGCATAATTTTCATCATTAAACTTATTATTATCTTGTGAGTGTAACAAAGACAAAACTGCAAAAACATGAATAGCTGCCATATACACTTCCATCTGAATCAAGTGTTAATGATTATCTTTCATGAATACATTTAGTTTATATAGGACCTAAGGCAGCTATTTATGTTATTCTGGTAGAAATATCTTTCTTACACTGACAAGACAATATTACCTTACCTTAATCCGGTTGAATCTTCATAACATTCCAATGTTAAAACTACTGTAATATCTGGAACATAAGCTGCTGTATGTATACATGCTGTTTGGAGATTCCCAAGATGCAAAGAGCAGTTCTGCATATATATGGTGGTATCAAAAAGATTATACCCAAAGAGAACCGACTCTCCTATGTCTGTGTGTCGCATGTTGTTCATGGAGGGTAAAATAGTACACCTTCAGATTATATCCAATTTAGAGTGTGTTTGTTTGCATTATGCATCTAATGAATTGTACCAATAACATATGCTTATTTCACTGGGTTTCAGAGAAGAATGGCAGTCCACAGCTCAGATTGATGACACGAGCGCCCTGTTAATGAGCGACATACGCGGAGCTTTGCGTATCCTTCAAGGGCGCCGATCTGCGTTGACCAATGTTTGGACGCATAATCGGCCAATTAGATCATCGGTCTATTGCTATGTTTGTCAGACGACCTATCAGAACCCCACTTCCGTGTTAACGCTCTGCACGCTCTCAAAATGTAAACAACTGCCGTTCTTCTCACTCTGACAAAAACTATAGTGCTGTGTGCTCAAACCTTAAACACCCAAGCTTAAAGATGCAAATTGTTGTTCGATTTCAGTTTTTGCCAACAACTGCTGGAGGTAAACTATTTTGGTGTCCGGACGTCCATGCATGACAAACTAAGATGGCATATTTACAATAGCATTACCCATTGGGGCAATTCTGAGTCGGTACTATTTAGGTCTAATCTCTTTGGTATAAACCCAGAGAAGATATCTTACCCTTCCCATAATCCTTTGCAACATGATATCACCTCATTTCATCAAATGACACTCTTATTTCTTTGTACAGGTTCCCTTTGCTTTCACTAGTTAAACATGGGTCAATACATGTAGTCGGGGTCAAAGAATAAACATAATTTGCCAGATCTGGATGTCCTCTGTTCATTGAGGTACATTCCGTCACTATCGACCCATGTTGCACTAGACAGAAAATCAGTACAGGAAATTAAAATGCGACAAATGCATTATGGGAAGTGTAAGACATCTTCTCTGGTATAAACCTGAAAAAAATATTTATTGACACTTACCTGTTCTTGACTGTGCCTGCACCATAAATTTCCAAAGAGGCTCAAAATCTACTCCATATTTGCCTTCAAATTTCCTCAAAATCAGTTGAAAAGTTCTTCCAGGCATCTTGATGTTATGTTCCGAAAGGACAGAATTCAGTTCCTTGGCCGTGATTTGGTTCTCCAGGTTTCCGAGGCGACGGAAGCTTATTTGGATAGCGCGTAAACGTTGTCTGCTGACATCAATGAGAGGGAGTTTGAGAGCTTCTAGAAGTTCGTCATCCAGGTTGACACCTTCAATTTCAGGTAAGGAACTCTCTGAGAAACCTACAAAGGAAAGAGAATTTTAAGAGAATTCTAAAAACTTAATATTTTTCAATTTTCATACAAAAATTTGGTTCAACTGGCACAATGGGTTTTAACAGAAGTATTAGGTTTTTTTAAAGTCAGACGCCCATAATAAGTCTTCACTTTTATTAAACATTTGCAAATCAAGTGTTGGATTATATATTAATAACTGCGTAATACTTTTTTAGGGCGTGAAATTGTACAAAATGTTGATGCATCACAAGCCCTACAGGGGGGAGTGCATTAGACTCATCAACATCTCGGTACAAGTGCATTATTTTGTGCATATAATTTCTTAAGCAATGAGTAACCTATTTCATACACTCCTGGCATTTTTGAAATGCTTGCTCTGATTGGTTCTTGCTATAGAGTGAATGAAATCAACTTAATCTTTAAAGTTGCTTTTTAAAACATACAAAAAGTGATTTTTAATACTTAAACAACTTAATGCAATTTCATTGGTTTCTGTCCGAGTCATATGCGATGATATAAAATGGTCGCAACATGCCGATGATGTGGATGTCACACCAAATAATCGCAACACATTATGCACTAGAGTCAAGTACCTTACCAACTAATCTAACTTTATGCACTACAAATTGCACAAGTATAATATATTATTGGGGGGGTACCAGGACTTAAAAAGCAATGAACACACCTAAAGAAGCCTGAAGAAAAACCAGTGAAAAAGCACAAGGTTTGAGGAGTTTTTGAGTACAGTTCAAATTCACACTCCCTGTGTGGAAGTTTAATGTCATGTCTTCCATAGGGGGTGTATGGATTTCAACTGGAATTGCCTAATTCACTTACCCACTTCAGCAGTAGAGGGCGGTGCTTTTTTCTTACTGTTGCTCATTTTTCCAAGAGAATTATTCAATGAGGGAAAATGAAAACCACTTGATATCTGACGACTCTGAAATTAAGCCGTATAAAATTAAAAACAAATAATTAGCAGTGGAAAAATAGTAATACATGTAATGAAACATAAAAAGTAGGGTTATTGGAGTCAAAGACATATTATATTTACAAATCATATCCATATGAACTACTCTACAGTGTTTTTATTTTTATAGTGCAGTAAGTGCGCATCAATTGGGCGCAGCTTCAAATCACTGGCATCCACTAAAAGCTCTCTCATACACACACACATTAGTGCGCAAGACACAGCTGCATTGATTAGTTGATGATGCTGACTACACTACCGTAAAAATGATATAGTCGCAATTAATGGAGATACGGTCTACATCTGCTAGTCATAAGGTCTGCTACTCCTAAGAGTTGCTAGTCCGAAAGGTCCACAAATCCTAAAGATCGCTAGTCCTATGGGCCGCTAATCCTATGGGCGGCTAGTCCTAAAGGACGTTAGACCTACTGGACGCTAGCCCAAAAGTAGTACCATAAGACTAACTTTCAGACTAGCCAATTTTTTGTTTTCTTTCAGGCAAGCGGTTAGTCCCGGAGATAGAGTAATAAAACACAGAAGGTTCAAACAGTAGTGATCATAATATCTGCAGGTTAACAAAAAGTATCTCAGGAACTACTCTACTGTGTTTTACTCTAGTGTGGTCATAGCTGCAGTCTATAGCCCTCACAGACTCAGCGAGCGCAAATCGCAGTCAGCCAAGTGCGCAGCCCTCGAATTAATCCACGGCACCGACGGCAATTGCCATGGGTGCCCACCCCCATTGCCGCAATGCCCTCAAAATATGTCCTTTACCGACGGCAGTCACTTGCCGTGCCCCTAAATGAAGTTGCCGTGGGTGCCCTAGCCGGCCAGCCTTGCCCCTTCATTATAAAATCATTAACAAGTACTGGTTAAAACCCCAAAAAATTGTGGAAAATTAAATCGAAAATCTTGAACATGATCGCTATTTTGAGCATCGTAACCACAGAATTGATCGTAACCCAGCTATCAATCACAGTATACACAATAGTTTGTTGTCAATTAATATTCATTACCCTACGTAAGCTTACATATTCAGCCAATCACATCGGCTTTTATACATTATCTGGTTGCTAAAAATCTGACTTCATTTTCTCGATTGGTCAGAGAAATACCTTCAGCCTACTATTGACCAATCAGAAATGCTGTTAGTAACTATTAAAGCTTCCTCGTGTCGTGAACAAAATCCGAGCGCTGGGCAAATCAATTATTGACCTCTTGATTAGCAAACATTGACTTCCCATTGCAAACCGATGGCGATCCCCCTTCCGGTATCGTCTTATCTTGTACATGTGAGCCCATCTCTAGATATGTTTTGCACTGTTTTGAGTCAGTTTTGCAGCTCAGAACTAGGGATCGCAAAATTTAAGTAAATTAAACTGTTGATTTTTGATTGCTTTGTATTATTTAAGCAGGTTTTTTGAGCAAGCAGGTTAGTTTTAGTGTAAAGTTGAAAGTCGAATTTTACTTTGGTGTCGAATTCAGCTGACAGAATGCATCTATTCACTTTTGAAAAATTGCCTTGGTGCCCTTCTCAAATTTTCAACAGTTGCCTTGGTGCCCTTTTGATTATTACAAATTGCCGTGCTGCCTAGCCTTTTCAGTGAAAATCCAAGGCAATTATCAACTTGCCCTAAAAAAGTTGCCGTGCCCCTTCAGATCCTTAATTTGAGGGCTGGCAGCGTGAGGTCTGTTGGTGTCAGTTGCTAACACAACCTCTAATCATAGACTCTAGAGTCTATGCTCTAACATAACAGAGCCCAAAAGTAGTACTAAAGCAGTCATAGCCAGTCTGTGGCCCTCACTGACTTAGCGAGCGCAAAGCGCAAGCAGCCAAACGCGCAGCCTCTTTGGATAGTATGTTAATGCAACAGAGCCAGAAAGTAGTCCCAGTGCAGTGATATTAGTGTGCACCAATCAGGCACAGCTTCAAATTGATGGCGTTCAATCAAAGCACAGGGTACACACATTTGTGAGCGAGAAACAGCAGCCTCAACTCCCGCTCGACTCGCTGTCATCACTAACTGCACCAGACTAAACGCACTATACACCTATCCGACTTCGCCATTACTGCGGTGTCCCCGATGTAAAACTGCGGTGTCCCGAGGTCGGGGGTTCTATCCATTATTTATTGTGTGCTATACAGAATTGTACCCGGAATTGTACACAACAGTGATATTCAATACACAATCATGAGTATTGAATTTAATTAAATCTCCGCTCTGGTACATCTGTGTTGCCGTCAATAGAGGGCCAAATACAGTAAACGCTTCTCGGATTGGTGTATAGAGGCAATTGATGGAGATGAAACAATATAATGGATATGGTAGAAAAAATATCACACTTACTTTCAAAGAAAACTTGAAACTCATGTTGCAAGTTTTTTATCACTTGCACACACACCCCACATACACTTCCAGTTTCTAAAATACCAATATTTCCTTTAATCTTAAACCCTTGTCACATGTGTGTCAACTGAAGACAACAATTTTTTTTTTAATTCAAAAATCTCAGAATTGTACATGTTTGTAACCATATTTGGAATCTGTATGATTAATGAGTACAATCAGTACATACAAGCCAAAAAGGTTCAGTTGTTTGTGAGGTAGCTCCTGATATTTTGAGGAAATATCTCAGAATTTGGACCTTTTGTGTTCAAGCCTAGTATGCAAAGCATTCAAACACAACTGGCGAATATATTTTTATATGTGATCAAAACACGTAATTGCATTTAACATTAATGTTCTTAACATAAAAATGCAATAGGCAAAAGTCAAATGTTGACCTAGTACTTGAAAATATGTTCCCCACCCACCATGGGTACAGTTAACCTGTATATCATAATCTCATGGGTCTAAACTAATGTACTTTAATATTCTGTGTGCTATCCATAGGCTTCAACATAAAAAGTCCCAAGTTTTGAGCTATTTTCTCAAAATATCAAGAGGCTTGTTTGTACTCATTTTAATTTATTTTTCATGCTGATTCCAAATATGGTCATGAAAATGTACAATTCCGAAATTAGTGAATTTTTACAAAATATTGAAACCTGTTGTCTGCAGTCGACACCCGTGTGGAGAGAGTTAAACTGTCACATATACAAATAGTGCACTGACAGTATAATGAACTGATCATTTCTTTCGGAAATATTTTTTATTACTTAATGTTTAATTCTGATTGCAGGCAAAATTGCAGGTACATGAGAGAATCCCATGGTTTTGAAAAAAGTTAATTTGTAAACAATGCAGACACACACTTGGGTTCTGATGGGATCATGTTTTAAGTAAATGCTCAAGCCAGACTTGTAGAGTCTATAAAGAAAAAGAAGGCCACTCCCAATCAATTCAGTGAACAAGTTCAGAATCAGCCTTTGGGTTCATATTTAACATCACATGATGTGATCATATGTCTTTTTTTTACTACTCTACAACTGTAACTTAACAAAATAAGGGCAGTAAAAGCTTGTAGTGTTACTATAAGTATGTTTATACTGAACACCTCACATTACCGTGCTTTCACATTCACCTGCGTTTTAATCCTCTCACCTTCATCGGGTCGTTTCTACGGTGCTGGAAAATACATGGTAACAATTCACTACCCACATGTTTAGTGGGGAGGGCGGAAGTCCAGAAAATAGTTTTGTGACCTTCAAGGTCAGATTTTGAATGCGCACACTGTATTATAATAGGCTAACTTGAGGTGTCACCCGCAAAATTGTCACCCAAAGTGTTTCTACTGCGAATATTACCACATATTCACCACCTCAATAGGTGTTTGACGGAATTCACTCACATTACAGAGCATTCACTTTCACCCCATCTGTTTGTGCTGGGGGCATTACCGTGTATTCCTCGCATCATCCGAATTCACTCGCAACCGTTTGCGTAGTAAAAACATGCTGATTGTCCTCAAAAAACTCATCCATTCTGATAATCAACAGATTGTAAATTTTGTAACAAAGTGCCCACCCTCAAGAGTGAGTACTATATTCAAACGGAATGATGATACCAATTCTACTGACCTCTGATAAGTCTGTATGGTTGCCTGCAGAATGGATAAATTCAAATGGCACTTGTGACTTTTGTAACAACCCTCCATTTTGAACTTTGCGATGACGATTCCGACGCATGGCCATCATCTTGACCAACACCTCCTAAAAAAGAAAGAAAAATTGGGTTTACTTATTTGGCTCAGCTTGTAGCATTGAATATTAAATAATTCATCTCTGTTAAATTACCAGATCTGGTCAATCAGGCTTTAGTTGGCAATAATGAACTTGAGATATAGGCAAAAAATGAGGAGGAAAAAACATACGAAAATAGACATATAAAAGGTTCAGAACTTTGCAACCCAGTGTTCAAGAGACCTGGGGATTTAACATCAATAAGTGTACTGAGCAAGTTGGTAATGGTAGTAACTCAATTGTTAAAATTTCCAACTTTGGCCTGAGTGGATAAGATTGGGTCCCATTTCCACATCACAATGCTGTTTTACAGCTATTACATGTAGTAACATCTGTTTCATGAGTATGGTATTGTAGGAGAGTGTGGTCTAATGGTTAGGGTAATCACCTTTGGTGCACAAGGTTGAGGGTTCAATTCAATAGTCTGCATTTAATTGCCAATATTTGTAACTGCTTTCCCCATGGTTCATTTAGAATGGGTCTGTAAACCATGAGAGTACTCCATCCTTTGGAGGGATGTTAAGCCATGGATCCTGTGTATAGAGAGTGTTTACCCCTGACTGTCTCAATCTGCAAGGCTGTGCAAGCACTGTTTTCAGACAAGACATGTTGAAAACCTGCCACTTTAGAGAAAGTGATGACCCTGATATTCACCATAAGGCGACGAAAAAAGAAAACCCTGTTCTACAGGGCCCGACCGACCCAGATTTTGAACAAATTGGGAAAACAATATTTCCTGTACAAATGAATGCCGACCCAAATATCGGAAATTTCAGGAACAAATTTTTTTTTTTTACAAATTATTTACAGATTTTGGTGATTTTTTGGGTCATTTCAAAAAAAAAAAAAAAAAAAAAAAAAAAAAAAAGGCCAACCGACCGACCCTACTTGAAAGGTCCGTCCGTCCCGTAGAACAGGGTTTCTTTTTTTTTGTCGCCTAAGCAGTAAGTTATTAAGGAGTCAGCTTACTGGAAAATTGTCTTTTACTTTCAACACTAGACTTAGTATATTTTCTGGTCTAATCATTCCCACATTCAGTGTATGCAGCATTTAATTACCATCAGGCTCTGACTGGTTTTATAGTCTATCAATTTGTCTAGACACAAGTATAACACTTTTGCTATTCAATACAAGATGTATTGCGATTGGGAATCAGGGCAAAAGTTTACTGCCATCATATGTTCCGGTCTCACTTACATGCAGAATGAAAAAAACAATTAGTGAAATGGTTAAAAGCTTCAACTATATATAAACCTCAGCCACCAAGTAGTCAGCATTAGAAGTACCGTATTGTCTGTAATAGACACCCCTCTAATAACCCCCCCCCTGCAATTTTCAATGAAAAAGTGACCAAAATGCAAAAATGTCCATGTTTTGACCATCAAGATCGCTAAATCGAATGGACAAAATCTATTCTAACTTACAGGGGAGTAGCGTCATAGGGGCACGTGCCCCCAATCGATTGCAAAATTCAAAAAATCCCATAGGAAAATTGCCAAAAAATGGCTTGTGCCCTCCAATCAGACCCGGTGCCCCCCAATCAGATCAGGTGCCCCCCCCCCAATCGGATGACCCACGCTACGCCACTACTAATTTATCGTCCATTCAGTTCATTGCCAAATTTTGGTAGAATTTTACTAAGTATATCACATTCTTGCACTTACAAATGCACTTACAGATGTAATTTCATAGTATTTACTGCAATAATAAATATCCTGTTCTGTGGATGCTGTCATATTGGATTTGAATGGAAACAGACCGGAAATGAGTGATATTTTTCATTTTCACACCAATTTTTAAGCTTTTTTCACTGAAAAGTTGCAATAAATGCTCCCATAATAAAGTCAGTATTAAATTCTTTAATTATCTATATACATTTTAAAAAATCACCTATAATTATAATTACCTTTAGATTTCAAATATTACAAACTTACCTATTTTGAAGGTCCAGTTTATTATCTTGACAAAACAATATATCTGTCTCAATAATACTGCCAAGTTATTTGGATGATTAGCTGGCATTGATTAGTCTTTGATTTAACCACAAATCCTTAATGGTAAAACCATGATCCTACACTTACCTGTTATTTCACCTTTTTACGTCAAAAAATATTCAAACAAGTTGTGATTTTATGCAATTCAGTCACTTGACTAAATTGATTGCGCTAAAACATCCCGTGACCCAGATAACATAGAAATAGACACTGTCTGTATGCTTCTGTGTATGAGCTATGATAATTAATAATTACTGCAGTGGTATTCAAACAATAGATAGAAGATTATTGGTTGACAATTACTGCACCATGGTAATTTGGTGGAGTAATAATTGAAAACAATTACTGGAAAATATTGATTGCAAATGTGTGTGTCTATATGGATCTTGCAATAAATCTTGAAGCTGTGCTGTAGTAATAATTAATATTGGAACACATAAGTAAGTAAAAATAGGTAACCAAAGACTTTCAATTTAAGTGTTGACATCAATTTTGAAACAATAATAATTAGAAATAAATCAATTAAAATAACTTCAAGTTACGCAGGACTCGCAGGTTAATTAACATTATTTTGACAATATTCAAGCCATGGCGTAAACAAAGATCAGATACTAATCTTTAAAAAAACATTAACGTTTTCATTTATTTACTTTCAGGCGGATCTGCAACATCATCTTGAAGCAGGGGCGTAAATCCATTTTTGAAAGTGGGGGGGACACAATGAAAATTATTAGTCATTGATACTTCGGCGCGACAGCGCCACACGTCGCGGCCCCGCAATGTATATAGGGTGGTGTCTGAGGGGGGATGTGCCCCCCGTCAGAAGTAAGAAACTTTTGCAAAATGAAGACCTAATTGAAGCCATTTGGTGGACCATTTTGGCACTATTATTGTGTAAAATTTTAGCTTGAAACAGCTGAAAAATTGTGAAATGACGGCCTAGACTTCACTAAAACAGAAGCGAAAGCGACCACTTGTTTATGTATACGCAGGGGGTTGTCTGAGGGGGGATGTTCCCCCCTCAGAAGTAAGAAACTTTTGCAAAATGAAGACCTAATTGAAGCCATTTGGTGGACCATTTTGGCACTATTGTTGTGTAAAATTTTAGCTTGAAACAGCTGAAAAACTGTGAAATGACGGCCTAACTTGTGAACAAGTCTTCACTAAAACAGAAGCTTAAAGCGACCACTTGTTTATGTATATGAGGGGTTGTCTGAGGGGGATGTTCCCCCCTCAGAAGTAAGAAACTTTTGCAAAATGAAGACCTAATTGAAGCCATTTGGTGGACCATTTTGGCACTATTGTTGTGTAAAATTTTAGCTTGAAACAGCTGAAAAACTGTGAAATGACGGCCTAACTTGTGAACAAGTCTTCACTAAAACAGAAGCTTAAAGCGACCACTTGTTTATGTATACGAGGGGGGTGTCTGAGGGGGATGTTCGCCCTCAGACTTTGGAAAATTTTGCAAAATGAAGGTCCAATTGAAGTCATTTGGTGCATAATTTTGACACTGTTATTATAAAAACAAACAAAAAAGGGACCAAACTCAATTTGCAAAATTTCACTTGAGATTTGAGATTCGGAATTATTATTAAAGCATGCATGGATTGATGTTGAAGTCAGCATTGAGTCCGTCTTAAAACTTTGGTGATAAAATGTGACGGGCCCTGCATATCGACAGGCCCGCAGTACAGGCTGTTGGGCCGAGGACCCGCCTTCAAGCAATTTGCCCAAAATAATCTTTTAGGTATGGGCAGTGATGGGCCTACTGAATTACGTGCAATTTAACATTTGTTCTTCTCTTTTCTCCCTTTCTCTTCTCTTTTTCTCCCTTTCTCTTCTCTTTTTCTCCTTTTCTCTCTTTCTCTTCTCTCCTTTCCCTTTTTTTTTTTGGGGTGGGGACCAAAATGTGGGGGGACATTTGATATTGTGTCCCCCCACTTTGAAAAGTGAGGGGACGTGTCCCCTGTCCCCCACCGATTTACGCCTTGTCTTGAAGTGGAGATTTGTCAGAAAGGTTGTTTTTTTGGTATGCGTTATGCCAGGACAATAAGGGTACCAATGCAAGATTTACCAACAAGTGTCTCATTTTGGAATGCAATCATGCATTATGAAAAGAAAAATGAGAAAAGAAAAAAGACCACAGAAGTCCCAGGTTCAAGCCTCGGCTGTGCCCAAGGACTGTAGGCCTATGTGTACTTGATTTATCAGTGTACTTCGGTTATATATATAAATACGCTTTTATAAATGCGCACATGACCATAACAGCTTATAGACAGTAAGTCTCAAAGAGTTGAAGTGACCTTCTACATAGCGAGTGGTCTTTCTATACATTTGAATGCAAGGCAGAAAAACACGAGACTGCTGTGCAGCAAAATTGTCTATTTTGTTCAACATGTAAACGTTTCCATCGTTGAATAATTTTTTCCATCATCAAATACTTTCAAAATGTTGTTTTTGATAACATATTACAAATTCGGAATGGCAAAATGTGTAATAATTTTGCAATTCAATTAATACTTAAATATGATGATATTTATCTACAGAGTTCCTATCCTTTTCTGTACAGTGGTCAATGCACGAGGATTTAGTCATGCTTGGTGGTCTTGGTATGTCGTGCCCATGTGTCACGTGCGCATTTATAAAAGCGCATTTATAGATATAACCGCAGTACTCTGTTTATCCCGATTCATGCTCATTGCTCTCTCTCACAGGTTTTCTCCAGGATCTCCGGTTTCCTCCTGCTTTCAAAAATTAGTGATTAGTTGATTGGTTATCAAAAACTTTCTTCATCCAATGGAATTTGATGAGCTGCACAGATAATTGTTAGATGTTACAATCCAAGTGCGGATAGTTTGCGCCAAGTTCAGCTGCAACTGGCTTAGTTGAAGCGATTTGATTCTGATGATTCACAGAGAAATTACAGCACTTTGAATCCTCAGACATCTGGAAAAAGGTGCTAGATAAATCTAAAATTTATTTATTAATTTCATTAACTAACTTTATTTTTTTATCTGTGTGTACTCATTTTACAGCAATTACAAAAGCAAATGAGACACACCCAACCCACACACCCACCCCTGCACCCCCCTCCCACACACTATATCAACATTTTAATTCCTTTAGTATGTGATTTAAATCACATTCTTTTATAGCACAGGTGGTCCCAAGTTCAACTTGGTAAGCTTTTACAATCATGGTTTGCATCATAAACTACACCAAACAGAGCAAGACTCTTACCAGTCACCTTTGTCCATTGGTACTTCCCTTGACATCTTTCTTACCTTGCTATACTTGTTGGTTTGTGCTCTCACAGGAATTGAAAACTATGCATACTTACAGGTGAACTACAACTCTTTTCCAAATCGTACTCTGAAACTATGTAGGCATAATTATGTTATGACATGAAAGGTTCATGTTTTCAAACAAATTTGGCAACATACAATGCCCTGTTGAACCATAGGCCATATGTTTCACTGAGTTAATCTAATTTTACATCTCACTAATACCATGTTCTCTCAATGGGATTGTAATACAGGTGTTTCAAACTTTTTAAAAAGGCCTATACAGTGAACATTGTAGCATGTTGGGGACCGTTCACAAACACTTGTTAGGGGGCCCTGATGTAAAAAGGGGGGGTCCTTAAAAGTTTTGGCCCTCCTAAGGGGGGCCTTGAAAAAAATGACCACAAATTTTCCTGGGAAAATTGAGTTTATTCAAGTTTCTATACGGTTGACCCATAATTTTCATGTCAAAAAGGGAAACCCTGAATTTGTTGAGATCTAAAGGGGGGGGTGGTGAAAAGTTTTAGCGATGAGACTTTTAAATGTTCAATCAAATTCAAAAACATACCTGCCATATCGGTACTGCGGTACACTTGTTAATGTTGGACACGTTTAAAAAAAATCACATTTCATATAACTCACCTCTCTTACACAGAAATTGATTTGCAAATATTAGGCAACAACATAAACCCTGTTCTATAAATGAACAGGCAATTCAAGTATGGTCGGTCTGATGTGTTCTTACACTAGTTGCCTGTTTAATGTTGAACCATGTTTCTTTTTTAATTCAATCCACTGTTTAAGTTACCTCCCCAGTTTAGTCTACAAAATCAAATTTGGGAAATGTGGTTTATATTTCACCCTACCCTATTACCCACTGGACAAGTTCAATTTGTACTGAATTACACAAGTCTGAATGAATAATGATTCTGATGGCATTCGTGTCATGACACTATACACCCTGTGTATTCATGAAGGTTGCATACCACAGATTCATTTTAGTTTCACAGTCACATGTATTCCAAGATCTATGGTTAGAACAGCATTGACAGCTCTGTTGGTTGTGAGTTTTCCGGCCATACAATACAGGCAAGCTATGTACTTTGCATGTTGGTACTCATGTCAGTTCAGTCATTTCATAAGATTTTTGTACTTTGAAAAGAATGTTGCTATTGCTAAATTCTGTCAATTTTGTACCTGCTGTAGTCCACATGGGCAGTAGTCAGGTAGTGTGTATTCAATTTGGGGTGTCTACAAAACTAAGACCTAAGACCTAAGACCCAAAAACTAAGACCCTATCTACAAAACTAAGACCTACAAAACTAAGACCTACAAAACTAAGACCTACAAAACTAAGACCTACAAAACTAAGACCTACAAAACTAAGACCTACAAAACTAAGACCTACAAAACTAAGACCCTGTTTTGGGTGTCTACAAAACTAAGACCTAAGACCTACAAAACTAAGACCTACAAAACTAAGACCTACAAAACTAAGACCTACAAAACTAAGACCTACAAAACTAAGACCTACAAAACTAAGACCTACAAAACTAAGACCTACAAAACTAAGACCTACAAAACTAAGACCCTGTCTACAAGTACAAGACCTACAAAACTAAGAAGCGTGACCATAATGATTGAATGGTAATCTTTTATGAAAGTTCTCGTCATTACTCAATTATTGCCAATTACTTCACTCAATTATTAATTATTATTACTACTCAATTATTATATTAAAGTGTTGAGCCCAAATAGTACCAGCTTACTAGAACAGTTGGCCTTTGCATTTATGGTGTAATTGTAGAACATACTTCACCCCGAATTTCACCACAGTGACCTCATCCCAATGGCATTGTTCAATAACCTCAATAAAACAATCACAGTGCAAAATTTGACCTCAAGTTGGAGAGTATGAGTTTTTGTATACCAAATTTTCAAAGGTCATTCAATGAATGCACAAATGTATTGGGCTTAAACAACTGTGCCCTGATAAATGAGCATGTTGTGGATCCTAGTGTATCATGGTAAGGAATAGATGGTCATTTTATTGACCTTGGTCAGTGCTTTGGCATGGCAGCAAATAAACTATAGGATAAGGGACTCACCATCATATATTTTAATAAGGGGGCACAAAGACCAGGGAAAAGATAAGTATTTAGGTCTTTTGGTCTTTAGTGGACAGCCCTGTAGCCAGCATGATTTCGCAGATGGGGGGGGGGCGGGTGCAGATTTTTCAAATGCAGACCTTTCAGACGAAAATCTTCATTCTGGCTAAAAGGCTATTGGTATTTTTTATTTTAGACAATTTTTACAAAAAGTTTATGATTTGGGGTATGCCAAAATTTATTGAAAATTGTGTAATATTTTGCCTAAATTTGAAATGTGCTAGGGTTCGCGGGTCGCCGCCCCACCCCCACCCACTCTGTACGGGCCTGTATGTGAGGTTGCAGAGACCGTAGTTTTCTTTGAGAAGTTGGACACAGCAATGTGTCAGAGGTCATGTGGGAGTCATTTATACAGGGTGGGCCATTAAAAAGTTCACACTTTTTCGATGGCTTATTTCTCAGAAATAAAAACACATATTGAAATAAGTTGAACATATTTGTAATCCTCTATGTCTGGACTGTCATTGCTGAAAAGGGCATTAACATCCATGGTCTAATTACAAAATGGCGACCATTTAAAGCAGATAAGTCAAAAACCACTTTGCACACACGTAAGACTATAGACAATGATCATGCATATTAAGTTTTTAGGCTTAAGCAAGTTTTAAAAAGTTTGATGACTCTATATGCATTTACTTGAGTGTCATTGCGGGGTCATCGGACTCATGCGTGTATGAGTTGTTTACTGTTTGAAAATCATTCACCTGTGAAATTGACACAAAAGGCTGATTGGACATGCTCATTTACATAACAAATACACTAGTTTTGGAGGGAACTTCAAATTTAAAATGCCTTGCGTGCGTTCTTGTCATTCATGTCAGAGATACCCGTGTAAGTACTTTGAGGTGATTCTTGCTGTTCAAAATGCGGCAGTTTACAAAGGAGGAACGAATTTTCATCGAGGAGGAAATTTCAAGAACCGGAAAGGTGCGCTCTGTCCTGAATGCATGGCCGCACCAGTTTCCGAATACCAGACTTCCTAGTCGCCGACACATCTATAATATTAACCAAAAGTTTCACTTACATGGAACTGTTCTCAAGCGGAACAAATCTAACAGTGGGAGACCACGAACAGGAAGATCAGCCAATCACATTGCCGATGTTAGAAGGGATTTGCAAGCTAACCCAAGATTGAGTACTCGGCGGAACAATTGTCCCCATATTCCAAGGACAACGTTCAGACGAATCATCACTCATGATATCGAATGGCACCCTTACAAGATCCTTAAGCGTCATGGACTGCAACCAGGAGATCCAAATCGGCGACTTCAGTTTTGTAACTGGTTAGTTAACAGAGCACGTCGCTTTCTTGATACCGCTGTTGTTGCTGACGAGGCAAACTTTCAAATGGACGGGTCTGTCTCTTCTCAAAACATACGGATGTATGCACCGAAAGGCAATCCTCCGAGAGACTTTGCTTTTAACGTTCCACATGACAGACGCAAAGTGAGTGTTCTCGCAGCCGTCACAGGAAACAACCGGTTGATAGGACCGATATTCGTTGACCAGAACATAAATGGAAACGTTTACCTCGACATAATCAATGATCAACTAGAGCCTCAACTGGTCCAAATATGTGGACAGGAAGCGAACGGGGCCATCCGCAGGGCGTGGTTCTTTCAAGACGGAGCGCCAGCCCAACGTCTTATCGCTGTTAGAGACAGATTGCAGGAGTTGTTTCCGCATCGTGTTGTCGGCCTTGGGCATCATGTGGAGTGGCCTCCGAGGAGTCCTGATCTGACACCTTTGGACTTCTGGCTTTGGGGTGATGTCAAGGCGTCTGTGTATGGCGGAGGAACGCCAAGGAATTTGCGGGAGCTGAGGAGACGTATACAGATGCGTTCACAAGGATCCAACGCACCAGGGTTACTTCAAGAGCAGTTCACCATATGTACGATCGCATGCGATGATTTGTATTCATGCGAGCAAGGAGGCCCACGTTGAAGGACGATAAGAACACTTTAAAGACAGAAGCATTTTCACTGTGGCATGCATAAATACGTGACTTTATGGAACCATGATAAGCAGTAATGAAGAACAGAACTATTTTTATCAGAGTCAAATATGATTTTACTTGTATTCTTACTTTTCTAGTGCAATATTTTTAATTTCATGACAATTTGAGACAAATAACTTGTTTCCATTGAAGCACTGCTACGGTTTACATGTGTCTATATGAAGAAATAATTTCCGAAGAGAAGGAGAGACATTCCTGACACCTATTTATAAATTTATCTTGTTATATCTCTATATAAGATTTATGTTATAGTGCAATAACCATCATGAAGACTCGGGTATAAAATTATGCACATTATCTAGAATGCGACTGCAAACAAACGTTAACTGCGCAGATTATTTAAAGCTACTGTTACATATTCTGTTCAACTGGAAGGCTACATATTCTTATTCTGTTTGAAAAAGAAATATTTATTTAAATATGGTTAATTTACAAGAGAAATATTGACAGAACTTTCATGCGTACTGTTATTTTTCTTCCTTTGTTCCTAATCCATTGTGGTGTGAACCAGCGACCACCATATATCGCGTGATTATCCGCTCCATTTGACTTACGTGTGTGCAAAGTGGTTTTTGACCCCTTGCTTCAAATGGCCGCCATTTTGTAATTAGACCATGGATGTTAATGCCCTTTTCAGCAATGACAGTCCAGACATAGAGGTTTACAAATATGTTCAACTTATTTCAATATGTGTTTGCACTTTTGAGAAATAAGCCATCACAAAAGTGTGAACTTTTTAATGGCCCACCCTGTAGAGAACATTTGGTGAAGTTTAAGTAAGCTATTTAACCTTAGGGTTTAACAGTAATAAAAGGGATGAAGTGTATGTAATTACACCATGTAAAATGTGAACAGGTTATTGGCGAGTTAAAAAATAGGCGAGTTAGAAAAAGGCGAGTTAAAATGGCGAAGTTACCCCCTGCAGTGTTTTCGGAAAGTCCATGCGGCGAGTTGTGAATTTCCGGAAAGTCCATCGGCGAAGTTGTGAATTTCCGGAAAGTCCATGCGGCGAGTTGTGAATTTCGAAAGTCCATCTGGCGAAGTTGTGAATTTCCAGAAGGTCCACATGGCGAGTTGTGAATTTCCGGAAAGTCCACGCTGGCGAAGTTGTGAATTTCCGGAAAGTCCATGTGGCGAAGTTGTGAATTTCGGAAAGTCCAAGATTTTGAACCAAAAATGCAGTTTTGGTCAAAATTCAAAAACTGATTATTTAAAAAATTGATACTTGTATTCTTTGACTCATGTCAGTTCCATAATTATACTTCAGAGGTTGTTTAAATGTAACCCCAGAATACATTGCAGCCACTGATGGCATGTGGTTTGAGAAACACATGGTTGTTTTCAGAAAATATCACACTGGGCTCCTGCAGTGCATGGTCAAGGTTGTTATACAACCAGATAAGCTATGTGTCTGCATGCATGCATGTGCAAGAAAACTTTGCTGGTTTCATCTTCTTTTCCCAAGCATTTAAAATATCTAAAATTGTTTTAAAAACACACGACTTTTTAACTTTCTTGGTGGCAATGTATCCACAAACATTAGCCGTACCAAATTATCAATTCAAAACATAAAAGTCTCGATGAATATTCCATCAACTCACTGTTGGGACTTCATCATAGTGTTACTGTAACTTCGCCACCAGGATTTCATAGTGTTACTGTAACTCGCCACCGGGACTTCATAGTGTTACTGTAACTCGCCACCGGGACTTCATAGTGTTACTGTAACTCGCCACGGGACTTCATAGTGTTACTGTAACTCGCCACCGGGACTTCATAGTGTTACTGTAACTCGCCACCGGGACTTCATAGTGTTACTGTAACTCGCCACCGGGACTTCATAGTGTTACCCATGGGAATATCTAAAAATAGCCTGACTCTGTGGGGGGTAACTCGCCTTTTTAACTCGCCTTTACCTAACTCGCCCATATTGTAACTCGCCTAAAACATGCTCTCATGTAAAATAAGATATAATATTAATGTCAACCAATGCACTATTGTCATTATTGTGGCTCACAATAGACCCTTCACAATTAATTTGTAGCATCCAGTCATGTTTGATATTCAACAAGAAATGTCTTTAAAAAGACAACGCCATGGATGAAGATCATGTTTCATAATTTTGCATTGCAAGTACTTGGAAAGCTAGTAAATTTGAATATTTGGCACAACTAACCGGGTGCGAAATATTGGCATTTATTGGTAAATACCACCAATGACATACTAGGAAATACTCAAAATTTTCATGTCGAAAGCTGAATTGGAAAATGTGTGCTAAATTGGTCTACATTTAATTCATACTTGTAACAAACGGCTCAATTGAAATCACATCCTCTGAGTTTTACAACAATCCAACAATCTATATTCAGATAACCTTAAGAATGTTTGCTGCTTAATTAAGGGATTTCATATCAACCACATTTCATGACAATCCAATTATCTATTATCAGTAACTGTTAACCTTGATATTGAAGCATGGTAATTAATTTTAGATATATTTATTCGCAATGTATAGTTTACTGGTAGTTACAATCACATCATAAGGCCACTAACAGTCAATTTTGAGTTTCCCGTCACATAATTTCTGAAAACAAGTGAGGTAACTTTTTCATTATTCATTATTTTTCTGCCTTTCGTTATATGACTAACACGAATGTAAAATGTGTTGTTATTTGCCACTCATTCACTTGAAGATGGATGTTTAGCCCTAATGAGATTCAAAAGTATATTAAAATTAGTCACAATAATGAATTCAAGTGAGGGTCAGAAAATGAAGTGAGGGCGGTGACGGGAAACTCAAAATCGACTTTCATTGGCCTAATCAAAAAGACTGATTACTCAATCCCAGGGATTCCCGGTTGCTCTACACGTAAAAAAAAATGTATAAAACCAAAGCCACTATCTACCCCAATTACTGGTATCCCCCCCCTCGACGACTAGTGTCACTCCCAACATCAATTAGTGTTGGTAGTAGTGCACTATTTATACCCAGCTCTGGTCAGATCAGGGAATGGTCAGATAATGCTCATTATTATTGTTTAATTAGTGGTCACACTTTACTTGTCAATGCTTGTTGACAGCTTATCAGTAGTCAGATCAGCAGGGTGCAGTATCCTTTTTCATAGAGCAAAATTGTTCAAAATGTTCTAAAAACCTTATTTTTGAACGGATTTTAATCGTTAACAAAGCAAAATGTATGTTTAATATATTAATTATTTCATTAATAGCAATTTCCTAAATTTCCATCCATAAATAACCACAGAGAATTATCTGTTTATACAAAATAAGTGTTTATTTTCAATTAGCCATCTTATCAGTAAAACTGATAGGAGGCCAAATTATAGTCAAAAAACAGATTCTTTGTCTGGTATTCCCGGCAACCCAGTCTATATGTGGCTCAGTTGTAAACATACACAACACAAACTGACTGTGAAGGAGCCTATATGCACGTAAACAACTTTCTAGTACATGTATAATAAAATCCGCTTTTTGAGTATAATAAAGAAAGTCATGCATTGGCAACATGAAGGAAATACCTATTGCTAACTTGGTAAAATGCATACTCAGTAGCCCAATCTTGTACATCATAGCACCCAGTTTGGGTTTGTAGTTTCAAATGTTGCAATTAAACATTAGTTCTTTCAAATATGAAACGCTAAAACACAAATCTAGAACAAACAATCATTATATTAGAAAGATATAGCAAACTTTCCATGATAGAGATTGGACCCAAGACAAAGTACACCCAAATTAGGTGACAATTCGGAATTAAGCCATGGCTGGAAAAACAAGTGAGGCAAGTATTTTACACACCAAATCAGATCAAAGCTATGCATGGTGAAACTCACAAGATTTGATCCCCCAATGTCCAAATTATTTTACTAGTCCCTTATCTGGAAGTAGGCCTACCCTTGGTTGTCAATTAGCACCTACACAGGTGGTGTCACTTTCTCTCATGGCAAAAAGCACACTGTACCATGGACTGTGATTGTACTGGAATGTTCATTGTGTCAAGCTATTTTAAAGTGGGTTTTTTAATACCATATTTCACCAGAAATTTGTAAGAAGTATCCCCAGTTTCAGTGAAAAATCTCAATATCAAAGAGGAAAATGCCATGTAATTAAATCATAACAAATAATTAAATCATGCAGCACCCATTTTTGAATTGATCATTAAATGGTCACAGGTCTTAGTTTTGTAGGTCTTAGTTTTGTAGGTCTTAGTTTTGTAGGTCTTAGTTTTGTAGGTCTTAGTTTTGTAGGTCTTAGTTTTGTAGGTCTTAGTTTTGTAGGTCTTAGTTTTGTAGGTCTTAGTTTTGTAGGTCTTAGTTTTTGGGTCTTAGGTCTTAGGTCTTAGTTTTGTAGACACCCTTCAATTTGGCCCATCCATGGCCATGTCTAAAATAAAATGGGCATTTTTAATACACATGCAGTTTTTAGAAGCTTTTAGATCCTTTTGATGATGGTTTTGTATCAACATTTAATAATGTCAGGTAACCATGGTTACAGCCAAGGGTTGCAGATACAATAATACAATATAACTCACCTTTTCCATGTTTTATCATAACCCTGTAGCCTTGCACAAATAAAAATACAAATTTCAAACTTCACTGAGAACAGTAGTACACAAGATCTTCTCTGTCATCTTTTACTAGAAATCCTTCTTTCAAGACCAATGTTCAGTGACCTATACACAAATTACTTCATATGGATGAACTGTGCCAGTGGTAATTGTAATGCTGTTTCTAAACTCAGCATGGACAAGGTTAATTTCAGTGTGACTTACTCTCTAAGGGGTAAAGTTCCTTTCTTGAACATAAACACCCTTGGCATAAAAGGTACAAGTTAAAGTGCCATGTGTGTATTTCATTCATTTGGAACAAAACTTAGGCGTGATGGGCAGTTTTTGTGTTGATGTTGTGATCAGATGGAATAAATATTTAAATAAAAAACAGAAAACAAATGTCTAAAACGATTTCTTTTGTCATAGAGATGTTTTCAAAGTAAACATGTGGTCATCAAATATAAAAATATCCTTTCAGTATGTTCTGGCTCCTACACAGGGGTACCCACCCCTCCTCTGCAAGGGCAGCACCCCCCTAAAAAAAAAAAAAACAAACCTCCTTAGGTGAAAACCTTTCAATGTGACAATCCACCACAAGAGTGACATATAATTCTGGCAGAACTAGTTCGGTGATATCATGGTTCAATGAACTTTTCAATGAACAATAGAAAACAAACGATATATACAAAGGCCCATTTACTGATTTTACTACCTTCCTAGCAAACAATATGCAATATATCATGGTAAGGCTTTATGGGAGAATCTGCCTGTCCAATATTTCAAAAGAGTAAAATGCTGGATTTAGATCCCATTTGTGATGGACAGTCATACCAAATAAGAACCAAATTTGGAAGCAAATTAACAAATGGCTGAATTTTTCATGTTAAACTGTTCAAAATAGCCCCCCCATTTTTTTGAGGGGGGTGGGAAAGCTCCACTCCTCTTATCTTCATCACTCAGTTCTTAATCCAATCTCAACTGCTACTGAGGTTTGTTGCATGTTGTGCAAAGTATTTCATAACATTATCATTACAACTATATCTTGAACACACTATTGATTAAATCTAACTAAGCAAGTCTAATTAAAAGGACACCAAAGACAGATCAGTTACATTTAGTACTAAGCATGTATACAGCAGTTGCCATGGTCACCATAGTAAGACCAAAAAAAAATTGTTTGCTTGTCCATAGATCACTTTCAGAAGTTGGGTCGGTCGGTCTGGAAAATGTTTTTTTTCTTTTTCTTTTGTTTCCCATATATCTTTTTTTTTTCTCCAAGTACCAAAAGTATAACATTTTGTAAATAAAGTACTTGTTTGTATGTGAAACACTCACAGCAGAATTTCCACAAAAGACAAATTCAAGGTAAACCCTACTTTATTTGACATTTACATGTCTTGTGGACTTAATATACTGCATTTTTAAGTTCAACAATGTTTTATTTGTGTAGACACTGATGATCATACGAAACATCGGAACCCTTAGCCAAGTACGACTGGACAGGGGGAAACATGCATGAAATGGTATTTAACAACATTTCTTTTCTATCTTCAGCTTTTCAGACAAAAAGTTCATGTCTTTTTTTGGAAAATTGTAAAAAAAACTTTCTTCAAAAAAGTTTTATGGTCGGGACTGCCAAATGGTCGGTCGGAAGAGGACAAGCAATACTTTTTTGTTGCCTAACTTGAATATATCATGATTGTGTCAAGCCGTTAATTCAAATGAGGAGTGGCAGCAGCAGATTTTTTACGGGGGGGCAAGGTGAATTTCAGGAAGGTCAAAAATCATGAAGTTTCCACCAAATTGCTCTGAAAATTGTAAATATTTGATTTTTGCTTTGTTTTGGTTGGGGTAAGATCTCTGACAGGGAGCATGCCCCTGGTATCACAACTACAAATGAGGTTCAGTATACATCAGTTTCTCAAAGTGTTCCATACTCAGAAACAGGCTCAGAAACATGCATGGTCTCTTCACTCCATCTGTATTTTAATATTTTCTAATGTAACATCCTGTGGAAGCTGGTGGAATCATCAAATTATGTCACTGAACTTGTTGCTCCTACAGTGCAAATACTTCAGCATTTTGTGATCATGCATTCCTGGAGGGAACAATCTAAAAGATCAGTGAAGTCCTGTGAACATGATGAATGAAACTAGTTTCCTTAGGGAGGTAGGGGGTTAAAACTAATAATACTCTAATAAAACATTGATGTTTAATATTGGACCCCTTCCGACTTCATTTTACAGACAGAGAGGAGGGGTCAACTATGACACAAAACTAGTTATAAGTTAATATGTTTTTGGACTTTCACTCTTTTGGTTTGTTCCCTTAGTCACTACATATAAACCCATGAATTTCCCTCATCAGTAAAATGATCAAAACCTCGCCAGCCTTCACTGCTTTTCAAGGTTTATAGGCAGTACAGGAACTTCCTTTATCATTAACAAATACAGGATCTGAATTCTAGTCACCAGTATGAAAGTCAATGAGCTCATTCATGATCAAGAGGAAAAAATTATGACCAAATTTTTGTTTCTGTTGTCACAGATGAAAATTGCTCAACCTAACTGGAAATAATAGCCAAACATATTCAATATAAAATTTTAGTTTTATCATATGTTTTGTATCCAACAACAATCAAGTTCAAAGACTTGTTATAACATTGTATAGCAGAATTTTTTGTCAGGTTTAAATTTTTGTGATTTTCGCTGTTAATTTAAGAACCGTGAATTTAAAACACCGCGAAAATATTTTTACCCATAGGCTGTAATGTGTAACTGCTTGTAATTGTGAATAATTATAAGAATCTGCAAAACTGCACTGAATGGTTCAAATGGTGAACAATTAATACCGCAAAAATATCACTCTTTATATGCATTGATTTCGGACAAAGATCGGTTTCAGGCCTATTCTCTTGAACCAATTAATTAAGGGTGGGTTTTGTATTTAAATAAAGAATAGTAGTTGTATGAGGGTGTTATTGTGAACCGAGCCTTTTCATAATGATGAAATCCACTAGTATTAAAGTTCCCTGCCTTACCTTTGGCATTTGTACACAAAGTATCAAATTCTAAAGGGCGACATTCCCGGGCGACATTAGGAAACCATGGGAAATTTGGAAGATTTGGCAGGTAGATTTCTTTTCAATATCAATTATTTTTCATTCACTGATGATAATTAATTTATGTATATTTCTTTGCTTCTCTATATATATGCACATGACCATTGTCCAAACACTGAAAAAAGGACTGAAATATTTCTAAATATGATTGGCCATGGCCATTCATTAGTCCCAGTGAAATGGTGCTGATCAGTGATATGTATTGGACATGCAATTGTTATGGATATTACAGCAGACAATAGCCACTAATTAGCTGGAATTGTTATTACACTGAAAATACACAGAAATGCCATTTACTACTAATTTCATCGTGTACACTTACAGTGAGCCACCACAATAAAAAAAAAAGTAGAGGCTGTTGGGGGCCAATCAAGAGAGGGCAGAATAGTTAGATTTATATTATCCACATAAAAACACAGAACAAGTTATTAACCTATGTCATTTTGAGCCATTTTTGTGAGACATTTTCTCTTCATGATATTTTGGTTTTATAAATGAAACAGAACCAAACAAGTAAGCAAGCTATTTGAAGATCTCTCTGCAACCATCTACTTTTTTTTGCGATTATCAAATTTTAAGAAATTGTGCATGTTTTTTATTTTGTGGAATTTATGGCAAGTATTTTAAAATATAGAACTATCACACAGTTGGCTGATGATCGCAACTTGGGCTGAAAATGTTTGGCAACCCTCAACCACTCATCTTACTGAAATGTGGCATGGAAATATAAAGTGAATTGTGCAGAAAACATCAAATTACATTTTCAGAGAGTTGCACCGGCTCCCACACTCCGTGTATCTGCGGGTACTCATGATCATCTGCAAACTTTGAAAACACCACATTTAAATGGCATCTCATTTTCAGAGAAAATACCCCTGTTTTTAGCAATGTCAAATTCATTGCCCTTCAACAATGCCCCTTTTTTGGTTAAAGCACACAATATTTCAAAGATACCCTTTGTTTGATAGGAATGTGTGTATGGCAAGTCCTGGAACTGAGTAAGGTTTGCATTTTGTTTCCTAAAATAAGAATTTTGAGCAATGATTATTACGAGCATGATGAATAATTCAACTTATTTTACTTGATTCATAGGTGAACAATACCCTTTTTCTTGCAGTTTCAAGAATGTGTTTTTTTGTGTTTTGCGAAATTGTGTTTCTTCAGCAGAAATCACACCATATTTTCACAAAATTTTCGATGAGCACGAGTACCTGCAGATACATGGAGTGCGGGGGCTGGGTGAGCTGCATAGGATTCACGGAACAACTTACCCATTTTGAAGCTGAACACCGCCATGGTGTATGCTGGAATCAAACCTCAACGATAATACTAAGCAATGTCCTCTGTAGTATTTCCTGACACACCAAAAAGAAGTTCCTTTACACTGTCTCAACTCCCACTAAATCTTGGTATCTGGAAAATAAAATACCATCAAAAGTTGAAACTAAGGTTAAAGGTTATTTTCTATTTGTTGCAATTAGGCCTAACATTTACTAACATGCCTACAAATTATATATACATGTAGTGAATTTATTACCTTGTATCCTCCAGATACTTGTCACATGTGGATTAAATCATCAAATCATCTGTTGCTTCCCTCAGCTTGTCTGGGTCTGGTTTTCTGGTTCAGCAGTGCTATGTTCAGTCTGTCTCTGCTCTGCTTGCTGGTTCAAAACAATTCATTTGCAGTGAGAAGTGGCATATGCGCAAATCAAAATAAAAGAAATGATCTAATTAAGACATGTTACACAATTTTCTCCCAAAGCATTAATTTTGGAAAATATTTTCAGCTATAACTCCTCAAACCTGTTTCATGCATGATACATGCACCACCTTCCAATATTCCCTTTGAAATCAAAATAAATACTTGAATTCTATCAGTATACCAAACAAGGCATTATTATTTAAAACTAATTAAGAGGTAAAATTACCTGAACAAATTGGACTATCTGTACCACTGTGTACCATACTCATTTAATATGGGCACAGTAGTGAAATATTAAATCTTTGATTTCCTTTGCTTAGTGTCCTCAGAGAAGATCCTCTATCAATCTCATTCATGCGTCATTAACACATGCTATTGATCGAAACTTATCTAACCAATTAGGGTCTACTATTAAAACCACATTAACTATTAATATCAGGGCTGTGACACTCATATTCAATCCCTGTAAAAAAAGTGCAGTCACTTCACCAGCATTTGAGGAGTTTTTAGCCTAAAATTTACCTACATGGGCAGACGGTAATGCTTGCATATAGTCCCGCATAATTATACTGCTTCAGTAAATTGACTAATTTTTTTTTCATTGACAGTTGCTAGACTCTATCATATTTAATAGCTTTTAATTCCAGATTTTCCATTGAAAGCCTGGACCTTTGTGGTAAGATAAGATATTTAACCACTAAACTGTGGATCTGGTAATATACGTCTAGCCCTTTTCTATTCACAGATTATCCATTGTATTCCTTTTGTTTGAGGTTCGTTGCCTCGACCATTACCTAGAGTAATGGAGGTAGCTAGCTGCCCGAGACCCGTTATCAACACAATAGCTCAAGATAACGGTCTCGGGCAGCTTAGCTAAACAAAAGGAATACCATGGACATTCTAAAACACTATGGAAAGGATCACAACATACATGTAGAATCTGAGTTGGTTACTATTATTTGGAAAAAATGCATTTACAGCTCGATTTAAATGCAAATGTTACATGGCAAGAGAAAATTATAGAGGGCTCCTGCAGTCCGTATAACAGTAATTAAATTTTAATTAGCATAACGAAGTAAATATTCATAAATAAAAAGTTTCGTTGAATGTAAACTCAGTACATGTATATAAACTTGCCATTGGTTTTTAGAAGGGAATCTGCCTTTATCCTTGCCCAACCCAAAAACGCTCAACGGTCCATGCAAATTAGCTGCTAGGCAAGAACCCCCGGGATACTACCCGACAAGGATTATTAAATCAGGATGTGACACTTCGTAATTTGCATGTGTCCAATTCATATGTTAATAGCATATTGTTATTAAAATGATGGTCTGACCTGGCCAGAGGCGTTAATATAATAGACGTTTGATCAAGGGACAGAGTAGTTTCCGTTTGTATCGGCTACCGAGCGAAACATAATTATTATGCTCATTCCGATCAGACTAGCTTTGCCAGGCAGGGTAGGCCATGACGAGTAGGCCTATGTGCCGAACGTACATTTTAAAGTATTTGTATAACTCTTTTGCATGAAACTGTAATTGTCATCTAAAACAAACAAACAAAAACAATATTATTTGAAGTTTTAATTAACAAAAAATTACCCTATTTTACTACGGTCAATTAAGATGGCGGTAAAACACTGACATGAATACAAGTTTTAGTATTATTTAATAATATTATTTCCTCTATCGTTTGTTGAACAATGGTACAGGTCAGGGGGGGGGGGGGCAAAATAGTTTTGTACTTAATATGAGGGTGGGGGTTATAACAGTTTTAGGTCCATTAACTTGTGAGACAGGGGGTCAACAAAGTTTTGGGTTCACGAAGAGGGGATAGGGGGGTTAAAAATTTGTAACACGAAAAAATACATTGTCCCCCACCAAAGTATTTCTGAACACTCCCTAAACTTAGTTGATTTTTCAGCAAATGTTATTTTTCAGTGAGTTTTGCCCGGAGTTTTGCTTTTATTCCGTGTTAAATTATGGCAAACGGAAACAATTAAAATTAATGTATGCCTACCGGTATAGGGGCCTATTGCCAATCACAAAGTTTGAAATTGTAATTGTTTAATGTAGGCTACTCCCTAACAGAATACGTTTATACGCACGCGTGTAATAGGCCTACGCACGCTGGCGAAGTGACGTAGGCCTACTTAAATTGGATTAACTACCATAACAATAGATGAATACAATTTTGACTATATCACCCGCACTCACGTTCATGCGGTAAGACCTACCGATGCATTGAACCATAGATGTCAAAGAAATGCTAATCACTTGCACCTGTAAGATTAGTCTCTTTGAAAAGAGCGGTATGAAAGGTATTGTATTCAATCTATTATATGATTGAAGACAGGTGTACAGACGGCTTGACGTGAGCCTATGATTTTTTTTTCTGGGGTCTTGTGGTGTACGCTGGTTATCATCGATGTTGAAGTGCCTATAATAGTTCAATGTAAGAAAATGAGCCAATAGACGTGATGAATAAAGGCTAATAAAGATCGGATTTTTGGATTATTAGTGGCGGTATACAATTAAATGTCAAAATTACAGTGCTATTCTACTTTTCAACAATAATTCATATTGGCAGGCTACACCAATAAGTGTATTAGTGCAGATTGATATTTTTCTGGATACTTTTCCACAGGGAGGAAGCACATGGCAAATACTATTGCCGCAGGCGCCATTTTGGAAGGTCACGTGAAGTGTCAAATGATTTTTTGACTTCAAATACTCACTGTATTTCATATCTTATGCTTGTCGTATATTTCCTTTGTATTATCGATAGTTAGTCTTAATTTCGACATTACTATATCAACAAGACATTCCCTTATCAAATTAAAAGACTTTCTTGCATAAACAAATCACTGTGGCCTGATGGGATCATAGTAGTTGACCCACTTCCGCCCGGTCTAACCTTGCTTGGGGCGCTTTTTACTATCTTCAACAGGTTCGATTCGCTAAACTTACGACACCTTTATGTGGTGACCTCAATCACATGGGCTGAGTAAGAGTTGATGTGAATTATTCATAACCGATCGATACCTTGCCTCACTTTGTTGAGAGCAAGCCAACAAAATTTGCCATAGGTTTGCGTGGCTAAATAAAAGCCGTGAATTTAGTGTCACCCCCCTGTACCCGACCAGGGGAGCTTCGCAAACTAACCTGCGGTACTCATTACAAGTCAAGAGGCTGGGGTGCAAAGCCTTACTGTGACCTACCCATAATGGGGAGCACCATTGGACACAACGTTACTAGGTCTTTCAAATATCTGCTTATACTCACATTTTTCTAAGATATAAATTTCATGGTGTTGAAACAGATTGTAGTCCATATAATTTGCATTATTCAATAATTATTTGAATAACAATGGTCACGGGGTGAATAAACTCCAGCGGATTAAAGCAAGTGAATAACCTACCAAACTACTTCAAATACAATTGTCAATTGAGATCAATTCTGTATTGATTTGATTAAATCACTTGCATTTGTCATTATCTCGAGGTGTTTTTATTTTGGGAAAAACCCACAACTTTTACAAAATAATACATCAGTTTTTTCCATTTTGTTTTTTGGAAAATGAATACACTTTTACAACAAATTCTGTTTATTTTTTTTTCTACAGATATGTAAGATAACGGTTCAAAACAGACATCACCATAGATAATCGGTGTCTTGTTGAGGTATGGTTAGGATGTTAGTCGCTGGAAGGCTCGACCCCTTCGGGTCTCGCCTTCCGAGCGACACTAACATGCTCACCATACCTCAACAAGACAACCGATTATCTATGGTAATGGTCTGTTTCTCACCCTTTATCTACTACTTACACCTACCATGGGTGACCTATGCAATATTGTCTAGCGCCCACTGCCGCTCTTACAACCGTGGACGTCCACGGTTATTGTGGGTCTGCATCTTCTGGGTCAAATGTTATAGGTGGGTCCAAGTTTGTTGGTAAAAACAAACGCTGCACACACCTACTTGTAGAGGCTGGCAAACAATGACCCACAACTTGGACCTATCTAACCGAGGACCTTGGAACACCTGAAAATAAGCTCTAAGTGTGGACTTTTTACTACACTTTTTGCAGTACACAGACAAATGAGACATTCATTTATACATTGTTTGCAGTACACTGGTGGTGAAGGATAGGAACCATCGACGTCCACAGAAATATTATGTTTTTTGGATGTGTACACCAGACACATTATGACCCCCCCCCAAAAAAACCACCACACACAGCGGAGGCTCCGGAAGATTTTAAATATTGGAGGGAACCCAATGGTACTTTTCCTTAGCCAACAAAATTATTGGGGGACTCCCCCCTCTGGTTCCTGAGCCACTGCACATCATGATGGCAACAGGTTACACACACAAACACCCCCCAGTTAATGGCCATTTTCCTATTTTTAGGGCCTACACCATTTAGCAAGACTATCAACAGTTCACTTACCTGACACCAGCTAAATGCTATTTCTTCCACATGTAATCCAATTCACCAATATATCACTGAAACTCATACTACATGTATGATGTACAATGTTGCGTGTACTATATTTTCCATTCAAAATAGTCTTTAGTATTACACAATAAAATTTGTTTACAACCTTACACCATCTTCCTTTCTCAGTGATCATTATACTCAATATATTAAAAACAACCCAGACTCACACTTTAACAAAATAATTTGTCAGTTAATTTCACTTCTTTCAAAACACAAAATAATGTTGATATTTTTAATGAGTTCCAAATTTATTTTTTTTCACATTGGTAGAAAATCTATATATTATAAATTGTAATAAATAAATAAAACAAAAAATAATTGTGTACTTTCGCTGGAAATTGTTAATTTTTTTCAAATACTTCAATATCTTGCAAAAAACATCACAAGCACCAAAATTATTTTGCCATGAAAATTTAATTCAATAAACATAGCTAAGGCCAGGTGCTTTGAGGTTTACTGTAAAACTGGACATTTTGTGCAACATTAATTTTCACAATTTTTTGCATTCAACACAGCTACTGGGAAAATTAAAACCAGCAAATAGGCCTACATGTTATTTTATATATAGTTCTATAAAGGCAAACTCAAAATCACAAATCTAAAAAAACAAGCGAAGTAGTGCATATTTAGTAACGCGTAAAAAATTACACATGCGAAAATTACCAGCTTTACAGTATGCCAGATTGGAAGATTGAGCATTCCATAGTGCAAAAGATGATATTTCAATAGCAGTTACGGCCTCCAGTGGTATATAGATGGGGTAATTGCGTAGTACTGAAGGTATTCTCCACCAGTAGAAACAGTAGGCAGGAATTGTGATTTGGTTGCTATGGCGATAAGGGAAATGCCCAGGGCTTAAAGGGGGTTGTGATCTTTGTGATGAGCTTACTCAAGTTCTGAAAATCTGCTATTGGATACACCTTGAAAATAGGCCTTGGAATGTTAACTATCTTACAACAATTTTACTAAATATCCAACCATGTGTATCTAAAAGAAAATATTGAAGCCATTCAGTAAAACATTTTAGCTTCAAGCTATTTTTCATAAATTGATCAATTTGCACGATTAAGTCAATTTGGATAATAATTATTATCTATTCAAACAGCATCTGCAGAGATGAAACCAACTTGAAGGATCAATTTACAAATTGGAGTAGGCCTATATATTTCCATAATAACAGTGCATAGCTGCTCTATGAGGTATGTGACTGGTTATGGTCTAGGAGCAGGTGTAGTGATTAGAATCTCTATCTAATGCTGGTCTTAAGGCTGTGATCACATAGAAGTATACAGTATACGCTATACGCTCATTCGATCAGGCTGAGTTCACATATGAGTATACTATGTGAACTCAGCCTGATCGAATGAGCATATTTCGTATAGCGAATACCGTATACTTCTATGTGATCGCAGCCTTAAGATGTCTCCGGCAATCACAACAATAATTATGGCTTAGGCCTATATGCCCGCCTATATGTTAGAAAAATAATTATCAAGCACAAATCTCATGGTTTTATTCAAAACAAACTCATATCATGTTGACTATAAAAATGAATAAAAACAGCTGGCTCTCAACACGCGATATTCAAAACTCCTGCGCCCGAATTGTCTAGTGTAATGACGTCATGGTTACTTATTATTGTCAGCCTTCATTGTATTACTGGGACGTCATTGCACTGGACAATTTCGGCGCCCGGGAATTTTGATTATCGTGTGTTGAGAGATTGCTGTATTAATTTGTTTTTATGGTCAATATGAGATTGTTTCAAATAAAAAGTAGGCCTGTGTGATTCTTGCTTGATAATTAATTTTCTATCATACAAGGCATAATGTTGTGATTGCCGGAGTAATCCTTTAAAGAGGAACCCCACCCAAGCAGTTCTTCTGGGATGAACCAAACCTCCAGGGACTCTTTGAAATGTCCTTGATCATGTTAAGAAAATGTTGCCAAACAAATGACCCTGTCGTGGTATAAACATAGGCATTAGCTAGTCACTTGTCACTGATTAATTTGATAACCAGGCAGGTTTGGTTCACTCTAGAAGAACTGCTCTGGCGGGACTTCCTCTTTAAACAGGCCCTACCATGCTTAGGTAGAATTTTCCCAATGACAATATTTGCCTGTAAAATAGTACAAAAACAAATATTCTTGGATGTTCAAAGATGCAATTAATTAAAACAAAATTGAAGACATGCATAGCAAAATATAATGTTACAATTTATTTCCATAATTAATATAACAAATACAAGTATACAAATTAACATAGAAAAACAGTGGCATGATCGACAGGAATTATATAAATAAACATTTTTTTTCCACCAGACGACAGCGAACCTGGTGGAAATTTTTTTAAATTTATACAAATTAATATCCTTATATTACTTGTACATAAAATTAATTAGCATATATCAGTTTGGAATAATTCCGGATTACCCCCGCACACCGTCATCATCCCTATATGTTCGTGTTAAAAATTGCAGTGGTAGTACGATAAATCCTCACGTTTTTCAACAACTACGCATGGTGATTTTGTTTGAGATAGGCCGTGCGACTCAGGCTATGCATACAATTTGAGATTTTGAGAGCCGGCCAGGCGGCCACACTGTTTCTATTCTATGTTTTACGATTTTCGCATGATCAGTATATGGCTGGCCGTAACCGCCACAACGTGGAGCTGCTACGGTAGCTTACTTTTCGCTTCATGGAGCTAAATTGACCAATCATGTTAGATCTTTTCATTACGCAGCGGAGCCAGTTGATGCATCATCGTTCCAGAGAGAAAACTCTTGCCAAAATTAATGTTTACTATGTGGATTTTAAATTAATCGAATGTAAATAAACCACCAACAGTTGTACAGGATCAATACCATTGTTTGATTAGTGTATAGTCAATGTTACCTTGCATGCATGTGCCATGTGTGTGGCGTGTTTGTTTGTTTGTCTACTGTGTCAGGCCAGGATCACTGACACCCACGGTACTGATACTGTCATACTATCACGGTGATCATATTGTTGAATGTTGTTGACTTTAAAATAATCATGATGCAGTCATGTCTACAGTAGAATTCACCACGACCTTTGAAGGACTTAAACCCCATTAAAAGCTATTAAACCAAGATAACACTCAATGAAAACAGCTCAACTATGTTACATCAGATCTTCTCTGGTTAAATACACACTGCACTTGTGTCTGTTTTACCTGTGCAATGAACAATGAGCTGGTATTATAGTTTCAGTTGGGTGAATGATTATAAAGCGAAAGCAAGGTAACAATACTGTCTGGGCTTTTGTTTACGAAATGAGACAATAGTCTGCTTATTGTTAACCAGCGTTCTTGAAAATGAGAAGCATAATGGTTTGCAGACTTAACACGGTTTAGAAATAATTTGTTCATATTTTTTGGTGTTATCTGTCGTTTACATATCCTTCCTAAAACACAAAAGTACCAATATTTCCAAACACCTAAATTAGCTAAAATTTAGGAAATGTTACAAAACTATATTTTCTAGAATTTCAGAGAATACTTTAAATATTGATTGACTGGTTATTTTTTACACAGTGACGCCATATAGGCAATGGCATAATACTTCTAACATACACTAGGTCACGCGTCAATGGTGAGCGCACTGAGTATTGTGTATAGGAAAACGGGCAGTACCGTAACTACAGTATGTATGGCCTACTACTAGTATATAAAGTAAATCCGAACTGGTTTGCTGAAGGTCGAATTCCGCAGGCCACGCCCAGCGCAAGATGTACAAATCAGCTCCCGGCGATACACTGCAGATCGCAGAATTGTGTGCATGGTTTACCACCACTCTGCCTAGCTATATAGTTGTGTACAATACTGTATGAGTTTCTTGTGAGTGCATGTCCATCTTAATAATAAGTCGGTTCGTACTTTTCATAAATTACTTTTTGAATCATAACTATCGTGACCGAGGATTTCTTTCAACTACGTGAAGCTCGTCTGGCAAATTCTTAATGACTAAATTTGCTTCACGTAATGAGTAAGTCGTACTTGATTGGTCAGTTTTACCTCCGAGTAATGAAAAACTCTAACATGATTGGTCAATTTGGCTCCACGGAACAAAAAGTCAGCTACGCGTAGCAGCTCCACGTTGTGGCGGTTGCGGCCTACCATATCAGTATCCCATATGATATTTCTATTGTAAGAAAATTTTATTTGTTGTCACGTAAATCACAGGTTTCGTTTAAATGTACTAACTGGAAATTAAATGTACTAATTAGTGAGGACCGGTATTTTGCTGTGGATATGTTTAACTGCAATTTTGATGTAAAACATTTGAAATCCTGGGTAAAAATTTTGATAATATTTAACTCTTTGAGAAAATTATTTTATAAAGGAATGCTGGTAAAACCAGGTGCAATCATAGACTCTGAATACAGCTTTGAAATATGAGTAAGACGACCGTCCCTGTATTCAGAGTCTATGGTGCAATACAATGTACATTATTGACACACTATCACGCTCTTTATCTTCGTCAATAATAGAATAATCGATTTCAATCGAATTGAATGCATGAGTTTGTAGTTGACTACTGAGCGACCTAAGCGATCGATTGCTAGCCAATCAGATAGAACTCCTTTTCTAGCGTTCAGTGAAATACCACTCGCCTGTCGCTCACTACCACTCGCCCGTCGCTCACCAACTGAGTATTAACTTTATATTTATCGTATACGACGTCGACGGTGTGCCCCGCACACTACCCAAACTGTAAGTCTAATCAGTGACCTTCATTATTTTTTTATTACAATACCAAAGGCTTTGGAACCAAGAAGGACAAATACAAATACTCCCTTATACCAAGAACAACTCCAGAATGGAATCTTCTACCTGATTGCACCAAAGAAGCACCCTCACTCAACATATTCAAAGGTCATCTGAAAGACATGAGCATAGCTAGTAGCTACGCTTATTAGGGACTCACATTATGACTAGCTGCTGCTGTGAACTTCGTCCCTTTGCATGATAGCCTACATGATAACAAACCAGAACCAGAACCATTTTAGCACCAATTTCCTGAAATTCTACAAACCAAAACCACATCATCACACCGTTCATGCAAACACATACAATGCAAGTAAAGTATTCGAATAGCCAGCAGTATGTAGCCTCGCGAACATGTTGAGCATGAAGCAAGATAATCAAGCGTGAAGTGCGAGTTATATGGCCTTGCAAGCATGTTGAGCCCGTTGCACGAGAATTGAGTACAACTGACACAACCTCTCTGGATAGTATATTTATTACTGCAACAAAGGCCCAAAGTAGTGCTAGCATCTGCACTGAAAATGTAATGAAGTGCTTTTGAATGTGGTTTGCAAAAGAAATGCTAAAATGTGACCTGCTACCACGAAATAAGCATAAATTCACAAGTTGGTAGTTTTGAGACATCCTGGCTGCTACGTTGGTATTCTTTGTTTCACCTGATTGACCTGATCAAGTCAATTTGTCATAGAAGTGATGATGTAACAGGATTAATAACCATAGTAATAGGTTAAAACAATTTTTGAATACATTGCCCTGCACTAAGCAGGTTGCACTCATCACCTGTGTATGTCTGCAATCATAGATTAAATACAATATAGCGTTTTTTTGAAAGATATGAATCTTACAGGTGTGAGTGATCAGCATAATATGGTTCAATGCAGAGGTCCCGCATGAACGTACTTGTGCAGTGCGATATATTCAAAAATAACTGTATATCCTTTGTGATGGTGGCACAATGGCCCATTCACGAAGGACATTCTACTGGCTTGTACAGGTGCGCAGCAGACAAAGAACATTGACCAGACTGTTTCAAAACTACTAACTTAGAACTTAACATTCATATTGTGGTAGCAGGTCATGAATGGTCAGTTGCTAAATAATCATAAGAATTTCAACAAATAAAGAATTCACATTATGGTCCCAAGAAAGCTCTTTCTCAGCAAGTTTTACCCAAACTTCTAAGCTCCTGTTTTAGCCACAAAAGGCTACAGTATACAAAAGGAAGGATTTTTTCTTTAACATGCTCATTTGGCTCACTTTTTTGGGTTTCATTATTTTTTCTGATGATTAAAAAAATATGCAAAAACAATGCAATAAAATGAGAATTTTAGAAGCTTTTTAGGGCATACTAAACATGTATTATGTATTGTAATAAACATACAAACAAGGAGAAAATATGATTTTGAAATATCGCAAATTGCAGATGATATGACATTTATAAGAGAAGTACGAAAAAAATCAATTAATCAGACGTTAACAATTACTCAGGAATCTGAAAAAAGTGGTACCATTGTAGGGCAAATTATTTGTCTCTCAAAAGAGATGTGGGGAAACTGCAAAAATACAATCAGGGGACTGGTATGTCAATATGCTAACATTAATAAGTACAGGTTTTCAACCTATTTCATAATTCCATAGTTTTTGCTATTATTATAACTAAGTTGTCACAAAAATCTTTGCTAATATGAGTAGAAAAAATGCATTATTTATTTATTTATTTATAGTTAATTAGCTATTCATTTAATCACTTTTTAAAACAATTTTCATATCTATTTTCACGGTGTAAGTAGTGTGGCACCCATTGAAAGTTCAATTCCCTCTTTATAAAGCCTTGGCAATGATTATCCGACAAAAATCGTCTGAAGAGGGTAAGGAGCTCCATACACTTGCCACTCCATTTTTATATAGTGGTTTTAAATTAAACTATTAAACTTTTCAGGAGGAAGCCGTCAAAGGAAATCTAATGAAATCCTTAACCTTAAGGACGTGGTTGCTCCTAAAGCCATCCACAGTGTTAATTCAATGCAGAAACAAGATGGCCAGGCATACTTGAGAAATGGTCAGCAATACATCACCACATCACATCGGCACCATGGCACCGAAAGATCAACATACTTCAACATGCCGAGTTCAAAGCCGCCAATAACGTCCTTTTAGGAACACTGAAGCTAAACAAGCATGCAGGATTAGATTTATACTAAATGCTTTGCTGAAATCTAATGGCATCTGGAGTCTGTGAATTGGAGACCGCCCATAAGTTACAAGATTGGGTCTGGTTTTCATTGCAATTTTACCTCTGCCCGAGAGGTTGTGAAGGAATTCATAAACTTAAAAAGACAGTTTTGAGTTTGTGCATGATCACGAAGAAATATACAGTTGAAGTACAACAAAGACAACAGGAACCATCCTGGAGGATTCAAAAATACATAATTATGATCCATGCAAGAAGATGTTCAGTACAGGGGAGCCCTTGTGTCCAGTAAATGCTCTAAAAGTACTCTGAATCCGGGACTCTGAAAGGCCTACCTCACTTTAATAGTATTATTTTGTAACATTAATATTAGTATCTCATTTGTATATTAATTACTTTGCATTGCATTTTGTATATATTGATACAAATTTATTATAAATGTTTTCTCTGTATTATAATGATTATTCATTTGTACCAATGTATGTCGAGATGAAATAAACTGAATTGAACACCACCATTCAGCAGGACATTCAACATTGTAACCCATAACACAAGATTATATATTTTTGAAAACAATTATTTAACATTTTTACAAATTTTCGGGAAAAAATAGTACATGCTTATCAAATTCATGATATATGTCCGGTTAAATGTTGTTTTGTTACTTATTTCTGCTTAGATTGATTAATTAACCAGGTAAGGAAGGAATTAAGGCTCATTTATAACTCTCATGACTGGCCAACTGTACAGAATCATTAATTTACAAAAAATACTGTAGAAACTGGTGACTAGAAGAAGCTGCATTTTTAATTTTCCTGTGTGATATCTTGTTACCATCGTCTTGTGAAATTTGGGAGGAGTTCCATGCGACAAACAACATGTTCAGAGACTTACAAAGACAGAAGCGGACGGAAAGAGTCACAACTCTCTCTAATCAACCTATGTCAGATGCAGACGTGAAACATTTGAACACCAGTGATGTTATGAACACGAACTCTCCAGATGGATTGCTGAAGCTTGTGTGGTTCAACATACAGCCTCCCAATGAAACACTACTGACAGCACCACTTGCTGCTTTAGAAGACCATTCACAGGAGGTAAACCTGAAGAAAGCTACAGCACTACATAAAAAACTTAAAGACACACTGACAAAACATCAGCTTGTTCATTCCAAGTTCAACCAAGTTTTAAAGGCAATAAATCACACCAGGCCGCTTGAACCAGAAGATTTGACTGCAGCAGGTTAGTATCAGCCTGAGAACATTGAAACACTACTGGCAGCACCACTTGCTGCTTTGGAAGACCATTCCCAGGAGGTAAACCTGAAGAAAGCTACAGCACTACATATTTAAAACTTAAAGACACACTGACAAAACATCAGCTTGTTCATACCAAGTTCAGCCAAGTTTTACAGGCAATAAATCGCACCAGGCCACTTGAACCAGAAGATTTGACTGCAGCAGGTTAGTATCCCTGGGAAAAAAATGTTCCGCATTTCGTCTAAAACATACCCAGTGTGCGTAATATTTACGTTTAAACATTTTATTTCGGTAATTCTGTGGGTTTATCAAACTAGAAACTCATATAAAAGTCTTATAAAGTGTTCTCAAAGATTTCCAGTGTAAATCCACATGTTTTAAATATGGCCCCTCAAATATCAGTATTTTTCGGGTGGCCGAATTAGGTCCATTTTTGGCTTCGGAAATGGAAATCACTAAACCACAACCCTTGCTTTGGGTGAATGTTTTAAATCATTTTAGTTTACTATTAGTACCGTAACAGATAAATAAGGTACAGTATGAGGCTTGTGCCTCAACATCAATGTGTATGCATTAGGTAGAAGTATTTCACTGTAGCTACTAACCACATCTTGCATGAAATTTTTCCTTGCAGGAGCAAGTCCTCCACTGAAGTCTGGGACAATGATATAGTGGGTGAAGTTTTGAAGACACCACTCCTGATAATTCCTACCAAGAGTCTAGAAAGGCTTCGCTAATTACCTTCTTATAGCTATAACATCAACATCTTACAGCTCTGTGAAATTCTTCACAAGTCAGCTTTGTGAGTTTGATGTCATTATTTACAGTTGCATAATAATAATAAAGAAATAATTTGTGCACTTCATTACATGCGTATTATGCTGCGCCTATTGCGTTTTTCGCTAAACATGCGTGCATTTGTTTTTCGCATTTCAAAATTGCGTGCGTGCGTGTATGTAAAGAAATAATTACGCACTTCATTGCATGCGTAGTTGCTGCGCCCATCGTGTTTTACGCTAAACATGCGTGCGTATATACTGTGTCATTCGTTTTTAAACATGCGAGCTGTCATACTTTTCTAGTGAAGAAGATTTTAATTATAATATTTATTTAATTTTTATGCTAAATTCATCTTTGTAAATAAGTTAGTTTTATCATTGTGTAAAGCGCATTGAGGAATCTGAGATGCACAATGCGCTATATATATAAATGTTATTTTATTATTAACATGATTAATACATGTAATTGCCAGCGTGCAAAACATGAAAAAGCAATGGCTACTCTGTGTAGAGTGTGTGGGCAGAGGTGCCGTAAACACCCAAAGAGCACCCGAAAGAAAGGATTGGACAAGACATCGCCCAACATATGCGGGCGTCTTAATGAGTCCTATAATATAGACACGAACACAGATGTTGAGGGAGTATACCTGAAGTACATGTCTAAGCTGTGTTGCATCATTTAGGATGGGATGTGGTAGACCAGTCATGCAGTGGGCAGACCATGCAGAGGAAAACTGCATGGTATGTTCGATCCTATGCAAAACTAGAGTGGGCAGGAGGCCAAAGGCAGATGCGACAGTAGCTAAAAGAAAAAGAGAGAGAGAGAGAGAGAGACAGCAAAGAGGGAAGAGGAGGAGATGCTTCTGAAGAGGAAGAGATGAAAGAAGCATGCAAGAAAATGCTGGAAAAAGTAAAGAAGTCAAGTTCCAGTACACCATCCAAGAAGATGCAACAAGTGCAACAAGTGCAACAAGTGCAACAAGGGGCATCGGTGGTGCCGAGGCAGATGATGCAGGAGTCAAAGAGTGACACTGTTGAGCTGTCCACATGGGGAACAGTGAGTATTTTTGAAGTTTATAATTAATTTGTACTGGTACCATTTCCAACTACATCTTAATCAGAGGTTTTAGCTTGGCTGAATTAAATTGATTGAATAAATAAAAAATAATGTAAATTAATCAAAGATCCAGCAGAAGCTGCTGATGCAATGCACAGGCACATCTTTTGAAATTGAAATAAAAATATTGCAATATTTTGTTAGTTTTTACAAATAAATTTATTCTAAATAACAAAACAAAGATAGATTCATACTATGCACTTTCCCTTCATAACTTTTAGGTTAAGAACATCGGAGGATGTTTAGAGGCAACATTAGAAGCCGAGCGTCTGTAGCTGATGACATAGAGAGAATCAAAAATGCAAAGTGAGTGTGAAGTTCACATTTGCAACTGGAAATAAATTGCATGAGAAAAACACAAGACTGCTGAAAAATCATCAGCAATACCTTATTTATAGTTGGATATGCATAAAGCAAATGAATCACTATTGATGACCAGCACCCGAGAAAATTGCTAATGAAAACATTATCCACATGCTTAGAGTCATTATTGTATATATCGCTGATTCGCTGGTTTTAATTATTTTAATGCTCCATCGATCTACTCTGGCAGCTTGTTAAAAATCTCCTGCAGTGGAATAGGTGGGAATAATAGAAATATAATATACGGTACATAAAATAATTGATATTTTTTAAATATACAGAACACAGACAGAAAGAAGGCAGAAGATGAACGAGACATGCGTATCTCCAAAGGAGAATCTCCTTAATGATCTTGAGGCTTTTGACGGTGAATTGTAAGTTCCGCTTGTTTCGTAATTAATTTTAATTTAATGTGGGTAAATTTACGTGAAATAATAAGTAATATCAAATTCAAAACGGTTATATTCGAAGGACTTGATGAGACAAAAATATGTTGAATAATTCATTAAAAGTTGTGTGTTATTGTTCCTTTTTAATTTCTTTTACTGCCCACATCGCTGGGCTGGTCGGAAGGAGACAGGGCGAACACTCCCCGCTCTCCCCTACTTAAGCTTTACCTTGCACATAATTTTTGTTTTGGTTTGTTTCACTGTACTTGCGCTCGTTTAAATGTGCAATGTTAGCTTATCTTTATGCAGTGTTTTGGTATAGGTTTTAATCTTGTTCTCAATTGGTTTTATATGTGCATAGTTTTTAACCAGTGTATTTTATAAATTTGCTTTCCATGTATAAATTTGTATCATGTGCTATTATCATGTTTATTGTAAAGCGCTTTGAGATATTATATTGTACTGCGCTATATAAGTAATAAATTATTGTTATTATTGAAATAAAGTTACCTTTTGGATATTTAATCAATTTAATTACAATAGAGGGCGGTATATGACACTGGCTAGTCTGACCGGTCATCATAATTGTGTATCCAACACAGTTCGCATTCAGTGAAAAGAATGAATCTCTCTTTTCCTCTTTCCCTTTTTTTTAATCCAAAATTAGATCAGTCAAGCACATTTCGTGTCCGACACCCTTTGAGGAGTGACTCCCAGGGTTTTTTCCAGGTCCGTCGGCTGCATGCGGGGACGCGTGATCAGCCCGCTGGGCCGACGTGATTGGTGGAAAGTTCTGGGGGTCATTTAGGTTCGACCAATCATAATCCTTCAGGAGTTTTGCCGCGAAATTTTGTGCTGAGGCTCTTGGCAGTCGAGTCTTGGATTCCGAGAGGAACAGTCGAGGCAGAAATTGCTGAATCTTTTTTATCTTTGCAGTCTTGCATTTGAGTAACTTTGTACAGAAACAGAGGTAATGTAGGGCGTAACAGCCGGCCGTTTTCACGGCCATGTTTCTGTACAGAGTGTTATGTTAGGTTTTGGATGTTTTTTTTCTAAATTATTAGAGAACTGTGTTGGATGGCCTCTGTAATCAAATCTGCTAGATTCAGGCAGATGGTTTAAGAGTCAGCGATGGACGGTGACATGGGTTGTGTTTTTTTATCCTTAGGAATTTCTCCCGGTCCTTTTATTCTAGTGATGGTCGCACACCGGACCTTAGGTTGCAGAGGACAGCGTGTTTGTACGCTGACAATCTGCACCGATTGGAATGGTGACATGACCTAACTAGCGTCGAGATGGAAACTGGCTATTGTCGAGTACGCAGAAGACGGCGTTAATTGCGCTGAACTCTGCAGAAAGATAGGCCAATGATAACTGGCTATTGTCGAGTACGCAGAAGACGGCGTTAACTGCGCTGAACTCTGCAGAAAAACAGGCCAGTAAAAGTCTTGATTTCTAGGCAGGTATTTTTTTTGTCAGGTTACTGTTTTGGTTTCCCTGTTTTATTATGAAAATTATCAAAGTCAAAGTTCAAGTTTCTAAATTAATTCTGTTTTGGAAGTCTAGTGATTTGAATCACTTCAAAATTTAGAGATGTCCTTACCTTTTTCCCGGGGTCTTGTAAACTGTCAAACGGATCAAAGTCTTACTAGCTAGATGGCTGTAGACATTGGCCGTTTTCCCGTCACCTCGCCGTCTCTGTATCTTTTACCAATTACGGAAACCTCCCCATGATTAGGCGTAAATGAAGTTTTTTTCTTGTGCTTGCCCCAGACATAATGGAGATCAGATTAAGGGATTTTTACCCTTAGTTTAACTGATTTATTTAGGAATAGGCAAAAGGAGAGACAACAAAATAATCCTGTTGAGGTTGGGTGGCAGCTCGAGTGCCGAGCAAATTTTGGCCAGGGCATGTTTCGAGTTTTTGATGCCCAAGCTTGAGCGGGGTGTACGTGCGAGGGTAGCCCGCACGGGTACCGTGAACTTATGGGTGCAAGTGTGGCAAAATTAAGAGTAGGTTCACGGGGTTGTTGTTTTTTCAAGCTCAAAATTTTTCCGGTTGCCTCACGGATTTACTTGTGTCTCCTTTTCCTATAAAATAATAAGAAGGCTATGGATAAATTACAGTACAAAAATGAGGAAACTCATTAGCTAGAGAAAATTAGAAATGAATGTGGTTTATTCATAACTACATGTATTTCAACTCAATTGTTCTCGATGCATGCCTCCGGCATGCAAGAGATTTGTGTGACACAAAAGTTACAAAGTATAATAATATATGAACCAACAGTGCAGAATCTACAAAAATGTTTACTGTGTGTTTCTTATTTAGGCCGTTTCAATACCAGAAAAGAATTGTGAGAACTTCTTTAAATAATTCTTGGATGTCATGATTCAAGTTAGATTTAGGATTGCAAACTCTATTCTCCCCGTCATGGAATTTTAGTCTCGCATTTTGTATGCGAATTTCCATGGTAAAATTTATGCACCGTAAAAATACGAGCTCGATACTTGTGCAGAGGTGCCACAGCAGGGATGGTGCGAGTTTTCGCCTGCATATCTAATTAAGGTCCTGTGTGCTCGTCTTCATTCAGGGACCGTCTTATACATGTACACGCTAAATAGCTGAGTTTACTGTGGATGGCGAGAATGGAGAAGCAATTCCTACTCTTTGAATAATTAAAAGTTCTTTGGCAAATAAATGCTGGAAATTGGCAAATAATTTAGCCATTGCCTCTCACGTGCCTTGGTTTAATTAAGACTTTAATATTTTAGCACTTTAATCCAGAAATGATTTGGATTTCCCTCGGTTTGTCTTCGTAAACCAAAATATGTGTGTAGACATTGATCTAACTCTAAACAAGAGATGCCTTTTAAAAAAGACAGCGGCCCGATGAAAGTCCATATTAATAATTTTGGTTTCGACAGGAAATCGTGGAAAGATTTTAGGCTTGTGCTCGTGTCGTTTTAGTTCTTGTATCTACCCCCCTCCCAGGTTTCTTACATTATGTATAAGAGTTTTTGAAAGTGTTTCCGATATCGGCGTATCTCTGCGCCCCTCAGGATATTCTTCAGTTCTAAAGCACAAAGTTTAAATTTTTCATAATAGAATCAAAACAACTGATGCAGTTGTTATCCTCATAACTACAAAGGAGTTGTGGGTGCACGTCATAATGTAACCAGCTTTGCAAAATATTGAGTCTTGATAAAATTATTTAAACACTACCAGTACACTGCTATAACATTCATAAATGATTATCCTTATTTCACAGTGAGAGACTAACGTGGAGCTACAGAAGAACAAGGAAGATGTCAACAGGGACAAGTAGAGGAAGGGGGTACGTAAGGCGGTTGGTCGCCAACCCGATTCCAGGGTGGCGACCCACTCAGAGCTCGAGTGGAAATTTTGCACACCGTGTCACTGGGAGTGGTCAAATATTTGACAAAAAAATACATTGGAGGTAGGCGAAAAATAGCTGGGATAAAAAATCCTATTTTCCAAACAATGGTGGCGTGCTACATGTAGGATAGGGTGTGGGGTAGTACATGTTGGGTCAGGCAGTGGCATGATAGGGGTAGGGTAGGGTAGTAGAGGTGGATGAGCATGGTCTTCTCTGATGGTCACTCTGTCATCCAGCCCACTATAAGCGACACGTGTAACCACAATCTAAGACTCCGATGCATCAGTCAAGTGACGTGATCTTTTCTTCATCTGTGCAACCAGACCGCTCTGCCGTCAACCCCATTCTAAAGGATGCATGCAGACAGACTTTGAAATCTCAATAAATTATTCTACAATTTGTAAACTGGATATATTCTCTCAAGAGTGATAATCACTTTCCAGCCATGTCCCCAATATGCCAATATGCAGTTTTCATCACAACACCTAGTAGATTGCAAATAAACTGGAGTCCTTAAAAGAACAGCAAAAGATTTTATGCTAGTGCAGTGCCTCCAAAATACAGCAACATGGCTTGTATTCAGTTATGGATGGGACCATCCCTCTGCCAGCTTGCTTGATGAGCTTCACTGGCTTCCAGTAAACAAAGGGTTCATCAATTCAAACCACACGATTATAAACGTACTCAAACTCATCTATTTAACATGTCAAATTAGCATTTATGTTGTTTTTCATAAACCATGCATTTTCTTTCCATTGCTTGGAGTACAATGTTCATGTTTTTCCACTGATATTATGATATTGTTTTTTATTATAAATCTTTGGGTTTTCGATGGGTTTACAATTGTTCTCATGATGTTATTTACTTGTTGTTTATTCTGTTTTTTAAACATAACTATAATTTAACTTTTTATTTTACTTAAAATGAGCACTAGAACATTGTGTATTTTCTGTATGTGCTTTTAATCTGATGTACAACACATCATAACTTCTGTCTTATGCGGTTTATACATGTAATTTGTGTTATGTTAAGTTTAAGTGTTGGCTTGATCTGATGATGATGCCAGTACATGCACCTACATGTACTGGTTAAGGACAGAAACTTATTATCATTCACGCTGGTATGGAAGATGGTTTTATTCCCAACTGGTATTGATGATGTGAGCTATCTACTGCTGATAGTGGTATTGATGAAGTAGCTATCTACTGCTGATAGTGGTATTGATGAAGTAGCTATCTACTGCTGATAGTGGTATAATTGATGAAATAGCTATCTACTGCTGATAGTGGTATTGATGAAGTAGCTATCTACTGCTGATAGTGGTATTGATGAAGTAGCTATCTACTGCTGATAGTGGTATTGATGAAGTAGCTATCTACTGCTGATAGTAGTATTGATGAAGTAGCTATCTGTTACTGATATGTGCATTGATGGAGTAGCTATCTACTGCTGATATTTGTATTAAGGACAGATGAAGTATTCTACTTTGTATAATATATTGATTAAATACCTACCGACATCTGTATTGATATAGTTATCCACTGCTGATATTTGTATTAACCAAGTCGCTATAATTGCTAATATTAATATTGGCTATATAATAATACTTAACTTAATTAAACATAATTTCTGTCAATATTTCAACAGGCAAAATTGAACTGCAGACAACCAAAATACACATGGTTGCAACCGCTGCCAAAAAAATAGCACGATGTCGAAAGAAGCCAATTGTCCCAAAGAGGAGTCAAAAAGGCCATAGAAAAGCATTTCAAAGGTAGGTTTTAATGATCTTTATTGTTTATATTTTCTTATTTATTTATTCATTTACATTTTACAATCTTGGTTAATATTATTAAACTGAAATCATCAAAAACATATTATATTGGCTGGCCTAAATTTTTTTTTTTATAGATCATGCCAAGACTGCATAGTACTGTCATGGTACCCCTGTTGCGGGTGTACACATGCCAAGTATGCAGAAAGTTCCAGGTGCAGGATAAGAGAGAGATAACCAAACACAAACGTCAGGAACATAAGAAAAAACACTGTTGCACTGTGTGCAACTACTCTAATACGAGACTATCTAAACTTGCTAAACATATGAGAGACCTTCATCCAGCGCTGAACGCGTCTTTATATGCCGCAGAGTTCTAGTCTTCATCTTAGCCAGGCTGACCCCTTTGGGTTAGAGGCGTATGGTTTGGCGCCGGTACCGCCACCTAGTGCTGGAGTAACACCAAAATCTGTTGCACCTTCATTCGTAGCACCTACATCCAAATAAATATAAATAAATAACTTTTTTCAGAGTGCTGAACATGAAAAATCAATAGCTACTCTCTGTAGAGTGTGTGGGCAGAGGTGCCGTAAACACCCAGAGAGCACCAGGCATTTCAAAGGTAGGTTTTAATGATCTTTATTGTTTATATTTTCTTATTTATTTATTTATTCACTTATTTATTTGCATTTTACAATCTTGGTTAATATTATTTAAACTGAAATAAACGAAAACTGATTTATGTAGTTAGCATGAGCTCGTTCACCAAAATCAAACAGACACCATTGATAATTCACTGAATTTTCATTTTATATTTTCTTTTCATTTACCTTTCACATCTTTAGCAAACAAGACCTACAATCTGGAATTTTTTTGTTACAGAGCAATTAGAATCGCTGACAGATACCATATTCAGTGACATAATCCAACATTTGTATAGGTGAGTCTCCATAATTCTACAAAAATTAAGAATGACTATTATTTAGCACTTTAGCTTTATCCAAGTGCAACCGCTAGGTCATGCTCTCCGACCCGCCTTAATTAAACACAAATTAAACGTCAGTTATTGTAAATATTTAAGCGATACAAAATTAAATTTGTCATTTTAACTTCAGAGTCACTCAACACAGGACCAAAAACTTGATGACACCCGCCAACCTGTCAACTTGTTTCACACCCAGCATCACACGCCTACACCCCAGACGCACTACTGACATTAACCCATTTCATCACATTTTGCATTATCAATTCTTGTAGTGGTTTTATGGTATATTACTGGAGGAAATGGGAAGGCAAAGATGAAAGATGCAAGAAGCCAGGGTTCTGGTTTTCATTCTACCTTTGGAGAGCCACTTAAGGCGTTAACAGCGGATACCATGGAGGAAAGACAGTGGAATAAACTGACAACAGAAGAAGCAGCGTTGCGTTTGAGTCACATGTAGGGTTTTTTCTTTTCAATAATGATCTCAGTGTTGTGTTACAATCAAGATCAATTAGTCCAATACATTTCTGTATCATGCAAATGGTGTTCAATTTGCCATATTAGTCCAGTTGGGCAGACCCGGGGGCAGACCAAGGTAGATTGTTTTGACATATATTGTCACTGTCCAATGCCACACCACAAACCATTCATTTTTAGTGCAAAATATGATTTGTATTGTTTTGACAGATAATACAGAAACATGTATTCCTGAAGAAGTCATATGTAATCCAAGATGTAGATGGCTTATTCAAGTGCCTTGAAGATGTCAAATTGTTTGACCGAAATAATTTGATATTCTTACGATTGATACTTAATATTAGGCCACAGAAAATTAACATTTTTGGACAAGTGGGGAGAGAGGGCGGTGTTTTTGTTTTGTTTTTCATGTTCTTCCTATCTCTTTAAGTTCATTATTTTGTTTTCTTTCTTTTTATCTCACATTGGTTCTCCTACACAATGTATTTACCATGTAGGCCTATAATTTATATTATATAAAATGACTTGGGTGTCGATGGGATATGACGGGAGTCAACGTGGTTGACAGAAGTACTAGAAGTAATAGCGAATTGTCGCAACAAGTTCAGAAAAGAACTGCCAGATAGCAGGTGGAAAGGAAAAGAAAAACTGTTGACTCAATTTCACCTTTCTATCTTTTTGTTAGATACAAGCTAGAAGGAGATCTGGGTGATTTGACTGAAGAGGAGCAGATGGTAATGTACACAGATGTACTATGTCATTTATGGATGGTGTACTCAATATAGCAAATGCACTAAGATGATGATGCGTCCAATGCATAAGCCCCTAATTCTGATTTAGCTCTATTTTCTTTGCGACCACCTCTATGATATAAATTTTAATTTTTATAATCTCTATGTTTCAATGATATCTTTATGTGAATCAAATGATAATCATCACCTGTTGTATTTACATGTTCCTATTTACATGCCCCCTGACTTTCATCAGGCCATATATCTAGCCAGACAGGAAATGGAGGCAGCTCAAGAAGCCAGGGATAGACCCAGACAGTATAGCAGCTATGAAGTGAGAACTGAAAGAATCTACATGGCGGACAACACCACCTTCGAGGTTATCTCAGAAAAAATCAACCTTCATTAATTTGTGTTTATTTTTTTTAATAATGTCGTAAGGAAACAAAAAATAACTAGAGATAATTTGCGCTCACAGAGCGCAGACAATCGCAAGACATGTAACCATTTAATGACCTTTTGACCTGACCTTTGACCTTAATGGGCTATTGACACGTTAGCAAATGAAAGAAATTTACAAGCGCCAACTCAGAAGGCCTACACCAGTAATTTAACACACCTTTTCACGTTCATTATGTTGGAAAAACAAAATCCTGGTATAAAAGTTAGTTTCCAGAGAGCTTCACAGGTACTACAGTATCTAAGGCATAAGATGTGTGGACTGCACAGGCCCTGTATGGACAGGTCGGCTTCCTTCAAGAAGAAGGTTGAAGGTAATACAAATGAAAACAAAATACAAAACTGCTGTCCCCATCATGATCATGGTAGTTATAATATCTTGATATGATTTCTTGAAAGGTGTAATTAATTACATCTTCCAATACACAAGGTTGTTTCTATAGTGTGTATATTTTTCTCAAGTCAGTAATTTAGATATTGTTATTTATTGCATTAATGTAATGATGAGAAGCATAATAAAGTATACATTTAAAAAAAGTCAAAATAGACAATTTTTGAGAAATATCAAAATTTGGTTTTACTTTAGTGACTCGAGGAAGGAATATACAACAAACCATAAAACACAAAGAGTTACAGCATTTTTGTTATTATTTTTTTGAATAATTTTATGTGAGATGTAGTTTCAATCATCTGATGTGTTGTTATAATCTGACCACTAAACTATACACATCTGCTGTCAGGTCTTTATTTACCTTAGAAAATTGCCTATAAAAGCATATGGCATTTTGGGGCACAGGTGGAATTTACAGAGCACCATCTCTTGCAAATCCAAACAGCCTGATGGATGCAGTCCAAGGCTGAGACGAATATACCTGGACAAATTAAACCTGGAGATAATTTACAAGCAATCTTGTGGGACACACTGGGAATTCATCTTTATTCTCAAAACCCCACTAACACGCCTAGATACTCTGATCAGTTCGTAATAGGCAGAACTCGTAACATTGTGGATTGATATAAAATGGCATACACACTGCTGGACTCATCATCTTCGCGAACTGTGCTTTGCGTATTGCATGACTGACACATGATTTTGTTAATTTACAAAGTTGGGACTTTATTAACTTGTGGAGTAACAAAAACCAAACAATTCTCAAAGAGTTTCATTTATAGGAGTTTCATTTATAGCCCGCACGGGTACCGTGAACTTACGGGTGCAAGTGTGGCAAGAGTAGGTTGACAGGTTTTTTTTTTTTTCCAAGCTAAAAATTTTTCTGTTTGCCTCATGGATTTACTTATGTCTCCTTTTCCTATCATAAAAATAAAAAGGCTAGGAACAAAATAGAGTACAAACTGAGGAAACTCATTAGCTAGGAAAATTAGAAATAAACATGTTTTATTCACAACTATTTCAACTAAATTATTTTCAATGCATGCCTCTGGTATGCAAGAGACTTGTATGACACATGAAAAGTTACAAAATATAATATATGAACCAACAGTGCAGAATCTACAAAAATGTTTGCTGTTTTCCAACAATGCAACACATTCTCATATTTCTGATAACATTGAATCACACTTGAAAGTTGTATCACACTCACAGCAACATATTTGGGCCTCCTTAAGTTTGATTTGAATCACATCAACACATTTGGGCCTCCTTAAGTTTGATGAGATGCAATCTGGAGATATGAGTGAAATGAGTACAGGAGATCAATGCTGTCCCAAGACAATGGATGAAAGGATCTACCCCATCCTTCTTGGGGTGATGACCTGTCAGCATTCAACGCTTGGAGTGCAAAAGAGGTAGAGCAGATGGCTTCAATATTTTAGTGCAAAATATGATTTGTATTGTTTTGACTGATAATACAGAAACATGTATTCCAAAAGAAGTCATTGATGCAAACCAAGATGTAGATGGCTTATTCAAGTGCCTTGAAGATGTCAAATTGTTTGACAGAAATAATTTGATATTCTTACGATTGATACTTATAATATTAGGCCACATAAAATTAAACATTTTTGGAAAAGTGAGAATTTGATATTCTTATGATTGATATTTAATATTAGGCCACATAAATTTAAAATTTTTGGAAAAGTGAGGAGGGAGGGAGATGTTTTTGTTTTGTTTTTCATGTTCTTCCTATCTCTTTAAGAGTAGACGAGGTATTATTGGTCGAAGCAACCTAAAAATCGACTTTCATTATCTAGATCAATATATTATTGAAAAATAACACATTGATGTTTTGCAAAAGTTCATTCTACAAATCGTATACTTTGCAAACTTGCTTAATTTATTATTGTTAATGAGTTATGTACGTTTTACAAAAGTGTTGTTGTTTCATCCCTCTTTACAACGTAACTCAAGAACTGCAGCACCTATAAAAGTATATTAGTGATATTTTGATTCTTCTACACACTCGCTATGAATTGAGCAATGCAGTTTTTGCCAAAGCTCACTACCATTCGTAAGATGCTGTGAACTACCAAATCACAACAGTTTAAAATAATTAATAACCTTAAGTTCATTATTTTGTTTTCTTTCTTTTTATCTCACATTGGTTCTCCTACACAATGTATTTACCATGTAGGCCTATAATTTATATTATATAAAATGACTTGGGTGTCAATGGGATATGACGGGAGTCAACGTGGTTGACAGAAGTACTAGGAGTAATAGCGAATTGTCGCAACAAGTTCGGAAAAGAACTGCCAGATAGCAGGTGGAAAGGAAAAGAAAAACTGTTGACTCAATTTCACCTTTCTATCTTTTTGTTAGATACAAACTAGAAGGAGATCTGTGTGATCTAAGTGAAGAGGAACAGATGGTAACTTATGATGTACTATGTCATTTATGGATGGTGTACTCAATATAGCACATGCACTGAGATGGTGATGCTTCCAATGCATAAGCCCCTAATTCTGATGTAGCTCTATTTTTTTTGCGACCACCTCTATGATATAAATTTTAATTTTCATAATCTCTATGTTTCAATGATATCTTTATGTGACTCAATTGATAATCATCACCTGTTGTATTTATTACATGTTCCTAATGAGCGTGCAGATTTGATTCCATTCAAAGAACAATAGCATTAGCAATTGTACAGTAAATATAGATTAACATTGTGACACGTAGTATTCAAAGACCACTTCCTTTCCAATGTGGTTAATTGCAAACAAAGTTGCTTTAAATTATTATCATTTCTGCGGTATACAAAATGCTCATGACAATCCCGTTATCAACTAAACATATATCAAGGGCGTTGGCTCTACAAATATTAGGCCTTGTTATGTAAATAAGACAAATTCACGCTCCATGACTTTCACGCTGGATCTTGGAGCTTGTTCCTTTGTTATGCTAATTTCATTCCCATTTTCTGTGCACAAGGTCGTTCATATACAGGTGAATGCACATGAAAAGAGTGTTTCAATAGTTGAGGCAAAAAATCTAATAAACACAATATGGTGTTTAAATAAAAACACTTGTTTTTGCAGTGCATAAAAAACAAAAACAAAAATGTAATGTTAAAAAACAAATCAGTATGTTAGTGTCATGATTTTTAGGTGGGATGAATATGAAACAAATTGAAGATGATGTATTTCTTCATTTGCCATTTTTTCATTGAATGATCATGCAGGAATTTGAAAGAAGATTCAAATTGAGCGGGTATACTCCATACTCGCTCATGGATACCGTGCCATGGGCATTTGCCCAAACAATGAACTGCTCGATAGCAATGGCGGTTTCAACCATCAGCAAGGCCAAGGTATGTTTCCAATTTTTCTCCCTATCTTTTAATGAGACAGAACTCACCTGTGTTGGTATGTGACATTTTGATGAATAATACAAATGAAATAATTACATCTAGAAAATTAGCTATACCTCATATAATAATAATAGCTTTATTTATACACGGTAAAACATGTGCAAAACACAACATATGTGAATGTGACCATGTGATGATAAACACTATCCAAAATTATATCCACAACACAATATAATAGATTTTCTTCAACGACATAACTGAGATATTAAAACAAATGTAAATAAAGGTATCATGAAGGTAATATCAAGCAAAATATAATACTGGAAAATATACCTTATATCATGCACTTGTTTTACCATGTATGACTATTTAATGCTTCATTAATTTGTTAATGTTTGTCAATCAGCTGTAATTTGTTAATGTCTGTCAACCAGCTTTCAGAAAGAATCACCTATATCAGACTTTATACAATTTATGCCAGTATCTTTGTTTTTCTTAGAAACAATGTACCTTAAATTTTTAAAGACCTTTTTAGAATCTTTAGTATTAAGCAAGTCAACGTATTTTCTAAGGTAAGTTTTCTTTGTTTTTTATCATTGCATTAAACATATTTTTTAGATTTCTAAATTCCACTCATGACTGTTTTTAGCATGGTGATTAGCAATCTCAAGAATTTTTGTTTCAAAATCATTTGCAGCATCAACATATCTGTGCATTGTAATCTCAGACCAGTCTGCATTAAGAATGTTAGCCTTGAACAGATCTTCATTAAAATATGTTTAAAAGTTTTACTTGTATTATACCTATGATTTACAGATTTCTTTTCTCCTTACCCAATGTATATAGCATAAACAAGGAAATGTAAAGTACCAATATTGGGAAACTATCTAGGCATATGCCACATAAATATTGTCCACTACTAGTGTACTTCTACTTTCAGAGATCCTTGCAGCATCAGATATAACTTGCTTTAGTTAGCATGATATCACTATCCTCAATGTACTATCTTTAACAGAAGTGATGAAAAAAGAAAAGCATTGTGTTGATATTGTTCGGAATATTTTGTTTGACTTTGATTATCTGCAGAAAAAGCTAAAGGATCTTGAAGCAGAAGAAGGTGAAGAAGAGGATGAAGGTGCAGAGACGGATGAAAAAGAAGAAGGTAAACTGGAAGAAGGTGAATTTAGATTGCGATGTAGTCATGGAACCAGAAAGTAAGAATTCCTAAGTTTGATTCTAAATTTAAATTTTTACAATGGCGGGCACTTACTAATGGCTGGATTTGCTATGAGCATATATGAAAATGACTAAACAAAACTTTAACATGGAATAACTATTAATTAATCACATTTATGCCGTTTAAATTGACTCCATTTCACCTTTCTATCTTTTTGTTAGATACAAGCTAGAAGGAGATCTGTGTGATCTGACTGAAGAGGAGCGGATGGTAATGTACACAGATACTATGTCATTTATGGATGGTGTACTCAATATATCATGTGCACTAAGATGATGATGCGTCCAAATTTATGCATAAGCCCCTAATTCTGATTTAGCTCTATTTTCTTTGCGACCACCTCTATGATATAAATTTTAATTTTCATAATCTCTATGTTTCAATGATATCTTTATGTGAATCAAATGATAATCATCACCTGTTGTATATACATGTTCCTATTTACATGCCCCCTGACTTTCATCAGGCCATATATCTAGCCAGACAGGAAATGGAGGCAGCCCAAGAAGCCAGGGATAGACCCAGACAGTATATAGCAGCTATGAAGTGAGAACTGAAAGAATCTACATGACGGACAACACCACCTTTGAGGTTGTCTCAGAAAAATCAACCTTCATTAATTTGTGTTTATTTTTTTTAATAATGTCGTAAGGAAAAAATTGTTTTAAATTATTACCATTTCTGCGGTATACAAAATGCTTAAAAAACAAATCGGTATGCAAGTGTCATGATTTTTAGGTGGGAAGAATATGAAACAAATTGAAGATGATGTATTTCTTCATTTGCCATTTTTTCATTGAATGATCATGCAGGAATTTGAAAGGAGATTCAAATTAAGCGGGTACACTGCATACTCACTCATGGATACAGTGCCATGGGCATTTGCCCAAACAATGAACTGCTCGATAGCAATGGCGGTTTCAACTATCAGCAAAGCGAAGGTATGTTTCAATTTTTCTCCCTATCTTTTAATGAGACAGAACTCACCTGTGTTGGTATGTGACATTTTGATGAAAACTTCAAATGAAATAATTACATCTAGAAAATTGGCTATACCTCATTATAATAATAATAATAATAATAACTTTATTTATACATGGTAAAACATGTGCAAAACACAACATATGTGAATGTGACCATGTGATGATAAACACTATCCAAAATTATATCCACGTATACGTACAATACAATATAAATTTTTTATAATAGATTTTCTTCAAAGACATAACTGAGATGTAAAAACAAATGTAAATAAAGGTATCATGAAGGTAACATCAAATATCTCTATCTCAAATAGACTGGAGTAACATACATGTCAAGGAGAACAGGAAGGATTACAGGGTATCGGATAGGAACATTGAGACGGGCAGAGAGCGTGATGACAAAGGTCATAGCTCAAAGTGGAAGGAACTATCTCTATCTCAAATAGACTGGAGTAACATATATGTGTTTGGTGGTGCTAATAGCAAGAGGAGACAATGTGATAAGACATCAACGATTGATAAAAGAAGGCAAAAATGTGAGCAAGAACAAAAGCTATAATATGCGTAGACGAGACCATGGCCGGGGACCACGACAACAACTTTTGGAAGAGATTGTTGACACAGATGGGCTTTTAGGGACAAAAACTGAAGTAGATTTGGAGTGTGGAAGTTATATATAAATTGCAAGCATTTTTTCTTCCTGGGGACCAAGTATGATAGAATTCCATCCACAGAATTTAATATTTTTAATATTTAGTATTTTCATATTTGCTGATTGAAGAAGAAAGCCTGAGCATAGATTTTGACCATGAGGATCTGCTAGACTTCCTGAAGGCTGCTATGCCAGGCCCGTCCCCCACCCCCGCCAACAGCTAGCCAGTCTGAGGATACCTTTGGCGACAAGCCCTCGCCACCACAGCCCATCCCTTCCCTGTTTGACCTCCCAGGGGGTCAGGGCCAAGACAACTGGATGCCCCCTGACTTTCATCAGGCCATATATCTAGCCAGACAGGAAATGGAGGCAGCCCGAGAAGCCAGGATAGACCCAGACAGTATAGCAGCTATGAAGTGAGAACTGAAAGAATCTACATGGCGGACAACACCACCTTCGAGGTTGTCTCAGAAAAAATCAACCTTCATTAATTTGTGTTTATTTTTTTTAATAATGTCGTAAGGAAAAAATTGTTTTAAATTATTACCATTTCTGCGGTATACAAAATGCTTAAAAACAAATCGGTATGCAAGTGTCATGATTTTTAGGTGGGAAGAATATGAAACAAATTGAAGATGATGTATTTCTTCATTTGCCATTTTTTCATTGAATGATCATGCAGGAATTTGAAAGGAGATTCAAATTAAGCGGGTACACTGCATACTCACTCATGGATACAGTGCCATGGGCATTTGCCCAAACAATGAACTGCTCGATAGCAATGGCGGTTTCAACTATCAGCAAGGCGAAGGTATGTTTCCAATTTTTCTCCCTATCTTTTAATGAGACAGAACTCACCTGTGTTGGTATGTGACATTTTGATGAAAACTTCAAATGAAATAATTACATCTAGAAAATTGGCTATACCTCATTATAATAATAATAATAATAATAATAACTTTATTTATACACAGTAAAACATGTGCAAAACACAACATATGTGAATGTGACCATGTGATGATAAACACTATTCAAAATTATATCCACGTATACGTACAATACAATATAAATTTTTTATAATAAATTTTCTTCAAAGACATAACTGAGATGTAAAAACAAATGTAAATAAAGGTATCATGAAGGTAACATCAAATATCTCTATCTCAAATAGACTGGAGTAACATACATGTCAAGGAGAACAGGAAGGATTACAGGGTATCGGATAGGAACATTGAGACAGGCAGAGAGCGTGATGACAAAGGTCATAGCTCAAGTGGAAGGAACTATCTCTATCTCAAATAACCTGGAGTAACATATATGTGTTTGGTGGTGCTAATAGCAAGAGGAGACAATGTGATAAGACATCAACGATTGATAAAAGAAGACAAAAATGTGAGCAAGAACAAAAGCTATAATATGCGTAGACGAGACCATGGCCGGGGACCATGGCAACAACTTTTGGAAGAGATTGTTGACACAGATGGGCTTTTAGGGACAAAAATTGAAGTAGATTTGGAGTGTGAAAGTTATATTTTTTCTTCCTGGGGACCAAGCGTGATAGAATTCCATCCACAGAATTTAATATTTAGTATTTTCATATTTGCTGATTGAAGAAGATAGCCTGAGCATAGATTTTGACCATGAGGATCTACTAGGCTTCCTGGAGGCCGCTATGCCTACCACCCAGGCCCAGGAGCCTCATTCCCCACCCCTGGCAACAGCTAGCCAGTCTGAGGATACCTTTGGCGACAAGCCCTCGCCACCACAGCCCATCCCTTCCCTGTTTGACCTCCCAGGGGGTCAGGGCCAAGACAACTGGATGCCCCCTGACTTTCATCAGGCCATATATCTAGCCAGACAGGAAATGGAGGCAGCCCGAGAAGCCAGGATAGACCCAGACAGTATGAAGTGAGAACTGAAAGAATCTACATGGCGGACAACACCACCTTCGAGGTTGTCTCAGAAAAAATCAACCTTCATTAATTTGTGTTTATTTTTTTTAATAATGTCATAAGGAAAAAAAAATAACTAGAGATCAAACAATCGCAAGGCATGTAACCCTTTAATGACCTTTTGACCTGATCAAATGAAAGAAATTTACAAGCGCCAACTCAGAAGGCCTACAACAGTAATTTAACACACCTTTTCACGTTCATTATGTTGGAAAAACAAAATCCTGGTATAAAAGTAAGTTTCCAGCGAGCTGGACAGGTGCTACAATATCTATGGCATAAAATGCGAGGATTGCACAGGCTCTGTATGGACAGGTCTGCATCATTCAAGAAGAAGGTTGAAGGTAATACAAATGAAAACAAAATACAAAACTGTTGTCCCCATCATGATCATGGTAGTTATAATATCTTGATATGATTTCTTGAAAGGTGTAATTACATCTTCCAATACACAAGGTTGTTTCTATAGTGTGTATATTTTCCTCAAGTCAGTAATTTAGATATTGTCATTTATTGCATTAATGTAATGATGTGAAGCATAATAAAGTATACATTTAAAAAAAAAAAAAAGTCAAAATAGACAATTTTTGAGAAATATCCAAATTTGGTTTTACTTTGTATTTTCCTCTTTATTTCTAATAGGGCTATGGACATGTTGGCAAATGATAGAAACCTAAAAGCGCCAACTCAGAAGGCGTACATAGCTAACTTAACCCACATTTTCACATATATAATGTTGGAAAAGCAAAACCCGGGAATAAAAGTTAGTTTCCAGAGGGCGTCACAAGTATTACAGTATCTAAGGCATAAGATGCGTGGCCTGCACAGGCCCTGTATGGACCGTTCGGCTTCCTTCAAGAAGAAGGTTGAAGGTAATACAAATGAAAATAAAATACAAAACTGTTGTCCCCATCATGATCATGGTAGTTATAATATCTTGATATGATTTCTTGAAAGGTGTAATTACATCTTCCAATACACAAGGTTGTTTCTATAGTGTGTATATTTTTCTCAAGTCAGTAATTTAGATATTGTTATTTATTGCATTAATGTAATGATGAGAAGCCACATATTAACATCTACAGATTTAATTTGTTTAAAGTAATTACTTTATAATTTGTTAATATCCCATCTACAACCACTAGATGTATCTCCCCAGTCCCCGTGGGAACATCCAGCCCCTGTCCATCCCCAATAGGCCTACCTATAGATGATATGTCTTTTGAAGTCAACGAAGACGAAATGGAAGACTTGCTGACAGAAGAGCCGGAAGTCAACACCTCACCTTCTTCGTCACCAACAACCCCACCTCACACGCCTGATATGTCTTTTGAAGTCAACGAAGACGAAATGTAAGACTTGCTGACAGAAGAGCCGGAAGTCAACACCTCGCCTTCTTCGTCGGCAGATTCCCAGTTTAATATCCATCCCCACCTTGCCTGGGGAGATCCACCATCTCCGGGCAGGAGACGTCAGGGGAAGGATGCGGATGATGAGACAGATGACAGACGAGGCGGAATATAGTTTCAGCAAAGGGCCACCGAGCAGGATAGGACGGAATCTTTACAGACTAGTCACTGAAAGAGCACAACTGCCAGATGGAACTTTACTGGAGGTGGTGACGGAGGAGATAGAGCCAGTACAACCACAGCCAAACTTCCAAAATTTCATGGACTATTGGTTCCAAATTCAAATTTAGGAAATTAAGCCAATAATAATTAATTCCAAATTCGGACAATCATACAACAACAGTTGCATTATCATGTTTGTCATTACAATATATTGTATGGCAGTATACTATATTCGTGAATTATATCTATGTTCTCATTTTTGTTTGTTTTATATTTGCAAAAGAAATACAAAAAAAGAAAAGGCCCATAATTAAATATTTTATATTTTTATATACTTCCCCTGTCATAAACATACCATATGATGTGACATGTGTAGGTTTAAATATTCAACCACAATTCAATTTTTTTTTATGTCGTCAAAAATAAACAAAAATATTCATGTATTACTCACCTTAATTCCAAATTCAGGTCTGCAGATCACACAGCATGTTTATGAGTAACATGCAAACCTTAAAGGTTGAAATTAAAGATGTAGCATTTTTGTTCCAATTCTTCATAATGTTGTTGTTTTTTTTTTTAGATTCTATTTGTGGAACTCTTTTATACATTGTTATTGTAACGCGTACACGTGCATAGACGCACATGTACAACTGCTCAAATTGTCGTCTGAATTGTGACGTCATCAATTTCGGGTCCCAATCGCAATCAGCTGTTCATGTAAACAAAGATAACAGCTGATCACCTTCTCAATGTTTTTGTATTTGGTTACCTATTTGAGTGTCATTTCTTGTTGAATATTTTCTCCTAAAAATAATGTACATGCTATTTACGTTGTATTTTATCTTATGTGAGACCATGCTGAGGAGTTTCGAGGACGAAAGTTTTTTCTGAGCAGAGGGTGTTGGCGGCGACACTCGCTATTTAAATTGCTTTTAAAATTCCTTTTTTTTATTTGTTAATTCACAGTTATACCCCAATCTTTTTGGTCATGTTAGGAACATCTCCCGTATTTATCTGGACGTTTATTCAAATTTGGAGAGTTCTTCCACCCTTTTCAAAAGTCCTGTTTTTCAGTTTTATCTGCCATCTTCAAATTTAGGCCTACTCCTTCATTCAGACAATCAGGAGCCTTCAAGACAGAGTTGTTATTCCATTTAATTCTTTTTATTCCTTTATTTTTCTTCAGCATGGTTTTTGACATAATGAATATTCATGAGTTATCACTTTAGGCCTTCCAGCACCTTCTCTCTGGAAGCAACCAATCATACCTCTTTATTTTTTTTATCCCTTCATGAGTCATAAAGTTCTTGTCCAATCAAAACATTTCTACCCTTCATGAGTCATAAAATTCTCGTCCAATCAAAACATTTCTACCACCTCATTTGCATATGAGAAGTTTTAGAACAAAGGAGGATGAACTTCAAAACAATTTGGTATCACTTGTCAATCTAGTCTTCAAGGAGACAAGACGCATATTTTGAAGGTCATCTTGACACTGAATCAAGTTTGGTCATCCAAACGAGGTATGATTGGTTAATTACAAATTATTAATTAACCAAAGCCTCTGGATAGGAATTCCTATCAAGATGGTTAATTTGCTGTTTTGATGGCAAAAATGATTTATTTTTGTTTTTAATTGATGATGGATTGTCATCTCGTATTTTTGACTTGCTGATAAGAAATTTTCATTTCTTTTAAAACAACTTTCATCTTAATCATCACCGGCGAGTTACGGCCAACAAAACCTTGAACTAACCAGGCCAATAATGAGAGGAATCTCACAAGCAGGGTTCGCGCCAGATCGCGTCTTCGCGTCCATGACGCTTTTTTTGTGCGCCAGACGCATTAATTTTGAAATTAACAAACCTTCTGCGTCCGACCGGACGCAATTAACTTTCAATGTCGGTCTACAAATGTTTACAATTTACGATGTTGTTTCTTCATTGACTGCATCATTTAGTTGTAAAAAGTCGTCATAAAACCTGTGTAGGAAATAGCGAGGGCGTCCTAACAGTTTACCCAACTTGACGCTGTCTAGTTAATTTTTTCTTATATTCCAATGCCAATTTCTGCCGATGCCACTGACGTCACGTCACGGTCAATGTCGGCCGTGGTAACAGTGCATTGCATATCAGTTGCAGGAACAAGTACATGACGACATCCTCATTATTATGCAAATTAGGTTGACCCATGCAGGGAATATAAGATCCGATTGCGATTGCACTTCCTGTTCTGCCTTGGCTGTAGAATTTTGTTGTGACAATGGCGGACAACATGGCAGAAGATGGAGACGGAGACCGTGGGGGAAATGTCAAAAGAAATTTCATAGATCCTGGCTGAAAACATCCCCCGTCTCTGATTCTAATGACAAAATGTACTGCAAAGATTGTTTGAATGCGGTGGAGAAAGGGCATGTGCCATCGTCGAAAAACAATTTCAGTATGCTTTCAAGAGGAAATGTAAATTTCCGTAAATCGATCCACACTACAACTTATTGTTCCTTGTTGTTCATATTCAAGATGAGATAATTGAGATTGAAAATTTGAGAATAAAGAGATTATTTCCTTTGCCCCTCAGCTTTGGGCCCATTCCAGTTACAAACTTACAGTCATACTTCATCAGTTGAATTCAGTTCATCTATTAATTTAATATTTATAATTTTACTCAGTATAACTCACCCTAATTCAGTACAAACAGTATACAGTAATGACTAATGAGTAAACATTACATTACACAGTAACTCTGGTATTGCTTTTTACATAATTCCACTTTATTGATTCCATAGTCCATATACATGTAGTTCACTTCACTTATAACTGCAGTTACTGCACTGCAGTGGGCTCTGGGCCAGTGTATGCACTGTGCAGTGCAGATCGGCCGCACATAAAATGTTTCTCATATTTTGATTCAAAAGAAGCTGGACCCCGAAAAAATGACCCCGGACCCCGAAATTTGTGGCAAAGGGGGGGCGAAGGGGACCAACGGACCCCGTAAATTTTGACCCAGCGCCAACCCTGCTCACAAGATTGGCATTCTACTATCACAATCAACCAGTTGATTGTCAGTTGGGAACATTCTTTCTAAAGAGAATCGGTATGACAGGCCTATGTTTGAAATATACCCAACAATTGTACACAGTGCAAGAGGGATCATTTGCATGAAGTGCTTTCGTCTGCTTAAGACACTAACAAAGGCAAAACAACAACTGGATGAGCGTAGAAGCACTACAATCAGTGACGATCACGATCCAGAAATCCACAATGACACGACAGCTGAATCAGATCATGATGAAATGGCACAACCGAATAAACGGAAAAGACTTGATGTAATGATGACAACGATAAAACTTTTATGATAAGCACATGGTAATGTTTAGGACCAAATCAGAGAACATATACGTTCCATCAACATCTTCAGCATTGTCTGTTATAATGACTATGTCATCTGCGAAGCAAAGGTGACTTAGGTTATCTCAGTTTATGCTGAGGACTTTACTTTCCTAGTACATCAGGTGATGGATAATTTCTTGAAGTGTCGCATTAAACAGTTTAGGTGAAATGGTATCTCCTTGCTGCACCCCTCTTTGGATAGATATCTTATCACTGTCCTTGTGGAGGCGGATTTTGAGGTGCCCTTGCTATAGATAGTATTTAATATATCTGGATGTATCCAGGATGGATGTCTTGCTGTATAATTTTCTACTACTAGATTAATTATCTGGGCAAGCATAGAGTCACAGATTAACATCTATAGATTTTATTTCCTCACACAGTATTCTAGCTGGAATGGCTTATCTGACATGATCCAGAGGCCTCCGTCAGCTGTATGCATGCCGCCTAGAGCAGCGTCTGCCTTCAAGACAAGAAATGTTCCAATTATTCCAGAAGACAACCAATCGGACGACATGGTCCCGAAGCCGGCTTTAGATGGATTGCCTAGGCCTCCTACAGCAGCGCCTACCGGCAAGGCAGGAAACGCCAGGTGTCGCAGATATAGACAGGTTCCAAACTAAGCTGATATTTGAACAGGATTTTAGTAATTGGGGTTTTTTTATATCTTTTTTTTTTCTTGTCTATGACAAATGCATTGGGTTCCCTGCTCTGCTCCATCCCTTACATGTTGATTAAGTTCACATATAGGTTCATGTTAATGCCTTTACATTCCTATTACATCAGGTGACGTAAAATCGAAGTGCCGCATTAACACTTTAGGTGAAATAATATATCCTTGCCGCAGCCTTGTTCGGGTTATTCGAAATTAGGGTTAGGGTCAGAGTTAGGGTTAGGGTTAGGATTATTGTTAGGCTTAGGCTTAGGGTTAGGGTTAGAGTTAGGATTAGGATTAGCTTACATGAAGGATCTACCCCTATTTGGATTTCTTATCACTGTCATACGGAGGCAAGCATAGAGTCACATGTTAACATCTATAGATTTTATTTCCTCACACAGTATTCTAGCTGCTGCATCCCTGACACAGTCAGACAAGATTGCCACTAAAATCGTCAATGCCCATGAACAGCCAAGTAGTTTAATGACCTCCACCACCAGGGTCACATCCCTATTTTGGCCCAAGTTTTTCAAACTCGCCAGTCGTATGATTGGTTATTGTCATCTCACAACTTTGATAGTGGGACTCAAGAAAGGGAGCTATTATATCAATACATTAAGCCATGACAGATGTACCGAGTAATGAGGAACTTATTCGAAACAAACTGAAAAAAATATATAAAAATGTGAAGAAACTATAGAAGTGGATGTCTGTTATTGGCCGGGATCCGGGGTGAGTGAATAACAAAGGTTATGGAAGATACCACATGACGTACCCTGGCCATGACTCAGTTAATAATACAACCATTCATAGAGCTATGTATATTTTAGAAAAACAAGCACTGCAGAAAATAATGCCTGAGGGAAACCAGAGCGTCAGGGAAATTTCTCATCTTTGTGACATGAAGCTTTGCATACAGCTTAGCCATTTACAGCATGGAACCAGCAGGTTATTGCTAGGTATATACTGCCACACAGTCAGAGCATACCGATACTCCCAGCCAACCTGGCAAGGTGGTCTTTGTGCAACCAGGAATTTTACAAAATCACAACATTGTTCATGGCATAAGAACAGTGTGAAAATACCATAATGGTGTCTCAAAGGTCATATTGGACAAAGTGACAAAAGTAGATGTGTGTTGTGTTTGACCACTACTATGACTACAGCATCAAGGGCGGTGCTAGAAAAAGCCATGCAGGAAAGCAGGCGAGTAGACGGCACAAACTCAGCCCTAACACCCCTCTGCTGTCTCACCAGGTCAACCTTAATGTCAAAGACAACAAAGTACAACTTGTGTACAAAATTAATTTGCAAGCAGCTACCTGATAGAGTGAAGGTGCAGATAGACTACACATTCCATTAGTATGTTGTTCATAAATAATTTGTATATTATTGACTTTTATTGATTCTTAACATGATGTTTCATTGGTAAACCTATTTAAGTGTATATTTAGTGCATTTCTATCATGTAGTTGATTTTTAATTTTGTTTAATATGCCGTTCTCATGTAAATCTAAGGTATATTTTAATAGTTTTTTTAAGCTTGTTCAGCGCTTTGAGTTTGTTTTACATTATAAGGTGATTTATAAATTTTATTTACTATTATTATTATTATTATTATTAATATTATCACATTGCCTTTCTAACTCTCTACACAATCACTGATGAAGAACACGAACCGGATAAAAACACCGCTGGACTTTGTTTGCCAACATATCCCGTACTCCCAAAGGGTCCAACGTATCAGCAAAAATGGCGAAATTTGAAGGATGAATGGATTTTAAGGGAACAGAGAAAAGGAAAAAAATGGCGTAAAATTGATGAAATTTACAGAAAATTTTCCACCCGGGGCATAAAGTCTGACAGACGCAAAACTGGTGTAACACGAGTCATTCTATTGGGGGTCACTGACCATGATCATCATCAGGGGCACCGTGCTTGATTGGGACACAAGCCATGGGATTTTTCTAAATTTTCAAATCAATTGGGTGCTCCCCGTACCCCCATGACGCTATACCACTGCGCTGGCTATAATACGCCTCTGGAACTAGATACATACCAACAGATACCACTGCGCTGGCTATAATACGCCTCTGGAACTAGATACATACCAACAGATGATGTGTACAGGTATGTGCCTGTTATTGGATTTGTTTTCAGCTATTGACCGATGTAGCGAATTTCCAATATAGAGGGGCAGGTTTTCGCAATTCAACAGCAACATTACTTGTACACTTTCTCAAGCTGTAACAACTTCAATATGGAAGGAGGGGCATAATTAGTAGGGATGCACCATTGGACTTCAAGGGACTGGTATATTTTTTAAGCAACGATGCGTTTTCAAAGATTCAAATCGAAACGATTCATTGTATTACCCATCTTGGTGTTTTGTATTTTTCATTTATCTTATCTTGTGATTATCTTGTTTTTCATTATAATTTGTTTTTATATTTTATCTGTACTTTTATATTGTTTTAATATTGTTCAGCGCTTTGTGATGTAATGCGCTATATAAAAATAAAGTATTATTATTATTATTAAATCTCAATATTTTGTTGTTATAATATCAGAAAGTATCACCGGCTGAACAAGTTGGGCTTAAGGGGCTGCATTACCCCCGGGCCCGGGGTCTTATAAAAGAGATCTCATGTTTAGGAAGCAACTCGATCTACATGAGCGGCACATCAAATGATGAGAAGAATTCAAACCAATACTGTAATGAGATGAAAAGGGTCGTGCAAATTGCATCAGAGTTAACTGGCAGGAAAGCTACAATTAAAGCTCTCTTTACTGGTGATACAGAGATCATTATCAGATTACCAACTTGTGACTTGCAGCTCATTTGTGGCAACATGTCACATATGTGTGATCACAACATGTTGTATAATAAACTATTATAATATAACCTGCCTACATATATGTCCAGTATGTTCACTTGCCGATGTATTAAAAAGAAAATTTCAAAACAAAACCTGTGACTATCAATTTCTTTTTACTTTTAGCATGTTCATTCACTTGTAAAGACTTCTAACATATGTACTATCTTTGGTGCGTTTCAATGGATGAAGAAACAGTAGCAAAAACAAAATTTAGCTGTGGTTGCCACGTGCCGAAAACAGAGCGAATACACCCGATTTATGAAGGGATGGTTTGAACCCCTTTTTTCAGCGGTTTTCTCCCTATATCAAATTTGTCAAATATCCCATTTTATTATTCAATAAGCTCCCCCCATTTGGTTATTGTAGCAATTGTGGTATTATTAGTTCAGCTACTATAAAAGCTCCCAAATTTTGTATTACGTGGATAAGCTGGATAAGCTTGTGAGTGAGTGGTCACAAACATACACATATGCAAAAATAACCAACTTGCCAAAAAATTGTTAAAAGTAGCAAAAAAACTCACTTTGGGGGAAAATTGTTATACTTCCATGTACAAGAAACTATATCATCTGCAATTTGCTTTAACAAAATTCATAGCAGGTCAGATCATGTCATACACAGCAAAGTTTACACTCATCACAAATCATTGAACTTGAATTCTGAGATTCGATTAACATGTATTTGTTTGATTTCACAAAATATATTAATTAAATATTAAAATGTAACTTCTTCATAGCTTGTGACCTGATCCGATTCAATATCAGCAAACATAACAATAAAATAAATCAGACTGATCCAGCAAGTCCATGTTGAAAATTGTACAATCTAAGGGACGAAATCAAAACTCGACCGGCGGTTGACCGGCGGTTCCGTCCGGTTGCTATTGTTCTAAACTGGTAACCGGACAGAACCGGTGGAACCACCGGTCAACCGCCGGTCGAGTTTTGATTTCATCCCTAAGTAGTAACTATTACATTTACAATTCAACTTTTAACAGATGGATGTCTGTGGTGTCTGGCGGAATAAATGTATTAAGAAAACGCCTTCTTTTAGTTTGAATCAAATCACATGTGATGCGATCATGCAAAATCAGTCGCAATTCGGAAATATTGATTTTGAGATATAGCCAAACAAAGGAACTATTTCCTTTTGTTTCTTGTTGTTTGGAAACTCTTAAATTGCTCATCTTTGGTGAACTGGTTATTCAATTTTAATGGGGTTTTCTGCAAAATCCAGCCTTGTAAATGCTTTTTACTATCCTATAAGAAACTTAAAATTTAATATTTTCGAGTTCTGACTGTATTTGCTTGATCGCACCACATATTATTATCCTTTTAACAGTTTTTTTATAGCTTCTGATTAGTTGAAGGCCATTTTTTGGTTGATTGTCATAATTAGTATTTTACAAAAATATATATTGGTTAAAAAAATTGTTGAGTAAGCCATAGTACAAATTTGAAAAGTATAAAATATATCATTTGTTTTCATACAATACAAAACTCTTACATTTGGTACGGTCACATTGAGGACATTAAATTACATTTCACAATCTTTCATTATAATATACTTTGCCTGAGTCCTTCACATATTAACATGATTGTTAGAAGGTACTGCACTGTAGGTACTGTTACCCATGTCCTATTGAGGCTTTTGTGACGTGCATATCCACTTGTCTAATCCTTGATGTAATCATTCTGTGATAATGTTGGATATCATCACCTTCAAATATTCGTCCAACATTCCACTATTTGTTCTTTCCACCTTGCCAAGACATATGAGTAGATTATGCCCATGATTAGAATGTTTGGGCACTTGCTTCGTTCCAGATGATTTATTATCATAAGTGATGGTAATTCTAACAAGTTTCATGTTATTTTTAACACAAAAACATTGCGTTTTATCCACTGGACGTGAACAATTGCCACAAATATTCCATTCTTGTTAAATTATCTGTATAACATATAATTATGTCTTATATCCAAATACGATACACTTTCCTGAAAAAAACTTGTTGTTTTCTATCATTTTTCATCAGTCGCAAAAATTATCCATGATTATAAAATCCTTCCACAAAATATTTGTCATCTTTCATCAATTGCAAAAATGATCTTGTTATAATCTCCACAAATACAAACTCCTTTCAACAAATAATCACTTGTAGCAATGGAAAAGTACTGATTTTGATCAATTCAACTCAACAGATTAGTATAAAGCTACCTGGTGACCTCATGCTTGATGCTGAACCACCTGGCTGGCATTGGAGTCCTCATGATTGGGCAATATTTTCCTCCAGCGCTTTGTATCTCTGTAAGAGAGCCGTATATATCTGGAAAGGAAGATAGAACCAACAAACTTGTATCATCAGTAAAACATTTTTAAGGTTAGTGAAATTAAAGTTTCTCTCCTGATGTGAGAACAATTGTAAAATGTAGGCCAATGTATTCCATTCAAACTTGACATACTGCAATCCTACACAAAAAGGTTGGGACAGTTTGTTTATTTCACACATCCCCATTCCCCTTAGTCAATGTTGAAAGCTGCAAAATAGTAAAAAGTGGTTGCACTCAGCGTGGTAAATAAGACGGGCCCTCGGGCTCGTAGCCTGTGAAAATCAACGCGGGCCCGATGAAAATGTGCCGTGCGGACCCATCTGGCCCGTGAAAAAGAAAATTTAAGCTTACTGAAAAACGGGACTGAAAATACAAAAAATGTTCCAAGACATTGTCCCTACTACGCTAATTCATAATGGAGATTCATTTTAAATGCATATTTTTTTCGAGAAATGTATTTATTTTCCATGCTCTTATGCCAAAATCAACATGATTTTGTGTTGCGTGCCGATCTTGGTCTCCCATCCACCAACTGCCCACGACCAACTAAATGTTCAATGTTCATGAGGGCAGCAGTCTATATAATAATTTTTGGTCTCCCATCCACCAACTGCCAAAGTCAAAGTTTGTGAGAGCCCCCAAAGATTCAAGAACAAGGGCCCAAATGGCCTGTGGTCATTTTTGCTTATATACCACACTGGTTGCACTTAATGTCTGCTGCAACAAAATTGGCACCCCTACCCCACCCGAGAATATCTTAAACACGAGGGTGTGGGAATGGCATCTGCATATTTTTTTAAGTGAGGCCAATTTGGTTTGCGCCCCCTAGTGGTAGCGCCCGGGCATGTTATTTACAAAAATAAGGAATAGAAACACCATTCAGATTCCGATCAATTCTGATCCTTTTCTTAACACTAACAGATCTATTTATCATGTCCAGATCCAATTCGAACCAGTTACAAAAATAAGGAATATTATGAAAAAGGTTGATTCCTCTCAACATTTCTGCACTGTTACATACATGTATATGCTTATTTTAATTTGATCCGATATTCTTGTTTGGCTTTGTTTTCTTTTACCTTGATGCAGAGCTTTCAATTTGTACAATCTACTATTTACTACCCATGCCCAGGATACATGTTCTATGCAGGCAGAAGCTTTGTAACCAGTAACATGTAGGTGCCCAGTTCGTCTGATTTTAACAAAACGGGTCACAAATATCTTACCTGTAATGCATCACTGTTTGGAGTTGCTGCTAACTTATATTCAGGGGCAGACTTGACTACATCTGAAAATGGCACTTTGTCTCCTCCTAATAAACCTGCAATAAAAAAAATAACACAATGAAATATTTTAACCTAACTCAACATAAAAATTAAGATGTCACTACCTGAACTTCTTGGTCACAACTTTGACCTTTTGGCGGGAACTTGCATGGCAACCCAGGTTATGGATCAGTGATCTGCCGGACAATTTACCACAAAAGTTGATCGTACACTTGGAGAAGGTCATATATTGTTTGGGCCAATTATAGGTTAATAGATGCCTATCACAGTGAAATTGTACAAAATAATCCACACATACTGAGATATTGCTGCATCTAATGCACAAGCATTATAGCATTGACACATCAACATCTCAGTACAAGTATATTATTTTGTACAATTTCTTGAGCAACAAGTGATACCAGTACACAATTATTCCTATTTCATTCACAAGAAAAAAGTAACAAAATTGTCGCTAAAAATGTTGGAAATACAATATAAATGTATCAACTCACAAGAAAAATGAACTTGTTCGAAAGCACTGCGCATAGTATGCAGTCAATGCATTTTAAGGCACGCGAGTGCGATCGCGCGCATAGAGCCCACCTTAAATCACTTTACCGAGTGTGATTTATAGCGCACCTTGTCACCTCAAGGAGTTTCCAAAGCAAGTTGCAGCGGTTCCCGAAAGTGATTTGCATAAAATAAATCGACGTCACGGCCTTTACAAAGGTGATGACCCAAACAATATCTTTTCTACTCGCTGATTGGTCGTTTCCAAGCAGTGCACTTACTGTAAAAATGTTGCTTTATGCCATAAAAGTTCGTCCAACTTCGCCAAAGTGCAGAATTCAGCAGCATTGCAAGCACATGGACGAGTGGAAAAGTCATACTTTACTCAATAAAAACTGACATTTCATTTGAAATGAGTTCAAGTTTAGGCCAAATATCATTATATTTATCGAATTACTGTAATATTTTGGCTATAAAACATAATTCAAGGTCAAATTTTTGTCACTTTTTCTTCGACTCACGCCGGCAGTAAACTGACCTAATCTGAACAACAGAGGGCAGGCAACATTTTGGATTTTTTTTTTTTTTTTTTCATTTTCGTATTTTCGGGCGTTTTTAAAGCTTCTTGTGCCATTTTTTCGGGGGAAATCTCGCTTTTCTCGCTTTTCAAAATTTAGGATCTTGTTTTTTACTTCAAAAAATTGTGTTTTTGCCGGCCTAGTTATAATTTTTTGTTGGACATGGTATATTTTTTCTGACTTTGCTGGAAGCTTATTTCAAGTGGTCGGGGATGGTGGATTTTACTGCGGAGGATCCAGTTTTCCAACGGAGACGGACAATATGCACGAGGTGTTTCTTATCAAATTTTACAAAAATTTCACCGATCCTACGCACAGGATTCGTCAGTTCTGTGCACGTGATGTCGTGCAGTGGGTGCGTGGGGCAGTGCTAGGAAATTTGCACAATTTTAACTTGGTAAGAAGTTTGATTGCCCACCTATACATTGTAGTCCCACATTCAACACCAATGCTTCTTATCTGAATATCAAGTGCAATAATTCAAATAGCCCACCTAAACTTCTTACGAGTGCAAATGATAGCACACCTAAAATCCTTACCGAGTGCAATTAACAGCACACATGTAGCTCGCCTGACTATTTCCAGGAGTGCGATTTGTAGCACACCTGCTTTTTTCAAAATTCATTGACTGAGTATGTGGAGTGCGCACCCGTGCATTATACACAATCAATGCATGGTTCGCATTTTTCTATAACATTTGCTCTGATTGGTTATGAACTTCTGCCAAATGAAACATCAGTATGCAACTATGCGTAGGCAATTCAAAATGGTAACTCAATCTTCAAATTTTCAGACATTGGTCTGAGTGGATCAGATCATATCACAGTATAATATATCCTACATTGTAATCTTACCATGTTTAGCTCTGTATGCACCTCCCAAACATGCTGAATTAGCAACATCCAGCACATAGACTTTGGCATTAAATACATCTGCAATTACTTGTAAGATGCTGGTGTTGGATGAAGCACCACCTGTAGCTAGCACACGGCAATCTGGACCTGAATAAAAAATATTTGGAGTAGTTATCATTTTCCCCAACTTTGGGTTGGCAACAAGGATCTGTTGTAACCAAATGAAATGGCATTAGTTAGGCTAGATGGGTCAGTGCACATCATGAGCTTGGGTGATAACCTACCCCCAAGAGTGGGTGGAAGATGCACATAACATGTAGCAGAGCCACCAACAATGGGTATCACACATCATAAAGAACAGAAAGCGTGGGTTCACCCCTACATACAATTGTAAAACCATGCCTATCCAAATCCCATAGGGTGTATCATTTCAAAACTGTGCTGTAGCAACCCATCCAATTGAAAATCTCATCAAAGTGTCACTTTTCAATCGGATGATTACAGGCTTTGTGGCCAGAGAGATCTGTTATTTCTTGCTTAAATTTCACAAATGAGGTGTAAAACTGAAGAATACACCATATCATCCATACAGGTGATACTAAAGAAAACATAATTTCAGCATGCGATAAATAAGAGAAATGCAACCAAAAGGTGTCCTAACAACTTTGTGATTGCTTACTTACCAATGCGAAAGCCAACGTTTTCAGCATGAAGTCTTCTAGCTAGGAACTGCCCTTCTAAAACAGCACGCACCTGAAATGAAGTAATAATGCCTGTCATTATAATAATGACAACATGGGTTATAGGTACACAAGAAACAAAAACAAACAATACGAATATTTGCTATTTTTATTTGGTAGTAGAATGGTTGAGTCTTGAACAATTCATGCACTTTTGGGAAAGGTATGACATTTGGTTCAATTCCTCGTTCAATTCCACATAAGAGTATGCACAGTATATGGTTAGAACAATCATACCATGCCACACCCTCATCAAACACACGTCACCATTGTGCGATTGGTTGTGGTGATTTTGTGTACCAAACGCGACATCTTTAACTTCCAAAGATATCCATTCAGCTGCTGAAAGGTTTATTATTGACCATCTTACCTCAGTGGCGGGTGAAAAGCTGTTTTGAGGCTCATTGGTAGCATTGAATCTATACACTCCAACTGCTGATGGTGTGATCTCTTGTATATCAAAATAAATACCTGATGGCAAAAAGAAATAACAGTCATGAACTCAGGAATGAGATATTTGTAACAGAGAAGCCATTTTGTAATTCAATGAATGGGCCTTGATAAAGTAAAGTTAATTTTGTCTGTTTTAGTGGCTAGATTTGTCTAGAGCACAAAGGTATTCACAAACATTGTACCACGACTTCTCACACTGAAGTCTGATGACGTATCACCTGCACTAACTTGACTACCTATAATCTACATATCTACCCCCAGTCACCGGCACTAGCTTTGAAGTTCAGCGTGTTCTGCGTTAGCTAAGCGTTACTTGGTGAGTGTAAATACTTTTATGCGCGCAATCAATGTACCACATATGTACACGCAAGAAACCAAGCTAAGGCAAAGCAGCACAAAGCTAGTGCCGGTGACTGGAGGTAGATATAGATCATAGGCTAATAACTGCCATGTGGCCAAGTTCACAACTCAAATAGAAATCCAAACTTGCTCTGTCAAACTGTTTTGTATCCAAATTTGACCTTTTTATAAGCTTTATTAGTACTGCCAATTTGCAGGGTATGAATGCATATTACTTTATCCAGCAATATGGAACATTAAAAAATTCCAAAATCATTTCACCCAGGGTATTTATTACAACAACTATTACCCAAAACTCTCACAAAATCGGGAAACATCAAAAGTTTGTTACAGCGTTTATTTCTAATCAGCGTCCTTACCTATATTACCATCATTGCCCCTTGGAGTAGATGCTAAGAGTTGGTCAAACTTATCCCAGGAATTATCAGCACAGTTGTTGCGTATACCTTCCCTTGTCAACGAACCATTCTTGAAACTAAAAATAATAAATCAACATACAAATGCTGTTAAAGGCTCGGAAAGCAACATTTTCACATATTTTTCTATATTTTTTACGAGCGGACAAACTTTGAAGTAGGGTCCGTCGGTCAGGATTTTTTGTTTTTAATTTGTTTTTGGAAATAAGATAACCCTAAAATATCACCAAAAGTTTGACTTTCTTTTTTAAATCTCATGTTTTGAAATATGTTGCAGTCAAAATAAATACAGCTGATTTTACCTGGTTTTAGCAACAACAAAATTTAAACCTCCCAAAGTACAAAATTTGGTTAAATCAGGTCTGTAAAACCGTGCTTTTTTGCCTAATCAATTAATTATTATAAATAAAAGTTTGTTCTCACAAAATACCAAGTGCATCAGTGGTTTGGTATTGCACACCTCATGTAAAAAAATGATCTCAAACCAGTGATTTCTTTCATATTAGGCAATGCCAGTTGAAATCAGACTCCCTTTGGAAGACATGACCTTAACCTCCCACACAGGTAGTGTAGATTTCAAATAGTCACCAATTCAGGCAAACCCATTTGAAATTCACTCTCTTTGTTAAAGTAAAAGTGGGTAACTGTAATGGTGAATCCAAAAGACGAGGACACAAAACACATCAAGGATCCATAAATGATACAAGAGGATACCTTAACTGGAATGAAAAAGAGCAAGGTATACCAACTTGATGTGCGGAAACAAGTAAAATACAGACTAGACAGTATGCAGAGGAAGGGATAAAAATTAAGGACTGTAGGCACAGAAGTAGGTTAAGTTCGATACAATGTCCTTTGATTATCAAAGATACAACTTTCTCAAGTGAGCTGTCCCAAGTGAGCCATAATCATTGAAACTTGGCCTATAGTCTATATATCTACCTCGAGTCACTAAGTCCAGCGTGTGCTGCGGTGGCTTAGCGTGGTTTCTTGAGTGTACAGATGCGGCACATTGATTGCGCGCGTAAAACTATGTACACACACCAAGTAACACTAAGCTAACGCAGAACACGCTGAACTTCAAAGCTCTAGTGCGGGTGACTCGAGGTAGATATATGCATGGACTATAGTCCCACAAGACAGATGCCAGAGAACAATACAACAGACATGTTTCAAACAGGTGATTTAATTGTCATTATGAAATACTTGTACCCAGACTTCAACTTGGCTACCATTTCAATTGTTAGTACCGTATTGGTTTAAGGCATAAGCTGTATATAATCAATAAATCATTATGATAAAGTTAGTTCTCAAGCGATACTAAATCTGTTGTATGATGGTGTACACCTCATGTGATGTGATATGATCTCAAACTCCCTCTTTCATATTAGGCTATTCCTGTTGATCCATACACTCCCTATGGAATTCTTGAACTTAATCTCCCACACAGGGGGTGTAGATTTCATGTGGAATCACCCATTGAGGTAAACCCATTTGAAATTCACACTTGCTGATTAAGGTCACGTCGACCATGGGAGTATGAATTTCAGGAATAGCCCATTGCTACAGTAAAAGTGAGTAATTGTGAATCCAATGGATGAGGACACAAAACACATCAAGAATCTATACAAGAGGATACCTTGAATATACAAAGAACTGGAAAGAAAAAGAGCCAGGTATACCAACTTGATGTGGGGAAACAAGTACAATACAGACTAGACAGTACACAGTGGGGGGAACAACGAATGTAGGCACAGAAGTCGGTAAAATTTAATAAAGTGTTCTTTGATTCCCAAAGATAAGTGAGCTGAGGCATGCATCTTCAACAACAGAAATATAGTAAACTTACCACAACAAGGCCATGTATGCCAAAGGGTCCACTGGGTTAACAAATATATGTCCTTCCAAGGCTGGCTGAGGTGTCGTCAACCATAGAAATAAAGTGTCACTTGTCCCCATACTTAACTTTAAAGATAATCAAAACAATTACAACTTTGCAGTGTCTCACTCAATTAACATTAAAATGCAATTTACCACAGCAAGGCCATGTATGCCAAAGGGTCCACTGGATTAACAAATATATGTCCTTCCAAGGCTGGTTGGGGTGTCGCCAACCATAGAAAGATTGCGTCCCCGGTCCCCATAGTCAACTTCAAAGATAATCAAAACAATTGTAATGTTGCAGCGTCTCTTATCAACATTAAAATGTGACCGTCCACTCATACCTCTCACAAAGTCGGCCCCTGTCAATTTTTTTCACATCTAGAAAGACAAAGTCGGGCCCTGTCAATTTTTTTCACATCTAGAAAGTATATATGTCATTAAGCTTTAAATGATTATGATTTTACTTCATACGATATCCAGAAGCAGAATCATGGTTGATTGAACTTTGCAATTCATTATCATTTGCATATGATTTCCATGCACAGTCTGTACTGTTAACTGAAAATCAAATTTGCAGACTTTACGAGAGGTTGGTGGATGGTCACAATGTGACTCATGAACTTAATTAATTGAACAAAAGTTGCTAGGCTAGTTACTAAGATATGCCCATATACTGCATGTGCGCATGTGAGGGTGTTGATACGCGCTCAGTGGATATGATACAGGATATATCAAGTCAACACATCAAGGAACTCATCCAATAAAAACATGGGAACTACTTGATGGTGTGCTACTATTCACTTTGATGGGAATAGGAACATGAATCAGTGGTTACATTTACAGGGGATACAATCACTGTAGTCGTAGGACCATATCAATGAATATATTGGGCTATTCCAGTTGAAATCCACACATCTCTTATGGAAGACATGGCCTTAATCAACTCCACAGGGGGTGCAGATTTTAAATAGAATTCTCATTTGAAATTTGCACTCCCTGTATATGAAAGATTAAGGTCATGTCTTTCACAGGGGTGTATTGATATCAACTGGAATAGCCCACTATTGATGTACACAAGTTGGATCAAAAAACATCACTTTGAGGATGGTTTTGACAAGATGAAATGTACATAATGGTTTCTACAAACCTATTGATCCTCTTCAAGACAGCCCACTGTTTTGTTATGCATGATGGCTATATCTGGGCATTTACTGCATAGTGGTGAAAATATTAGGAGTAAAGTTGCTCCTCATATGGTGCACACAGATGTCCTCACAGATTTTGATTCCCAAGATGGCATTTTTGAAGATGGCTTCTTGCAACTATTTCAGGATGATGGATAGGACCAAATGTAATCTTATCCTGGTGGGGGGGGTGCTGATTGATGTTAACCCTCTTTACACAGGTGTCGACTGCAAGAAAAAGAGTGCTGTGTACAAACAAGACCCGGCATTGGATCAGTAGTTCTTGAGATAGCTCTTGATATTTTGAGAAAAATATGTCAGAACTTAGGACTTTTCATGTTGAAGCCTATGTATGGCCAGCAAGCAAAGCAAAAAAAATGTGCTGAAGAGGTTCTTTAATGGAACATAGTTTACAATCAAAAGAGGGGCAAATCACAATTCTTACCACCACATCACCTTCTTGTAGCCTCATTCCAGCAAGGGATCCTGCAAAACACGTAAGAAACAATCTAATAAAAACTACCCTACCAAAAACCCTGTTTTTTGTAGGGTGTGAATGAATGATGAGAACTGAAGTAGAAAACAGCTACAGGTGCTTTATTTAGTCCAAAGTCGCAACTTACACTCGTGTAAATTCATAGTCACATATTACGCAAATCGCACAACTAGCCTAGGTGCACAAGTCAATTGCGTGTACACCATTAGGCTATTGCATTTAAAATCCACACTCCCTGTGATGAATTTCAAATGGAATGAGCACATTAGGCAGCTCCATTTGAGACTGACCCTCCCTCTGTGGAAGATTTAGGTTGAATCTTTCTCTTCAGGTGTATGAAATTCAAATGGAGCTGCCTAATGTGCTAATTCCATTTATAATTCATACTTCCCCTGTGGATGATATTTCCAAAATCTTCCACGGGGGAGTGTGGATTTTAAATGCAATAGCCCATTCTAATGATTCTATATATCAATCCACCATGTTATGAGACTTCCCCAATTACACATAAGCGGAACGAAGTATAGAGCTAGCATTTAGTGGTCTGGTTAGCTGTCTATTGTGCTGTGCAGCCGGTAATTGTAACTCATTTGTGTTCGTCAGCCTAGTTGTCAGTGGGTTACAGCTAAGATTTCAAAATTCACCATATTGTAAGAAGCAGTCAAATTTTACAGTGGGTTCTAAAAGTCCATTTAATTCTGCTGTGAAATCAAACCCATCAAAACTTACGATGCAGCGTTACCCGTGTGGCTACCGGTCTGTGATCATGTGCTTGGCATGCGGGGGTCTAAGGTTCGAATCCCGGACCCACCAAGTGACTTCTTTCTTCATCTTCTCTCCTTTTTCTTTTCTTCTTTAACTTCCGATAGCAAAAAGCAGGGTTGGATGTAAGGGTTAATGTCTGTTTGAAATTCACACTCCTTGTGTGGAAGATTAAGGCAATGTCTTTCACAGAGGGTGTATGGTTTTCAACTGGAATAGCCCAATATCAGCATTTATATTACCTTGATTATCTCCAGTGAAAGCTACTACTCGGCAGTCTGGTGAAAACCCATATCTATCTACAAAATAGGATGATACAGCACCCTGCCAAAACAAAACCATCAATCAAAATCAACCAATCAATCACTTAATTAGTCAGTCAATCACAAATTAATCAATCAATCAATCAAATCTTAATTTTACCAAAAAAATGTCAATGTCATTCCATTTTAGCTTCACATCAGATAAAATGGGGTTCAGCAATCTATTCAACCGATGCAACTAGTGCCTATAAATCCATCTGGCTTCCTTCTCGAGAGTGACATCAGCACTTTGTTCGAGTTACTTTGCGCTTGTACTGATGTACCATCTTTGATGACATTCTGTGAATCAAAGTGATTAATGTTCTGTATGCAGCATGCACTGATGTCACTCTCTCAAGGAAGCCAAATGGACTATAACAATGTGCATGTAGCTCATTTTGAAAAAGAACAAAATTGATTGGAATAGATTTTGATTATGCACTGAAATCTTGAATTTTTTAGCTAGTAAACCAGATTAGTTCCACTCCAGCAATATGAAAATACCAGGGACTGCCTTTTGAGGAGAGCGAGAGCAATCGTTGCACTTTTTTTTCTGCTCTTAAATCTGATATAGGAGAGTGATTTTTAGTTCACCTTTCTCTCCTTACATTCTATTTTAAATGCTCTAAACAGCTCTCCTTAAAAGCTTCAGGAGAGCTGTCTTATGCTCTCCTGCAAATTCCAAAAGACATTCCCTGAAATGCTTAAAAAACATGATCGCAAATAAACAATCAAAATCAATCATTGTTAATTGAAGACATAATATAAATTGCATGCGAATACAGCTTACCAAGTTCTCATAGGATGGAACAGGTTGTCCTAATTTGGTCTTCAAGTCAGGAGCACATGCATCCAATGCTGCTTGACACCACTCTCTCCTATTAATATCCAGTAGATTCATACCTGAACCTGTAATGAGAGAGAGACAGGCAAACAATCTTATTAGATTACCAAGTTCTCATAGGATGGAACAGGTTGTCCTAATTTGGTCTTCAAGTCAGGAGCACATGCATCCAATGCTGCTTGACACCACTCTCTCCTATTAATATCCAGTAGATTCATACCTGAACCTGTAATGAGAGAGAGACAGGCAAACAATCTTATTAGATTACCAAGTTTTCATAGGATGGAACAGGTTGTCCTAATTTGGTCTTCAAGTCAGGAGCACATGCATCCAATGCTGCTTGACACCACTCTCTCCTATTAATATCCAGTAGATTCATACCTGAACCTGTAATGAGAGAGAGACAGGCAAACAATCTTATTAGATTACCAAGTTCTCATAGGATGGAACAGGTTGTCCTAATTTGGTCTTCAAGTCAGGAGCACATGCATCCAATGCTGCTTGACACCACTCTCTCCTATTAATATCCAGTAGATTCATACCTGAACCTGTAATGAGAGAGAGACAGGCAAACAATCTTATTAGATTACCAAGTTCTCATAGGATGGAACAGGTTGTCCTAATTTGGTCTTCAAGTCAGGAGCACATGCATCCAATGCTGCTTGACACCACTCTCTCCTATTAATATCCAGTAGATTCATACCTGAACCTGTAATGAGAGAGAGACAGGCAAACAATCTTATTAGATTACCAAGTTCTCATAGGATGGAACAGGTTGTCCTAATTTGGTCTTCAAGTCAGGAGCACATGCATCCAATGCTGCTTGACACCACTCTCTCCTATTAATATCCAGTAGATTCATACCTGAACCTGTAATGAGAGAGAGACAGGCAAACAATCTTATTAGATTACCAAGTTCTCATAGGATGGAACAGGTTGTCCTAATTTGGTCTTCAAGTCAGGAGCACATGCATCCAATGCTGCTTGACACCACTCTCTCCTATTAATATCCAGTAGATTCATACCTGAACCTGTAATGAGAGAGAGACAGGCAAACAATCTTATTAGATTACCAAGTTCTCATAGGATGGAACAGGTTGTCCTAATTTGGTCTTCAAGTCAGGAGCACATGCATCCAATGCTGCTTGACACCACTCTCTCCTATTAATATCCAGTAGATTCATACCTGAACCTGTAATGAGAGAGAGACAGGCAAACAATCTTATTAGATTACCAAGTTCTCATAGGATGGAACAGGTTGTCCTAATTTGGTCTTCAAGTCAGGAGCACATGCATCCAATGCTGCTTGACACCACTCTCTCCTATTAATATCCAGTAGATTCATACCTGAACCTGTAATGAGAGAGAGACAGGCAAACAATCTTATTAGATTACCAAGTTCTCATAGGATGGAACAGGTTGTCCTAATTTGGTCTTCAAGTCAGGAGCACATGCATCCAATGCTGCTTGACACCACTCTCTCCTATTAATATCCAGTAGATTCATACCTGAACCTGTAATGAGAGAGAGACAGGCAAACAATCTTATTAGATTACCAAGTTCTCATAGGATGGAACAGGTTGTCCTAATTTGGTCTTCAAGTCAGGAGCACATGCATCCAATGCTGCTTGACACCACTCTCTCCTATTAATATCCAGTAGATTCATACCTGAACCTGTAATGAGAGAGAGACAGGCAAACAATCTTATTAGATTACCAAGTTCTCATAGGATGGAACAGGTTGTCCTAATTTGGTCTTCAAGTCAGGAGCACATGCATCCAATGCTGCTTGACACCACTCTCTCCTATTAATATCCAGTAGATTCATACCTGAACCTGTAATGAGAGAGAGATATGCAAACAATCTTATTAGAATATAAACTGATGAATGCATTTTAGGAAAAGTTACAAGGGCATGTTGGGATCATAACCAAAATATGTTCCTTGTGTCTTCATAGCACTAGAGCAATAAATCTCAATTACATTTGCTCGTGGACCATGGAGGGTTAAACTCATTTCAAAGATCAGAGCTGATCAAGGGCAAACAATAACTGGTCGGCAGGCTGGGCCTGGTCTGTGAGCTGCCTATTGAGAACCTTTGAACTGGATCATATAATATGGTAGCACCAAATTCAAATTAAGCATTGAACATATGACCTTGATTACTTATTGATAAAATGTAGAATGAATTAATAGATCGCAACTAACTTGGCTTTAATAATACAAGTTAAAATCATGTAAATGCTAAATACAATTCAAGAAAGACATTTGTTTCTTATAAATAATGTTATAAAGATGTTTTGATCTGAATTAGGCCATTACATAATAACTCACATGGTATTGAACAGAGTTTAACCATTACTTTATGGTGTTAAAATTAATGAACATGACAACCTCCTTTTTTGGTAAACGCACAAGGATGCCATTTTGAATTTAATTATACTGCATATGGCTGACAATTATTTTAAGGTCTTCTTTGGTTTTCAAATTTCCTTTCTATTAATATCTTACCTACCATCGCTTAAATCAATTGGTGAGTAATCTCCTAAAAACAATGAAGCAGCAAAACTACAGACCAATGAAATCCTCTGCAGAAAAAGAATAAAGAAATTAATTTTGTAGTGTTATAACAAAGTGGCGTATTTGGAAAAAGTGTGTTATCACATAGTCACAGATGTCGATTGTAAACTGAGACCGTCAATGACAAACCAGGTGTAAAGTTGCAATTTAAAATTTTAAAATTTTGAATTCGTTCAAATGTACAAAAAAATAAGCTTTAAAATTATATAGCTCTGAATATGCCCCGGCGAATTTACACTTGGTTTGTGGTGGATGGCCACAGTTTATTAAACATCGGAAAAACATTAAGTATGTGAATTGTACTGCACATTAATGATGGCTACATCGGCGCATAAAGTGAGTAAAACATCCATTTTGGTGGCCAAATAATTGCATGCAGTATTTTGCACAGGTGAGAAACAGGGGTTAAAGGGTATCACCCCTTTACAGAATTGTGTTTGTTGCTATTATTTTTATGCTGATATGCTGAAATACCTTGCTTTTTTTGAAAATGTCATCATCATTTAAAAAAATCCTGAAACTTTGTGGAAGACTTGTATCTCTGAAACAAAGTAAAACTGTATTTTGATGAAGATCATGAAGCACCTTACCTCAGATGAGTTGTAGGCATCTTGGTTCTTCTCATATATTTTGGCAATTTGATTTCCAGTGAAGCGCTGCAGGAAGAGGAATTTAAAAGATAAATTTTACAACTTATACAAAAAGTTTCCTGATTCAAGATTAAAATGTTTTGTACTTTGACATGTTTAGAATACCACTCAAATTCTTGATTCCCAAAATAAAATTCCCATGAAAATACTGGTCATGGGAAACTCACAAAAATAAGTAGCCACAAAATATTTTCCATGCGATTCCCATACAGTCCTGCAGTTTTATTTGCTACTTCATGCAATAGCCTGATCAGCACATTTACTTTTTTCACTTGTTTGTTTTTGTCACCCAAGGAATAAGTTAGTTTTTTTTAACTGTTATAAACTGTTTATCTACAACAATAGCCTGTGTAGTAAAATTCAAACTTTATAGTTAGTGGCCTGGGCTTTCATTCATGGCAGAATCTTTATCAAAGACAAAGTAACAAGACAACACACAAATAAGCATACAGTTGTATATCAATCAATACAGACAGACAAGGACTAGTCCAAAGAAATATGTAATGCTGTGGGCAATGTAAAGTTTTTAAAAACTGTCAAATTTAACTTTTTGTGTGTGTGAGTGTCTTTGTCAAATTATAATATCTGTGCTATGTTACTTACTTCATAACCCCTGGAGCCGGTGATATCAGCCAGTCTTTGAGCACCTCCTAGCGCTTGCTCTAAATTTTGACATTGTTGAGTTGTGCTGGAATCCATCCAAATTGGTGAGTCTTGAATACTGAAACAGTCCTGCGAACATCATATAAAGATCTCAATTACATTATACTATGATCAGCTCATAATAGTGGGACAGAGTGGCTTACACACACCTGGGTGCCGCACATATGCCAACTGTGATTTGCATAATGCCCAACTGACATGATTTTGTGAATTTACATGGGCATATTTACATTGAGACTATGAGGGTGATAGTGCAGAAAACTCTAACATAATTTTTGATGCAGCATAAAAAAACACCCAAAAATCCACTGTTAAAAACTCTCATAAGACTTGTAACTATACCAGACCTGCCAACCTACCGAAGTCAGAATGAGGGACATTGAGACCACAACCTTGTATATACATGTACACAAACCAGGTACCGACAAATTCAAAGACTTTTAAAGGTGTGCAATACTTTCAGAATTCAGAGAAGGTTTTGCAGGTCTGTATTTATCACAATAGACTAAAGAGATTGCTATAGCCAATTTTAAAGTGACATTTTCATCATTTTCTGTTGTTCTTACATTTAAATTTGCCATCACTGAAATTTTCAGAAAACAGGACTGTCCCTCATTTTCATTTTGGTAAACCCCAAATGAGGGACAGTCCCTCAAAGTGAGGGACAGTTGGCAGGTCTGCTATACCTCAATCTTTAATCCATCATATAATACACACCTTGATTTGTTGATGCAGTGGTAGGTTTGATTCCAATTTATGTAAGGCTGACTGAGCTCCAGTCTTCCAATACACACTGCCATGTTGCTGAAAGTATAGCAGACAAAGTAACAAATTATTATTCATTTCAATGAAGAGTACAAAACAATGTTGCCATTGTGAAACTTAATTTTTAAAAAGCTGCGATATATAGTGTGCTATGAATGCAAATGCATAAACCCACAAGCCTCAGGAATTTGTTGACCACTGTAGCTTAAGACACACCATATAAAACACTTTAGCACCAATCACGGCTAAGAAGTGCACACCCTAAAAATACCATAATAAACCATTGCAATCAGGATCAGCTCCATGAGTTCTTGTGTAGGTAACCAAGACAATATATAAGCAATCAGTTCCTTACCCAGGATAATTTAAAGTTCCTCTTCCCACAGGATGGTGGGTGATGTTTCAGATCATTTTACTATTTGATAACATACCTGCCCTGTTCCTGATAATGCAGCAACTTTGGAGAAATCAAAACCTTGTTTCTTCATCCTGTTCAGCAATACATCCAATGCCTCTACCCACATAATAGTAGGTGATGTTACAGTCAGTTTATCATCATGGATATGGCATCCTCCTTGTGTTCTACAAGCAATCACAGTCAACGCAAACAAAGGTTTTGGGGTTTTTTTTGTTGGTATGTTAGGTTTAGTTTGTCTGCTTATATGTGCCCAATGATTTTCATCACTTGTTCCTGAATATGTTTGTACTGTTTTCCGGGAAATTCCTGACATATCTGTGGGCTCTGGAATTGGTCATTTTTGGCCATCAGACTTTGCCTGTTTTTGTGCCTACGTTTGTTGTTTGGTTAATCGTGTCTGCTATTTGTGCACACTTGTTCCAGTGCACTCTTGTATTTCCATTGATCCCAGTTGTGTTTGTGGCTTAACACTTCTATGGGCCTTAGAATTGGTAATTTTTGGCTATCAAACTTTTAACTATTTCTGTGCCTACATTAATTGTTTTTTGTCCCCCTCTGCATACCGTCATAATGCCCTTTTTCTTTCTAGTCATTAGGGATTTAGGGTCATAATGAAAAGCAGGACAGTTTGGTAAGTTCTTTATGTTCACCCTTTTTGGTTTTTGACATTTCAGAGCCATAAAATTTAACAGGCCAGCAAAAATAATTACCCATAGATAGATGTGTAGATATTTTTAACTGTGCATGGAACAGCACAAAACTATACTTCCCAGGTACACATATAACGGAGGGGACAACCCAAAAGTTTGATGATGTCTCATTTAAAGACTCATAGTTGATTTGTTGTTTGTTCTTTTATGTTGTTTTTTCTTTTTGATTTCCTTTTGTGAAGAACTGTGATTCTTGGTATTTCTTGTATAAGATTAAGAGCGCTTTATTATAGTACAGCATCTCACTAACCAGTCACTAAACTTTGGTCAACCTGTGAGTGGTAGGACTCAGAACATTGTGGAATGATATAGAATGGTGACCAGTTGGGTGCAGCAGCTATGCTAAGTGTACTTAGTGTAATGTATGAAGTATGTCCAGCCCTGTATATCCTAAACAAGCACAAATATGTCAAAATTAAAACCAGCTGCTAATACCTGTACCCTGTAGCTCTGATTTAAGACCTCATTAGATGAAATTGGTTGAGACTTAAAGAAACGGTGATGGAAAACCCAAGGAAGGAACAAATCAAGTTACATTTTAATGTTCTTATGGATATATCATGCGCGCTACAAGTACAAATTGTTCTCTTGATCGAGAAATCAATAGGACATCAAATGGAGCAATCTGCAACTTTTGAATTTGCATCTTCCTTGGGATTCTGGATCACTGTGTCTTATATTTCTTGAACGATTTCAACAAATAAGGTCTTAAATCTAAGCTAAAAGATGCAGCTACCGGCTGCTGGTTCTAATTTTTTTAGCATATACCGGGGTGAAAGTAATTTGTACCTTAATTCTTTTGCTATCTCTATTTACCTGTACTGTGGTAGGTCTGTGTCAAACTGAACTGCAGACGTATGAACTACTTCTAATGCATCATTTATGGCTAGAGCTTTGACCTGTAAAACACAATTAACAGATTAAAAAAAAAGTTACAACAATCAAACTATTTTCCTTCTTTCACTTTTTACATACCTGTACAAGAAATCAAGCAAAAGTAAGACAGAGAAATAATGAAACACAGGTTTTTGCTAGTTTAACCAAACCCTGCATGTAGTGTGGGTGCTTGGAATACTATATCATCTTGAGACCAGGAAGTTTACTGTCGTCTGAGCAACAATTTTTTACGATTCATGAGAAGCATAAAATGAGAACACAGAGTGGCTTATCTTTTATCAGACATTCTCAATCACTCATGCCAAAAGTTAAAATAAAACAATCCCTAGCTATCTCTCAATAGATTATGAACTTTACCGTCTCGAAACGTGCTGGTGAAATGAGTTTACAAGAAACAATCTTTGACCTTGTTCCCACGCCAATTCTCGCGTTTCACAATACGATGCGCCGCCAGCGGTTGCTTTTGGCAGTCAAATTTTCGACTCCAGAGTCGACATCGCCGTTCTAGCTGCTATTGAATTTTCACGCGAGTGTGATAATAAATATGTGACACGATCAAGGGAAATAAGTCGGATGTCACTAATATTGATTTTGAGATATTGGCAAAGAAAGTGTTAAAATTCTTTTGTTTTATATTGTTTTCACCAATTGATAAATTGACCTAACTTTGCAAAGAAAAGCCATATAAACATGGGGTTTTCAGTTTCTGAAAGCTCTAAGTGTCCTCTTTAGAAACAAATGTAAAACTATTTTCGACCAGGGACGACATGTGACTCATTCCCCTTGATCATGTCACATATGTTGAAAACAGCTCCACGAAGGATTCCCTGTGATCAATAGATACAAAATGGATCTACAATAGTTGTAAATTGTTGATTAGTGTGCAATTGCATACATGTAACATCATTACAATGACATTTAAACCCACAATGATGCATGTATTATATGTTCCTGTATTGTATTTGTATTATGCGAGATTTGGATGTTGACTCATTTTCCCATGATGCACTGCGTATTTTGGCCTAGACCCAGAGACCGCTGGAGGCACATCGTATTGTGAAACGCAAAAATTAAGAAACCTGATGACGACATCCCATTCACTCGGTCAAGGCCAGGATTTCGTGAAGAGGGTGTGTAAAAACATCACAAGCATGCAGTGCAAAGTCCTTGTGGCCGGGGTCCTGCGGGGACCAGCCTCGACCAGGGTCCACTAAGGGCAGCCCTTTTAGATGTTCTCTGATGCAATCTGAGGCTAATTTCTACCTATTCCTTGTTAATATTGTGACAATATGAAGCCGATTTTATCCCAATATTTAAGAAAAAAAAATTGTCATAAACACAGCACAAGAAATAAACTGTCCCCCTCTCAACATTTCGTCATAACATGGTAAGGTTTCATTTTGTTCCAATAAAACTAACTTTGAAATAATTATATGCCTGTTTAAAGGAGTATTTAGTGATCCTAGCATCCTCTTTTTTATGACATTTTTCAGTAGATATCCACGAAAAAAGCTTATTGCCAAAATTTCAGTTGATTACGATTTTGCGTTTACAAGTTATGCATGATTATGTGTATTACAGTACTGCTCCATAGGCCACTGTGTGTAATTTCTTTTGGTACATGTATACCAGAACGAAATTCAAATTTGACGATATTTTTGCTAAACAAATTAATCTGCAAGAAGTTTTCGGTACATAAACATTACGTAGCCAGAGGTTTCCAGTGGTATAAAAATCTCAACTTTTTTTGAGAAAAGTGGGGGATGAGGCTGTGGATCACGAAATGCCCTTTTAATAAGTGTTGTGTGAAAATGGAAGATGTCCATGCTTCAGGGCTGAATGAGCCCGCATTGAAGACAAAAACTGCCCTTTTCAAAAGTCAAAGTAGGCCTATGCTTGTCACAAAAATTGATTCATGGCTTGTTACTGATGAAAAACGCAAAAACCCATGTGGTTCAGGTTGAGTGCAGTTTAAAATCCTCACCAAGTGCCAATGATCGTTCGGCCATACAAATCCCTTCTTGGTGAAGAGTTCAGCACAGTGAACTTTGTAAGATTGCCAGTCCCATTACTTGTCCCAATACACCTTGCAGAATTAACAAGCATATAGGCCTACTTTGTGACTTTTGGAAAGGGCAGTTTTTGTTTTTGGGCTCATTCAGCCATGAAGTCATGGACAGCTTTCATTTTCACACAACACTTAGTAAACAGTCATATAATTATTTCAAGGTTAGTTTTAATTGGTACAAAGTTTTATTTTATGATGTCATGACGAAATTTTGAGAGGGGGACTTATTTCTTGTGATGTGTTTATTTATTTTGATTTACTTTTTTCTGTAATGATTGGATTTTATTGAATATTGACCTTATTTTAGGCCATCAGTATGTATTCCATGAAGATTCTTGTGAAAAGACAGGCCGCAACAAATTTTATTTTTTAGCATGCCCGATTAAGCCCCGATCGGGCAAGCAATAGTCAAAAATTGGTTGCCCGGAATTGCCCGAAAATTAGCCATATTCCCGGCAACAATTGTTGACAAAGTCACACTCAAGACTCGTCAAAGTATGCCGAATTCAGCAGTTTTATTCTTACGCAGTTTCTATACTTTTTCTCAGTTAAGTTGATGTATAAATGAGTATTCATGAAAAGCACTATAAAATTAAAAATAAACATTCTGTTTCTTCTAGTGGAAAATGATGTGCATTTTATGTGAAATTTTGTCAATAAAGTCATGCAATTTACATATATTTGCAAGCACTAGATGTCTCAATCTTGATGTACAAAAATGTTTACATAATCCTCCATGTAAATACACAGCCCATGGGCCAGTCTGACGTTAAAAACACAGAAATGGTAAGCTGAATTTATACTTGATCGCCGAGCGATTGCGATGAAACGCTTTTGGAAAGCGATGGGCGAATTTTGCGATGCATCGCTCGTCGCTTTTGCATTTATACTTATCACGGCGATAGCGATTGCAGACGACAATTTAAATATTCTTAATGCCTCAAAATACATTTTTAAAACATCAGTTGCTGTCAATAATTATTGCTTTGAATTAATTCATCACCAAAAGTTAATAATCGAGAAAGGTAAATTAATTAGCAAAATAAGATACCCAGTTAATTGAAAATGATTGGTTGATGCAGTCACATGTCAAGCGATATCACTGGGAAGTTGAGATTTCTTCAACTTGCAATAAGCGACGTAGTTTTTGCCTCAGCGATTTGAATCGATTCATCGGCTTGACGCTCTGGAAATGTAAGTAAACACTGAGCATGCATGAGAATCGCTTTTCTGCAAAAGCGATCGAGTATAACTATATATTTCAGCTGTAGATTGCATGGCGATCGGAGTGTTATCGTCAGAGCACCTCGGACTAGGGTCCAAAGGTTTATTCAGATTTCCTTTTACAAATTAAGCATACTGCTAGCCGTCCAGCGCGTATTATTTTGTCAAGGTCCAATGCACACGCTTGACGTCGCGCATGTATACGCGATGGTTAAGCTGTCAAAGGAAATCTGAATAAAACTTAGGTAACTTGAGTCTCGACTTAGTCGGACTTACATGAATTACTATGTCTGGTTCCATACAGCAATTAGCAGGTACGAATGATTCCGCTTGAATTGAGACGTCGGAGCCGGTCAAACACAGAGGACTAGCCTACATCCCATATCCTACTATCACTCAAACAAGCAAATCTCTTCACAAATTCACTCACCTTGCGATCAGGGCTCGAAATAAGGGGAGCCCAAGGGCCCTCGGCCCCCGAAAATCAGTGAGGGCCCACAAAAGACTCATCCGGCGGGCCCAAATGGCCCGCAAAATTTTGTGACAATTTGCTCACTTTTTGTGGGGTTCATAGGTTAAAACCAATGGCCCAAATTCGGGCCCACAAAAATTTGTGAGGGCCCTCAAACATTTAAGATCAAGGGCCCAAATGGCCCTCAGAAATTTTGGCTTATTTCGAGGCCTGCTTGCGATCCTACATCATCAGTTGAAACAAACATCTAAGTTTCCAAAAACAACTTTGTCATTCCTCAAAACTACAAGTACAAGTAACTTCATAAATAAAAAATTGAAATTCTTCTATTACCCGTTATTGAAAATTTTGTTCGATTTATGTCAACCAAAAGAACGCACGAGTCGAGTTCAGTTGACCAAAATGGTATCTGCTGCCTCCTGTCACCTCAGATATGACTTCAGTATCAAGCTGCTCCACGTTTTTGACCTTACAGGGGTCAGAGATATGCAATTCATGTATGAAAACAGCGATGCGGATATAGTATCATCACCGGGACTGAGAAATGCGACACTTTCGATGTTTGTACCAGGGAATTTCAGACACGGAGAAAAAAATTCGTCCAAAGGTAAGGCCAATGAAAGTCAATTCCTTGTTTCCCGTTACACAATTTTTCATGACTGTGTAGGTGACCATTTCATTTTTCATTATTCATTATTTCATACCTTTTCATTATTGCATCTGTTACAGGTGTAAACCAATAACTACCCATGTAAATCACAGTTTGTAGTTTACAGATGTAGTTTACAACCACATGAAGGTGATTGTACAACTTTTATCAAAAGTTTCACAATATGTTTTACGGGATGAGATCAGAGCAGATCAAAAAGTGCGGGACAGAAAATTGAGTAGGTATTCATTAATAATTCATTATTAACCATATGCCATGCTCCTACTGCAAAGAAAATCCCTGAAAACCAACAGAAAGAGATTTATGATATATTTAAAACCACAATTTTTTATTGGTATACATGTTAAAGTTTGTTAGAAATCAATGTTTTATTCAAAATAATGAAATATTAATTTGAAATAGCAATTGGTTTTGAGCGGAGTAGGGTAACGGGAAACAAGGAATCAACTTTCATTAGCCTAACCAAAGGGTTGGGGATCGCATTTTTAACTACCGTATCACTAAAATGTTTCGGAATTGAGGTCGGCTAAAAAGTAGACAGTTTCGGGGACTGTAATTGGTGTAGATGTCACATTTTGAACAGTGAGCGATAAGTGACCAATTTGACGTTCAGCACAAGTGTTTATCTTTACTCAAGGTAATGACTTACATGCTTACATCATGTAGGTATCCCAGGCAAACCTTAGTTAACACATTTGCTAGTCAGCGAAATTCGCTGAGACCGGGGCCCAAACACAATGCATATTTACATAGAAATTTGAATTTTTTTCGAGAATAGGTCGGTCATGTCGGTGAAGGAAACCTACATAAATATGTTTCCTATACTTCACTTGACCCAAATATTTGCTCGAGAACTCTAGCTTCGAATTTGCACACGATAGTTACGCATTCGATGCTAGAGTACTTTACTATGGTTTTTTGGTCAGACAGCGGTGCAATTTTTAACACCGGAGGTTATTTATTCTGTGAATGTTGAAATTTGAATGAAAGTTATTTCAATGAGTCAACTGTATCTTTTGAGCAAGATTTGCGTATTTTGGACTGTCTAAAATTTTGCTGAAGTGTAATTTTAGCAACATTTTTGATGCAATCGCCTGTCGTGATCGGCTGTGTTTACTTCTGACCTTCCATTGCTTTACACGGTGTCATGCTTCAGCGGATCCGACTAGATTTTGAATGTATAAAGGTCTCTAGCCTAGAATGTGAAGCTATCGGTGAGCAAATTCTTGGCTAGAGTTCTCGAGCAACCAAATATATGATTATTTATGGTGATAATCAAGTCGCACATGGAATTTTAGAGGATTTTGATAGCAGTTCCATTAAAAAAAAAGCTGCTATCGCCATGAGACTAAGATCTAGAAACACCCCGAAATGCCGTTTTGGGGAATTTTGCTAGCTGAATCTTTTTGATGAAAGTCAATTTTTGACAAGATGTAACTTTGCTGCGGAAAGTGCTATGAAAAAAAGGTTTTCAGTGTTGGCTTTGTTTACTCAAGGGCTTTAATTTGATATATAAAATGATGCAGTTTGATGGCAAATTTGAATTCACCTAGCATACCTACATCATATACATATGTACATGCTAAGTTATGGCCTAAAACGCAACCCCTTTTTTGTAATTTGCACGTATGTATGATAAATTATATGCTAAAAAGTCTATGGAAAGCTACACCCGTCGATTCATAATCACTCATGCACTGGTAACATTTGGAAAGCTATTTCATGACTTTGCATGTTTGTCATGTTGTGGTCTGTCGAGCTGTCCTTCATGTCATGATCATGATTGATGATCTGATGATGCATGGATGTCGTCTGCAACTGAGACGAAGGTCTGCAATCTGTACCCTGTAAGCTTACCTAATACCTATAATCTTACTTATAATCAAACTTTTCTCACAATTTGTCCACGTTGCAACAAAAATAAGGGCAATATCGTATTTCACGGCCCACTATTTAGGCGCAAAAGTTGGACCCCCTAGCTTACTGAAAATTGGTCGCACTATACGCAAATAGCAAAAATGATGATGTTTTTGAATTGTTTAATGTTTTCTTGCTGTATTGTCCTATAATCTTGTTAAAAAATTTGGTAAGATATTATATTTAATGTGTAGAAATGTATCTTGGTGAAAATTATAGTAAATTAAAAAAAAATGAAATAAAATACAGTTTGCCAGTGTTGCTTTTGTCTTTGAGAGCATTCTTTCTTGTATTGTCCTATCCTACTGTGCCTATTAAAACAAAATTGGGAGCGGTAAAAATGAAAAGCATTTATTCCGTTGTTTAATCGTATAGTTATATGTTCATCATCCAGTACATTTTGTAAACGTATGCGTTTTTAACCCGGGTTTTTAACGGAATAAATAAATATAGGCCTACTATGGCATGCCATTTATTCCGTCAAAATTATGCAGATAAATCTGTTATTGTCGCGTGTCGGCTATAAAATGACGGAATAAATCATAGTAGTAGGCCTAGGCATAAAGTATGCAATTTATTCCGTCAAAATTTTGTCTGTAGGCCTAATAATATAAAAATGTTTTTTTTTTTAAATTATCAGTTTTATTCTTTTAACGGAATAAATCGAATCAGTGTCACTTCCCAACTTTTAAACACGGGATCAAGTCATAACATGTTACAGTAATAACGGAATAAATCATAGTAGTCCTAAGCATGAAGTATGCAATTTATTCCGTCAAAATTTTGCCTGTAATAATAATAATAATAATAAATCTTTTATTGTCGCGTGTCGCCTATAAAATGACGGAATAAATCATAGTAAAGTATGCAATTTATTCCGTCAAAATTTTGTCTGTAATAATATTTTTAAAAAAACAATTGCTTTTTTAATTATCAGTCTTATTCTTTTACGGAATAAATCGAATCAGTGTCATTTCCCAACTTTTAAACACGGTATCAAGTCAAAGCATGTAACAGTAGGCCTAATAACGGAATATGCAAATATTTGTTGATTATACATGATCATGCTGACATTCTAGTGTCGGTATGGTATGATATATAGGCCTATACGATATTTTTAGAGGTAATAATAATTCAAGCGCAGTTGATTAATTTGCTTTATTTCGTACCTACCGAACGGAATAAATGTAAAAATTAGGAATGATTTCAAAGTAGCCTACATTGGCTTAATCATACAGCAATATTCTGTGTTACAGTCTTAACGGAATAAAGGCAAAATCAAGTTATATTGCGTTGATTTATAATTATTTTAATCATGCTAGGGGCCTGTTTTTTGTGACGGCATGATATAGGCCTATTTTTAACGGTTTATTGTTGAGCAATCTCACAATATATTATAGTGTCATAGAATAAACAGTTTTATAATTTTCCGCCTTTTTAAAACTTAAGTTTCCGCCAAAATGTTCCGCTCTTTCTAGTTTAAGCTTGTTATAGCCCGCAAAATCTTCTAAACCCGCTTTTGCTGCGCAATTTATCCCCCAAAGGAAACCCTCTTTTCGTCCTCCGGACGGGACTTATTTTTAGTTTTAGCTTGTTGGAAAGCCTATATATATATAATCGTGTTTGGCGGCCCACCCTATGGGAATATTGAACTATTTGCGTGTAGGTGGGCCGCCAAACATGATTATATATTAAGCTTGATGATGTTCGACCCTATATATATAATCGTGTTTCAGCGCCCACCCTATGGGAAAATTCAATTATTTGCGTGTAGGTGGGCCGCCAAACACGATTATATATTAAGCTTGATGATCCAAGTTCAGTTTTATAATTTTCCCGCCTTTTTAAAACTTAAGTTTTCCGCAAAAATGTTCCCGCTCTTTAGTTTAAGCTTGTTATAGCCCCGCAAAAACTTCTAAACCCCGCTTTTGCTGCGCAATTTATCCCCCCAAAGGAAACCCTCTTTCTCGTCCTCCGGACGGGGACTTATTTTTAGTTTTAGCTTGTTGGAAAGCCTATATACATATAATCGTGTTTGTCGGCCCACCCTATGGGAATATTCAATTATTTGCGTGTCGGTGGGCCGCCAAACACGATTATATATTAAGCTTGATGATGTTCGACCCTATATATATAATCGTGTTTCTCTTTCCACCCTATGGGAAAATTCTATTATTTGCGTGTTGGTGGCCGCCAAACACGATTATATATTGCTTGATGATCCAAGTTCAGTTTTATAATTTTCCGCCTTTTTAAAACTTAAGTCTCCCGCCAAAATGTTCCCGCTCTTTTTAGTTTAAGCTTGTTATAGCCCCATAAAAACTTCTAAACCCCGCTTTTGCTGCGCAATTTATCCCCAAAGGAAACCCTCTTTTTTCCTCCGGACGGGACTTATTTTTAGTTTTAGCTTGTTGGAAAGTTTATATATATATAATCGTGTTTGGCGGCCCACCCTATGGGAATATTCTATTATTTGCGTGTAGGTGGGCCGCCAAACACGATTATATATTAAGCTTGATGATGTTCGGCCCTATATATATAATCGTGTTTCGCGGCCCACCCTATGGGAAAATTCTATTATTTGCGTGTAGGTGGGCCGCCAAACACGACTATATATTAAGCTTGATGATGTTAGACCCTATATAATTTCACTTGCACAACTACGCAATCTCTCGCCTTTGTATTTTTCACAGACGACAGAAAAACATCCGTTTATACAGCTCGCAGATATTATTGATTAATTTTCAGTAAGCTAGGGAGTCAAATTTTGGCGGCAAAACAGTGGGCCGTCAAACACGATATTGCCAAAATAAGCTCTAAAATCTCTAACAAATTTTTGTAACAAATAAAGAAAATATACCTGTTGAGTGCTAAAATCGAAGCCAAGAAACATTCGTCCTTCTTGTCTGCCAGCCATAATTTCTGCAACTTGGTCAAAGGACGGTCAAAGGTCATTAATTTTCCCAGGTAAGCATTTAGCCTAAATTTGTTGCGGCTTTGGTTTTATCCATACAAACCGCACGACCAAATCCGTGCGTAATTATTGAAGAATTGAAGGATTTACTTAGAAAGTACTGGGTCAAATGTCAAAAAGTTTGTAAAGTTTTATTTTGTTAGTGCTTCATTCTTGTTGTTTACATTGCTCTAGTGCTTTATAAATTATAATTCTTGTAAAGTTTTATATTTCTCAGTGCCTCATTCTTGTAAAGTTTGCTCAGTCCGGATGCTCAGTGCTTCATGCTTGTAAAGTTAGGGGCTGGCATTTTCTTCGGAAGGGGGGGTCCCAAATATGTCGGGTCGAAAATTTTTATGACCCCCCCCCCTTCCACCTACCCAGACTCAAGACAAATTATTGCCGGAACTATGACGTGGAGTGCATTAAAATTGTTATCGTAAGAAGGGGCGCGGAGCATGTAAAAACTGTGCATAGATTATACGCACATTTCGATTGTGAAGTTTAAGAATGCGTGCGCAGCGTGCGAAAATTTGGAGTCACCAGCCCTTAATAATTCTATAACCCCCTATTTTGGGTGTTCAAAAATTATAACCCCCCCATTTTTGGTCTGAAAATTCTATGACCCCCTGTATTTTTGGGACCCCCCTTCCAAAGAAAATGCCAGCCCCCTTAGATATTGCTCGAGTGCATCATTGTTGTTAAGTTTCATGCTCAATGCTTCATTTGTGCAGTTTTCTATTGCTCAGTTTTTCATTCATGTAAATTATATATTTCATTCTTTTAAAGTTTTATATTGCTCAGTGTTTCAATCTTTTTTAAAAAGTTTTATATTGTTCAGTGCTTTACATTTCTTTTAAAGTTTTATAATTGCTCAGTCAGTGCTTCCTTCCTTCCTTCCTCCCTCCTGCCTTCCTTTCTTCCTTCCTTCATTTATTTTTTTGTTTTTATTGATGCACTCACTCACTCACTCACGCCCCCACTCACTCACTCACTCACTAACTCACTCTCCCACTCACTCACTCACTCACTCACTCACCACTCACTCACTCACCACCCCCCCACTCACTCACTCACTCACTCACCACTCACTCACTCACTCACTCACTCACTCACTCACTCACTCACTCACTCACTCACTCACCACCACTCACTCACTCCTCCGCTCACTCACTCACTCACTCACTCACTCACTCACTCACTCACTCACTCACTCACTCACTCACTTGCCAATGGTCAAATCAAAAATTGCTCCACCTCTTAAAGGTGAACCTCATTGAAAATAAAGTTATATATCAATGGAAAGCTTATGATGTCAGGATATTAAAAATTATTTTTTCCGATTTTTTGATGGCCAATAAAGCTGAAAAATTAAAAAATGATTGAATTTTTGGTCTTTTTAAGGCGCCCAAAAGCACCCAAATCAATCGTCTATGACCTTGGGAATGCTCGTGACGTAAGCTCAGGGTTCGCAGTCACGTGATCCTACTCGGAAACATGTAAACAAGACTTGCTTCCTGTACTTTGCAAGCTGCCCGGCAAGTCTGATTTTCACAATAAAGCTTGAAATTAGAGGAATCTTCAAATTGCTGGTTCCTTCTATATATATTAGAAATAATAGAATTATTGTCAACACATAAATTTTCCGTAAATTTTTGACAAAATCAGTCATAATTGGCTGGGTATAACTGGGTAATGAGTTTGAATTTCGCGCTGGGATCAATCCCATGCGCAAATGCTGCTACCGTTCATGTCATGGACTGAATAAACATGATCGAATAACAAATTAAATACTTGTTTGTGACATTCCCTATATATTCTTGATTCATTTTAAAATGTCTGATTAAAAAAAATATCGTCTTGCAGTAATCAAAAAATTAACGTAGAACCTTGTGCTTCATGTGTGGTAATCTTCATCACAAAGTGCAGTTTCCAGTCCCGTAGCCCGTCTCGATCCCGTAGCAGCTGCGCTTTTGATGTAAATCTCACGAAAGCCAAGGAATCACACTAAAACCATAATGATTTAAAATTATTACATCATAGAAATAATGTCATCCCTGGGCTGCGTGCTTCCGCTCGACAGCCTTTGGTGATGTCGATGCTGCATCATAGATTCTAGAAGGAACTGGTTGCATTATCTTCATTGGCAGTTCAGTGGTAGATGCCATGGTTTTTGGTACAAATAAAAATCCGTTTAAAAGGGTTGTCGTGTAGCCAACTTTTTGGGATACATTGTATGCCTATGCATGGTAAACGTTGTTTTAGTAAATTAATGAACTGATCATTTTATTTATACCGTATTTATGCCTTTTTGCTTGGAACATGATTTTAAAGGCCCATTCAGTGATTTGCTCATCCGGACGATCGTAAAAACCATCAAAATTCAGATTTTGGTACCTTTGTCATTGTCATAGATGTGCTAACATAGCCTGCGAGTGGTTCAGCCGAAATCTGTAATTTAGATACTGTCAGTATCTAAATCAGCATAAATGTATTTGAATGGGGCGTCAAATTCGTCAGTACTGCTGTTTTCTTTATTTTTTTGCCAAATTTGTCATTTCAAAAATACCAAATGACAATTTGAATGACTGATCCTTCACTTTGAAGTAATTTATAAACAATTTTAATTTTTTTCACACTTGCGCTGGGATATCACTGAATGGGTCTCTAACTATTACCCACCAGAAGATGTGCATATTCTAAATATTTCACTTACAGATCCACCGGAGTCCAATGTAACAAAAGACTCTTGTAACCAGTTTCTCAACAAGAGCTTTCACTGCACCGCAAACTGGTGGACCGAGCAAAGTGTACACTTCACTTCTAGGAGTAGATCCCTGGTTTTCATTTTATTGTATTCTTTTTTAATTATTAATTTCAATTTAAACTAATTTGTATAATTAATTAACAAAATCAATATTAATTAACTTGATCAATATAAATTTAAAATGTTTACCCTTTTCCTAATAGCTTCTAATAATGTTAATCTTCAAACTAACAACTAGTGCTGAACTTTTCATGTAGGGGGCATATTCGTTGTTTAGAAGTGACATAATAAATCGGATCAACTACCATAGCAATAGATGAATACAGTTGTGACTACATCGCCCTGCTCTACAAGCAGGTTGCTCTCATCACCTGATGTGTATGTCTGCAATCACAGATTGATTACAATACCGCTCTTTCAATTCAATCTTACAGGTGCGAGTGATCAACATGATATGGCATTATAAACTATCAGAGGACAAACTCAGACGCATGCAGTCAACTCATGCATGGTAGTTTTTAGCATTGGGAAATTGTACATAGCATGTTTTTGTCAACTCGTTGAGAGCTCCACAAACAAAATTGTGCAAAAACCTGGATTTTCAAAATCTGTAATGCCTTTTCTCAACACCCGTACAACATTTTATGAAAAAAAATGAATTTTTTACATAGGTATATACGAAGCCATTTTTCTCTTTATATATACCACACTTTACTTGATCGAATGCTCTGTTTACTACAAGGTCACACACTAATGACCATAGACTTTTCATCGATCCTATTCCAAAGTTGCACAAGCACTGGATGTGTGGATTCTTTTGTTATTCAGCTATAAAACACCTTGTATACTATTTCTGTCGACCATCTCATATATTCCATCCAGCATGGACGTGGGTGGATTAAATCCGCTTAAAAATCGATGTTGAATAATTGTATTGTGTTGAAAACTTTCATCATGTTTTTGACTACGTGTAACACGGGTGATGAAATGCAGTTTAATATCCCCGCCAAGGCCACATCATTTCACATTTTAGGTGGAATAGACCTTAGGGGGACCCACAATGGTCCCTCTTCTACCCGTACCCGTACAATGTTGGCATGCTCATCTTCACCATAACTTCTCCCAACATTGTTTGGTGGGGAAGGGGAGGGGGTATGCTTAAGATGAACATTGAGACAACACGGCTATAATTCTTCGTTTCCAGTGACACAGTCATATATAGCGTGCGTACTATACTATTAAAGAACCAGGGAATTACAGTGGCACATGTTGTAAAATAAACGATAGATATCGACTATCTATACTAATAATAGGGATAACCATCAAAATTTCATGTTGCCCCTATTGCTACAAAAGTTTGTTTTCTGGATAGAACTCATCAACAGAAGTATTTTGGTGGTTAAATGGTCAAAATCAGTCAAAAACTTTTCGAATTATGAATTTTCAAAGTTTCCCATTCTGACCGGTCATTGGAACGAAATAAAATGACAAGGTCCAAAAAAGCAATTGGGAGCAACATTGGCATAAGCATATATTTACCTTTATATATTTCTTTATTTTAACATATATGCAAACATGAAACAAGCATATTGTGAAAGTATCAAAGGGTTTCTTATGAAATGGCACTTTACTAGTCAATGGCATAAATTATTTTTTCAAACCGAGGCATTGAAATCATGCATTTAGAGAACATTTGCCAAAAATCATCCAAGATGGCCGATATGGCACAAAATCAAAATCCAGGTGAACTTTTTTTTTCACAACCAAAAATGTCAATGTTATTGGGTTTAATATGACCAATTAGTAGCTTGTATGCAAACAAAATCTTAAGTGTCATTGAAGGTCATTGACTCATTCACAACAATAGAGGTTATACACTTCACTCATCATGCTCATGTGTGACTTCTAACAAAAGGTGCTGGTTCCCGTAGTATTCTTCATTCAAAACAATTCAATGCATGACCTCGGAGTCACCTGCATGACTTTCGCGGGCTATTTTGAAACAGTTATGGTTGCACATTCAGGTACTTCTTTTGAAAGTTCTAAACAAGGTATAGCCAGCAGCAAGTTGTAGATGGTATAGGCCTAAATAATTTATAAGAAAACGTTTAGGGTTGAAATCAGGTGAAAAATACATCGAATGAGCACGAAACTTCACATTTATGTTCAGAAAGGTGTGTTTTTAGCATGATTCGAAAGGAGTATGGAAATTCCAAAGGGAAGCTGGTGATTTAATTTGTAACTCGAGATCTACTTGTTCATTTTTTTTTCCTTTTTACAGAGGGTATGATAGAGGTATTACTGGCAACTCTGCCAAATTACAGCTCAGTAGGCCACGTTTTTCACCTGAAATTATTGACATGAATATTTTGTGCCATTCTTGAGCAGTGCTGAACTTAGCCACTGGCAATTAAACGCACTGTGGCGATGAAACAATTTTGACTCGCACTTACAGGAAAATGAAATAAGTTGTGTTGCTGTAATTTGCAAGATAGTTACAAAATATAAATTGGTATTCACTTCCCCAATTTGTACAGAAAAATATTAAAAAATAAAAGAATGAGATCAATTTAGAAATGTCTGTGCAAGCAGTGCACAGTTGAGCTCCCTGCATGTCTATGGGAGCGTTCTAATCATGTTGATGGTTCATTGGTCATCCCTACTAATAAAATAATGAGCGGTCTCTATCTGTCTATCTGTGTATCTATCTATCTGTCTGTCTGTCCGGCTATGCGTTTCGCCGCACTTCAACGCATCGTGCTGAAAGTTGGGATACAGATAGGTATTGGGAAAAGCATGTTGGCCATGTGGTTTTGAAGGTCATCGGAGGTCAAGGTCAAAGGTCAAAATTTCAAACTTTGTCCGATCGGGCCCAAACTTGGTGGGTGGAATCCTTGATAGGAGGGAATGTAATGCGCGAAATAAAATCGAGGTCAACCGAGGTCAAAGGTCATTACGGAGGGGTCAAATTTCAAACTTTGCCCGATCAGGCTCAAACTTGGTGGGTCGAAACCTTTGCATGAGGGGAGCATGAAAAACATTATATGGAGGTCATCCGAGGTCAAAGGTCAAAGGTCATGGATTTCAAACTTTGTCCTATCGGGCTCAAACTTGGTAGGTGGAATCCTTGATACGAGGGGAAATATATGCGCAAAACAAAATTGAGGTCAATCGAGGTCAAAGGTCATTACGGAGGGGTCAAATTTCAAACTTTGCCCGATCAGGCTCAAACATGGTGGGTCGAAACCTTTGTATGAGGGGAGCATGAAAAACATTATATGGAGGTCATCCGAGGTCAAAGGTCAAAGGTCATGGATTTCAAACTTTGTCCTTTCGGGCTCAAACTTGGTGAGTGGAATCCTTGATACGAGGGGAATATATGCGCAAAACAAAATTGAGGTCAACCGAGGTCAAAGGTCATGTAGGGGCTAAATTTAAAGTTTGCCCTATTGGGCTTAAACTTGATAGGTGGAATCCTTCGTATGAGGGGAGCATGAAAAAAATTACACCGAGGTCAAAGGTCATCTGGGGTCAAACAGTATCGCTACCATGCCAGTGCTCTCACAGCATCAGGCCTCTCATAGCTGCAGGTGCACTAGTTTAGTAGAAGTAAGAACATGACACAACAAATATACTGCATAACATTTTCCAAATAACAGCTCTTAACTCTGGTCATACAAGGATTGCTTCGTAACATCATAAATAAAAATTGCTATACAAGCTGAAATTTGTGTATAACTATATCCGACGTAATGTGGGTTAAATGCTACACTGTTGACTATATATTTTTGATATTTAAGCTTAATGTGTGCACAATTGATAGATCTTCACATCTGATCTTTTCAGTCACCATACTCCCTCTGTTTGTTAACTTCCCAAGTGATTTTTAACCTGGAATTTCGCGATTAATAAACTGGCAGATTCTAAAATCAGAATTGTTCAGTATTGATGTGCCAATACAATTATGAGATTATGATATGTTGCATTCAATAATATAAGCCTACGTACACTTTACTTTTACTGTCACTAATATAATTATATAAACTTTTTCATAACAATTTTATATTATTATTTTGATGTAATAAATATCAGTATAATTTCGAGTTCAACTGAATGCTTTCATCATGATTAACATTAATAACATGCTTTTATTTATCAAAAATCGACTATGGCATAGTCTACTATAGCTTCAGAACTAATAAATGTTTTCATTATTTCAACATCATAAAAAGAAGACATACCAATCATATTTTGTTTAACTAGTATTGACCAAAGTAATTCTTTTGTACTCCATGCATTTGCATGTCTTCTGGAGCGTGTTTGGAGGACGATCTGAACTAATGACCTTCCGTCCAAGCACTCTGTAGAAGAGTCAATTTCACGCATAATGAGTTTAAAACCATGATTTAAAAAAAATACAGTGTAAAGCATTGTGTTTTTATTCTGACATTTACTAAATGACTATTACTTTTAATTTTAACGTGAAAAGGTGTGGCTCATAATTGTGCTAATTTCAACACCGAATTCGAATGCTTCCAGCGCCTATAAATATGACTGAGTGGACCTTATATAACAATAGCCAGCAACTGACTAACGTTCTGAGTGTATTGTCCATAGGTTGACCTAAGTACTCTTCCATGCTCATACTGTACAAGCAGTGTACGAACTTTCAATCGATAACAAGCAAGCTTCTCTATTCAAGAATTGGAATGGATGGTCCTTTTCTTTCCGAGGTTTTGATATAGGCCCTAATACTGATAACGATTTTTGTTCAGGGACCATCACAGATTTTATAAAGAAATACCCAGCTATAAAAATGCATGGTTGGCAAAATATGACCCTTTTATTCTACGAACAACTTGATATAATTATTCTTTTGTTATAGATATCACACTTCTATAATAGCCCACTTCGGTTATCAAATCAATTTCAGTGACCAAAAGAAATCTGGTATGTGTGTGAGTAAACTGTGTAAAAAGTCAGGACAAAAGTGTTTATTACCGGATTCGCACCATCCACTTACATTGTCTACATTCAATTGAATTTAGTGACTGGTCTCTAATTGTTGGGGTTAACGATTCCAGGGATTTACATTTTCTGAAAAAAAATTACAGAGAGTTAAAGAATCCCTCCAAGTTGGCTGCAATAAGGAAAACTCACAAAATGTTCAGGTGTAATCTCATCCATGTAGGTACCGGTCAATATTTACACATATGATAAAAAAGTGACGACAAATTTCATCGTGTCCTCTTCCCTCGCGTCACACGTTGGTGTGCATAAATGTACTCATACTGTTCAAAGAATGTCCTTGTGATATCAAATAATTAGATTTTTATGAAATTCGTAATATGATACAAATTTTATGGCAAATTATTCAAAATTAATATTTTGTTACATCTAACAGTCTTCGAAGTAAAATTGATAAATCTAATGATATGTATGTAGCTGGGAGGAAACGCCGACAATCATTTGAAAATTGTGATCTTCCGTATTGAAGATCTAGATTTTCCCCCAAAAACACCTAGAAAATTGACAGGTGGTGAGCGCCACGAATTCTCTAAATTCAGTACATTTCCGTTGTCAACCGTGTAATTGAATGGGATTATTTTGAAATTTTAAAGCGCTTAAAATATCACAAACAAGTAGGCCTATGTTAATAAATAATATTAATTAATACAAGCTAATTAGGGTTCGATAATAAATCCCACAAAACTAACCGAGTGTATGGAAAATGCCATAAGGCTGAGAGGTTTTGCCGTCTCCGCCCATCATCATGCCGCTCGCCGCCTGAAAATTGAGGCCTGTTTGGGGAAAAAATGTGTATTTTCAATACGAAATGTCAAATTTTTCAAATGATCGTTGGCGTTTCCTCCAAGCTACAGACACTTTAAGTACATATCTTTATATTTATTTATTTATATATTCCTGCTCCTTTTTAGTTGAGCACTTTATCTGTAGTGATGGTTTCATCTAAGTGTATTCTTGTTGTATCTTTATATTTATAAATTTTACTTCGAGGACTTTTAAATAAAAAAAAAAAATCAATTTTTAATAATTTGCCATAAAATTTGTATTAAATCTCCAATTTAAAAAATCAAAATTATTTAATATCATCAGGACATTCCTCGTATTCAGAATACAATTATTCGATGTCTGATGTGCTCTCATGTCCCACAAAAAATACTGTGCAAACGCTGTTACGTTGTTTGCTAATCCAAAAATAAGGTTCGCTTGTCCGAAAAAAAGGGCTCGCTAATCCGAATTCAAATATAGAATAGTTTGCATTATCTTGTTTTGTTACCTAGGTAACACAGTAAAATCCCATTGAACTTTTTTTACCTATTTTGCTATTACCTAGTTAAGTTTGATTCCCAGGGGGGACATGGGAGTTTGGGGCAGGCTTTTTTTTCGCTGCCGAAGGCGGTTTTTTTTTTTTACAGAGTTGGGTGAGGCAATTTTTTTCCATCTCACTAGTGGGCAAATGTTTTTTTGGTTTTTTTAAAACTCGCATGCCACACCATGAAAATCTTAACTATTCTTTATTTTTGTACTATCAAAATGAACATTTTGACACTGATTCCGTCAAAATCGGACCACTTTTACGGTTTCTTTTTACCCCTGTATAGAACCAAACATTTGACCTTTGACCTTTATGGTAATAACTTGAGAACGGAACATTGAAGATAGGTCAAACTATACTGTACATTTTCTGAATCCTGAATTTTTTAACCCTGTGGAACCCAAAATTTAACATTTGACCCTTTTGCCAATAACTCGAGAACTTACCATATGCTTACAGTATTTCTCCTTCTACATGAGTACTTAACAATTCCTTATTAGGACAACTGAGCCAAGTAGTACATCGGAGATAGGTCAAACTATTCTTTTTCGGAATCATTATGATGCGTACATCGTTATGATTTTTAACCAGATTTGATCAACTTTAAAATTTGACCCGGATAATCAGCCATTTTGTTTTTACGCAAATTACTCCCTATTGCAGAAAAATACAGCACTCAATTTTTTGGGATTATAAAAATATTATCAAGTTCTGCCAAATGAAACATAGCTCAATCCTAATCATTCATTTTTTTATATCATTTCAATTGTATTCATAATACACATAAAAACATATATATTGAAAAGGAATACATTGAAGGCCAGACAGGAGGGTTGAGAAGGTACACGACCAGGCTCAAACATCCGCAGGCATACTAAACAACAGCACAATACAACAAATAAATGCAGGTTATAAAGGAATACATCAACAATATAATAGATTAGAAATAATATTGCATAAAAAAGTTGACAGGGGCCCGCTCCGAAACAATTGCGCTAATTGGAGGTAAAACAAAAGTTTACTATTTTATCAATTTGAAAAAAGAGCCAAAAACATGCATTTTGGCATGTTTTCTGACAATCATGTTTTTAATCTCAAAAAATGACTGCTGTATTTTTCTGGAATGGTAAGTAGGCCCTTTCCCCTGCAAGGGTTTTCGTGGGACTTTTAGTATGGCGTTCTGGTGAACTCGTAGATGTTACACATGGGGCAGCTGCCCCCTTGGCTATGTCACTGACTGAATCGAACTTTGGACATCTTTCCCCGTCACGCATTTCCCTTTGCAAACAGAGCTTTTCAACTTGTCCCGGGAATTAATTAGTTCTTTTCGCGACGCGACGCCATAATTTGCGCCTAGATCTTTCACCGCGAAGTCTAATTTTATGACCAGAACCATAATTTTTGAGATATCGAGCGATGACAATTATTCATACATATGAAATCAAACTATTTGCCCGAGATTTATCTCAGAAATAACAGGTTTACATTCGCAATTTATCGTGACCTCTGATTTGTTCGACTATGCTCTGTATACGTTTTGACAGTAAAATGAATCTATCGATGCACACAATTAGGCCCAACAATAATAAAATTCTCACCCGCGACAGACTATTCTGTCTGAAATTATGAGACATTAATCACTGATATGACTTGCATTGCAAAGAGGTCCGGCAAACCCAGAAGATAATGCAAATAGACTGCGGAACGAACTCGGTACTCAATAATTAGACAGCCATGTTTATCTGTGGCCATACGACTTGGAAAAATGGTTCCATCTATGTGTATTCACTCAGTTCCAATAACGTAAACTCACTGTTCCTCAAACGTTCGAAATTTGTAGTTACTACAACTGGTATTCGCTGGACGGCATAACTTGCATGCCAATTTTCATGAATGTTTTGCAGTAACAGTTGATACATTTTAATACATTGTAATGCAAGCTACAAATTCACATACCATAGACAATCAATGTAATGTTTACTTCAACGTGTTTGAGTCCGATACAGGCATGATACTGCTCAATGGGCTGTGAATAACTGATAGGTTATTGTATAATGTTTGCAAATTCCTAAATTTGATCCAATGAGATCGATTGTACTTTCTGGCCAACAATGTAATATTCAAGCTCATTAGTATCTGTTTATCGCTCGTCCCTAGCTACTGGAGTATGTAACAAGTGTAAAGGGGGAGTGAAGTGGGTGTGACCAATCAGAATCCAGAAGGCATTGTTCTCCATTTGATTTGGTGGTAAAAACATAGACAACTAGAAGTGCGACCTCTGTCGTCGAACTCATTTGGCATGAATAGAGGGCCAAAACAATTTCAATCAACGGTATCGCATTTTAAGGGGTCGTTTCGTGATGTGTCGCCGATTTCGAGACAGAAAATGCATTTTTCATGTTGACACCATGGATTATATTTTCGTATTTTTTACACCATTTATAAGAACTCGTGAATGTTACTAAAATTGTGATTGAAGTTAAGCCTTTACCCATCTGATGGGTAGAGGACGCCTGGTTTGGGGTTCCAGGAAGTAAAACGTCCCCCATTTATCACAAATCAACGTCATAAAAGATTTGTGATTTTTAGTTTTTGCTTCCAAAACATTTTTGTAGGGGGCGCTAATTAATGCTCAAAATGTTGTTTCACTGGTCTCCTCCACAGCCGAGATGATTCCGCTCATTCAACACAAACCGGCGGCGGAGGAGACTACGGTAAAAAAAGGTACGTAAATGCCTGCTGCTGATTCAGTCCTAAACCGCCTGGGAGACTACTAACTGATGGTACGACAAGCCCCAAATAACAATTTAAAAGCCAGCTGAATGATTTATGAAAATAAATGACTTTGGTTCAAGGAAGTTGAATTTGGCTTGGATTGGAACTTTAGTAGACCAGACAGTAAAACGAATGTCATCTTATAGAGATCATTCATGAAATTGGGATCATACTGGTTCTAGTAAATCTTACTCTCACTCGTGCTCTCATTCTTCCTGCAGAATTTACCCGTTTAAAATTCAATCTGCGTAAGAATGTGTGTAGTTCACAATGTTGAATGTAAACCAGTTGTAGCATAGACACAGAGTACTACTACAGAGTACGTACCACCAGTCAAAGTCCCCGTGTATTATATGATGTAAGTTCTCGCATATTCATGAGAGCCGATTGTTCGATCGTGCCGTGTCTAACAATCACGCCAGCGCTGCGTGCCTTCGCGTATACGCGATAGAGCATTGCGTGCTTTCGCGATTACGCGACCATGAAAATACGCGGTAATTGCGTAGCTGTCTCGCCTGTCGCATTTCATGGAACAATCGGCCCTCATTATCGGACGATGCGGAGACTTTGACTGGTGGTACGCTCTCTGTAGTACTCTGTGAGCACAGACAGTAGTTTTCTCTACTGTCTGGTCACTACAAATTATCAGTTATTCAGTTACTGTCAGTTTCATACCAGCACTACTCCCTGATAGTCATATTAACGACCAATAGATAAATGGCGACTATCATGGAATACTGTATACTAAGTTCCGCAGTATAGCCAGCACAGAGTGTTCAGTGGCAATCATGATCAGACTGTCCACACATAACAAGGAGAACAACTATTGATTGCAAACAATAATAAACTTATTGATTACAGTACTTGAAGATAAAGCATAAAAAACAGTTCAATCAGTTCAATCACTGCTAGTATTATAGTGTTGCCGTCTGATATTTACTCAGGTGATGCTAAAATTGATGAGTTTAATTTTTTTTTTTGGCCTACAGTTTGCGATGAGTTCAGCGCGTTTTTGAGAGATGAGTATTTAGAAATCATGATGACGCATTTCTCAGACAGGCATAGATTACATCATTTTATTGCTGACCGCTGAATTATTTATGGGCCATTTTATGTTAAAGTCTGTGATGCCTTTATCTTTAAGGTGCCATATGTGCTTAGTTTGGTGGAATTTACTTTGGATTTCATTTTAAAGGAATGGTGTGGTTTCCTAAAACTAAGTAGGCCTACACATTTCTGAATTAGGCCTATATAATTTTCAAAAACCGGGCAAAAAACAATCAATCTAATAAAAAGAAAGAAAGAAAGAGTGGAGGGAGGGAGAGAAGCTGAGTGAGAGAGGGAGGGAGGGGGAAATAAATAAAGAAAGACGACAGAAAAAGAGAAGAAAAGAAATAGAAAAGTATTTCATAGTACAGCGCGCTAATCGATCAGTGGCGTAACTTTGGGCTGGGGTGCCCGGGGGCGAAAGTAGATCGGGTGCGGAGGACAGTGGCGTAGCTAGGGGTTGTGGCGCCCAGGGCTAAGGATATCTAATGGCACCCCTCCTCAATTCTTGGAGCGGAGCGCGCGAAAATTTGCGCAAATAGGACTAATCATGCATTAATTTTTAGGTCATAATGTAGATGAATACCGTAAAACCCCGTCTACAAGCATATATCAAACTTCAAAAAAAGCCCTTAGAATGATATCGAATAGTCACTTTTTAAGTCACTCAGCCCCTATTTTCAAGAATTACAATTTGCTTAATGTTTATGATAGTTATGATCTCGAACTAAGCACTTTCATGTACAAGTATAATACCAATCTGTTACCAAAGGCCTTCAATAGTTATTTCGTTGAGCAGAGGAATCACCTCAGGTATCACACAAGAAACGCTGAAGATTACAAGATCTGTCTTACAAAAACAGAGTTTGCTAACAAAACAATAAGAACCGCCGGGCCAAGAAAATGGCATTCGATTGACAGATGCGCCAAAACGGCTACATCAGTAAAACTCTTTAGATCCCAAATTAAAACAAACCTTATGGAAATGTACACTTAATATCTCTTTGATTTACTTTGATTTACTTATTTTTATTTTTTTTCCTTTTAAAATAAATCGATTAAAATTAACTGATCTCTTAGCATTTATATTATATTCACAAAATGTTCAGCTTTCTTTTGCGATATACGTGAGCATATGTTATGAAATCCTAATTTGTCGTACACTTATATTCTGCATGTTCTTTATTCATCATTTTTCCCTGCTTAGTTCGTTCTACATGAATGTATGAAAGAGGGTGGGGGGGTGTTTGTATGTATGTATTTGTATTTTATTAGACAAATTAAGAAACTTAGGCTAAGGTTAAGGGGGTGCTTGTTCAGGCCTTTTTGGCCTTCTGAGCATCTCCTCATTCAAATGTGTTGTCTTGCTGTTATTGTATTGTTGTATTTTGAATGAAAATAAAGACTGATTGATTGATTGATTGATATATGGGGTTTTTTTATGAAAGCTTAACTAATACTAATTAGGCGTATATATACCAATACAATAGATTGGTCTTACAATAATACTTGTTTTTATATGCTTGAATCTGCAATTTATTTGTTCAAACTCTATAATGGCGCCTGGAATAATTTAGCTTTCATCAGAAGCACTCTATATGCTTGTAGACGGGGTTTTACGGTATCGGTCTTAAATTGATCTTTCAAATGATTTTGTGCTGAAATTTTGACTTTCACCGCTAAAAGGGGCGCAGAATCGATGCTGAATTGGTTAATTCGGCGACCCCCCAAGGGTGGCGCCCTCGGGCGCCCAAAAATGTGCATGCAAATTTGGTATAGCCTAATCAAGTTGAATTTTGGTCTTTCAAAATATGTGCAATGCGAGGGAAGCGCGCGAAAATTTTGTGTTGAAGGGGGCACCCAAATGAAGAATATAATTCTATATAGACGAATCCAATTTCACGCATTCCTATACCTTAATGGCTGCCAAAGTTGGGTCCCCGTCGGCTCAATCTTACCTAAAATGTGACATAATGCGGCCTTGGAGGGTATTTTAAACTGCATTTTATCACCCGTGTTACACGTAGCCAAAAGAATGATGACAGTTTACAACACAAAAGAATCTAACATCGATTTTTAAGCGGCTTTTTTCACGGCAGTGAAATGATGCCACTTTCCCCCACATCTCATATGCACAGTTTATCCCTTACATATCCTGTGTCATGAATAGGTATGTAGCCCACCAGCCCTGTGGTTAAGAGTCTAGGAAATAATTCCTAATATCTCATACCCTAGTTTGTATGCCTTTATCTAATCTTGCCACACATGACAACTTACTAATTAGCCCTAACCCGGAAAAGAGTCTGTCCAGGAGTAGGAATTTTTTAGCCTGTTTTAGAAACATGTTTACAATTGGCTTATAGCCATCACATGCTGACAATACACATAACTGATTGGTAAATCAAAACTAGCAGGGTCATGGCCAGGCCTGATTACAAAGTAAACATATTCTGTATAGAAAACTGTGCAGCAAGCGATTTACTTCAGAAAATTACTACATTGCACAAAACTAAGTCCATTATCTATACTCTATAGTTAATTGAATGTTAGCTAATGTTTATTGACTCTTGTAATAACCAATGTGTTGGCCTATAAACCTGTATAATATTGGTGTTCATACATATGACCCTGACAAAAGCTAGCAAGATCAAGCTGTGTAATTATTTTGTTTACTTGTGATAAGATACAATTTTCTTCGTAGTTATAGCCAAATTTGTTTCTTAGCACTGTAGGTGACTTAATAAAAATTCCTTTAAAAAGGAATGGGCGCCCAATGTGAGCTTGGTCGTGATGTGGTAAATTTCATGGTGGTTAGATTTGGTATTATTATCTCTTGCAAACCCGGTGACACCTCATTATAGAAATCAGACCTGTCGATAGGTTGTAAGAGGGGCTAGCCTTTTCCAGGCACGAATTGGGCCATATATATAAAGAAAGTTTTGCTACTTTGCAACGCAATAAAGACCTAAATGCAAAACGAGATCCTGTAGGTGGCTCCCGAGGTGGCTTAAAAACTAAATGCAAAATGAGGTTTTTAAAAAATATTGTTTTCCGGAGTCAAGACGCAGGTATCATTATTAAGCCTCATATCACTTATTTATTGTCGAATAAGTGCAGAGTAGGTTAGATATGAATACCGGTATTGAATGTTAGACCAAAGTAGCTCACAGTACATGTACTATACACCTGATCCGTGCACTTGTCTTTTTTAAAGACAAATTCTTGTTGGTGTTGCGGGGACCCAAAGCTGGCCGACCAAATCCTGACCATGACTTGGCTCGTTGGATTCGTCTATATGCAGAACTTCTTTCCAACTACCGTATTATCGTGTTTAAAGGGTTCGGTCTGCTGATGGATGCCCCCCCCCGAGCCCGTAGGAGTTACGCCACTGTAATCGATTACGCCACGCGCGGAGGTGCTTACGACTATACTGATCTCAAAGCGATTTTATGCAATAGTATGCTTTCAAGCTAAAAGTTGAGAAATAATGTAGGTAGGCTTACAATCCCGTCAGGACACTTGTGTCAAAGTAGGACTGTTTGAAACTAACATATTAAAATTTCACTTTCTTTGGTGTGAAGCCTGAATCCTTCCCTACTACTATACAGCTCTCCCCCTTCTCCACCAATCAATGTTGGATGTTTCCAGGGGTGCATGTCCCCCAAAACAACTATACCAACATTGATCAGGGGGAAATGGGGGCATATTTGAAGTACCCATGTTAAAAAATGACCAGGATTGTAGATAGATGCCCAAAATTACGTTCCACAATCAAGATATCGATAATATATAACAAAACTGTTTTTTGTCATGCAAGATTCGCCAAAATCACCCCAAAACAACGGGCTTCTGAAATTTATTCGGTACTGTATTTGGATCTCGTGATTATGGTGCGTAAAAAGAAGGTAACCGAAGGATATACGAATGGATTCTAACAATTATGTATAAACATACAAAAGTAATGTAAAGCTATATCCAACGCACCAATATATCTCTCACAGGGATGTTTATTTGATGAGAACATTTGGTTTTAGGGCACAAGTTTATACGTCTTTTCTACTTTTTTTATACTTTGATTGTTTGAAATTTTAATAATTTGGCATAAAATGTGCATTATACACATTTTTATGGCAAATTATTAAAAATTGATATTTTTGATATTGAACATAATTTTTTAGAAGTGGCTCTATACTTCAAAATGTAGACATTTCTGATATTTTGTGCATTGATGCATGTTAGGGTGTTGACTACTTGTGTGACTAAAAAAAATTCAAAAATCGACTCGTTGCCATGGAAACGGCCAAAAAAACAGATTCTGTCATTTTGGGCAAAATTGACACTGAAATTAGATAAAAAACTTGTTATATCAAGTGTTCGCTGCATGTAAGCCATATAATACTGGAAACTTACATTAAGTTAAAAGGACATCTATTAATCTTTTGATCAGTATAGGTCAATGAGTTATTTTTAAGGGTACGTGTAGTGCCCATCTGTCAGGTGTATTTTCACTTTTTCAAAAAAATGTAATTTTAGCACCTAGAATATCATTATGAAAATCTACAACCCGGTGTAACCAGGATATTGTCCATTCTAGTGTAGATAGTACAAGCTAGGTAATTTACATTTTAGTAAGAATCAGCTTGGCCAAATGTTACTTCTAAATACAGTGTTGCCAGAAAAACCGGTATTTCTGCAAATTGACATTTTGTCAAATTACGCCTTTTTGTCACAATTTTGTGCAAAATGACGAATAGTTTCCTTCAAGGTGAATCCAATCAACACCTTTTCATCTTTGTAAATATTTAGATACTGAAACTTAAAATTAGTGTTGCCAGAAATCTTGATAAAACACCCAATATTAGCATTTTACTGATAGTATGATTTTTTTTTGTTGGTGCTTTGGTTAGGAAATGCTTATTTCTAATTTTCATACATCGAATGTACATAGTATAGATTGTTATATGAATGTTTAAACACTAGAGTACAAAATAATTATAATAATTTTACATGAGCGAAATGAAAATCATTGATTTTACTGTCGAAAGCAATGATGGGCTTCACCCCCTGGTCATCTTTGACGGCCTTTGCTCTCATTTTAACACTAAAATGAGAGCAAAGGATGGATCATCGATTAGCTTAGGTCGTTTGGGCGTAAATGCGTGCGGTTTTTATAACGAATAATAAATCTTAGGGGGTTGGTACTTCGTAGTTCTAGGGTTAATATCAATAATATTATAATCAAAAATATTAATATCGATATCAATAATAATCAAAAATAATAATATCAATATCGATAATAATCAAAAATATTCATACCAATATCAATAATATCTTGTTCAGATTGGCATGATTGGGTGCCACAAGCTTCACGCTCGGCGTCTTTGCGGCATCCACATCTCTTCACTTTTCATGTTCTTATTGTGTTTCTATAAGTAATTATCATTCAGTATTCCTTAATCTGCATTTCCATTTGTATAACTTTCTGTGAATTGAGATTGAAAAAAGCAAGTAAACTTGAACTTGAAATATATTAATATCAATATCAACAATGATCAAAAATATTAATATCAATTTCAATAATAAAAAATATTAATATCAAATATCAATAATAATCAAAAATATTCATACCAATATCAATAATACAGTAGAAAAGGTTCTTTTTCAGATCCAATAACGCTGGTACTTACTCAGAAATATTTCAATTCCTGTCAGGAATCTTGATCACTCTGTTGTGGTGTTTCTAGATGTTTGATGAAACGGCAACACTGTTTGGTCTTGATGACGTAACCAAAGTTCCTGGTTGCTGTTTTTTGATGAGTTGATCGTAGATCTTATCGAGTTTGATGACTTCGGTACATCCGCCTTTGAATTTTAGCATTGAAGTAGCAAATTTTTGCGCGATACGCGCGCACTTTATCAAATTTTCGTGCGTTTTTCCTGGTAAAAGAATTCTGGGGACAGCTTGGAAAAAACTTGGGTTACAGTTGTGAGGCTGTCTTCAATCCGATGAGCCATGGGTGGCAATCATGTTGCCATGCCCAAGGTAAATCAGACCATGGAGGTATATAAATAAATGGAGAATGATCTAGCCAAGCATCTTTTGTACTACGTTGGTTATGACCAATTATTGTTGAATAGGCAATTTCAGGGGATATTGATTATGCTAAGCTGATTACATTGTTAAGTCTGTTTCACTGGTCATTTATTTCAATGGGGTGCAAAATGCAGTTACTTATAATGTTTATTGGAAAGTGCTCATGTTTCAGAGAATTTAATATCAAAATGTCATTTTCGCCAAAAAATGCATTGAAATCAGTCTTTTGAATAAAATAAACACCCTATCTGTAGGCCTATATCTGTGGTCATATTGTGACCCCCTACATTTTGGTCATGATTCTTGAAAAATTAAATTAGGCTATGACCCCTATTTTTCTTTCCAAAAGTTATGACCCCCCGGTATAGGCCTATTTGGAACCCCCCTCCAAAGAAAATGATGGCCCCTAATAATATTAATAATCATTTAGGCATATCGGGCATATCGGGCATATCTGACAGTAAACGCTAACATTTTATGGAAAATGAATACTAATCTATTTTTAAAGAAATGTTATAATATGGCTTTAATGTACGATTTTCGTCAAATTTTGATTTTGTTATTCTTTATTCAAAATGTTGAAATAATATTAGTAATAACTGACAGGAAGGGCCCCTGTCCATTTTAGGTTGAAATAACAAGGTAAATTGAAAGAAACCCCACTGGTTATTTTAGCCATTTAACATGCAGTTCTATGGGAGGACATATTATCATAATTTTTAAATTATGATAATTATGTCGAACTTTGCTCTGTTGATTTACAAAGATAACAAATTTGGCCGATTCCATTTAGGTGCAAGTCGGGACATGGGTAAACATTACAAATATGCAAAAAAAATCAGGTTTGAAAAAAATTAACCAATTTCCTATTATAAGATCGTATGGCTTTAAGTTAAGTTTGCCTGCAAAAAATGAACATTTATTTTGTAAGAACTCGTTCTACCACAATACGGAAGTTTGCTCTGGAAACAGGACTTTAAGTATAATTATTATAATACTACTAACGCTGTATCGCTGCTTTTCTCAAAACAATTTTGCAATGGTGATTTTATAATGTTATTTTAATTAACAAACAATACACCTTCACAGCATGAGGATATTTTTCACAACACGTTTTGTTTTATTACATGTAATCGTTTTATAATTTAAAAGAGTCGAGTTGACAAGTTCAAATCCCAAAACAAGTTTTTGTTCGTTTATATCATCGCCACACAACGGCAAAGTCAAGAAGCATATTATCAGAAAGCATTTTGGTGACAACATCTCTGGATTTAGTCATTGCAAACTGTCTCTTCACACTACATCTATGCGTGTTACTTTTGGTATCAATGCAACTCTCACATACAGCAAGACCACACGATTCACAAAAGAATGTGCTCATGTTTTCGCGATGTTTGGCGCACATTGTAGGCACTGCAAAGGTCGATTTCTGGTCGATGGTTCCAAACTTATGACTAAATAAAGCCAACGAATTGAGCTGTTGTTTCAAAGTTTTAACTTTCAGATGATTTTCGGTACATTTCTGGGGATATTTTTTCGCGACACCTTCTGTTTTCGTCGCAATGTTTTCCAACATTTTCGAGTCCAATTCAAATCCCCCCAAAACAAGGTTTTGTCCGTTTGTACACATAAAAGTTATATCATTGCATGTTATATCATCGCCACACAACGGCAAAGTCAAGAAGCATATCATCAGAAAGCATTTTGACGACAACATCTCTGGATTTAGTCATTGCAAACTGCCTCTTCACACTACATCTATGCGTGTTACTTTTGGTATCAATGCAACTCTCACATACAGCAAGACCACACGATTCACAAAAGAATGTGCTCATGTTTTCGCGATGTTTGGCGCACATTGTAGGCACTGCAAAGGTCGATTTCTGGTCAATGGTTCCAAACTTATGACTAAATAAAGCCAACGAATTGAGCTGTTGTTTTAGAGTTTTAATTTTCAGATGATTTTCGGTACATTTCTGGCATAAGATGTTTTGAGAGTCAAATCGCGTGAAAGAATCTTTGGATCCGATTCGATAACATCTAGAACACTTTCTCTTATTCGATCCTAATCGGACTGACGATCCCAACGAAGTCTGATTGCGAGTCTTTTTACTCCGTAGCAACTTCCTAATAAAGCTTTCTTTATTCCTCGGCATCATTTCGGCACTTGCCAATTGACTTACATGGTTACAACATGGACACGCAATCATCTCGGCACTTGTAGGTGTTGCAGTGTTCAAGCAGACTTCACAAATGGAATGTTGGCATTCGAGTGTCTTAGGTTGCGGGTGTTCTTGGCAACACACCTGACATGTTAACACACTGTAGCTAACTCGAATGGATACGGAGTGGTTGTGTATCACTGGTGTCTCCATATTGAAACAGTAACCAAACTTTGCGTTAATTAATATTTATAGATGGCTAGTTGGATGTGTTATCGATAAAGACAAAGATGAAACTGTTGATACTCATCAAATTCACTGGTGTTTTTATATCGAAACATGACTTCTCTATTTATATATAACAATAATGACTAGTACACCCGTTTTGGTTCTCTTGGTATTTGAGTGACAGGACATTATTCTCAGCATGCCTATTATTGCGATTAGGGGAGAGTGGGGTAAGTTGATCCAGGGGGTAAGTTGAGCCACCCCCTCTAGAAAGAAAATTAAAAACTTATCTTACTTTGCAGTTCCACTTATTTGTGTATGACATAACAGAGGCTTCTCAAGTGTAATATGGAATCGCTTGCACATAGGGTAAGAAAGCTGCATTAGAAAGTTCATTTTTCGCACTTTTGTCGAACTTTTGGCAAAAACCAAATTTTTTCATGTTTCACCCAGAAAGAAAAAGGCTAAAATGATAGCATTCTGGATATTGAGGATGTGATATATGAACACTATTTTAGAAAACTATTTAAAAGTGTAACAAGTTTTAGTCAAGTGGGAGGCTTGGTTGTTGACAAAAAGGGTCACATGGGGTAAGTTGAGCCACAGGCCATGGGGCAAGTTGAGCATAGGAAAAACCTGCAGAAATTTCCCCAATTTTTTTATTCAAAGTAAAATCTTGTCAGAAATTACTTGTATGCAATATTTAGATCAAACTACTTCTATATCAAACTATTTTTCGAAGTAAATACCTGAAAACAACAATTAAAAAAAAGGCAAAATTGAATTTCACAGCTATGGCATATACTGTGCATTTCTATGGTGGCTCAACTTGCCCCTGCGACTGGCTCAACTTACCCCACCGTTGGGGTAAGTTGAGCCAATTTGCAAATGATTTTTGGCGTCTCACTGTGCGAAAGTGCAAAATATTGATTACAATTTTGTGGTATCATAACCAAGTAAACATACATATGTTTCATTTGTAACACTGCATTTGGGTCCTGCTTTATTTACTTGAGCGTAGGGAAAGTAAATGTAAAAAGTGGCTCAACTTACCCCACTCTCCCCTATGTGTGACACGGTTTTCCGGAAAGTTGAGTCACACTAGGTATGGTGGAATTTGATAACATTCGATAAGAATTGATAGAGATGAACTTTGCTGGTTTTAATTTCAAAAAGGTTAATTAAAAGGTCCAAAATTTATCTGTTTACAATATAATAACAACATTAGCAAGAATTCTTGTAAAAAATATAGATTTACTATTTGTATAGTAGTGTAATTATTTACTACTACTACTATTATCATGGCAATATTATTCTGTGGTTACAACGGATGTAAAAAGCTATCTAAAACAACTCGCTTTGGAAAAAAGGAAATTGAAACAAATACCATAAGACGCTTTGTATATATGTTCTGTTAAACAACTTTATAACATCAAAAAGCTCCAAAGATTTAGGATACGAAGTAGAGAACGGTTTTTAGTTACATATACTGTATTATGGAAGAATGAGTTCTTACAAATGGTCTTTTGTAGTAGCATAATCACATACATTTGCAGAATGGCAACTCAGGTTATTACATACTGCAAAAACAGCAGAGCAACACTTAATAAACACTTAACAAACACTTGTTTGTGCAGTGAATGTAAGGTGTTCATTTATAAACACTAAAACACGTAAAATATGAAGATGTTTATTTTTGTAACACAAAAGCACATCTTGTGTTAAAAAATCATAAACATCTTCATATTTTTACGTGTTTGAGTCTTATTTTTTTTTAATGGAACAGCATGCCTCATGTTGCGATTCCAAAGCAAGAGCGCAGAAGCGCACAATGATTACCTTACGCGATTTTACCAACATGAACTGTGAGGAGGGAATAATCATCATGATCATGAGAAGATCTTGATTAAAGTGAGTGCTTTATTAAACCAAACTATATGCATGTGCGATAAATTTAGTCATCACCCCGTTTAGGGGTAGGGTTATGTTATGTTAGGTTAGGTTAGGTTTAACGTATTCCGGCCCATATATGGTTGCAAAAAAATAAACACGCCACCCGGATATGGAATCGATATTCCAACAAATATAATTTTTCGTAAACCACACTTATTTTCATGTAAACCTGTCTCTTTCACCATTCTTTAGTATTGATTTAAAAGTGAAATGTACTTTTATAAGTTCACCTTTTCCCATATAGATAACATATTGTGGTTTGTATTGGTAAATATTTTCCCAGGCACACGAACTGCACTGCTGGTTCAAAAACAGGATGGAATAACAAGGCCATCGGAAGAATTAAGGAACCATTGAAGGGAAGTTATCGGTAGTTTACTAAATTTATATATTATGCATGACTTCTCTTTAACAGATACAATTATTCATATCAGTCCTGGTATTAATACCACTGATATTACCGCTTCTTCCCATAAATGATCAATACTTGTACTAACCGCTGGTCGGAAGTCATTTTTTACGATGAAAGGTGGATAAGGAAGGTAGACTTGTACTCAACTTGAACTTTTCTAGCGAAGGGTGTCTGACGAAATACTGGCAGGCATATCTACTTTAACTTTCTATATAACTGGGACAAGCTGGATGATACCACCGATAGTTGCAGATTAGATCATCGTTTTTTAAATGTGTTTCCACGCATTTGTTAAATCACTCATACTACGAATTCAGCATGTGTCCTTGAACCAGTAAATACGCAAGATTGTTTAACTTTAACCACATCAGTGGAAGCTTATTCGAATTTGCTTCATCAATTTTCAAGTTGTTCCGATAACATTTAAATCACACGATCATAATATTGAATTTCTACAGATTGAGTAATCTGATGCGGTTGCAGACATCTTGCAGGATACTGTTATCAAAGACTAGGAATCCTTGAACACGAACTGAACTTCAACAGATGACACTGTATAAAAGTTGCTGATTTAATGCACTTTGCATTAGTTGAACGATCACAAGCAAGCTGATCAGTAAATACGAAACCAGCTCCTGTACATCCGACGGAAGATTTGACAATTCGATGCGTCAGTTTTAACTTTGAGGTTTTCCGGATATATGTTCACCGTTAACGACCAGATTCACCTCTTGCATTAGTCGCTAGCTTAGTCATATTAAAACAGAGTCAATCCGAAACGCATCGAATGTAAACATATATATAAGGACTGAAAAAGAGGACGGGATTGTTTATCCAAATTGAACAATTATAATCATATTTTCATCTGTGAACTTTAAAGTGCATCTAGCAGTGGTGCAAATTTGTGAGGAGGCGTGTCATCTTCAATCGCTTTTCCAAAAGACTTGCCTAATCTAAGTAACTGATAGTGGAGGAGATTCAACTTCAAGTACAACTTCAACACAATTGCTGCTTGCAAAACAAGGTTGTGATTTTAACTTCGATAAATGCCTGAATTTGTGGGCGGCGGAGACGCCAATCATTACAGAAAACTAGAGCATCGCAACATGTCATCACTTTGTGGGGTTAGCAAATACAAACTCAAGAAAGCATTATGTGGTAAGAAGAAAGCATTTGATGATATTGCACCGGTGTGCCCGAAGCATCAATGCGACATCACAGATTTCCAATGTGGATCTTGGAACGTTGTCGCTTGCCGAGGATGCGTGAATCTGGAAAGCATGGGACCAGTCAAAAGACGCAATCTGGTGAGAAATGAAGCTGTAAGCAGAAGTAGTGACCTTATATTCAAGATTCTTGCTGAAGGTAATGATCAAAGTACATTTACAAAACTCAAAGATGGCGGCAACAAATTAGGTTACAAAAACAAATTTGAATCTCCCCATCGGATGTCGACACCGTCATGGTTGGACAAATCAGAGGCGAAGTTATCAGATAAGAACACACGCGAGTTGCTTGAGGAATTTAATCATTTGCTACGTATAAAAGAAACCGAATCAGACTCTACCACGTTTGTCCATCGCAACAATTCAGGCGACAACGAAGAAGAAGAGTTTTCAGTCCACGGACTATTAGGACAAGTTCTTCAAGAGTTATGCGAAAAGAGAAGTGACGACACAGTCAGTCGCCAATCACGACCAATTTCTGTATCAGAATACTTAGATTTCATGAAAAAAGCGTGCGAAAACGATTCAAGTGTGGGAAGTGTCAAAGGAAAGGACACGTTATCAGACACCAATAACAATACTTCCAAGAGGGAACCGACTCCATCTACTGGTGCCGTGTCTAGAAAAACAACCACAGATATTCAAAAATCACGACAATCCTTTACAGCATTGGTTCATCTCAGTGACTCATCAGAAGAAGAACAATTACTTGCCGTGCATGGACTTTTAGGAAGAGTTCTTCATGATCTTTGTGAAAAGAAAAATGACATCACCAGCAGGTATTCTCGCCCCGTATCAATAGCAGAGTATATCACGTTAGTGAAGAAAGCATGTAAAGCAGATCCAAGCTTAGGCGGACTTGAAGGTATTGACAAAGAACAATGGATTCACCATCGAACATTCGATTTACAGGCAACCCAACGTGTGGATAACGTCACCGCTATCGCGGCAAATACAAATGGAGATTTTGCTATCGCTGACAGAGTCAGTAAGCAGGTTGTCGTGTTTGACTCAGCAGGGGATTTCAAATTCACACTCGACAATCCAGATGCTAGAAACATTCTATGCGCACCAAGAGGTATTGCAACTAATTCTTCTGGTGAGTACTTAGTAGTAGATGGAACCAAGACTGTGAAGGTATATGACAGTAACGGCAGCTTAAAACGTGTGTTTGAAACCAAAGCGGAAAACGCGCACCCAACATGTATCGCGGTAGGCAATCAAGATCGCGTGCTACTCGGTGACAAGCGGGTGTCCGTGCTAACGCTTCATACTGCGGACGGAAATTTGATCCGTCGAATAAATATTGGTGCCAGACCGAACTTCATATCTTTAAACACCAACAACGATATCTTCGCGAGTGATATTAACACAGGTAAAGTCCACGCAGTAGACTCTGCCGGTAAACCACTCTTTACAATGGACACTGTCATAGAAGGGATTCGCTACAAAACAATCGGACTCTGTTGTGATTTGGTCGATGATATTTATGTAACACTGCAATCAGACGATAGTTTAAGTAATCCTGTTTGTCGGTTTAACTCGCAAGGAAAGCTTTTAGGTTGTGTTTCAAGAGACATGTGCAACCCGCAAGGGTTGTGCTTCACAGTTACAGATAAATTGATGGTAGCGGATGAAAACACTGTAAAGCAATACATTATGGAATGAAGATTCTTCCAGATGAGAGGTTAATTACCTTACTATTTAAGTATAATAGTGTTTAGTGAATATGGGGTGATGTAGAGCACCTTATGCTAACAATGATGGGTTATTCCAGTTGAAATTCATACTCTTCCTATGGAAGACATTAACTTAATCTCCCATGCAGCGGTGGTAGATTTCAGATGGAGCCATCCATTCAGGTAACCCCATTTGAAGTTCACACTTCCTGTGTGGAAGATTAATGTCATGTATTCCAAGGGGTGTGTGGATTTTAACTGGACTAGCCCAATGCTTAACTTATCATGTAGATAATTGGGATTCTGTTCTCAAGAGTACATCAGCCCAAGTTAATGAGGTAGTTATCTTGTTCCATAGAGTATGCACTGGCAGATCACAATACCCTTGCATGATTCTGAACATGACATGATATTCTGATTAACACATGTTATTATGTTCTACTAAAGGATCAACAAGTCATAGGTTCACACCTCAGACTTTTGAGATCACACCACTAAATCAGGTCCAACCCTATCTGACTGAAGAAATAACAGCCAGTGTTTTTATTCGCTGACCATACCAGGTGCATTTTAATGGAAAAAAAAGTTTGAAATGAAGGCTGATGTGCCCATTTTTTGGTGATAGTTGTGCTCTGTGGATGTTTTTCTTATCATCCAAGCATAAAATAATAAAAATTCTGACATTTTAGGAAGGTTTTTTAGTTCCATGCACCAAATGACGTCATAGCATAGAGGCGCTGAGATGTAGGCTTTGGTATGGTTTACATCATGTTCAATGCACCACTGCGAAAAATCGAGCCACTCAACTACCAAAATAATGGTGGTTTTAGGCTAGAATATATCACAATCTTTTAGAAATTTTTTGTTTTGAATGCCCAAGCACGTTCTAACCATGAGAAAACGACGATTTCTTATAGGTACCTCTTAACACATAACAGAATAGAAACTTGATTTAGTGGTGTGATCCCTTTTCAGAATAATTGGAATCGTCTTTTGCACAATTACAAATTACCTGAAACTGTAGATTACATTCTGCACGCTTTGTGCATTAAAATGAACCGAAATGCAACGTTCGAAATTGTATTTTTTTTAACGTAATAAACCATTGTGATTTGTGATCTAACGCAACAATTTTTCTTATTTCGTTTTTAATTTATTACAAAAAAGTCTTACAGGAAAACAAAACTTGTGGACCCTTCATCTCATTTGAGTTGTAAAATTTGCCATAAATGTTTCGATGAAAAAAACCCACCATATTTATTTATTTATTTATTTATTTATTTATTTATTTATTTATTTATTTATTTATTTATTTATTTATTTATTTATGTATTTATTTATTTATTTATTTATTTATTTATTTATTTATTTATAAGTAAATAATAATTAACGTTTAAAGTAAAGCTAATATTGATGTACCGAGCCATTTCTGAAACATATTGATGTCATGGTTATGGTTTACAAAGACCAAGTCATAACTGACATAATAAGGGCTCTTTTACATTTACATATGGTAAAATTTGAATTATGTGAATAAATTCAGATTAAGACGTTTTCATAGTAACATTCATAAAAACTCAATTGTTCATACGGTGTCGGCAATCTTATCCGTTGTCTTTCTCAATGGTGAATGCCAGTTATCCTTTGAAAATCCGTACTTGGGGATGTCATGATTCATGATTCATGATTCAAACTTTAAATAGTTTATGATTATTTCGTATAATATTGTATAACAAAATGTATGAAATATCAAATTGTTTTCTAATAAAATTACTTTCGATTTTGCTATTATTGTAATTTGACCAGAAAAGCTTACATTATTTCATGCTTATTTTCCATTATTTTGTTTCCTTGTAATAAATCTTGAATGAAAATTGGTTAATCTGGTGCCTAAGTCACAAAGTCGCGGAAATAGCGTCCGCACAATGTTTTTTACTGATTCAGAATACCGTAAAGGTTCGCCTAATGGCGCTATGTGCTCCCTTGACATAAGTGGAATTTTAAGCACAACCTAAAACTTCCCTCCTGTAAATTTCCCACCAGCAAATAAGGACAAAGAACCTGTATTCTTTTTTGGATTTTAGAGGAGGGAGCTCTCTATTTGCACATGAAATGTACCCCAAGCAAATGAGCCCACGTGCGCCATTAGGCGAAACTTTACGGTATGTCGGGTGCCACCGTTGCACAGTTTGCAATAAATGACCCCAAGATGATCCCATAAATTATGTTTATACAGCGGTAAAAATAAAAGTGGTTCAATATCACATCATCGCACATGACAAGGATATATAGAATGACACACACTAATCCAAAACATTGTAGATCTCTGTAGATCTCATAAAGATTTTTACACAAAATTTCACGATAACGTTACTAATTTGCGTCATAACCAAGTTGAATTAATTTAATACAAGGTCTCACATAGTGACTATTTTTGATGAATTTTGCCCCACGCCTCTTTAATATGAATGTTCAAAAAGTATCCCTTTATATCCAATAGATTTGAGATCGGCTTAAATCCATTTCAGCAATTGCTACAAAGGAATATTTTACTAAAATTGAGTAAATCAAGACAGATCAGCAGCATTTTATTGAATTGGTGTGAGTGAAGGGAAGTGCTACAAATGTGATACTTCCCTATTGTGCCAGGAAACTAAAAGTCGACCATTCTTCATATACCTTGTGGGAACACACAGTTAGAAACATCTCACCGTTTGGCGTCCTTTATTATGTCTATCGTTAAAAATGTCGGTATGATAATATTTGTGTTGACGATACTAAAGTTGCATGTGTAGACCTACAACTACTTGTTCAGCTGGCTGGCTGGTAAGTAAATTTATTTTTGAGAAGAGCTAGCTGTGTTTAACATTATTTAGATAACCTCTTCATTACTGTTATCCTGATTTCTAAAACAAAAATAAAAAACGTTTTCTGCCAGAATTGAAATTCGGATTTAAATCGCAAAGGAACAATATGTATTGCTGTGTTTGACTGGTGCAAGTCCATAATGTTTGTAGGAAAAAATGAGTTACGTGCATATATCGAACGTAATTCATATATGTGATGCGATCAAGCAAAATCAGTCGGAACTCGGAAATATTGATTTTGAGATATAGCCACACAAAGGAAATATTTCCTTTTGTTTCCTATTGTTTTGGAAACTCTTTAATTGCTCATATCTTTGGAACTGGTTGTTCAATTTCTATGGGGTTTTCTGCAAAATCTAGCTTTGTAAATGCTTTTTACTATTCTATAGGAAACTGAAAATTTATTATTGCCGAGTTCCGACTGATTTTGCTTGATCGCATCACATATTGTGGCGTTAAAAAAAAACCCAGTAAACACATCGGAATAATGTTACTTCTAGGGATGATGATTCATGTAGGCTATTAATGTAGGTGTCGGGAGAGTGGGCTGGTACTGGGGGTACTCAGTACAAATGACCATACGGGGACGTGCCGCAACTATGGGTAGCATTTTCAGTCTAGTGGTATATCAATGACCCCTTTTTCAAAGCCTATTTTGGTATATGAATGGGTCCTTTTTTCAAAATTTTCTCAATTTTTTCGGAAAATAGCCCAATTTCTCGTTAATTTAGCCAAAATTTTGGGAAAATTTGTAAAAACTAGAACAATTTGGGTTAAGGGACCGTTCATTATTTCTACCGGAGGGGGGGCCGGGAGCAGACAGAAAGTCACTGCCGAAAACTATATGGCCCCCCTTCTCCGATAATAAAAACCATATAACCCCCCTCCGAGGTACATGAAAATCATATGACCCCCCCCCACCAACCAAAATAGAAAGTATTGCTGCGGAGGAGTGGGGTCTTTGTAATTTTGGTTACAGGGATGTGCCACACAGACCTGCGGAATGCTGACTTTCTCGCATCTGTACCATTTTTCATCACCATGTAGCAGTGATGTCAGTGTGCATTTCATTTATAGGCACAGCTTCAAGTAGCCAGTGGACACTTAAAGCGCTGATGTATGCACACGCGCAATGACGCGCAATAGATGCGAGCAGGGATCAGCTGCCTCAACGCATTACGTCACTGCCACATATCAGGCTGAAAAATCATGCCTTTACTGTTTTTGCCACTGGGCTATCAGTATACCAATTTTTCACAAAAAGCACCTAAATTTACCCTAATTGCAGTAATTGGGCACTTTTCTCCAAATATTGGTGAATATCCACACATCAATATACCAAAATCGCTGAAAAGGACCCCAAAATTGTGGCACATCCTCATATACCTTCAACTAGGTAGAACCCCACAGGGTGTTTTATCCATTTTTCTAAAATATTATTTATTTCACATGCATGTACACAGTTTTTGGTTCAAACTGCCACCCTGTGCTCCAGCTAGTACATGTCCCGGGTACATGTACATGCACTTCAATACCACAGGTGATATTATAATAATTATTATGGATAATTATCCATACGACTATAGTTTTTTTGCACCAAGAACAATCTTTCAAGTGGCAGGTTTGGAAACTTGGGGTCAAAATTATTATAATTCATTAGTTTTATGTAATTAGGCTAAAATGGCTGTAAAACTAATTTATTTAATTTTTTAAGTTGTAATTTAATTCAATCATACAGAATATAAAAAATCAAATGAGTTTAATGAACTATCTAGCTGAGTTATTAATTTTCAATCTCTTAAATTGTAAGTATGCATCAACTTCTCATACATGTTGATGCAGGGTGCAGTACACAGCCCCTTTCAATTGGTGTAAAATGAATGAGTTGCAAAATCTTCTTCATCAGTATATTAAAAGGAATAAAAAGTAGTTTGTGACATCTTACCATAAATCAGTGATGTACAGTGGCGTAGATTTCTTTTTGACAATGGGGGGGGATGGGGTTGGAAAAAATTCTTGAAGTATAGTGAATCCAGCACCTTTTGGCGACAAAATAAGTCTATGGTCCTTTTGCGCGTGAAAAATTTTGATATTTTGAAGCTAATTCGCGCGCGGAAATTTGCACTTTTGGGGCTAAAATGTGCAAATATGTGGTCAGAAACCTACATTCAAGCGTCAACATTGGGGGAATGATTGTATGGAGGGCAAAATATTGGGGGGGGGGGGGGATCTACGCCTATGGTGATGTATCGATCAGACTCAAGTCCACTTTTGCCAGACTCGGACACAAACAGAATCTGTTCGGCTCAAACTTGGACACAGAAGGTCCAATTAGATCCATGTAAAATGTGAAATGATTATCTAAAAATGTAATTATACATATTTTAATTAATATTTTGACCATATAAAAATATTTAAAATTTCTTTCATGGAACTCTCTAATTCATTTAACTCTTGAAAGAGAGAAAACATGCACACAGACATGTACACACCATCCATAGGGCTAGGGCGGCTGTGGTTTGTGTGTCTGCACATTTGTCCGGAACATTTGTCCATCACACAACCATAATATAATTTCTGAAAGGGTGAATTTCTAAATTAGTATTATTATAATTATGATGATGATGATGATGATTTTTCTATAATGTATTTGAATACATTGCCCAAGTTTACTGTCATGGTGGTTGGCGAGTCTTTGTAGTTTAACTAGGGTATGGAAATGATACCTGTGTGGGGTGGGGTTTGATAGTGGATGTGTATTGGGGGAGCGGTTTGGGGTGGTGTAGTTGTCTCTTTTCATTGTAAAAGAACACAGAAGAGTCTGACCACAGCATTACTGTGCAGCTGCTTGATTATTCTTAATTCTCTATTACGAAAATGGCAGTGTACATGTATATTTATGAAATATGGTTCAAAATTCTGCAAATTGGTATTGTACATTTGGCAAATTAGAAGCAAAATCTAGAATTTTTCTCCATTTTTTGGAATGTTTTACCCAATGACCCATTATGTTATAATAAATTACTTACCTTTGGTGCAAACTTATGTCAATTCACACCGTGGCAGGGGAAAAACAGGTGAGGCCCAACTTAAGTCCGGACTAGGACCAAAGTGTCGGCCGCCATGCAAAGCGCACATCTAATGGTCAGGGGTCCAGGGGCAATGATCCAGATGGGGTCCAGGGGCGAAGCCCCGGAAGCTCCAGGGTTTTTGCCAATATTTTGCCAGGGGATGCTCCATACAATCATTCCCCCAGGGGCAATTATCCAGATGGGGGACCAGGGGGCGAAGCCCCCGGAAGCTCCAGGGTTTTTGAGATGCAAAACCATCTGACCCCCCTTTCAATAACTAAAAACCATCTGACCCCCCTTTTGCCTGACAAAACCATCTGACCCCCATGTATTCTCCCGGCCCCCCTCCGGTGGAAATAATGAACGCTCCCTAAATTCGGCCGAAAATTTTGACTTTTGGTATATAAATGGGTCCAAATTTCTTGAAAAATTGGTATATTTATGGGTCCACTTTCAAATTCTCAGCGGCACGTCCCTACCAAAACTAAACTTGAGTACCCCCCCCCCCGGGGGGCTGGTACCGAACGCAAGGTGATCCCGAATACCGAGATATCTGGGCAGTCCAGGGCTTGAATACCTGACTTTTCAACCAATATATTATTTGTACAAATCTGAGTCCAAATGATGTACCGTAAAACCCCGTCTACAAGCATATATATTATGAAAGCTAAATTAATTCGCAGCGAGCGTAAATATACCAATACAATAGATTGGTCTTAAAATAATACTCGTTTGTATATGCTTGGATCCGTAATTTATTTGCTCAAACTCCATAATGGCGCCTGGATAAATGTAGCTTTCATCAGAAGTACTCCATATGCTTGTAGACGGGGTTTTACGGTATGGCACCAGCAGCGTATCCGGTCTTTTAGCGTGTATGTATGTGGTTTGGGGAGTCATAGAAATGTACAGGGTGTCCCCAAAAAATAGAACCCTCTTTTTCTCTTATTTCTGAAAAGTTGATCAAATATAGTTTGGTATGTAAAGAAACCTTTTAATCGTTAGCTTTGAAAAAAGTAAAAAAATTATTAACTTTTATAGATATGCCCGTTTTATAAAAATGTACCCGTTTTTCACTCTGTCCACGGATAGCAGAGTTGTTGGGATGGATCATGCTTTTAGCGTGTGAGCCTGACCCCTTAGGTTGCGTGTTTGGTACCAGTTAGGGGGGAGGCAGAGCTGCACTGCTAGGACGTACCGTTCTTGAGTTATAACCTAAAAGGGGGTCAACATCAATGTGCTCCGATTTTGCCCAAAGAGATGTCAAGTTGTTCGTTTTATTAAAACAATTCAAATAAGGATAGGATTGCACCATCTAGGATGTTTCGTTACCTAGGTAACACAGCATAAGTGGTTTGGAAGAAAAACGCCCCAATATTCTTTAAAAATATTAAGTGACGGAAAAATCAAGACAGGGAAGCCCTTCTGTAAAATATAACTTCATAATAACATTTGGTTTCCACTTTTACCAGATGGGGTTGTAACCCATTTTCTACTACTGGAAGTGTGGTCAGGGTTTTACGATGCCATCTCCATCGATGTGGTTCCTGGTGCGATTGATGATATTGATGCACCTTACTTCGCAACTTGCTAATAGTGAGGCACCTCTTTTGAAAGCACCCGCCAGAGACAGAATATCGGGACAATATATCGTGGCATTAAAGGTAATCTCACTTGTAGACGCATAGACGCATAGATAATTATCTAGAGAAAACAACTATACCAAGACCATCAAACCAGGGATCAAACAAGTATACTTTGAATAAGTTGTGCCTTATGTTCATGGAACCACAGAGGCTCTATGAGGACTTTTATACGAATTGTACAATGTAGTAAGCCAACTCCACACTGATACAAACTCTTCAAATTGTCTTGTCTCTAAAGAACAGAACGATAAAAAAAAACCATAAAGAACATTACTGGCCCTGTTCGCTGTCAAGGCCAAAACTACAACCAGCCAGTTTAAGGAAGCTTGTAAAGTGGAGACAGAACGCTCCTTGAAAACGCGATATTTGGAATTAAATATAACACCAAGTTGTATTAGCTCAGAAGTCTCAAATCACATTTACATTGAGTCACTTGGACATTTTCCTTTCAACTTTACGCCTCCTCTATTTTGTGCAACCCAATATCGCTTAGACCATAGAATATTCGTAATACTGATTACAAAATCGTACATTCGTATGTCATTTGTTTCGACAGGAAGATGTTGATACAGACATGATTGATGATGAATTTGCTAAATTGTGCACTAGTTCTGAAGACATCATTTTAAATAAGTTCCGGAAGTTCAAGAGTTTTTCATGCCGGCTATCTAAGAAGTCACTTCAAAAGGTATGAATCAGTGTAGGAATGCAGCTTTGTACCATTCAGAATATATTTTAAGGGATGACAGTCAAAATGGTTCGCTGAGCTCAGCCAAGCTTCGCTGTCTTCGGTAAAGTATTCTAATGAAGGGGTTCCCGACTTTTCAAAAAGCGCAAACCCATAAAAGCCTGCAGACTTCGCTGAATTTTACTTACACCGCTCCAATACCTTTGACCAAAAATGGATCGAATCTATTTTACAACCCCTTGGCACCTTATTACACCCACTTGAGCATTTGATGTGCTTACTGAACACAAATCAAATTGATTATGGTTGTGTCATTGACTCTTGTTTGTAATCCGGCTGCTTTGCTGAAGGCTCTGATACATATCATGATATGTCACCTAACTGGTATACTATTCGCTTGTTGGTAACAAAGGCTCTTTGAGTGAACTTTCAGTGAAGGCAGCAAAGCTTGGCTGAACTCAGCGAACCATTTTGGCTGTACTCCCCTAGCATATTAATCTGCAATCGTAATAAATTTCATGATATGTTGTAAAATATTAATGTTCAAAAACTTAAATATCAGGAGTGTCGTTGTTATTTCCCAACTAATCACTAGCTCTTGCTTTTTGTAACTCCAATCCGACATGACAATTTCAGCTTCGTCAATCTGATATGATAAAGTACATTGAAGAAGATAAAATAGCACATTTGAACGAGGTTGCTCCAGCATACCATCTAGATCGTGTCGATCAGAGGGATCTACCGCTGGACAATCAGACTAAATCTTACTTATAGGTATTTATATTATGGATATAGTTATATGCATGCTAAATGCTGGAATGAAACATTTGAAACGTGGTAGGCAATACGAAACAAGAATAATATAAAAATGAAACCACAACGTTTATGAGAAATGTTTTTTAAATAACAGTCAGTAAAAAAAATTCGCCGACCATTCAAGATTTGAACCGTCAACCTTCGGATCACCGAATCGACGGTCTACCAACTGAGCTACCGAGTCAGATGGAGAGGAGCAGTGTTATTTTCTACATAGGCTCTCAGTTTAAAACCCGCACTGCGTCTTCGTCTCATCTTCGTCTCCTCCAAGAAACTTAGAAAGAAGTTTTGAAATCATTCCGAAATTATATTTTGAGACTGAGAAATAAAGTTTAACTATGTGGATTTTTTTTCACTTGACAATGCTTGATGTTATTTATGTATGTAGATATATTTGTGCTAAACTTTTATTAAACCACAACGTTGTTTGTGCTTATGAAAATAATGATATTCTACGGTCGTATTTGAAAATACCAATTTTGCCAAAATGGAATAATAGTACTTATCTACTGTGTTAATGAGAAAAGGGCTGTTGATCTGGAAATATCATCACGACCTTCTTGATCTTGATCAATGTTTGCTTTGGCTCTGGTAAAACTCGGCCATCTGTTGTCAGCTGTTGTACTGGTGTGGTGTTCAGTAAAATCGCAAGCTATAAAGCAGTAAAGCTCTAGTTTTTGTAGGAATTAAATTATGCAAGTTGCAATAAGATGAAATGTGACAAAAGAAGGAGTTTGCTCCTTCTTCGCCGAAAGAACATCAAACATTTTCATCCACATTTTTGCTGACGTTATAGGTGATGGTACCAATACGCATATATTCGTGATTGATACTGGAATTCATTACGGTCATGAGGATTTCAGAGGACGGACTGGATATGGTATCGATATGATTGGTTACCCGTGGCCATTAGTTGGTTATGTGAGTACTAACGTAGGGTGTCTATTATTATTAAATGTAGAGGTAGAAAATAAGGTTAAAGTTCATGCCTGTGATTCCAGGCCAGAGTGCCCATCACTCTTTCGAAGCAAATTGGGGGACAGACTCCTCCGTGTATGATTTCGCGGTAGGGGTTCGCCACTCTTCCCGCACAACGACTTCCCAGTATAAGCCGGTACCCATTTTATTTACACTTGGGGGAGGTGAAGCAAACATGATTAATTAGTTATGAGAAAGGTTTTTAACACAAGTCTCCACATACATAAATGACAGCCAGTGAAAAAATTTCACTGACCATCCAGGATTTGAACCTGGGACCTTCGGATCACCGGACCGATGCTCTACCAACTGAGCTAATGAGTCAGATGGAGAAGAGCAATGATGTTATTATCCATAGGCCTTCAGTTCAATACCCGCTAATGATTAATTAGTGCCTTGCCCAAGGACACAACACGTTGCTCGGGATGTGACTTGAACCTATGATTACGGGTCCGACCTAAAACTGCTAAGCCACCGTGCTCCCTGAATGTGATCAGGTAGAAGATGATCTTAAATTCTAGCCAAAAGATGCAGCTATGGGCAGCTCATTCTATATTATGACATATTTTGTTTAGGATATAACTGATACTTATATAAACAATATAATTTTACTTACCTACACGTAGTACCGTGTATGTCCACCCTCTTAAGCGTATTGAGATCGAGTGGTGTGGGTGAGGTGTATAGGAGAGAGATCTTAAAACAATTTTCATTGTTTTAACAAGTATTTTAGAGATATATTTTTACTATTCATAGGATTGCAACGGACATGGTACCCATGCTGCTGGACTCGCAGCTGGTAGCACATATGGAATAGCTACTAATGCTATCTTGCATAGTGTACGAGTATTTGGATGTATTGGCTTCACTCCTGACTCTCTCATTATTACAAGTTAGTAATCAAGTTATTATCTATTAATACAATATTGTAAATAAATACAAACAAGTACACATACATGAAATACCGTAAAACCTCGTCTACAAGCATATAGAGTGCTTTGATGAACGCTAAATTAATCCAGGCGCCATCCATCGAAAAAAATACAACATCATGGAGTTTGAACAAATAAATTACCGATACGAGCATAATTAACAAGTACTATTGTAGACCAATCTATTGTATTGGCATATTTACAGCTGTTTCGTATTAATTTATCTTTTATCGAAAACACTCTTGTTACGGTAGTAGTTAGGGTTAGGGTTTTAACCCTAAAACTATCTGGGAATTCCCTGAAAGGTAAATGCAGTATACAAAAACGTAACTCTTACTATGAATTTGCAATTCTTTGTCAAGCTTTGGAATGGATAGCTGAGAATGCAGTGCGACCTGCCGTTCTTTCGATGTCATTTGATACAAGTTTCTCACAAGCTATGTATGACACTGCCGAGAGTTTAGTCAAGGAGGGGTTTGTTTTGAGTGTTGCTGCTGGTAATGAGAACCAAGACGCATGTGAGAGAACACCGGCTGCTGCACCTAGTGTAAGTCTAAAGATAATCAGTCTTTGACTTTTGTATAGTGACAATCACTCTCCTGAGGAGGTTTAAGGAGAGTTGTCAGGAGAGTGATTGCAATGGGCTATTCCAGTTGAAATTCATACACCCCTGACATGACCTTAATCTCACCCTCTCAAGTACCCCCATTTGAAATTCACACTCCCTGTGTGGTATAGATTAGAGTCATGTCTTCCACAGGTGTATATGATATCAACTGGAATAGCCCAGTAAGAGGATCATTGAGTTAACAAAATTGTAGGTGAGCTACATATCACTCTCCTGAGGCATATAGGAGAGCCCTTTCCTCGTTAATCCTATAAAGGTCAAAGCCTCGGATATATATTTTTTCAAGAGATGAGATGGCAACCGCGAGTTAGTCAAACGACTTTGTTAAATGTCATTCTATTAGTTTGTTGGATAACTTTCAATGTTTCGTTAAGTAAATCGTATTGTTATAATACTTAATTTGATAGACAGACCTCACTATGATTAAGGGTGGTCTTAATCCTGGAATTCTGGAAACCTTTGGGCCTCATACCTGCTCAATTATCGGTCTAAATTATATACAATTATATACATTATATACATATTTAGAATGGCAAACACTTGGTGAATCCATCTGCAGGGCCGGATTTACCATAGGGCCAGATAGGCCCAGGCCCAGGGCCCCCAAAAAGGTAAATCCGGCTCTGTCCATCTGTGAGGTCAAATTTGGGAAAAATGCTCATTTTTAGAGAAAATCCCCCATAAAGTGATTGACAGTCAAATATTGATAAGTTAATATACAGTTGACCATTTCATCCTTTGGTTTATAATGCAGGTGATAACAGTTGCAGCATCTGACAGAGAAGACGCGAAACTTCCGATTTCCAACATTGGCCGATGTGTTGATATTATTGCTCCAGGTATGGACATCATCAGCGCTATCAATGCCGATTACGGGGCCACCATACGATCTGGAACGTCATTTTCATGTCCATTAGTGTCAGGTAAATGTCACGTAAAATGTTTTAATATTGACCACCGTCACTGCACGGCATAATTATTTTACACTTTATCAGCTCGTAATCGGCGGGCCTTATAGCATCGCGGATTAATTTATATACACTTTATTTCGAGAATTGTCTTGTGACATCTTACCAGAAGCATCTCAAATTATTCATTCAAGTTCAATACGTTGTTTATTTTCTTTAACAAGCGCAACAGAGACCAGACGGGTCAACTATGACACTTTTAATGTGGGTCTACTTTTCGGCGTAGTGATAAAAGCCTAACAATTCCCGCCGATTACGAGCTGATCAAACTGTAGTGGTGTAGCGTTATAAGGACTCGATGGTATAGGGGTGACACGTACCACCCAATCAAAGTGAACGTTTTGAAAATCCGTTTGAATATTGCCGAAAAATGTCTGGTGGCACTGAAGCTCGATGCTCCTCTGCCCTTACTTTCTTTGTATAGCGCGGTGTAAGTGCTTGCATATATCGAATGACTCACGCAATACGACTTCCATCTTCAGTTTAATAGTATTCCTTTCAATACGTCTTTTCCCTGTCTTTTTATTTTAAATGTTTTTGATAGTTTTAGTAAATGTAAGGCACCGAGCCAAATTGGTTCGATCTTTGGATCAACCGTCGATGCTGCTTTGATGCTTGTTTTAATGAAATATCAACAAATTGATCAGAATTAGGCCCTACTGGTATTATTGGGAAATATCATTAAGGATCGACCAAGCATCGATGGTCGATCGAAAGATCGAACTATTTTGGTTCTATTGCCTAAGGCCGTAATAGCTGGAACCTTTCCTAGATGACTCGCCCAATGTTAGCCCGTTTATACGGTTAAATTACCTTAGACTAACATAATATCACCCCTGTTTTATCAATTCATCTTCATTGCTACAATATCAAGGTTTCTTGTCTTCAAACAGGAGCCGCAGCTGTACTTTTGGGCATTGACAGTACACTCACTCCTGAAGAAGTAAGTGATCTTCTCTGCCGAGGCGCTTCTTTGAACAAAATATCAAACGCTCGATTTCTAACTCCAAATCGACTTCTTTACATTGGAAGTAAGTACCATATTAGATAATACCTTCTCTATCCGTAGTTGAGTGTCATTTTTTGCGATTGAAAATTATAGGAACACCAAATGAAAGTTTGTTCCTTGAGCTTTATTAAAGTTTCTTGTTCGTAATAAAGGCAAATAATATTATTAATCGAAAAAATAAAATGGGTCATTAAAATGTACAACTTTTCGCTTTATGCCTTTCCCCTAAAGATATCGTACATCATGACGATCACTGGAGGGCGGCAGTCCATTTTCTGAGTGGACACGCGTTTGGCCTGGTACGTAGTCTTTTCAATTTAGCCTGGTTTTGAAAAGACCGCTGCAAATAAATTGCATCCAAATATTCAAAGTGGTTGCAAAAAACAAAAACAAAACATATATTTTTCGTGCATTTTTACCGTTATTTTCAAAATAATACTATTTTCGTGGGGAAAGTCACGTTGCGTGATGGCGAACAAAACAATCCATTTTGACGTTTGTGTCAAAGATGTAAACTCTATACAAATCATTTCGTCATTTTCCAGAGGAAACCTGCATGACTCGATGTGGTTCTACCACTGATGATGACTTCACTTGCCAATGTGATCCAGAATGTTCCAGTCGTGGAGATTGCTGCTCGGACTATTCTTACCTATGCTGGGAAAATGGTATTGTCTATTATAAGCCAAGCACTCGAAGTTTACAATGCATTGTGGGACAGTTTTGGGACACCATACTGCAGTTACTGTCCGTTTTCCTATACACAATACACAGTGCTCTTTCCCATTGACGCGTGACCTTTTCAAATAGCCCTACGTTAAAAGTATGGGGATATGACTAGTTAACGTCGCTGTGTGAAAAATAACCGGCCAATATTAAAAGTAGGGGCCTACTCTTCTAAAGTTCTAGAAAATATAGTTTTTAACATGTCCTAAATTTTTAGCTAATTTAGATGTTTGGAAATATTCGTACTTTGGTGTTTTAGTTAATGTTATAGGTAATAGTACATTGCCTAGCTAACGTCGCTGTGTGAAAAATAACCGGCCAATATTAAAAGTACTCTTCTAAAATTCTAGACAATATAGTTTTGTAACATGTCCTAAATTTTTAGCTAATTTAGGTGTTTGGAGAGGGTCGTACTTTTGTGTTTTAGGAAGGACATGTAAACGACAGATAACACCAAAAATATGAAGAAATTATTTCCAAACCGTGTTAAGTCAACAATCATTATGTTGCTCATTTTCAAGAATGCTGGTTTACAAAAAGCACGCCATTGTCTCATTTCGTGAACAAAGGTACACATACCATTGTTTCCTTTCGTTTCCTTTATAATCGGTTACCCAACTGAAGCTATGAATACCAGCTTTATTGCGATATCGCACATGAAAACAGACACTTGTGCACAACCAGAGAAGATCCGATTTAATCAGTTGCGCTGTTTCAATGAGTGTTATCTTGGTTTAATAGCTTTTAATGGGGTTAAGTCCTGCAAAGGTCGAGATGAATTCTACTGTAGACATGACTGCATCATGCTTTGCCCTCTCACCTATTGCGAAAATTAAGAAAAATTGGTTTTTGTGCGTACAAAATATAATCTAAAATGTTTTACAAGAATAAAAACAAACCCAAAAAGCATTATTATTGAATAAATTAATTATTTAAATATTTTTAAGGGAACTGGAATGAGCGTTTTGAGCGTTTCGACAGTATTTTGTGGGACATGAGAGCACATCAGACATATCGAATTGCATTCTGAATACGAAGAATGTCATTCTGATATCAAATAATTTTAATTTTATGAAATTTACGATATAATACAAATTTTATGACAAATTAATAAAATTTGATATTTTTCACATTTTTGAGATATACGGTAACAGTCCTCGAAGTAAATTTTATAAATTGAATGATATATTTTTAAAGTGTATGTAGCTAGGAGGAAAAGCCGACGATCAATTGAAAATTTTGACCTTTCATATTGAAGATATGGATTTTTTCCCCCCAAAAGACCTATTTTTGTTTGTGTGTTTTGGGAACAAAATCCATATCTTCAATACGAAAGGTCAAAATTTTCAATTGATCGTCGGCTTTTCATCCCACCTACTACATACACTTCAAATATAAATCATCAGATTTAATAAAGTTTACTTCGAGTACTGTTAAATATCAAAAATATCAATTTTAATGATTTGCCATAAAATGTGTATTACATTGCGAATTTCAAAAATCAAAATTATTTGATATCAGAAGGACATTCTTCGTATTCAGAATGCAATTCGATATGTCTGATGTGCTCTAATTTCCCACAATAAATACTGCCCAAACGTTCATACCCCTTCCCTTAATGATAACATTATGACAATAATAAATTAATTTAAAAAAATTGCAGTAATTTCCCCGATATGTCAGAGGTCAAAGTGTCCTAAAAAACCGATAGTTACAATGGCGATTGGGCTTATTGTCAATACAAATATTGACTGGTCATGAGGGGGGGGGATCTGGTGGAATCTATTGGACCCTGGGGTAGGCCCACGATCTCCAGTTTGCCAAGGGGATCAAAATTCCACCAGATCACGAAAGCAGCCGATATATCCAGGGTTGAGAACAGAAACGCCGTGAGACGAGTAAACCTGAAACAAGTTTAGTTTTGGAGTTGATTCTATGGTCCTCAATTTTCTTATCAACAACTTGAAAAAGCCCTTTAAGTTATAAATTATAACTATACTATCGTAAAAATATCGATGAAAATGACGATCCTTGGGCATTATGACAATGATATCACAATAGTTTCGAGCACTAGGATACTGGGCACAACAGGACCTGGTACGGTACTTTTACATTTGAAACAAAAGTGATTTCTTAAAGACGCTAAAACTAAATTACAAAACGATAGATTTTGTTGTGCATATTTTGATACCTCAATCGGCACGATGCGACTTTATCAACATTACAGCTGAAAATATTGACCTCCGTTTGATCGACTCTCCACTGTTCGAAACGGTAAACCCTGACCCTATTGCCAAACCCTACTGAAAGTCAAAAGTAATCGTCCTTGTTTGTTGATCAGTCAATACCGTAAAAATACGTTAATAAGCATATGTGGCTATTAACGAGTTGCTCGGACTAGAACGATTGTTTACGGTGGTTTGTTAAAGATATTTGTAAATTAAAAGAAACAAAAAAAGTTTAAGGGGTACTACACCCTGTAGTAAATTTGGAAAGGCTATTTTTGCATTTTCTCAAATGAATGATAACACACTGGTAACAAAAGTTAAGTATATTATTGGGGCAAGGGATCCAATTACTACGCTGAAATTTCAGTGACTCAAGACAAGCGGTTCAGTATATATGATAGGAAATGTGGTACATCCTAGCGGTACCTTATTTCTTATCATAAATAACGAACCGCTTGTCTTGGGTACCTGAAATTCTAGTGTAGTAATTGGATTCCTTGCCCCTATATTATACATAACTTTTGTTACCAGTGTGTTATTAGTTTTTGAGAAAAATGCAAAAATAGACACAAATTTATCGAGGGGTGTAGTACCCCCTTAACAAACTACCGTAAAAATCGTTCTTGTCCGAGCAACGCGTTAATAGACACATACCGCATGCTTATTAACGAAATATTACGGTATGCGACTATCGTGTCGAACAAGCGGTGGAATGCGTATTTTATAATTAAAATTACATAACTCTTCTGTTTTTTAGCGCCAACATGCGATAGTCGTTGTTATGACACCACAGATGAGGCAACGTACCCCTGTCAGTGTGATGAATCCTGCGTGGCACGTCACGATTGCTGCCAAGATTATTATCTTCTGTGTCGACGTAAGCATTATGTAACATTGGCCCGGTTCAAATGTGTTATTTCAAAGTATAACTAGCAGATACAAAGAAAAGGTCTTTTCATTTTATTCCATTAAGCTTTATTATTCAATTCAGCGTTATTATCTTTTGTTGCAAACTTCCTTTGCAGTTTTTATTTTGGCGCAGTATATGGCGTAAACATGAAGTCGGGCTCTGATTGGCTAGTTCAAACACATCATCACCACATCAGCGCCTCATTCGCCGATCAATCGTGTGACACAGGCGTGAATTTACGCGAGCGTACGAGGTGGGATAAAAACTGCGAGGGATCTTTGCAAAAAGCTGTAGTGTAAAACCGTTTAATCTTATGGACGAGAAAAACAGATCAGTTTAGACTGATTCGTTTCCGTTTGTTGGAGGCAAAGTAGTTCTTCTGATTGGTTATATGTTATGCAAGAGATTATTATCTCTTATTTATTCTCCCCTTAATGAAATATGAAAGCCCGAAGATATGAAAGTCCGTACTAACATTTCCCGCCTTTTTTCTTCCATGCTAATATAGCACACGTACCATGCGATTATACGACTCCGTATCCTGGTAAAGGATCCTATTACTCTCCATATTACCCAGATAACTACCTTAACAACCAAACTTGTCGCACATTGCTTGTAAGTGACGACGACAGTTTTCAAACCATCATGGCCTTTGAGGGTTTCAATCTGCAAGAATCTGCTAATTGTACTGCTGATAGTCTAAGCATTTACGACGGAGACTCCGAAAAGAGCCCGCTTATTGGAAAGTATTGTGGCACGGATATACCGAGATTTGTGACGTCCACTGGGCCTAACGCGACTCTTATTTTTGATACCGATTCATCTGAAACAAATGCTGGATACAGTTTGAAAGCCGTGTTCGGGACAGGTACTAATACGGGCATTATTAAAGCAAAAATAAAGTGTATTATTATTATTAAGGTCTTCTTTTTGGATTGTTTGGCATGCATCATTAGCAGACTCATATAGTATCAAAGACACCTAGTTCATACCTGTAGTTAACATCATGCTTGAATGAGCACACATTAAATGATAGAGTTCATTAATTCAAAAGTTGCAAAAAGTTAATTTAATATCAAGTACTCGATTATAATGCACGTTTTCCTGATACCGAGTGCTCGATTATAATCCAAGTCTTCTTGCTAATAATCAATGGACAATGGTTGCCCGATTATGATTCAAGTTTTCCTGATACCGGTGCTTGCATGATTATAATGCAAGTGCCTGATTGCAATTGCCCTATTCTGGTCAGACAGGCGGGGCATGACATCAGATTCTGCTTGACAATCCTCTGTAAAAGGATTCTCATTTTTGCGACTTTTGATATCAGCAATCTCTCCATTAACCATTTTTGGTCCATCATAGCGTCTAAATGAAGCATCACCGAGGTAAGTTTTTAAGTCAAACGTTTAGGCCTATAGATGTTGCCAAAATCTATATAGTGTTTTTTCATTTAAAAAAAAAATTAGGGCCTAGAACTTTTTTTATCACCCATTCAAAAATTTGAACACGGGTCTCATATTTTTACTGATTTTTTGTCTATATTTTAAAAACTAAGCAAAATTTCGGAAAAAATAAAAAAGCACTTTCTAGATTTATTTGTCTACATTAATAAAATTTATGTTTTACCGTTTTTGGTCAAAAAAGCTGTTTTAGGGATTTTTTCCAAAATTGTTCTTTTTGACCCAAAACTGAGATTTTAAATGGATAAATTTCCTGTCAAAAATGTATACATTTATATACTTCCCATTAATAGTTTTCGAGTTATGAGGTGAATAATAATTAGTAATCCTGCGTGCCACCTTAATGCATCAGAACACATGTGCGATCAAAACCACTGAGTATGAATAGGCTATGACTGAGTCTGCAGATGATGCATCGAAGAAATGCTTTTTGAAATATAGAAATAAATCCAAAGGGGTAGTTATTTTACTCTTTATATAGCACGTACTGTCGGTACCCCCAACATGCCCAAAGTACCGATGCCTCTTTCTATCGTACCTATATAGTGCATCTTATCAACAAATACCATTAGTTGATAATTAACAAACACAGTTGACCATGTTGACGTTGATCTGCTTTATGGATTACTTTTTTTACGTACAGTACGGACAATTAACGCAAGAGCCCCTGGTTCCATCACCTCCGTGAGTTTCCCATACAGTTATCCAGGAAGAGAGATCGTCATTACAACAATAACATCTGGAAATAAGGAACACATTGCCATTAGTTTTGAGTTCTTCGAAGTTCAAGATATCCCATTTGAAGATGACTGCTACGATTATTTAGAATTTTTTGACGGTGAAACCCCTACAAAAAAGGCGTTCATCGGTAGAGCATGCGGCACACAGAAGTCATTTTCACCATTGAAATCGACTGGTCAAGCTTTAGTTCTTGTCTTTTTTGCGGATCAAAGATTCGATGAAAGCAGAGGATATGATGCAACTTTAACGACTGTAAAATGTAAGTTGATTTGATCGTTCATCTTAAAAGAGAAGGAATGGAAATCTTGTTTTTGCCGATTTTTTCACATTTTGCATTTTGGCCCAAATTAATTTGACCTCACAGGTGAATATGAAGTCTTTGCCATTCTAAAAATCTATACTTTTATATACTTAGACCAGCAATGCAGGGGGACTTAGTAACTTGTGGACTTATGAGCCGTACAAATATAAATGATGTTGTCGTTTTCAATGCAGCATGTGACTCTATAGTCACTTCGACCGGAACAATCTCTTCCAGCAATTATCCTTCACAGTACTACAACAACGAACAATGTTCCACAAAAATACGAGCTAAACGAGGGAAGAGAGTCCTTCTTACCTTTACTGATGTCAATCTGGAGGAGAGGTCAAACGAAGGGTCATGTTACGATAAATTGCAAGTTTATGATGGTGGTGTAGCTAAAGCTGGCGCTCTGATTGGTGAATTTTGCGGGTCGGAGTTGCCTGTTTTCCGATCATCCGGTAGGAAACTACTAATTGTATTTTCGTCAGATTTCATGATAAACGGGAAGGGATACACGGCAGCTGTGACGTTTGTAACAGGTTTGGATTTACTTATCTTCGTAATTTATATTTTTAAAGTTCATTATCCATTTGATCTTAGTTTATTCAAGTCTTTCATATACAAGAATTACTTTTTTAGAGAATTCGGCGTATGATTGGCAGGCTAGTGGTTATATTATACAAATATATACTGCCATGAGAGGTTCTGGTTAAAACTATGGGCCCGAGGTGAGATCAATAGTACTATTTTCCTGAGGGGCGCGGCCCCGAAGGAAAATAGTATTAATTGATCTCAACGAGGGACCATAGTTTTAACCAGAACTTCGAATAAAGGCAGTATATATTTGTTTTATATACTTCATTAATATGTTCTTTGTTCATTGATTTGTTAAAAGAAAATTATTTGACGTTTTGACTCTCCCGCTGCTATCCTGCAGCAGCACGGCTAATTTAAGCACAACCTACCCTTCAACAAATCGAATAGCCTAAAATCGGGCTAACCAATTACAGCAGCGCGAAATGACGCCATGGCAGTTTCGCGTGCGTGAACTGTTCCGTCGCATCGAATGCGCGCACGCGGAAGGCATGGTCAAAAGTACTATAATAATCTAAGGAGGTACTATTTACGGCTCATCCGGGACATTGAAAATACTATTTACGGCTTAGAGGTACTATTTACGGATAGGAGTACCGATGGTAGAACTATTTTTGGTCATGTGATCCACTTTTAACCAATCAATGAACAAGAATATATTAATGAAGTATATAAATAGTTTTAACTATTCGTAACCATTTTCGGTGTTGTTTTTTGTATTCATTGATACTTTTTTTCTCAGCTTTTGACATTTCATATTCGGATGAAACCAGGTTTGAATCAAATAACTACCCCTTTGGACTTGTTTCTATATTTCAAAAAGCACTTCTTCGATTAAAAATATTTTTGACATGCATCATGTACAGAGTCTATTCATACACAGTGGTTCTAATCCACTCTGATCTGCATTAGTAATCACACATGAAATTAAGAGATTGCTGATGTCAAAAGTCGCAATAGGGCCTACATGAGGATGGTCAAGCAGACTCATTAACAATGATTCTCTATTTGATATCATGCCCGCCTGTCTGATCAGAATATAGGGCAATTGCAAACGGGCACTTGCATTGTAATCAGGCACCCGGCATCAGGAAAGCTTGCATTATAATCGGGCAACCATTATAAGCAAATGCACTTGGACTATAATCGAGCACCCGGTATCAGGAAAACGTGCATTATAATCGGGCAACCATTATAAGCAAATGCACTTGGACTATAATCGAGCACCCGGTATCAGGAAAACGTACATTATAATCGGGCAACCATTATAAGCAACTGCACTTGGACTATAATCGAGCACCCGGTATTAGGAAAACGTACATTATAATCGGGCAACCATTATAAGCAACCGCACTTGGACTATAATCGAGCACCCGGTATTAGGAAAACGTACATTATAATCGGGCAACCATTATAAGCAACTGCACTTGGACTATAATCGAGCACCCGGTATCAGGAAAACGTGCATTATAATCGGGCAACCATTATAAGCAACTGCACTTGGACTATAATCGAGCACCCGGTATTAGGAAAACGTACAATATAATCGGGCAACCATTATAAGCAACTGCACTTGGACTATAATCGAGCACCCGGTATCAGGAAAACGTACATTATAATCGGGCAACCATTATAAGCAACTGCACTTGGACTATAATCGAGCACCCGGTATCAGGAAAACGTGCATTATAATCGGGCAACCATTATAAGCAACTGCACTTGGACTATAATCGAGCACCCGGTATTAGGAAAACGTACAATATAATCGGGCAACCATTATAAGCAACTGCACTTGGACTATAATCGAGCACCCGGTATCAGGAAAACGTACATTATAATCGGGCAACCATTATAAGCAACTGCACTTGGACTATAATCGAGCACCCGGTATCAGGAAAACGTACATTATAATCGGGCAACCATTATAAGCAACTGCACTTGGACTATAATTGAGCACCCGGTATTAGGAAAACGTACATTATAATCGGGCAACCATTATAAGCAACTGCACTTGGACTATAATCGAGCACCCGGTATTAAGAAAACGTGCATTATAATCGGGCAACCATTATAAGCAACTGCACTTGGACTATAATCGAGCACCCGGTATTAGGAAAACGTACATTATAATCGGGCAACCATTATAAGCAACCGCTCTTGGACTATAATCGAGCACCCGGTATCAGGAAAACGAACATTATAATCGGGCAACTATTATAAGCAACTGCACTTGGACTATAATCGAGCACCCGCTATCAGGAAAACGTACATTATAATCGGGCAACCATTATAAGCAACTGCACTTGGACTATAATCGAGCCCCCGGTATTAGGAAAATGTACATTATAATCGGGCAACCATTATAAGCAACTGCACTTGGACTATAATCGAGCACCCGGTATTAGAAAAACGTACATTATAATCGGACAACCATTATAAGCAACTGCACTTGGACTATAATCGAGCACCCGGTATTAGGAAAACGTAAATTATAATCGGGCAACCATTATAAGCAACTGCACTTGGACTATAATCGAGCACCCGGTATCAGGAAAACGTACATTATAATCGGGCAACCATTATAAGCAACTACACTTGGACTATAATCGAGCACCCGATATCAGGAAAACGTGCATCATAATCGGGCAACCCTTATAAGCAACTGCACTTGGACTATAATCGAGCACCCGGTATCAGGAAAACGTACATTATTATCGGGCAACCATTATATATGCAACTGCACTTGGACTATAATCAAGCACCCGGTATCAGGAAAACGTACATTATAATCGGGCAACCATTATAAGCAACTGCACTTGGACTATAATCGAGCACCCGGTATCAGGAAAACGTGCATTATAATCGGGCAACCATTATAAGCAACTGCACTTGGACTATAATCGAGCACCCGGTATTAGGAAAACGTACATTATAATCGGGCAACCATTATAAGCAACCGCACTTGGACTATAATCGAGCACCCGGTATTAGGAAAACGTACATTATAATCGGGCAACCATTATAAGCAACTGCACTTGGACTATAATCGAGCACACGGTATCAGGAAAACGTGCATTATAATCGGGTAACCATTATAAGCAACTGCACTTGGACTATAATCGAGCACCCGGTATTAGGAAAACGTACAATATAATCGGGCAACCATTATAAGCAACTGCACTTGGACTATAATCGAGCACCCGGTATCAGGAAAACGTACATTATAATCGGGCAACCATTATAAGCAACTGCACTTGGACTATAATCGAGCACCCGGTATCAGGAAAACGTACATTATTATCGGGCAACCATTATATATGCAACTGCACTTGGACTATAATCAAGCACCCGGTATCAGGAAAACGTACATTATAATCGGGCAACCATTATAAGCAACTGCACTTGGACTATAATCGAGCACCCGGTATCAGGAAAACGTGCATTATAATCGGGCAACTATTATAAGCAACTGCACTTGGACTATAATCGAGCACCCGGTATCAGGAAAACGTACATTATTATCGGGCAACCATTATAAGCAACTGCACTTGGACTATAATCGAGCACCCGGTATCAGGAAAACGTACATTATTATCGGGCAACCATTATAAGCAACTGCACTTGGACTATAATCGAGCACCCGGTATTAGGAAAACGTACATTATAATCGGGCAACCATTATAAGCAACTGCACTTGGACTATAATCGAGCACCCGGTATCAGGAAAACGTACATTATAATCGGGCAACCATTATAAGCAACTGCACTTGGACTATAATCGAGCACCCGGTATCAGGAAAACGTACATTATAATCGGGCAACCATTATAAGCAACTGCACTTGGACTATAATTGAGCACCCGGTATTAGGAAAACGTACATTATAATCGAGCAACCATTATAAGCAACTGCACTTGGACTATAATCGAGCACCCGGTATTAGGAAAATGTACATTATAATCGGGCAACCATTATAAGCAACTGCACTTGGACTATAATCGAGCACCCGGTATTAGGAAAACGTACATTATAATCGGACAACCATTATTAGCAACTGCACTTGGACTATAATCGAGCACCCGGTATTAGGAAAACGAACATTATAATCGGGCAACCATTATAAGCAACTGCACTTGGACTATAATCGAGCACCCGGTATTAGAAAAACGTACATTATAATCGGGCAACCATTATAAGCAACTGCACTTGGACTATAATCGAGCACCCGGTATCAGGAAAACGTACATTATAATCGGGCAACCATTATAAGCAACTGCACTTGGACTATAATCGAGCACCCGGTATCAGGAAAACGTACATTATAATCGGGCAACCATTATAAGCAACTGCACTTGGACTATAATCGAGCACCCGGTATTAGGAAAACGTACAACATAATCGGGCAACCGTTATAAGCAACTGCACTTGGATTATAATCGAGCACCCGGTATCAGGAAAACGTAAATTATAATCGGGCAACCATTATAAGCAACTGCACTTGGACTATAATCGAGCACCCGGTATTAGGAAAACGTACATTATAATCGGGCAACCCTTATAAGCAACTGCACTTGGACTATAATCGAGCACCCGGTATTAGGAAAACGTACTTTATAATCGGGCAACCATTATAAGCAACTGCACTTGGATTATAATCGAGCACCCGGTATTAGGAAAACGTACATTATAATCGGGCAACCATTATAAGCAACTGCACTTGGACTATAATCGAGCACCCGGTATTAGGAAAACGTACATTATAATCGGGCAACCATTATAAGCAACTGCACTTGGACTATAATCGAGCACCCGGTATTAGGAAAACGTACAACATAATCGGGCAACCGTTATAAGCAACTGCACTTGGATTATAATCGAGCACCCGGTATCAGGAAAACGTAAATTATAATCGGGCAACCATTATAAGCAACTGCACTTGGACTATAATCGAGCACCCGGTATCAGGAAAACGTAAATTATAATCGGGCAACCATTATAAGCAACTGCACTTGGACTATAATCGAGCACCCGGTATTAGGAAAACGTACATTATAATCGGGCAACCCTTATAAGCAACTGCACTTGGACTATAATCGAGCACCCGGTATTAGGAAAACGTACTTTATAATCGGGCAACCATTATAAGCAACTGCACTTGGATTATAATCGAGCACCCGGTATTAGGAAAACGTACATTATAATCGGGCAACCATTATAAGCAACTGCACTTGGACTATAATCGAGCACCCGGTATTAGGAAAACGTACATTATAATCGGGCAACCATTATAAGCAACTGCACTTGGACTATAATCGAGCACCCGGTATTAGGAAAACGTACAACATAATCGGGCAACCGTTATAAGCAACTGCACTTGGATTATAATCGAGCACCCGGTATCAGGAAAACGTAAATTATAATCGGGCAACCATTATAAGCAACTGCACTTGGACTATAATCGAGCACCCGGTATTAGGAAAACGTACATTATAATCGGGCAACCCTTATAAGCAACTGCACTTGGACTATAATCGAGCACCCGGTATTAGGAAAACGTACTTTATAATCGGGCAACCATTATAAGCAACTGCACTTGGACTATAATCGAGCACCCGGTATTAGGAAAACGTACAACATAATCGGGCAACCATTATAAGCAACTGCACTTGGACTATAATCGAGCACCCGGTATTAGGAAAACGTACATTATAATCGGGCAACCATTATAAGCAACTGCACTTGGATTATAATCGAGCACCCGGTATCAGGAAAACGTACATTATAATCGGGCAACCATTATAAGCAACTGCACTTGGACTATAATCGAGCACCCGGTATTAGGAAAATGTACATTATAATCGGGCAACCATTATAAGCAACTGCACTTGGACTATAATCGAGCACCCGGTATCAGGAAAACGTGCATTATAATCGGGCAACCATTATAAGCAACTGCACTTGGACTATAATCGAGCACCCGGTATTAGGAAAACGTACATTATAATCGGGCAACCATTATAAGCAACTGCACTTGGACTATAATCGAGCACCCGGTATCAGGAAAACGTGCATTATAATCGAGTACTTGATATTATCTTTTTGCAACTTTTGAACAGTGAACTCTTTCATGAAGTCATACAGGTATGAAATCGGTGTATTTGATGAGTCTGCTGAGGATGCATGTCAAAAAATCAATTCTCATACTTTTAAAAATAAAGAAACAAATCCAAATGAGTAGTTAGTTTTTGCTATTTGTTTTACTCTTTCTCTTGTTCTTTGTTAGCCACAAAAGCTGTTTTAGTTGGAGGAAACTCACGGAACGAAGGCAGAGTAGAGATCATTCATCCACAGTATGGCAGAGGCACGGTATGTGATAGGACTATTATCTATTAAGGTCGGGCGGGGCGGGCGGGCGGGCGGAACTCTTGTGCGTTTTAATCTGTTTGAGAGAAACGCCTTCACAATGTTTTTGTGAGACAAAACCTTTTTTTCTTTGCTTTACTATTGTTTCGATCGTTCTTTACTAGCCACAAAAGCTATAACAGAGGCACGGTATGCATCTGGGACTAATTATCCTGGGGAAAAATGACCTGGGCTAATTATCCTAGCATGAAAAATGTCGGACAAGTTGAGGAATGAGGCATTGACGCAACCCCTCAATCATTTCAATTATGAGTTCATCTGCACGCTTAGTACTTTCTGTCAATATCCCATACATGAAGACCATGCAAATGAAAAATAAAAACATATTCACGAGTTGTACTTAAATGTTGTTACTAGAGTACTTGTCTCCTTTGACCAGTCGGGTAGAGAATATCATGTTAATATTACATTGGCTTGACTTTTGAATCTGCCAATCTTTCCATTCATAGGATCGACATGGCATCAATTTTTAGGACAAAAAATTGCGGAACATAACTGCTGGTCTTCTTTGCGCTATTTCAGTTTGAAGATGCAAATTTAGGTCATTCCAGCTGAACTCCACACACACCCCCCTTTAGACATGACCTTAATCTTCCACTGAGGGAGTGATTCAATGGGGTTGTCTGAATGGTTGACTCCATTTTGTTGGAGATTAAGGTAACATCTTCCACAGGGAGAAGGGGTGTATGGATTTCAACTGGAATATCTCAAATGTCACAGAATATTTGCTGGTTCTCTATAATTATAGAATTATTTAACGCCATTTCAATTATCGCGTTCATCCCCTGGATGGTATAATTTCCTCTTCTCAGGTGTGTGATAACCAATGGGATATCAAAGACGCATCTATCGTCTGTAAAATGTTAGGTTATGGAGCAGCAAGAGAGGCCCCTACCAAGGCATACTTCGGTCAAGGCAATATACAAGTACTACTCAATGATGTCGATTGCAGTGGTATGGAATTGAATATAGAAGAGTGTCAACACAGTGGATGGAGACAAAACTATTGTTACCACAGAGAAGATGCTGGTGCAGTATGTTACCAAAGTATGTCATATTAAGATGCTGGTGCAGTATGCTACCAAAGTATGTCATATTAAGATGCTGGTGCAGTATGCTACCAAAGTATGTCATATTAAGATGCTGGTGCAGTATGCTACCAAAGTATGTCATATTAAGATGCTGGTGCAGTATGTTACCAAAGTATGTCATATTAAGATGCTGGTGCAGTATGCTACCAAAGTATGTCATATTAAGATGCTGGTGCAGTATGCTACCAAAGTATGTCATATTAAGATGCTGGTGCAGTATGTTACCAAAGTATGTCATATTAAGATGCTGGTGCAGTATGCTACCAAAGTATGTCATATTTTGTCAGCTGATGGTGTTATAAAGTGCTGCAATTTGTGAAAATGGGGGGGGGGGATTTTGTTGTGAGCTCAGATTAAGAAATCAAGAGACTCAATTTAAGGACAGAGAACGGATAGCAGGAGTCGCAGATGATGCCGAATATTACTTATAAGATGATGATGATGATGATGATGATGATGATGTTGATGATGATGATGATGTTGATGATGATGATGATGATGATGATGATGATGATGATGATGAACACTACAGAAAGATGACCGAATTGATTATAAATATGAATGCTTTATGGGGCACCAAGAATATATAAGAATAGGAGAAGACAAATAATAATAGGGAGTTTTCGATTTCTACGACGAATGGTTCTGTGAGGGTAAAACACCAAATGTTGTCGTCGCTACGACGGTCATCGGACTCTTCGGGTGTTGTAGGAATTTTGACGACCACGCATTACAAAGTCGACGACGTCAGCGTTTGTTGTTTTACCGTCGCAGAACCATCGGTCGTGGAAATCGAAAACTCCCTAATAATAAGAAGACGATGGTGATAAAGAAAGGAGAAGAGTAAGAAGAGGAAGAGGAAGAGAAAAGAGTGAGAAAGAAGAAGACGACAGCAAGGAGAATAACAATGATTACAATAGCTATTTACGATATTTTTACAAAACAGAAGGCGAAATTCCATTACCAATCCGATTAGTAGATGGTAATTTGCCCACTGATGGTCGCATTGAAGTACTGATTGGAGAACAATGGGGTACAATCTGCGACGATGATTGGGACCTTCAAGATGCCCAGGTGGTTTGTAGTAGCTTGGGATACTCTGGGGCTGCCAGGGCTCTCACAAAGGGATCAGTTACACCAGGGAATACGTCGCTACCGATTTACTTTGACAACGTGGCATGTGATGGCGACGAGGCTGGTCTGGAATTCTGTCGCCATCATGGAGTTGGAAATCACGATTGTGATCATTCGAAAGATGCGGGCGTTGAATGCATATCAGGTAATAGGTCACTAACATTATTGACCTTTCATATTGCAGATATAAAGTTTTTCCCGAAAGACATAAATTTATTAGGTGTTTTTGGAGAAAAATGTATATGGTCAATTCCAGCCAAAGCGGGACAAAATTCTCTCTGGGGCCATTTTGAAAATGTTTTCCTTTTCAATTCTAGACTTCTCAAATGAGACGATCATATCTAGTGAATCATCAGGTGGAAGTGCCATCGGATTGAAAAATAACTTTTCTTGCTATACCAAATAAAGTGTTAAATGCGCATATGCATGTTACCCACGAATTCAAGCCTTTTTCACCTGTTGTTCGCCATAAAATTTCACTTTCTTTAATATCTTTCAATATTTTATGTGTGACTCATATACACTAGAAATCGGTGAAGACTTTGAACGTAAAATAGAATTTTATTACATATATCTACAAAGAAATATTTTGGTTATTACCAATTTTAAGAGAGAACCAGGTGTACAGTTAAGATTGTGTCAATTCTTCGAACTCTTTCCAAAGTGGCTGTCATTTAACATTACTGTATTATTTCGAAAGATTAGAATAAATGCTTCATATAAATATAAAGTTAGCTTTTGTATCTCGTCGCAGGATGAGGATCTCGGATGGATTCGTGGGTAACAGCGTCTGGAAAATAGCAATTCCTATTAATGGGTTTAATAAAAATAAAAAATACTTTTCCGTATGTCAATAATTCAGGCTGCAATGGCACTAAAATGAATTTTAATCGAAATACAAACTACATGGAATATTTAGAATGGATCATTATGGCATTTTGGGTATAAAAATTTTGAGAATAATGAAGTTGTCAAATTCAAATAGACATAGCAAACAGTTTTATATTATTATTTTAGTAAAATCATTCCATATTTTCATGCAGCAATATTCTATTAACTCGTGTTTGACAGTTCATATGAACTAAAACACTATCAATACATTGTTAACTATAATTTAAGCAGGGATTCGTGGGTAACCAAAATGTTCGTGGGTAACACATATTTGAAGGTATGTATTGGTAAGCGGCCAAATAGAAAATATTACAGAAGGTTGGAAACCATCATGCGGTTATTCCTTCATTGTGTTTCAATGATTCCCGTTTCTCTAACCAATTGCATTTACCCAAAAAATGGTAATTTAGGATAATCAATCAAAACTTCATGATATAGCTTCAGTATACCTTCAAGAGGACGCTATTAAACAGGACTGTTTTGGAACCTATTTCACATGTTTTCAAAATGTTAAGATGCATAAGAAACATATAATTTACGAGTAAATCCTTGGATTCGTGGGTAACGCCGAATTCGTGGGTAAAGCTATAAGTACTATAGTACCGTTTGGGGTTTGCGTTTCTTAGGTGCATAAACTGTAAGTACTGTAAAAATTATAGCATACCCATGGCTTGAATATGTGCTGATTTAAACTTAAAATAAACAATCTCCTTGTTTTTCAAGGTTAGCATCTACTCGGGATTCGTGGGTAACAAAAGTTTAAACCGTCGTAGATTCATTTTTAAAGCGGTGAACTTATTTTTACGATTTACAATTTCAAGCGCTTGTCAAACTAAATTCAGTGTCCAAAGTCATTAAATGTTAATTTAAGTTATGGCAATTATATTTGCTGGACTCGTGGGTAACAGTTGATACGTGGGTAACGTCAAATTTGATTTTATGGAATTTTATGGGTAAAACGTATTTGCATAAAATAATCACTTGGACCTCAGAATTATAGAACGAAACTTCGTTTCATGATATAGTCATTTATGGCATATTCACTTAACATTTTTCAGAACGATCATTTTATTTTTGATACGCGGGTAACAAAATTATTAGCCAAATTGACTTAATGGCCTCTAGAGTCCACAAACTTTGGTGGAATTCAATCGTTTTACATATGATGAGAGATCATGCAAACGTCTATCTAACGATAATAATTTCATTTTGATTGAAGGACATTCAATGACATATATGGTGCTTTATCTTTGAATTCGTGGGTAACGCCAATTCATTTCAGCCATCATAACTTGTCCCCTGGTATGACTTGCTAGTAAAGGCCTATATACACAAAGAGAGCACATTGGACGTGACATGATATGCTCCATCAATAACGTGATTTCCTTTATTAATGACATTTTAAAGTGGAAAGTTAACACAGAGAGAATTTTGTCCCGCTTTCGCTGGAATTGACCATATCTTCAATACATATGTGACACGATCTGGTCTACGGGGGGCAAAGTTGAAATTGAGATAAAGGCAAAAGCATGGAGTAAAAACCATTCTTAAACACTTGAGAACGTTCCTGCAATCTTATTGGTTCTTACCCGTGTGATATGACACGATATCACACGGGTCAGCGAGTGTGCGTCAACGCGATACGCATACTCGCTATTTGGACCAATCGGAGGCGCACAGCAACAACGAGACTGATCGATTTTAAGCCCTAGGTAATTCCTTGCAAAATATAGATTTAATTTGATTAAGATTTCTATGATATTTTATTTGAATTGAAGTGTTTAAGAATGAGAATAAAGGTATTGTTTTTTAGCCGTTGTCGTGCATCTACCGTCTCATATAACACGGGCGACATCATTATTTTTGGCGTAAAACAACTCGGCTCCGCCTCGTTGTTTTACTTAAAAATAATGATGTCGCCCGTGTTATATGAGACGATAGATGCACCTCAAGGCTAAAAACAATACCTTTATTCTCTAAATAAAATACATAAGAAATTACACATCATAAAACCTCATAACTTCAGGCCTTTAGTGTCTTCAGTATATGATAGCCGAATGTTACTACAAGGTAATAATTATAGTAACTCAATTTGTCAAAAATGGCTCCTTTGGCCCCCATGGAGCAGATCGTGACTGATCGTCATTAGATCAATTAAGTTTACTTCGAGGACTGCTAAATATCACAAATGTAAAAAATATCAATTTTTAATGATTTGACATAAAATTTGTACTATATCGCAAATTAAAACAAAAATCAAAATTATTTGATACCAAAAGGACATTCCTCGTATTCAGAATGCAATTTGATATGTCTAATGTGCTCTCAGGTCCCACAAAAAATACTGTGCAAACGTTACTATCTAGAAAAAAGTAAAATGCTTTCCAAATTTCTTTTCAGATGACGAGAGTAGATCTCGTCAAGCCCGGGAAGTCGAGAAAATGGAAACAACGAAAGAGGATGTAGAATGGATGATGGAGCTAGTTGACTTGAACATTGATTGGAATTAGCAGGCTATAATTTTGTTACGATATTCATGACATAGGTCACTACATATTATGGAAAATATAATATTGGTGTTGGGAATTCTATGAGTGGGTGTGTGGAGGTGGTGTTGTTGGGGGTGCTTCTATGTGTCGGGAGATGGTGCCAAATAGTTTTGATAGAAAAAGTACCTTCCATGGTAGTAGTATCTTCCATGGTACCTTCCATGGTAGTACCTTTCATTATGGTAGTGAATATGCCTAAAATGGTGGTTTAAGGAGGGTGAATTTGAGATGGAGGGAGGCGGAATTTTTGAATTTGGGCAACATTGTTCTGTTATTATCAAATTGATTGGGGGTTGAGGTGATATTTCCTCGACTTAAACACCATACACTTAAACAAGTGTATGTCAGAACTGAAATGCACTTGTTATGAACAGTTTTGAAAATGAAAGAGGAACTTTAAAATATGACTCGTTAAGTATGTAGTACGTATCAGGGGATGTGCAATCATTATGAGGTCAAGTTTAGGGGGGAAGAATTGTTTTCCAGCCGAAGGGGGTGGCAAGCAATTTTTGGAAAGCCGATGGGGAGAGAAGCGATTTTGGCACACATTCATGGGGCGCCTTTTTAAATAAAACACGCTAAAAAAAGGAAAACAGTAGGCCTACGGAAACGCTTAAATATGCAAGTTTCCCTGCTCATTAGGTTTGCAAATTGGAATCGGAGGGAAGGGGGGGGCAAGCGATTTTAGCAGGCCGGGGGAGCAAGTTGGCACGCCGTTTGGAAATTTTACTCCCCGGGGGCTCGTATTATTGTACAGTCCCTTAGCAAATAAAGGTCAAGTAAGGGTCATATACTGACTATTCGATATTATAGACAGCTTCTATTTTGGAAATATGTGCTTAAAGAGGAAGCCCCACCAGAGCAGTGTTCTTATGGGGTGGACCAAACCTACCTGGTTATCAAATTAATCAGTGACAAGGTTGTCTCTGAATTTGACAGGTGCTAATTGATGCTTTATGCTTTAATGTTATTGCATCAATTAGCACCTGTCAAATTCAGAGATAACCTTGGCACTGATTATTTTGATAACCAGGCAGGTTCGGTTCACCACAGAAGAACTGCTCTGGCGGGTCTTCCTCTTTAAGCATCAAGCCAGATTAAGTAAAGATTAGGCATTTTGTGAAATACCGTAAAAATTCGATAATAAGCACAATGTGCCTATCAAAGAGCATTTTTTTTTAATGGTAGGTTACACTTTTTAAAGTTTGTTAAACTTTTCCTTTTAATTTACAGATATTTGTAAATAAAAAATAAAAAAGGAACAAGTTTAACAAACTACCTTAAAAATTCGAGCAACTCGTTAATAGGCACATATGAATTTTTACGGTTTAATGTTTAGCAACTTTAAGCATATTTGCCAATTTAAGTTAACTTTGGTAATTTTCCAAATGATGAGGGGTCTTGTAGATTAGGTCACAATCACAAAATAATGTCATCTCCAGTTTTTTTTTTCAGATTTGCAATGACGAGTTCTTCGAATTATTTCACAATTCCTTACGCAAAATAGCGCTTTAAGCCCAAGGTGTAATAAACTGGCGAATTAGTGGCACATACATAATAGACCTTTAAATAAAACAAAGAAGTAAACAACACATAAATAATTTTGCAATAATTAAATAACATTTTAATACATTAACATAATTTCAAATACAATATACGGTAATACTATAGCAATGTATACGAAGAATATTCCAACCGGTTTTGAATGCCCACTGACTTGAAGAGTGGAACAAGAGAATGGATTTGAATATAGTGAGATCACTATAATAGTGGACTCACGTCTATGACATAAGTAACATTAATACATTAATATACGGTATTTTTTTTCTTTTTTTAAAATAAAAACACAATATTATGGTAATAATAGCAATTATTGATATATAATATACGATAATAATGACAATTTATATGAAGGATATTCCAACCGGTTTTGAATGCCCACTAACTTGAAAAGTGGGACAAGATAATGAATTTGAATGTCCACTAACTTGAAGAGTGGGACAAGAGAATGAATTTGAATATAGTGAGATCACTATAGCCTTGGACTCACGTCTATGACATAAGTAACATTAATACATAATATGATAATTCTTCTTCTTCTTGCGTATGTCAGGAAGAAACAAGATATAAAAGCCAAAACATAAATTTCATTAAATTTCAAGCCCAGTACGCATCAACCAGTCCCTGGTGGCTTCATCGACTTCAATCAGGCCGGAGATACCATTCGGTGGTCTATGGAGGTGACAGGATGAGATGATGTGGTCGGCTGTTTGTTCCTCACTACCGCACTCGCAAGCTGGGCTTTCCTTTAAGCCCCATTGGAACAGGTTGACATTGAAACGTCCAACTCCACTTCTCAGGCGGTTTAATGTTGTCCAAGCAGACCTGGGTAGATTGAAGCCTGGGATGGTGTCTGTTGGGTCTGTGACAAAGCGCTGGAGTGGTGAGGAAGACTGAAGCCATTGGTCTTTCCATGCCTTAGCTGTCCAGTCCTTGGCTGTCTGGTTAGGCTGTGTCGTCTTCATCAAGACTATTGCTTGCTGAGCAAACGGCTTCCTGGATACCAATCTCCTGCTTTCCCCTCACTGTTCCTAGCTCTTGACAGGGTGTCATGAAGGAGGTGTCCTGGTTCTTCAGACCGGAGTGCTATAGCTACGGAGGCTGCTTTCCTTCTGATGTCCGGCGGAGGGATTCCTGCTAAAACCGGAAGCTGTTCGGTTGGAGTTGGTCGCAGACATCCTGACACAGTGCGCATTGCTTCATTTAATAAATAATAAATTTCGGAATTTATATAGCGCTTTTTCCAGAGGATTCAAAGCGCTGTAATTTCGCTGCGTGGTGAATCATCACAATCAGATCGCATCAACTAGGCTAGTTGCAGCCAAACCTGGCGCAAACCTATCCGCACTTTTAGACCAGTGTCTACCTGGTGGGTGTGGTGGCTCCTGCTCCATACTGGTGCACAGTATTCTGCTGGTGCGTATACCAAGGCCAGGGTTGATGTTCTGAGGGTCTTGGCGCTTGCTCGCCAGCTGGTGCCAGCTAGGTGACGAATCAAAGCGCATCTTGCTGTGACCTTGTCCCTTACTTAGATTAACCAAGTGCTGCCGGTAGGTGAGGGCTATGTCCAGTTTCACTCCTAGGTATGTGGGGCAAGCCTCGAAGTTCAGTCGCTTTGACTTGATGGTTACATTGAGTTCTCGGTTGGCTTCCCTGTTGTTGAGATGGAAGGCAGAGGAGACAGTCTTAGCAACACTCAGCTTGAGCCGCCATTGGTAGAGGTAAGTATCTAGGGTATCCATATCTAGGCTGAGCACTCTCTCAATTGTGTCCCAAGAGTTGCTCGACTTCAGGATTGCCAGGTCATCTGCGTATCCATACTTCTTAGCAATGGTATTGGGCAGGTCATGGATGTAGATGTTGAATAAGAGAGGTGCTAGGACGGAGCCCTGTGGCACACCGTTCCTCAGACTGCGTGGTCTACTAGCTTGGCCGTCGCTGGTCTAAAGAATGAAGTTGCGGTTCGAGATTAGCTGCACGATGAAGGACACCATCCGTCTGTCTGGTATGAGCTTGAGGAGTTTGCATATCAGGCCTCTATGCCAAACGGTGTCGTATGCTGCTGTCAGATCTAATACAGCACCAGTCTTCTGGTTCATTTCAAAGCTGTCTTCGATGTCTTGGGTGAGGAGGGTGACCTGGTCCACTGTTGATCTGCCCCGACGAAAACCGGCCTGCTCGTGAGGAAGCTGTGGGTCTACAATCGGGTTGATACGGCTATGGATCAGGCGCTCCAGTAGCTTGTAGGGGATGCAGAGAAGAGAGATTGGACGGTAGCTCTTAGGGTCATCCTTTGGCTTATAAGGTTTGGGCAGTGCGATGACAGTTGCCTTGCGCCAAATCTTTGGTATCTTGCATCGTTTCATACAGGATGACAGGAACTTGCATAGCCAGTTGGTTGCCGCAGAGCCAGCATGATGGAGGAATTCTGTGTGGATACTGTCTAGTCCAGGTGCCTTACCTGCTTTGAGTAGTTTCAAAGCATCTTCTACTTCCTGCATGGTGTAATCGCTGCAGAGATCGGAGGTGGATGGCATCTTCCAAAGATCGGACACTTCCTTCTTGACCCGCCTGTAGTGATCACGGTCAGGGTTGGTGAAGCGGCCGTTGTTCACAAGTACGCTGGCGATGGCGTTCGCAGTTACTGGACACTTTCCGGCATTTGGTGTTGATCTGCCTGTCAGGCGGTTGACGGTTTGCCAGGCCCTTCTGCTTGAGTAGGTGAAGTCGATTGATTCCACAGTCTCGATCCAGCGTTCTTTGCGTTTCTCATCCAGTCTTGTGAGGAGAATGGAAGCGCAGGAGTCAGATTCTTCCTTCGATGGAGCCGAGGTAAAGTCTTCATACAGAGCTTGGCACTCATCGTCCCAGCATGGGATGTAGCTCTTCTGGTACCCCCTTGCTTACTTGCTTACTTCGAGTGGTGTCCTCGAACTGTGATGGCTTTCCACAACTTCCTGTCCTCCATTGCTGTCTTGAAGTCTGTTGCCTCCAGTCCAGTGTCATCTTCCAGAATGTCAATGTAGGTCAGAGCAGGTCTTCCAGGTTTCCGCCTCCCATGCTTGGGTACCCAATGAACCATTTTTGATGCGGGCTCCTCGCTTCTGGAACAGTGGCCAGCAAACCGGGTTCTTCTTTCCCTGATCTTGTGGCTTATTTTGGGAATATCTCCATATAGGTTTGCATTTGACATATGTTCCTTCCAATGTACATTCAGAACAGTTCTTAGCATGCGGGTGTAAACCCCTTGGGATCGACAACTTGGCTGCATCTATGAGCAAGTTACAGTAGGCTGAGTATGTGGTGTTAATATCATCACTCTCTGGTGGTGGTAGTTTGGTAACACGCTGGTCGACCTCGGCAGAGAACTTGTCCCACTTTGCTTTCCGGAAGTTCCACCGCTTTACTGGTTTGCTAGCTGTTGGAGACACCAGAGCAGGTTGGGTTACCAGAGATGGTCGGTGCTGAGATCTTGGGAACTTGTCCAGGATTTTACGCACAGGGAGTTGGTTTCCTTGGCTGGGTTCAGCAAATGCCAGGTCTGGTTTGGTGCCAGTATTCCACCGTCCTGAGAAGAAGCTGCCAGGTTCCTTAGGATTGAACAGGAGGGTCAGGTTGTTGGTAGAAGCCCATTCCGCGAGGCAAGTCCCATCACTATTGCAGCGAGAGTAGCCCCAGTCAGTGTGCTGGCAGTTAAAGTCTCCTGCGTATACACATGGTGCTGGATAATGAGGTAGAGATGTGTTGATCAGGCGTACTGGAGGTGGTTTGTACACATTGATGATGTTGATGCCAAGCACTTTCACTGCGATCCATTCAGTATCAGAGTCGGGTGAGGACTGGGCCTCAAGAGACCAGTCATCTGTGTCTTGGCTGATGAAGGTTGCTAGTCCATGGTGTTTGCTTGGGATGTAGCCTGCCAGTGAGAAGTTAGGTAGAGTTAGCTTTTCATTGGTTTCACGGTGTGTTTCTTGGAGAAGGATCACAATGGCTTTGTTGTTGACTGCCAGCTGCTCAATGATGTTCATCTTCGCAGGGGTGAGGCCTTCTACGTTCAGTTGCAACGTCGTTACACCGTAACCTTCGACAGCAGTAGCTGTGCGTCCTGAGAAGGACGCGAAGCAGGGCTCAGGGTCACGGCGCTGCTCCTGGGTAACACTGCGTTGACTAGCGATATGTCGCTTTCTTCCTTGACTCATTGTCGACGTTGGTTCTCGTTTTAGCGAGTTAACAGGGGAGATCACGTAAAGGTCGCCGACTCCTCCCCCAATGATAATTGATATACGGTAATAGCAATTGATATTGTGAGATTAATCTATGACAAATGAATGGAGTTCCCTGCTCTGGTCTCATCCCTACACATAATCTTGAATCGGGTCATACTAATCAGTCGCTGGTCGCTCAACAAATTTGCAGTCTGCATAGTCTCTCGCTGGATCTGAGAGATTGAAACTCCAGAATGACACAGCAATAGAGCCACAAGATTAGACATGAAAAAAAAAAAAGATTATACGAGGAATTTGAATCAGGACTACTCCAGAATGTAATGCAGCCTTCGCAGACGCATGCGTTGTTACCTTATCCTTTATCTGTATAATCCGGACTGAAATGATGTTGTCAAATTATCATGAATTTCTCTCACACAATATTCGAGTTTGAACGGGTATCTGAAATTTGTGATTGCATAATGTTAGTAAATCCAAGACAGATGAATACATAATACATCAATGACAAGTTTAATTTCCTGCTCTAGTCCTGGGCGCCACACAGAAAACTTTGAAGCGATGTGAGTGCTATATACCGCCTTTGATTGTGTCAGGAACAGTAGGACCGTTTCTGGTAGCAGAAAGAACTGAGTATGAAGGACAGCCACCTGGTGGGATCAAGATCTGGAGAATAACATGTAATGAGACGGATGAATGCAGCTTCGTGGGCATTTCGATTGGAACCACTTGATACTCGAGGTAGGTAAACATAGTGCAGGATAAATGCTGGTTTCATACCTTCTGTCGCTTTGACAACGCTTCAAGCGGCATCATCCGCATGACGGAGCGTTTCCATCACTCAGCGACAAGCGGCAGAAAAGTATGAAACCAGCATTAGGGATGGCATCAAACCCAACATCTTGACAGAAACGGTTCTATCGTTCCGAGTGATAGAAACCGGTTCTGCCAGGACGCAAGGAGTAGGGGTCTGAAGCCATCCCTTAGTCTTTCCCTAAATACATCCATGGTATGTGAGGCCGGGTACCCCTCTGGCCAGGATGGCCCTTGACCTCTGACGGTGCGCCCCTCTTTGATTATGACGGGGCACCCTCAGTGCCGCCGAGAGCCATTACGGGCCCGGGGGTGAAATGATCATCAAGGCCCCTTTTAACGGCCCCGTTTAACGGCCCACTGGGGTTTCTTTTCCTGGACCCCGGGCCCGGGGGTAACGCACCCCCTTAACCCCACTTGTCGGCGGCACTGGGCACCCCTTTGGCCATGATGGCCCTATGATGGGGCACCCATTTGGTCAGGATGGCCTTTGCTGTGACGGGACACCCCATTGCCTATTCACGAGTTCTCTCCACTCCTCAGTGGCGGCGCTTCGGTGGAAGGGGCATTTTCTCCATCAGGTCTTCCCTCCACCACCCCCACCCACCCATTACCTCCCGGTTGCTTTTTTTTTGACTAATTTTTTTTTTTGCTCCCTCCCCAACGATTAAATAACTACCAAGGCCTCCCCAAATAAAGTAAACAACCGGGAGGGGAGGGAGGTCCAATGGAGAAAACAAAACTGTTAATTACCCCTCCCCCGAAAAAAGAAATCTCGGCGCTGCCACTGCCTTTCGGTTGTCCATTAGGGATGCACCATTAGACTTTACGGGGAGGATGCCTTCACGGACATTTGTGGGTCAGAATAATTTTTTTTCTAAATAAATCTTTGGTTGGGGCCTGTAAGGATTATTATGTGTTTTTTTTAATATATCTTTTAATATTTGTGTCCCCATCATTGTACCTGTCCCTTGAAGTCTAATGGTGTGTCCCTAAATACCCCACCCCCATATTGAAGTTGTTACAGCTTGAGAAAGTGTACAGGTAATGTGCCTGTTGAATTGCGAAACCTGCACCTGTCTATCTATTGGGAATTTGCTAATTTGCAGTCAATTAAGGAAACGAATCCAACAACAGACACATACCCGTACATACCCGTATGTTGGGGGGGGGGTCCAGTTCCAGAGGCGTATTATAGCCAGCGCAGTGGTGCAGCGTCATAGGGGCACGGGGGGGGGCACCCAATCGATTTCAACATTTAGACAATCTCGTGGCTTGTGCCCCCAAATAGGCCCGGTGCCCATCGTTCATGGTCGGTGACCCCCGATAGGATGACTCGCGCTACACCACCTTTGCGTCTGCCAGCCTTTATGCTCCGGGTGGGCGATTTTCTGTCAATTTCATTTTCGTTTTTTCTTTTTCTTTTCGCTGCAGCTCCTTTAAAATCCATTCTTCATCGTTTATAATTTTGGGAACAGCACAGTTGTCCGAAGGGTCATAGTCCGAAAAGGGATAATGTTAGGTTCAAGGTTTTTAGGTTAGGATTAGGGTAGGGTCTATAGGGTTAAAGTTAGGTTTAAGGTTAGCATTAGGGTTAGGATTAGAGTCAGGGTCATGTTTAGGAGTTAAGGATGTTATGTTTATGATTAGGGCTTAGGTCACGGTAAGGGTAGGGTGATATTATTAGGTTCAGGGCGAATATTAGGGTTAGGGTAAGGATTATGCTGGTTTCATACTTTCTGCCGCTTGCTGCTGAGCGGCGTGACGCTTTTTTTTTACTTTGGAAGGCAATGTTGCCGCTTAGCACCGCCAAAAACCGTTTGCGATCTGCCTCTTTCGGCAAAAAAGAAAAAAAAAGCGCAGTGATTTATAGTGCGCTACGCACAGGCACAACGCCTAGACGTTGATCCACACGCCTCAGCACACTTTACAGGTTGTCGCTGACCACTACGGCCCACATCATTCCACAAACCATTAAACAATATTTCAGGGACTTTGCTGCTTCAAGAGCGCACACCCTAGGCATTCCACAAATTACCATCGCAACCAGGATCAGCTCTCCGAGTTTCGTACGGGTTACAACGAGACAAATTAGCAGTAAGTTCCTTGTCCAGGGGAATTTCAAGCTAACTCAATTTTTCCACGAAAGCGTACTAGGCACCGCCAGGGTTCGAACCCACAACCTCTCGCACCATAGTCGAACGCCTTATCGATTGAGCTAACTTGACTGCTGTCAAAGCGGTGGAGATAGGTCTATATCGACTTGCCTCTGGTACATGGTCACCGCTAGTGTTTCTGACTCGTCAGAGCGGAAAAGCGGCAAGCGACAGGAAAGTATGAAACCAGCATTTTTGGATTTTCGGACTATTAACCCTTCGGACCACCGCCCATCCAAGAAAGCACTGGCTACGCCTCTGGATTCAAGCTTCCATCAACATCCGTTAAGTCGGTGTTGTCCAAAATCCTGATATCGTCCCAACCAATATCATGATGGTACTGCCGCACATGTTCAGCAAACAGCTGGCCTTCATGTGTCAGCAATCCCAGCGTCTCTTTCGTGGTGTCCATCAGGTATATCCTTCATAGATCTGCCGATTTGACCACTGTACACACGGTCACAAGGTCCACAAGGAATGGAATGGATGACCCCTAGTTAGACATCCTTGAGTATAGTGTCAATGGGTGCACAAGTTGTTGTCAGAGAGTATGTGGTTATACGAATATTACTCCAAATATAACTTCCAAAATCCCAGCTACGTACGGTAAGATGAAAATAGCATTAGGTCTTGGTTCGATAAAATGAAATTTAAAAAGTAAATAAAATAATAAATAAATAAATAAATAAATAAATAGATAAATAAATAAATTAAAAAAAATATATATATATAAACAAGTAAATACATAAAAACAAATAAATAAATAAATAAATAAATAAATAAATAAAATATATAAACAAGTACATACATAAAAAACAAATAAATAAATAAATAAATAAATAAATAAAATATATAAACAAAACATAAAAACAAATAAATATAATAAATAAATAAACATATCCGAAATAAATAAATGAATAAATGTAAATAAATAGATAAATAAAATAAGATGAAATATATGAACAAGTAAATACATTTAAAATTAATATAATGCAAAAATAAATGAATATAATCAGATATAAATATGTAAATAAATAAATGAATAAATAAAAATAAATGAATACTATTAGGACCAAAATAAAACAGCCTGAATAAAAATAGATGATAATAAATAGATAAAGAATAAATATAAAAATAAAAATATTAAAAATAGAAGAAAATCACAAGCAAACAAAATACCCGGTAAATAAATATAATATATAGGGGAGACCGGGGCGTGTCCGCCCTATTTTCTTCAATCTCGCCTAGAGAAGGCAATTCTCATGTTAGAAGGCTATAGTTTTTACATTTTTAAGCTGTATACTATAGCTAAATACTACCACATTTGTAAGAACATTGAGCTTTCAGTAACGGCAGGAGAAGGGAAAATAAAAATCACGATGACAGGGCGGACTTGCCCCGTGCTGGGGCAAGTCCGCCCCTATGGTGGGGTAAGTTCGCCCTGATAAAAAGGAAAGGTTATAATATTGCAAAACAATTATAAATTTAATGCAAACGTTTAGTAAAGGGTATATTAGGCACTCACTCTCTTCCAAAGAGTCTACTAAATTTAATGGAGGGGTATAATGTAAGCTAATAAATGTAGGGGACCAAAATGAGCAAAACCTTTATTTACAACTTCGACATTTATGGTTTTAGAGCATAAACGGTGGTATGAGTAATACTGATACCACTTAACTTTAAAAAATATGCTTGCATGTAGTTTTACCCTTCTTAAAGGTATTATTATAAATATTTTACATAATACACCGATGGGGCGAATCCGCCCCGGGAGTCCGCCTGGGGAAAACACAGGGCGGACTTGCCCCTTCACATACAGGGCGGACTTGCCCCAACGGTACTTTTTTTCTTTACATTGTGTTATGCCTACTAAACACAATATGTCGATATTTTAATTGCATAATATGTTGGGCAAAACGTTCACCTTCCAAATGAATATAAGAACCAAAACCGTCTCTGCAAGGTCTTGAGATTATTACAATATTACTAATTTTTAAAATGTAAACTTCCTTGACTCAAAAACGTTTTTTGACGATAATTACTCTGGCGAAATGTGTCGGACTGTCTTGTTTTCTTGGGTACTTAGCTATGACGCGTGCCAGCTTATTACATCATCATTGTACTTTTCCAGCAGTCACGAGATCAGAAACATGGGGTGGGCGGACTTACCCCGAGGGCGGACTTGCCCCGGTCTCCCCTACTTTAAGCATGGAGGAATGAATAAAAACAAAAAATCTGAAAAATATAAAAAAACAAGAAATAAGAAAATGAAAGAATAAAAATTAAATAAAAAAAGTTTATAATTAAAAATAAATAAGCCACAAAAAGATTGTGATACATGTGAATTTGCAGCAGTGCAGCGGTCATGAAAGGTCGGGACCTCAGTTAACTGAAGTCACACGTAAAATTTGAATGGCTATAATTTCAAAGCTTTGGACTCCAAATCCACAATGTTCGAAGGAACCTTGCCAGCTTTGTGGAACAGTGATCGTAGCATATGCCAGCATTGAACTTATAGCCGAGTCCGTCTATCTGGTCAAGTTAGCCAACCGGTCTGTTATAAAACTTGTGTCAAACGCAAAGTCACGCATTATCGTAACGAGAAAATCAAAGGAGCCTTGAGGTCATTGGGGTTCTTCCTCATAAGTAAATGTGAAAACATTCATATGAAGACTGTCAGGGGGGAATCTGTGGTCCTGCCTCAATAAGTGAATGTGAAAATATTCTTATGAAAACTGTTAGGGGGAAACTGTGGTCCTTCCTCTATAAGTGAATGTGAACACATTCTTATGAAGACTGTCAGGGGAGGGGGGCTTTGGTCCTTCCTATGCGAAAACATTCTTATGAAGACTGGGGACGGGAGCTGTGGTTCTTCCTCTAAAGTAAATGTGAAAACAATTCTATGAAGATTGTCGGGGGAAATTGTGGTCCTTCCTCATAAGTGAATGTGAAAACATTCTTATGAAGATTGTCAGGGGAAATTGTGGTCCTTCATCATAAGTGAATGTGAAAGCACTCTTATGAAGACTGTCAGGGGAAACTGTGGTCCTTCCTCATAATTATGTGAATGTGAAAACATTCTTATGAAGACTGTCAGAGGGCAACTGTGGTCCTTCCTCATAAGTGAATGTGAACACATTCTTATGAAGACTGTCAGAGGGAAACTGTGGTTTTTCCTCATAAGTAAATGTGAAAACACTCTTATGAAGACTGTCAGAGGGAAACTGTGGTCCTTCCTCATAAGTGAATGTGAAAACAATCTTATGAAGACTGTCAGAGGGAAACTGTGGTTTTTCCTCATAAGTAAATGTGAAAACACTCTTATGAAGACTGTCAGAGGGAAACTGTGGTCCTTCCTCATAAGTGACTGTGAAAACATTCTTATGAAGACTGTCAGAGGGAAACTGTGGTTTTTCCTCATAAGTAAATGTGAAAACACTCTTATGAAGACTGTCAGAGGGAAACTGTGGTCCTTCCTCATAAGTGAATGTGAAACAATCTTATGAAGACTGTCAGAGGGAAACTGTGGTTTTTCCTCATAAGTAAATGTGAAAACACTCTTATGAAGACTGTCAGAGGGAAACTGTGGTCCTTCCTCATAAGTGAATGTGAAAACAATCTTATGAAGACTGTCAGAGGGAAACTGTGGTTTTCCTCATAAGTAAATGTGAAAACACTCTTATGAAGACTGTCAGAGGGAAACTGTGGTCCTTCCTCATAAGTGACTGTGAAAACATTCTTATGAAGACTGTCAGAGGGAAACTGTGGTTTTCCCTCATAAGTAAATGTGAAAACACTCTTATGAAGACTGTCAGAGGGAAACTGTGGTCCTTCCTCATAAGTGAATGTGAAAACACTCTTATGAAGATCGTCAAAGGGAAAACTGTGGTCCTTCTTCATAAGTAAATGTGAAAACATTCTTATGAAGATTGTCAGGGGAAAAACTGTGGTCTTTCCTCATAAATGTGATAACATCTTTATGAAGATCGTCAGGGGGGAACTGTGAGCCTTCCTGATAAGTGAATGTGAAAACATTCTTATGAAGACTGTCAGGGGGAACTGTGACCCTTCCTCATAAGTGAATGTAAAAACACTCTTATGAAGATTGTCAGGAGGAAAACGGTGGTAAATGTAAAAACATTCTTATGAAGATTGTTCACATGAGTCGGGGGAAAACTTGTCACAATTCCTCAACAGATTATGACGTGGACGTGATAAGCGTGTCTATAAAATTAAAAATAGCGTTTTGATTTTATAAGGCTATTCCAGAATAATTTCCCCCACCCACTAGAGGATATGAAACTTGATATAGGCCTACTAAAAGGTTGGAAATCCGCACAAATGAGTAACACGTTTGAAAATAAGAAAACTATTTTTTGTCTGAATTTGTTAACATCAGCAAAACTTATTGAATTCCAATGCAATCTGCTGATAGGGCATAGAGAAATAGTATAATGCCAAAACACATATATTTCCAAAATCCTTTATGGGATATAATCATATAAGCAAAAGGAAAAAACCACTTGAATATCACATTCTCTGTTTTTAATTACAATTGTGGTCGTTTAAAATCAGGGCTTTGGCCTTCATTTTCAAAAAACCACTTGCATTCGAATTTGGGTTTTAAGAAATTAAGTTTCTAGTTTATAGGCCTATCCCGGCCCTATCCAAATTGTGAATTTTAATAGGCCTATTTTAGGTACAATTTCACCTCGTGTGTTCATGCGCCCCAAATCGTAAACATCCCCTAAATGTTCGTGATTTCTTTTCAAATGTGTAGAGATCACATTCACAAGTTCTATTTAGTAAAACACGATTTTCAACACTAAAATTGTCAATATTGTACCGATTTTGTACAATTTTTATGCCAAGTTGGGATTATAATCGTGATTAATTTTTGCCGGAAACCGCAAACTACTACACATTTCACTCTATGCCACGATGTCCCGTCTACCAGGGAAGTGAGAGTAGACTTTCATTACCCTGTTTGCACAAAACGCTACCACATTCTCGGACCAGGAAAGAGAGAGTCTTACTTCACTGCTCTGCTGTAACCCATCCGATAGTTCCTTCTTCTAGCATGCATAGGCCTATACATGTGTTCTACGGGTCCAGTCTGTGATCTTGTCTAGCTAGTTAGCTTGGTGAGCAGCCCATCTCCAATTATTTTGCCTTTTACTTCCTGTATGATATCTTGGACTTTATTTTATTCCTCAAATCTTATATTTGCTGACCTTATCCCTTCTTGTGAATACCAATCAAGACTCTCTCCATTACCTTTTTCGTTACTCTCCTCTCAAGTGATGCTTTTCAAGTATGGGAACCCCAGGTAATGTTCCAACCACAGGACCATCGCACTCATCAGCCTTACCAGCAAAGTTCTCTTGATGATCATCATACATCACCTGAAAGCAAAACTGGAGCAAGAACTTCTTACAGGAAAGGCCGAGGAACCAGAGACATGTTGGTATACCTTCAGATACTGATGGAGAAGATACAGGTGATGAAGTCTTCGTCATGATCATTGGTTATTCAAAGGCGTTTGATTCAGTCAGTCACGTTAAACTGTTTGCTGTAATGGAAAATTGGACTTCCCAGTACATCCTGTACTTCTGCTACAATCCTTGCATGTAAACCAGAGAGAAAAGATCAGGTGGAATGGTGAAAATACAGATGAGATCAGCATGCCCAAAGGCGTAAGACAGGGCTGCATTGCATCACCATAATTATCTTTTCGTGACATACACAGAAGGCGATGAGGGATGCTGATGTGGATACATATACATGACATCAGAGTATAGGAGGCATACCAATATCAAACCTCCGATATGCAGACGACCCCGCACTCCTTGAAACACCAGTATAGAGGCCATAGAAAGATTGGCAACAGCTATAGATATAACTGACAAAGACATGAATCTCAACCTCAATGTGAAGAAAACAAAAGAAGGAAAAGAGTACAACATCACAATAGACGGAGAAGAAGTTGAACACGTAAACCACTTCAAGTAGGCTATCTGGGCTCGGTGAAAACATCCAATGCAAATTTCACGGCAGACATCAGAGCCATGATTGGAATGGCCAAAGGAAGAATGATTAAACTTCAGGATCGGTGGAATGATCGAAACCTTACAACAGAACTGAAAATGAAACTGGTAGTAGTGTACTCCTTTATGGCTTGGAGAGTTGGACTATGACCATTGAAGGCAGATGAGAACCGGGTGCTTGCTGCTAAATGCTAAACATCAGTTGGAAGGAGAAAAGAACAAACAGAAGCATCCTCGAGAAACTTGGTGTGAAGAGACAGCTGTTTGGAGAGTAATTACTGGTAACTAAAAAGTTAACCTAACAGTACTGTGTAGTTTTTACGCAACCGTTTCAACAGTGCATAAATTTATAGTGCCAACGTTGCAAACATTGTGAAAAATCGGTACAGTGTTCAAAATCGTGTGTTTCTAGAACTTGTGACTGTGATCAATCCATTTGAAGAGAGAAATATTTTTTATTGGGACACATTGTATATATAACACTTTTCGAAGTGTTTGGTGGAATGGCAAAGTCCTGGGGCAAAGTTCCAATGTATCAGTCGAAGCTTTTTACCGGTCGGTCATGTTGGGATCAGAAAAAGCAGCGTAGCAGGTCGTAGTCATTACCGGGGGTATAGGTCATTACACCGAAGGATCGATTCATCCCAGGATTTCTTATTACATGTCTGTTAAATTTTAGGATGTGATGTGTCGCGAGCTGCAAAGTCACGAGTATAATAGGCTATAATCAAAGACCGAATTAAAAACATTAGTTTGCGTCTGGCGTCAGGGCAAAGGCGCGACGTGAGTGTTTGCTGACCTGCGCAGTGCGACATTTTCGGTCTGGTTAACCGACGTCATACGCAAACTATAGTGTTTTTAATTCGGTCTTGAATTAAATCACAAACCAGGACGTGCTACTTCCTTCGTGCCGTACGTAGTTGGGACTTTTGAAGCTATAGGCCATGTCTTATCACAGACAGTTTAGGTATCCGAACTTATTGGGGATTGCAAAAGTCTCATTAGTTCTATAGTTCTCTAAATACCCTTAACCCGCACCCCTAAAACAACCACAAAGCCTTACCTAATCACTAAAACCAACCCCAAATCCTTACCCCAAATCACTCAAACTAATCACAAATCCTTACCCAAATCACTAAAACTAACCCAAGTCCTTACCCCGATTACTAAAACTAACCCCAAAATCCTTGCACAATCATTAAACCTAACCCCAAATCCTTACCCCAAATCACTAAAACTAATCCAATCCTTACACTAATCACTAAAACTAACCCAAAATTCCTTACCCAATCCCTAAACCTAACCCAAAATACTTACCACAAATCACTAAATCTAACCCCAAATCCTTACCCAAATCATTTAAATTAACCTCAGAGCCTTACCCCAATTACTAAAACTAACCCAATACTAGTCTAAACCTAGCCCAATATATTTTCCCCAAATAACTAAAACTAACCCAAAATACTTACCACAAATCACTAAAACTAACCCAAATCCTTACCCAAATCACTAAACCTAACCCAATAAACTTTACCCAAATTAATAAAACTAACCCAAATTTTACCCAAAATCACCCAAACTAACCCAAATCCTAACCCCAAAAGCTAACCCAAATCCTTATTACCCAAATCACTAAAACTACCCTAATATCCTCACCAAATTACTAAAGCTAACCCAAATCCTTATCACCTAAATCACTAAAATACCCCTAAATCCTTACCTCAATTACTAAAACTAACCCAAATCCTTATTCTAATCACTAAAACTAGCCCCAAAATCCTCACCCAATCACTAAACCTAACCCAAATTACTTACCCCAAATCACTAAAACTAACCCAATTCCTTACCCCAAATCACTAAAACTAACTCCAATTAATTACCCCAATTACTAAAACTAACCCAAATCCTTATTACCCAAATGACGTAAACTAACCCGAATCCTTACTCAATTACTAAAACTAATCCAAATCCTTACCCCAATCACTAAAACTATAACCTAAAGCCTACCCCAATTACTAAAACTAACCCAACCCCTTACCCCCAATACTAAAACTAACCCAAATCCTTATTACCCAAATATAAATAAAACTACCCTCAAATCCTTACCCCAATCACTAAAACTACCCCCCAATCCTTACCCCAATCACTAAAACTATAACCCCAAATCATTACCCCAAATTACTAGAACTAACCCAAATCCTTACCCAATCACTAAAACCAACCCTATAGCTATTCCAATTGAAATCCATATCCCCCTATTTGGAAGACCTGACCTTAAATTCCCACACTGAGGGTGTAGATATCAAATGGAGTTACCCATTCAGGTAATCCCATTTGAAATTTACACTCCCTGTGTGGGAGATTAAGGCCATGTATTCCATAAGGGGTGTACGGATTTCAACTGAAATAGTCCAAACAGTACGGTATAGGCCTACCTATACGATATGTGACATACGAAAGCGCCTTTGAAGAACTTTCGTACCAATATACTCTCTGATAATAACTTGCCCACCCAAAGACCGCACACCCAAGGTAGTCCAACAAGGGGCTATCTATTCCATTCTTTGTGGATCTTGTGACTATGTGTATAGTGGTGAAATCGGCAGATCGATGAAGGAGAATCCTGCTGAACCACACGGAGACACCGAGAGTGACACACGAAGCTCAGCTATCCCCGATCATGTGTGGCAGAGCCAATATGATTTTAAATGGGACGGTACCAGTTCGATTTTGTACATGTTCATGGAAGCTTGAAACAGGGACAAAGGAGTGAAGAGAACTCGTACACACACCATGGATAAATCTAAGGAGAGACTATATCCTGCACATCGTTTACCTACCTTGAGTACCGAGCAGTTCCGAATCGAAAAACCAATGAAGCTACATTCATCTGTTCCACTGTATGTCATTCTCTAGATCTTGATCCAATCAAGAGCTGCCCTTCAGCCTAAGTTCTCCCTGCCATCAGAAATTGTTCCATCATTCTTGGCGCAATCAAAAAACGGAATGTTGGGCTCAAAACGCTTCGCGATGTTCCGTGTGGAGTCGAGAATCAGATCAGGAAACTTCACTGGTCATTGACGTATAAATGAATCCGTCTATCGCTGGATTCACTTGCATCATTCAGTCAAAAACGTCAGATAAGCCATTCCACCTAGAATACTGTGTGAGGAAATAAAATCTATAGATGTTAACATGTGACTCTATGCTGGCCCCAGAATGACAATGATAATAGATCCAAATAGGGGTTGATCCTTCATGTAAGCTAATCCTAATTTCGAATAACCCGAACAGGGCTGCGGCAAGGATGTATCATTTCACCTAAACGGTTAATGCGGCACTTCGATTTTACGTCACCTGATGTAATAGGAATGTAACGGCATTAACATGAACCTATATGTGAACTTAATCAACATGTAAGGGATGGAGCAGAGCAGGGAACCCAATGCATTTGTCATAGACAAGAAAAAATTCAAATATCAGCTTAGTTTGGAACCTGTCTATATCTACGTCGCCTGGCGTTTCCCGCCTTGCCGGTAGGCGCTGCTGTAGGAGGCCTAGGCAATGCATCTGATGAAGCAGGCTTCGGGTCCATGTCGTTCGATTGGTCGTCTTCTGGAATAACTGGAACATATCCTGTCTTGAAGGCAGACGCTGCTCTAGGCGGCATGCATACAGCCGACGGAGGCCTCTGGCTCACGTCTTTTGTTATGTCGTCTTCTTTACCAGCTGGTGAGTCCGATGGACCGTAGCGAGCACAAGGCGGTCTTTGACGCTGTGGCTTGGATGGTAAGCCTACGATCGCTGCTGGAAGGTAACGAGCACATGGAGGTCGTGGTTTTCGGGCCTGTTTTGATGTCACGTCTACAGGTATCTCTGCAGTGGTCGATGAAAGCTTATAAGCACAAGTAGGCTTCAGCATTTTTGGCTTGATGGCACGTCTTCAGAAAATACTGCAGTGGTCGATGAAGGCTTACGAGCGTCTTCTGGACTAACTGGAGCGTTTTCTGTTTGAAGGTAGACACTGCCCTTGGAGGCATGGAAACTATAACAGCCGACGGATGCATCGGAATCACATCTTTCGGTTGACAATCTGGTGTAGCTGATGGACCGTAGCGAGCACGTTGCAGGATTGGCTTGGTTGGCAAGCATTCCTTTTTGAACCCCGCTGGAAGGTAACGAGCACATGGAGGTCGTGGTTTCCGCACATTTGGTGTAGATGTGACCTGTTCGGGACTCGATGAAGGCGCAAAAGCACGAGTTGGTTGCAGCTTCTTTGGCTTTGAAGGCACGTACATTTCCGCGATGCTTGCTTGCGGTTTGTCTCGTGATGCTTTCTTTCGACTGACTGAAGCAGCCGGTGATGATGGCTGACTAGCACTGGATGTTTTCGGTAATATTGGATATGAAGGCATACATAGTGCCATTATATTTTTACTTAATTCGTCGTCTTCCGAACATGCTGGAGCGTCGGGTGTAGATTTACGGGCACATGGTGTTTGTGGCAGTATGGTATATGCCGGCAAAGAAAGCTCTATATTATTTTCTTTCTGTTCGTCGTCTTCAGTAATAGGAGATGTTGAGGAACGCTTACGAACACAGGTTGTTCGTGGGTAGAATGGGCGGAAATTGCCGCTGTCGTCATTGTCATCTCCAAACGTAGCTGGTGTTGCAGGCCTTGGGGCCAATAATGGCTTCCTTGGATACAGGTGTTTGCGAGTATCATTGACCTGTTCGGCTGATATTCCCAGGTTGGTTCTATTTGCGTGGTGGTTTGACGCAGTAAGCATCCCTGATGGTGTGATGTCAGGCAGGTAACTGGACACACCAATTCCGATGTTATCGGCAAAATGTACTGCCTGTATCAAATATGAAATAGGATGTGCTCAGTAAATAAAAAGGTAGAAAGAAAAAATAAGAGAAATGAAGCATGAACACAAAATATTTATGAATGTTTTCAATCATCTAGGTATATACATTTAGATAAACATAATAAAATGAATATGTTCTAGGGCAAAAAAACAAACATTTGTCTCATGTCTCATGGGAGTTTGAAATCGAATGCGGTATGAGGTTTTTTTATTTTATCAATAAACCAGATGTTCAGGGGGTTATCCCCTCGAAAACTCACTATTTTGGCCCATTATGTTTTGCCAATGGCAATATTTTGAAAATAAGATAAAAAAATGTGAAATACAATTTTATTTTTGGACGTTTTCATCATCAGAAATCTAATGCGCGCTGGGGACATGAGACAAACTTTTGTGGGTTTTTTTTTTGCCTCATCTATACCGTATTCACGTCTCATCCAAGACGTACCATCAGGCTGACTGATCAGGCCTGATTGACCTGTGACACGGTTGGTATGACGTCACAATTTATAATTCATTTTATTATACAAAAAAATATAGAAAAAGACGTGGAACATGAAAAGTAGAAGAGAGAAAATACGGTTCTTTGTGTCGTTTCAGTCATTGCTTGTTGCCCATAGCGTGGAAGCTGAATTCATACACATTATTCCTGTCGTTTTTCACTTGAACTTGACTTCAACCATACAGTTTTAAATGTATATATATTGAATCAATAAACTTCCATACCTTCGGTTTTTTAAGTCGTCGTAGGTTGAAAGCTTCAGGCCGATTTGGCAGCAGCGGTGCCGGGCGAAGAACGGACGGTGGCTGGGACACTATTTCAGGCCGTTTAGGCAGCAGCGGTGCCGGGCGAAGAACGGACGGTGGCTGGGACACTATTTCAGGTTTCTCCTGGTTCTCAGATTTCAAGCCGCTGTTCATACGCGATTGACGATGGTATGTTCTTTTCTGCTGGTTTTCAGATTCCAGTACGCTGCTCTTTGGCGGATGCTGGTAGTATCCTCCTGGTCTGGTTTTGGAGTTCATGACGAGAGATGGAGCGTCTCTGGAGTTCATGATGTTTAGTACATCTCGGCAAGAGGTGAAGCCCTTTGTTGGTTTAGAAATAACTTTGTCCACTTCCTAAAACAATAATATAACATCAATTGCAATAGAAATATTATAAACAAATAGATTACTTTGCTTTGAAAATGTTTCATTAAAATTGTGAAGCTCTGTAATACATTCGTAAGTAACCATGGTAACACATTCGTAAGTAATCGTGGTAATACATTCGTAAGTAACTATGGTAATACATTCGTACGTAACCATGGTAATACATTCGTAAGTAACTATGGTAATACATTCGTACGTAACCATGGTAATACATTCGTAAGTAACCATGGTAATACATTCGTAAGTAACCATGGTAATACATTCGTAAGTAACCATGGTAACCAAGACACATTGACATCAACATTAGCCTACGTTATTAAATCCGGATATTTTGTTTTTGTTTTACCATGCAGCGCAATGTGTTAGCGTAACGATTAAAACAAAAATGACCCCCTTTTTAAAAAATATCGTTTTGTACCCGATAGGTCTCTACTTCGCGACGCTGGTAGGCACATACCCGTCACTTCTAAAGTTGTCCTGTTCGAGTTGCCCCCCCGGGAACCAACTCGAACAATATACGCACCGCACCCAACGTCAAGACATTCAAAGGCCAAGCTAGAAACCATCACAAGATACATCAACCAGTGTTGATGATTATACGTGGCGACATAGATACAGATGGCATACAGTAGTGTAGCCATGACTTTTCAGGGAGGGCAAATATGCAAGGCTAGGGTAAGTGCAACTTTCAAGGGGGACAATTTGACCTAAAATTGTCAAAAAAATGTTAAAATGTACAAAGGCCTAAAATCTTAAAGGAGGCCAGAATCTTGTTGGGGGGGGGGCAAGACTTCTCACAGGAAAAATCTCCCTTTGCCCCTCCTGACTACGTCACTGACGTCATTATAATCATGACATAAAGCTGTAACACTAAGGTCACAGTTGTACAGTTCCGTAATTATGTCAACCAAATGGTCAAAATTTGAAACTATTTTTTATCTCATATCTCAGTAATTTAGATAGTGCACACTATTCTTTTCTGAATCCACACGAATAGATGAACAATTTGATGCCAATTTCAAGAAAATCAGAGCAAATTTATTTTATGTGAAAATTTACCTCTGTTGTGGATGTTCACTCCCAAAACTGCTATATTTACTACCTTGTTTTTAAACAAATAGGTTTCCATATTTTGAAAGTTGATATTGAGGTGTCTTAATTTTGCATCCCTGTTCAGTATTAAGAAATGATGTCATTTTGTTTCATCGTTGCGGACGTACAAATGTTTCCAATTTGTCCCTCTTGCAAACAAAACTGTATCAGTTTCCATCAAAGATCTGAACACTACAGAGCAATTGTAACTGAAACGCAAGTAACTCAAAAAGTTCACTTTCTGTGAATACGTCCGCCACGGAGGTGTTTTTGTGACCTGTCATGCCAACTGAGAATGAAATTGTCAGGTTTTACATTTCTATATCACAGATACTTCAAATACAAGAATTCAAAATCCAAAAACCTCAATAATCTAGAAGTTCTAGGTCCTCAAAGTCTTCTGAATGTACGTCCGTAACTACGGAACCGCCCATCATCAGTTGTGTTTATTCCGAATTAAGTCTACCTGTAACGGGTGCTATAATACGAGATTACCTATATGTTTTAGTCTAGGAGCAAGAGGTTTTGAAAAATGGATGAATTCAACACTCATGTCTACCAATATCTGTTACTTCGAGGTGCTAGTATATAGACCAACCCTCTAGATCACTGCTAGAGGGGCAGTGAATCCCGCAGTGAACTCCAATTGTAGGGTAGGATTTTATGCTAGAGGTCACACATAGGGGTAAAATTGTGAAAATGCTTCGATCTTGTTCGATCAAATTACTGCTCTTGGGACTGGACAAAGGTAATTCCCAGCAAACTCTACGATTACGAAAACTACAAGCAAATCTTCAAAAATACCGAGGGTAGATGAGCAGCAGTCTACTGTAGCTTTGCTCCAAAGCCAACCTATTTTCCACCCAATTGAAAGAAAAAATGAAAAAACCATGCCATATGCCCTCTGACACTATAGTAAAGACCGGCTGGCACGTCGGTCAGTGGACTTTCGCGGTTGGTGTGTGGGGTAGACCAATATCTCAGGTAGACAGTGATCTTTACTGCATAGTGGTCCTACTTTACTTGTTGGTGACTTGCCTATAGTGAAGCTTGCCTTCGGCAAGCTCTGTACAAATACATGTACTGCTGGGTGATGCATAGGAGTGGTATTAATTTTTTACAGAATGGATTGGCCTATATACATTTTCTTTACTAATACTAACTAGTCACTCGCTTGGGTTTATGTTACTTGGGGATCTCTGAATCTTCTAAGGTACTGCGAGGGCTCTGATCAAGAGCTAGTCTACTGTTGACTCCATGACGGACCAGCGGGAACTCGGCACACCATCACGAACTGTTGGCCCTGATTATTGTCGCCTGTCTACCTTCAAACGTCTTATAATATCTACTTATTAGTTATTCATGGGCATTGCTGATGCAGGTATTGACATTGCCGGGATTCAAGAACTTCGTCTTATTACATCAAGCCAACAGTACTGATAAAATTTGGCCAGACGATAGGAACTGGGTTTTAATATTCAGTTCTGATACCAAGCAAAGGCATGTCTTTAGAGTATTGAAGCGGTTTCCGAGAGAATACTATTTGTAACATTCCATGGTAACCCTCAGCTTAGCTTCACTGTTGTATATGCACCCACTGAGTGCTCAACATCTTATGACAAGGGGGAATTCTATTCATCTCTATCAGACGTCTTATAATATCTTATTTGAACACCAGCCTTAACAACTCTTATAAATCTGAGCAGATGGAAGACCTGAAGCTGGCCGACGAGATGGGGAGTTACACCACCACCTGGAAAATCATACATTCGCTTTCTGGGAAGAACTCAAGGAAAGGGGTGAAAGTCAAAAAGAGGGATGGAACAGCCCCAACCAGTGACCATGAACTGCTTGAGGAATGGAAGGAATATTTTAGCTCACCCCTTAACAACGACAGTGGCACAGCAGCTTCTCGTGAAGAAGTAAAGAAGTCAAAGCAATTATAGCAGCCATGAAGACCAACAAGGCAGCAGCATTGAACTGTGCTATAACTGCTGAAGCACTTCAGCAGAGAAGATGAGAAGAAATCTTCTCTGACTTCAGGGAGAAGGGGATAGTATGAATGATATGATTCTCGAATTCTGCATGGAAGTATTCTCAATGCTGACACCGCCACGTCAATGGGTCACAAATGTAATCATTCCACTATCAAAGAAAGGCGACTTCTCTCTCATGAATAACTACCGTGGTATTTCGCTTGTGTCCATTGCCGCAAAAGTCTACAACAAGATCCTTTTGAACAGGATCCGACCTCACATTGATCATTTACTGAGAAGCAACCAGGCTGGCTATAGATCAGGTCGCAGCTGTGCTTAGCAAATACACATTTTGAGGAGGATCATGGAAGGCTTCAAGGAGTACCAACTAATCCCCTTGACAGTCACTTTTGAGGACTTCAAAAAAAGGCCTTCGACTCCATCAACAGGTCCGTCACGTTTTCAGTGCTGCGGCATTATGGAATACCAAAGGTTGTGGTAAATGCCATCCCGGTGCCCTGCAAGGACTCCAGCAGTGCCGTTATGGTAGATAGAAGTATCTCGGAGCCTTTCCAAGTAACCACTGGAGTGCTTCAGGGTGATGTGTTGGCACCATTCCTGTTCATTATCCTGGTAGACTACCTTCTGAAGAAATCTTGCTACAGAGTCATGTTAAACATAAAGCGTGTGGATCGGATTCCAAATGAAACCATCTACAATCTGACCAACACCACTCCACTGGTTGCCAGAGTCAAGATTCATCAACTCAAATTTCTCGGCCATATACTGCGTCTTGAAGACAACGAGCCTGTGAAAGAATATGGCCTTCATATTCCACCACATGGGATAAGCAAGAGAAGTCTCAACACCGCATGCCTCCCGTGCTCCAAACGGCTTGCCTTGGACTGGTCATGTTGGTGATTGAAGTAGGCATATCAGGAAAGTTCACTCAAGTGTTACCAGCGCAGAAAGCCGAATCTCGGACGAGTTACAAAGTTACCAATAGCATGAATAGAATTGCTCTATTTCGTGTGGTAGGCCCAGATTGATATAACACTGAACACAACTATCATGTTTTGCTGCAACCACCGCCATGATCATGATGTTGATAAACAAAGTTTCGTGTAAAGACGCGGCACCGATTGCGTCGACATAGAGTGTTGGTCTTGCACTTGGGGAATCGTACTCGAGAATCTCATACTCAGCGACAACGTTCATGATTCCTACTGAATACGCCATATTTTTCCAACAAGGGGGTACTGAACAAGAAAAACTATGTTATTAATCATTTGGTCATAATCAATTAGTTCAATTGGGACTTTCGCCCTTTTGAAAGTGGAGCTGAATCGATCGAGCTTAATCACTCTAAGAAATAAAGGTTCTAAATAGAACCTTTTTTGTCCTCTCAGGAGAACCCTCCGTTTTGAACCTCTCAAAAAGGTTCTTTAATTTTGGAGAACCCTTAAAGGTTCTCTAAAGAACCGAAAACGGTTCTGTATCACATTTTTGGGGCCATTTTCGACGGTTTTGGAACCAGTTTTGCTTCTTAAGAGATTGCCTCCAAGGGTTTTCTTGAGAGGACCTTTTTAGAAACTTTATTCCTTAGAGTGAGGGGCGGTCACGGAGGGGTGTCGCCTCGATCGACGGCGACCTTGTCAACCCTCTGCACCATTCTGCACACTTACCTTGATCGTATCAACCATGTCTGGAGGAGAGAGTCTCAATACCCGTGATTCGGGACGCTTAAGGACACCTGAAGTAGATGGTACATCTGGGGAATCGTCTTCCAGGTCTTTGGCCCCATCATCTGTTGCCAACAGCTCCAGGAGAGAATCAATGCACGGCGGAGGGTGCGTGATCGTCTCCTCGAAATCCTCGTCTCCCATGTACTTTTCCCATTGTGGAGTGGGCTCACGACCCCGATCTAGATCTGAAAGTAGCAAACATAACTGAACTGAACTGAACTGAAACCAAAAATCATCGAAACTTAAAACTGAACTGAACCGAATTACCTTAATTCAGGCCCAAAAGGAATGAATGTAAAATCTGTTAAAATCAACCATTAAATTACGAAAGAGCGACCAAGACAGTTTGGACACTTACGCAATTATGGACAGGCACCCCAATATGAATGGCGAGAGGAGGTAGTTTATGGCCTATTTTCTGACTGAAATCCTTGTTGCTGTTTTCCAAAATGTGGACACTATTTTTTTTTCCAAAAGTAACTACTTTTAACCAATTTGCTATTGCAATAAAACTTCTCATGCGTCAAGGGCCGTCACATATCAACGACGCATTGCAATTTCCCGACGAGCACATATTTTTGCAAACAACACCAGTGTGGTCTTTTATGGGGTGGGGTGAAAGTGAATTTTACTTTCGTATTAAATCTTGGGTTTTAAAGGGGGGTATAATACCACCATCATTGCTTAAGTATAGCCTACACTGACAGACAATGCCTTTGGTTATTTCGAGGGTTGAATGAATTATAGACCTATACCCCAAAAATTTGCTTATAGAATAGGCCTATATTCCCGAAGAGGTTTAGCCTTACCAGATTGCTTTTTGTCTTTCCCCAAACGACGAGCACGGTTCTTGTGATTGTGACCAGGACGCTTTCGACGAACTTTTTTCTGCTCGCTGACAATCTCTTTATCTCCATCGAAATCAACATCACACATCATCAAATCTGGAATAGGCTTCAGACGGGTGTTAGGCTGAGTATACAACTCCGGAATGTCCAAAGCTGGGCCATACTCTTCCGCTGGAGGCCAATGCACCTTACGTAAAGGCGGTGGTCTTGGTGCGATCTTCGTCTTTTCACCAATAAATTCGGATTGGTTGGTGACATCAGGTCGTGGAGTCCGTCGTGGAGTATCACTCTCATCAACGTCTATCGTCCAGGATATAGATGTTTTTTTCAAGAACTTATCTGGATTATCCTCAGACATCTACAGGTTGAATAAAACCGGGAATAAAAAATAGGATTTACTCATCTTCACATCTATCAGAATGGTCGGATAACGCGTTTTTCAATGGGAAATGAACTTTGCTGCTTGGATGATGTCACGGTGAGGTTAGCATTTATTCCGTATATTAAAAAGCGTGTTCCGACGGATCTGCACTCGACCGGCCTCCTATAAGATCACATCTCAGATTGTATAATTATGCTGATATGAAAAAAATCAAAAATTGTTGTGATAGATGTAGGCTACAGTTAATATTCATATATTCCATTACCTATCTGATGGTACAGTTTTTACACAGAAAATATTAACCTGCCACTCGGCTTTTTCCGGAAGGGTCACAGGGTCGCCGTGACCTGTGCAATAATTACAATTAAGATTTTTCTTCTAACAGCAAGCGTTTCTAAAATGCAGTATGGCGAAATGTGGTGTAATTAGACCCCGACCTAACACGTAACGCGCAAAGGGCTATTCCATTTAATACCCACACTACCCCTGTGGCAGATTTTGAAAATATCTTCCACAGGGGAGTATGAATTTCAAATGGAATTACACATTAAACAACTCAATTTGAAACGCACCCTCCTTCCGTGGAATACTCAGGTTGAATCTTTCTCAGAGGGTGTATGCAATTCAAATGGAGCTGCCTAATGTGTTCATTCGATTTGAAATTCATACTCCCCTGTGGAGGATATTTCCAAAATCTTCCACAGGTGGAGTGCGGAATTTAAATAGAATGGCCCAATGCAATAGCTACATGACATGGCATTGCATTGCATGGCATTGCAAGTGCGATTATCTTGATGAATGCAATTTGCACAAGTTGATTATCCAGCATATGCTTCAAGTGCGTCAGTCATAGGCCTATTGAAAACAAATTGGTTTGGACATTAGGGAAAAATCACCAATTACAACCCTGCAAAGTCACCGATTTAGCTTGATTCAGAGTGTCTGGTTAAGTTTCTAAAATAGGCCCAGTTCTCTAATAATTATGTACTTTAACATCTAGGTATAGGGTTTACTTGTAATAACAATACATGTACAAAATTGGCATCTTTGTAGAGAGCGGGGTAAGGTGAGCCACCCACTGAAGAAGGGAAAATAACGCTGGAATGAGCGTTTTGAGGGTTTCGACAGTATTTTTTGTGGGACATGAGAGCACATCAGACATATCGAATTGCATTCTGAATGTATACGAAGAATGTCTTTCTGATATCAAATAATTTACATTTTTTGAAATTCACGATATAGGCCTAATACAAATTTTATGACAAATTATAAAAATTTGATATTTTTCAAATTTTTGATATATAACAGTACTCGAAGTAAATTTTATAAATCTAATGACATATTCTTAAAGTGTATGTAGCTGGGAGGAAAAAGCCGACGATCAATTGAAAATTTTGACCTTTCATGTTGAAGATATGGATTTTTTTCCCCAAAAGACCTATTTTTTTTTTTTTTTTGTGGAAAAAATCCATATCTTCAATACGAAAGGTCAGAATTTTCAATTGATCGTCGGCTTTTCATCCCACCTACATACACTTTAAGTATTAATCATTAGATTTATAAAGTTACTTCGAGTACTGTTAAATATCAAAAATGTCAATTTTTAATCATTTGCCATAAAATGTGTATTACATTGCGAATTAAAAAAAATCAAAATTATTTGATATCAGAAGGACATTCTTCGTATTCAATTCGATATGTCTGATGTGTTCTAATGTCCCACAATAAAAACTGTCCAAACGTTCATACCCCAGCCCTTAACTTGACACTATATCCTCTATTGTTAGGCCTATGTTTGACATCACTCAGGCCTCTTCAGTATTAGGTTCTAACCACCGACCTTTTTTATTATTTTGCCGCAAAGAAAAATTTTAACCATAAATAATCACTCAATTTTGGAAACCGGATGTTGTTCAAATTCGCGCCAGAACTTTGGGACCTTTTCTCAGATTTCTACGTGTATTCACTTGTCGGAAGCAAATGAGCTGAAAACGGGAAAAATTTTATAGCCTGAATCCTTCTGGCCTCAAAGTAATGGCGGCAGAAAGAAAGAAAGATTTTGCACTATTTAATGTGTAAAATTTTAAGTTTCAAAAGGCCGAAAATTTGCGAGATGAAGGCCCAATTGAAGCCATTCGTGGACAAGTTTTAACCTTTATAAATAAATTACCCGATATTGCTTTAGATGTAAACCCCGGATGTAAACATAAAGTTGCGCACACAGGGGGGTGTCTGAGGGGGGATATGCCCCCCTCATAAGTGAGAAACTTTTGCAAAATGAAGACCTAATTGAAGCCATTTGGTGGACCATTTTTACACTATCATTGCTTTTTAAAACAAAAAAGGGCCCGAACTCGAATTGTAAAATTTTAAATGTAACACTGACACTTTATAGGCCTAAGACTTGAGATTCGCAATTAAAGCATGCATGGTGTTGAATTGAAGTCGGCTCGGAGTCCGTCTTAATAGGCCTACTGACTTTGGTGACAAAATGTGACGGGCCCTATATCGGTGGGCCCGCCGTAATTTTCACATGCTTTTAGGCAGAGGACCCGCCTTCAAGCAAAATAATCACATACCTATATAGACTGACCCGGCTGCGATTTAGGCATGGGCCTACTATAGGCCCCCCTACGTGCAATTTAACCTTTTCCCTTCTCCTTTTCTCCCATTTTTCTTCTTTTTTCCTCCTTTTCTCCTCTTTCTCTTCTCTTCTCTCCTTTCCTCTTTTTTTTTTTTTGGGGGGAACTCCCCCTGAATCCGCGCCTGGCAATATACATTAAATGTAAAAACGGATGAAGTTTATGATAGTAACTTGGACCCCAACATAGTAACTCAGGGCCCGAGTTACCCGAGTTTTTATCTCGGACCCCGAGATATAACTCGGGGTAGTACCGAGATAGTTTTAAAGTGGTATGGTGGGATTAGGCCTAACCCTTAGGCCTATCTAATCCTTCAAAGTCCGAACGAGATCGTACAAATCACGACATTATTTTATCACGGCATTTTTTTTATCGGGGCCGCACATGCACAATCCATTGATTTAACTATGTCAAAGAAACAGAACAATACTAAAATACAAATAAGTAGTATTCCTACCTTGATATCCCGTTATCTTCTACTGATAATACTTGTATTATCTGACTCAAAATAATCGTTTTCCGAAGAATATTTCCTAAAAATAATCGCTTTTCAGAAGAATTTATCCTAACTGAAATATGAACAACTGTAACCAACGATGTCGATAACAGTAGTCAGCGGATGGTCAAGTTTTGTGTTGATTGCGGCAACTGTGAAGCGCGTCATTATCCCCATGGTATAGACGCGTTTGTTACCAAGTGTGCATGGGTATGCATAACATACGCTTACGTACGCGTGAAATTCACGGCGCGGTGGCATTGCGAAGTAGCATTGGGGGTCTGTCGCGCACACGCTTTTAAAAATAAATTGTTTTATTTTATTTTTCCAAGTTTTACGTTCTTGCCAAATCAATGTTGCTATCTACAGTAGATAGCTCAGCATATGCTTAAAATCAGGAAATGCTGTTATCTACAGTAGATAGCTCATGGTTAAATTTGAATTTGTGCTATCTTCAGTAGTAACATGGGAATTTTAGCTATATCCAGTAGATATCATCTTCAGGAGACAGTATAATTTTATGGTTAAAATCAGGAAATATTGCTATCTTCAGTAGATAGCACAAATGGTTGAATCTAATTGTGTTCTATTTTTAGTAGATAGAACGTGGTAAAATATGAATTTGTGCTATCTTCATGAAATAGCGTACGGCTAAAATCGGGGATTTTTGCCATCTTCAGTAGATAGCATATGATTAAATCTGAATTTGTGCTATCTTCAGTAGATAACATGGCTAAAATGTTGGAAGTTTAGCTATATCCAGTAGATATCATCTTCAGGAGACGGCATAATTGTAAATAATCAGGAAATATTGCTATCTATAGATAGCATAAATAGTTGAATCTAGAAAGTGGTTAAAAATGAATTTGTGCTATCTTTAGTCGATAGCATATGGGCGCACGCCACCAAATCACTCCGCGCGCAATGTAATGTGGATGAGTTCCGGTAAAATCGAAATCTTTTTAGAGGTATTTTGGGCCTTTCTGTGGACTTGTAAGGAAAAAGAGAAGCGTGTTATAGCTTAAATAAAACATTGGGACCTATACAAAAACATGAACTTGGATCGGCCCAAAAGGTGCAAAACACAATTTTTGAATAAAATAGGCCCGCGGATTGAAAAATGGCCAGAAACGGGTTTTCAGGGTAGATAAGGGGTCGAAAATGGTCATGTTGCTGTTTAAAAATTTAATCACAAGACTACCCGTACATTGAAACATATATTAAATTTTCATCGATTTGCATTCGATTGGTAGTATTTTTATAGTCAATTTGTTGCCGAAAAGGTCTAAAATCGCGCAGAGAGGCGTGTTTTCACGTGTGTTTTAATGGGACGCTGCATTGGTGGTGTGCGCCCATATGTATTTGTGATCTGCAGTTAGCATAGCAGCGGTGTACGGAAGCACTGAAGGGACATGTCATGTTGTCATGATGACATGATGATGACATAAATGACGACATAATTGACCACATAATTGCAAGTTGTCACGATAAATGATGACATAATTGACGATATAATTGCGAGTTGTCACGATAATTGACATGATAATTTCGAGTTGTCGAGTTGTCACGATAAATGACGACATAATTGACGACATAATTGCGAGTTGTCACGATAATTGACATGATAATTTCGAGTTGTCGAGTTGTCATGATAAATGACGACATAATTGACGACATAATTGCGAGTTGTCACGATAAATGATGACATAATTGACGACATAATTGCGAGTTGTCACGATAATTGACATGATAATTTCGAGTTGTCAAGTTGTCACGATAAATGACGACATAATTGACGACATAATTGCGAGTTGTCACGATAAATGATGACATAATTGACGACATAATTGCGAGTTGTCACGATAATTGACATGATAATTTCGACTTGTCAAGTTGTCACGATAAATGACGACATAATTGACGACATAATTGCGAGTTGTCACGATAAATGATGACATAATTGACGACATAATTGCGAGTTGTCACGATAATTGACATGATAATTTCGACTTGTCAAGTTGTCACGATAAATGACGACATAATTGACGACATAATTGCGAGTTGTCACGATAATTGACATGATAATTTCGAGTTGTCGAGTTGTCACGATAAATGACGACATAATTGACGACATAATTGCGAGTTGTCACGATAAATGATGACATAATTGACGACATAATTGCGAGTTGTCACGATAATTGACATGATAATTTCGAGTTGTCGAGTTGTCACGATAAATGACGACATAATTGACGACATAATTGCGAGTTGTCACGATAATTGACATGATAATTTCGAGTTGTCGAGTTGTCACGATAAATGACGACATAATTGACGACATAATTGCGAGTTGTCATGATAAATGATGACATAATTGACGACATAATTGCGAGTTGTCACGATAATTGACATGATAATTTCGACTTGTCAAGTTGTCACGATAGCTTGCTACATAATTGACGACATAATTGCGAGTTGTCACGATAATTGACATGATAATTTCGAGTTGTCAAGTTGTCACGATAAATGACGACATAATTGACGACATAATTGCGAGTTGTCATGATAAATGATGACATAATTGACGACATAATTGCGAGTTGTCACGATAATTGACATGATAATTTCGAGTTGTCAAGTTGTCACGATAAATGACGACATAATTGACGACATAATTGCGAGTTGTCATGATAAATGATGACATAATTGACGACATAATTGCGAGTTGTCACGATAATTGACATGATAATTTCGACTTGTCAAGTTGTCACGATAAATGATGACATAATTGACGACATAATTGCGAGTTGTCACGATAATTGACATGATAATTTCGACTTGTCGAGTTGTCACGATAAATGACGACGTAATTGACGACATAATTGCGAGTTGTCATGATAAATGATGACATAATTGACGACATCATTGCGAGTTGTCACGATAATTGACATGATAATTTCGACTTGTCAAGTTGTCACGATAAATGACGACATAATTGACGACATAATTGCGAGTTGTCACGATAATTGACATGATAATTTCGAGTTGTCAAGTTGTCACGATAAATGACGACATAATTGACGACATAATTGCGAGTTGTCATGATAAATGATGACATAATTGACGACATAATTGCGAGTTGTCACGATAATTGACATGATAATTTCGAGTTGTCAAGTTGTCACGATAAATGACGACATAATTGACGACATAATTGCGAGTTGTCACGATATATGATGACATAATTGACGACATAATTGCGAGTTGTCACGATAATTGACATGATAATTTCGAGTTGTCGAGTTGTCATGATAAATGACGACATAATTGACGACATAATTGCGAGTTGTCATGATAAATGATGACATAATTGACAACATAATTGCGAGTTGTCACGATAATTGACATGATAATTTCGAGTTGTCAAGTTGTCACGATAAATGACGACATAATTGACGACATAATTGCGAGTTGTCACGATAATTGACATGATAATTTCGAGTTGTCAAGTTGTCACGATAAATGACGACATAATTGACGACATAATTGCGAGTTGTCATGATAAATGATGACATAATTGACGACATAATTGTGAGTTGTCACGATAATTGACATGATAATTTCGAGTTGTCAAGTTGTCACGATAAATGACGACATAATTGACGACATAATTGCGAGTTGTCACGATAATTGACATGATAATTTCGAGTTGTCAAGTTGTCACGATAAATGACGACATAATTGACGACATAATTGCGAGTTGTCATGATAAATGATGACATAATTGACGACATAATTGCGAGTTGTCACGATAATTGACATGATAATTTCGAGTTGTCATGTTGTCACGATAAATGACGACATAATTGACGACATAATTGCGAGTTGTCATGATAATTGACATGATAATTTCGAGTTGTCAAGTTGTCACGATAAATGACGACATAATTGACGACATAATTGCGAGTTGTCACGATAATTGACATGATAATTTCGAGTTGTCAAGTTGTCACGATAAATGACGACATAATTGACGACATAATTGCGAGTTGTCATGATAAATGATGACATAATTGACGACATAATTGTGAGTTGTCACGATAATTGACATGATAATTTCGAGTTGTCAAGTTGTCACGATAAATGACGACATAATTGACGACATAATTGCGAGTTGTCACGATAATTGACATGATAATTTCGAGTTGTCAAGTTGTCACGATAAATGACGACATAATTGACGACATAATTGCGAGTTGTCATGATAAATGACGACATAATTGACGACATAATTGCGAGTTGTCACGATAATTGACATGATAATTTCGACTTGTCGAGTTGTCACGATAAATGACGACATAATTGACGACATAATTGCGAGTTGTCACGATAAATGATGACATAATTGACGACATAATTGCGAGTTGTCACGATAATTGACATGATAATTTCGAGTTGTCGAGTTGTCACGATACTTGACGATATAATTGCGAGTTGTATGACGAGTTGTCATGATAATTGACGACATAAAGTCATGATAATTTCGTGTTGTCACGATAATTGACATGATAATTTCGAGTTGTCGAGTTGTCACGATACTTGACGATATAATTGCGAGTTGTATGACGAGTTGTCATGATAATTGACGACATAAAGTCATGATAATTTCGTGTTGTCACGATAATTGACATGATAATTTCGAGTTGTCGAGTTGTCACGATACTTGACGATATAATTGCGAGTTGTATGACGAGTTGTCATGATAATTGACGACATAAAGTCATGATAATTTCGTGTTGTCACGATAATTGACATGATAATTTCGAGTTGTCGAGTTGTCACGATACTTGACGATATAATTGCGAGTTGTATGACGAGTTGTCATGATAATTGACGACATAAAGTCATGATAATTTCGTGTTGTCACGATAATTGACATGATAATTTCGAGTTGTCGAGTTGTCACGATACTTGACGATATAATTGCGAGTTGTATGACGTGTTGTCATGATAATTGTCATGATAATTGCGAGTTGTATGACGTGTTGTCATGATACTTGACGACATAAAGTCATGATAATTGACGACATACGCATGATTTATACTACATCGCGAGCGATTTGTTTGACCAATGAGGTGGCGCGTTCTTCCCAACGCAAAAAACCCGCTCTATCCCATTGCACGACAGATTTCACCTCTGACCTCGATCAGCTTCAATCTTCAATCTTCAATTGATACACTCCTAACAAAGCGTGATGCTTGTCCAAGGAGATTCTTGATGATGCTCAAAGATGTGCAGTTGTGCGATGTGCAGAAACTATACAGGTGCGAGTAAAAAGTAGATGCCCAACTAGATGAGCTGGTGAACTGCAGTGGGTTGCATAGCCCGGACTGCAGGGAGAGCTACTGACTGGAAGATGTTTGGTGATGTTGCTGACACAGCTTCCAGAGGTAGTCTGTTCCATGTAGGAATTGTCGGAATAAAAAATGAGTACTTGTACAGGTTGCACCTTGCGTGCACTGGGTTATAGCGGAGTTTGTGTGATGTTCTACCAACGGTGGGATTCATCTTGATGTTGGGTGGAAAGCCGATGTTGATTAAGCTGTGATGAATCTTGTAGAACAAAGTGCATTGGGACATTGTTCTCCTTATGGCAAGTTGATCCAATTGCAGTTGGTCTAGCAATGGTGTTACGCTGGCCTTTCTTTCAAACACTCCCGTGATAAATCTTACAGCTTGGCGTTGTACACCCTCCAGAGAGTTGATGTCACGAGCAGTGTGCGGACTCCAGGCAGCAGATGCATACTCCATCTGTGGTCTTACTAATGCTTGGTACGCTTTCAGCTTGACCTCGGTGGAACAGGGCCCAAGATTCCTACGGATGACACCTAGAGTGCTGACAGCTTTTGCTCTAATGTTTGATATATGTTGCTTTGGTGACAAGTCACTGGATATGGTTACTCCAAGATATTTATGACTGTTTGACTTTTCAATGACTTGGTTTGAGACAGTGTAATTATATTCAGAGGGTTTTTGCTTTTTAGTGATGGTGAGATGCTGACACTTACTGGCATTAAATGACATCTGCCATCTATCTGCCCAGTCAAAAACTGTATTTAGATCTTGCTGTAGAGTTTTATGGTCTTCTGGTCCCTTGATCTCATGGTACAGAATGCTGTCATCAGCAAATAGTCTCATTTTGGATTTTAGTCCCTCAGTTATGTCATTTATGTATATAAGAAATAGGGTTGGTCCTAGGACCGAACCCTGCGGCACTCCTGATATCACTGGGGCCCAGGAAGAACAGGAACCATCCCAGTGGGCACAAGTTGACATGTCAACGTTGAATCAACGTTGAATCAACGTTGAAATGCAAATCAACCTGATTTCAACGTGATTTCAACCTGAAGTTGAAATCAGGTTGATATTTCAACGTTGATTCAACGTTGAAATCTGGTTGAAATTTAAATCAACTTGATTTCAACCTTATTTCAACCTAACATTGAGTAAGGTTGAAATAAGGTTGATATTTCAACGTTGAATCAACGTTGAAATTAGGTTGAAATAAGGTTGATATTTCAACGTTGATTCAACGTTGAATCAACGTTGAATCAACGTTGAAATGTCAATTTCAACGTTGATTCAACGTTGAATCAACGTTGAAATATCAAACTTATTTCAACATCACTTCAACCTCATCTTGCGGGCTCTTATTTGCACCAGAGCTAAATAGTTGACTATAATACTCAGAAGACAAATTCTAAACATATAGCATGTGTAGCAAGTAGGCCTAAATGGTTAATGAAAAATATTAATGTGCACCATCCGCAAGACTGGGACAAACAGTGTCGGAAACCATCTTGTAGGCCTATTCTTTTGCACCAATAGAGCTAAATACAAATGTAGTTAACTGAATACCTCGAACAAGACATTATAACATGTGTAGGCCTATAATAGCAGTTATATGGTTAATGAAAAATATTAATGTGCATGCACGTAAAGTAAAATTTAGGCTAATATAGGCCTACAATATATGGCTTCCGACATAATATTCTCAACACTTTCGGATCGTGCATATATCCACATTAATATTTTGTATAAACCATCAGCCTGCTACACATGCTAGTGGGTGGTGGTGGTGGGGGGGGATACATACAATCCCCCCTTCCCATGTTGACGCCTGTATGTCAGTAGGGGGCCTACATATGTTTCTGACCAAATTAACCTCATATTTGGCTACCGGCCATTCCCCAAAAGGACCAAATTTTGCCCGCTTCGTGCGAGTTTATTCCATCTTTGCACCATATTTATCATATCACTTTAGCTTTAAATGGCAATTTTTCGCGCGCATTTGTACCATACTTATATTCTGATGTTCTTTTTCATCATTAGGGGGCCTGTGGCCTATTTTCAACCAATAATAGGCCTATAGATTGCTCAAATTTTGGTACCATTTCTGCATCCACCTTTTCGTAATTCAAGGTTATTGACCACTTCGCTGCCGTTTTGCAAATTGAGATGAGAGTAGGCCCTTTTTCTCTTTAAAACAAAAATGATGCACCAATTGGCTTCAATTGGACCAACATTTTGCAAAATTTTCCAACTTCTGACGGGGAACAGTCCCTCAGACATCCCCCTGCGTATTATGCCTAATCGATATGCAACTGGCCATATTCGCTTCTGCTTTCGTGCATTTGCCAATGTTTAACACAATATAGGCCTATAGGGAGGGAAAACTAGTACGTACCCACGAAAGGCTTCGTGGACCGCGCTCATTTCACAAATTTGGCTTTTTCTAACTCCAATTATACAAACTGATAGTGCCAACAATGGTCCACCAAATCGCTTCAATTAGGTCTTCATGTGCAAAAGGTATACTTCTGAGGCGGGGGGGGGAGGGGGCACATCCCCCTCAGACACCCCTTGCGTCGTGCATGCAAGCGTCAAAAATTGCCCCCCCACTCTAGATCCGCCTATATCACATCGCTTACTAGTAGTTTTCCACTTCTTCCTTTCATCTTTTTCTTCTGCCAATTTCTTCTTCTGTTACAACATGTATAGGCTACAATGAACATTTCTGTTATATAACCCTGTACACGTGACCCGTCCATTTTTTTTTGTCCTTTCTTTTTCATTTTGGTGAGAATTTTCCTCCTGAATGATTTTGAGGTAATGGTGGTCTTTTGGAGGTGCAAACGATCAAAACAAATGTTCTTTCTTGCCTTTCTGGTTGGAAAATCACCTATACCAAAATTAGTTTGGGTGTCGTTTAGAACTGATATCAGTCCGGGGGGGTATCAGTCAGCGCTAAATTCAGAGGCTTTCGGAGCTGTGTGCGGTCTTTCCAGGGAAGCATACCCGACGGGTCATTTATTTCAGCGGCGGCACTACGTCAGGCTGGGGTGAGGGAGAATTTCCCCCCCCAAATTTTTTTTTCTTGGCCCCCCCCCCCCGCTCTTTTAAGGCAAAAAACCCAACCTCTTACAAAAAATCCCCTTTTGTGGCAAAAAAAAAAAATCCTGGCGCCGCTTAGTGAAGATTAAACCGAAATATGCAGTACTAAAACATTATAATAATCAAGAACATGGTGGCACAGAATTTGGCACAGAATATAAAATTGCAGAAAGCAAGGGAAACTGGGTAATTATTTTAAGAAATTTTCCTTTGATCTTGGTTTTTAATGGGATGTAATTTTCATTAATCAATTCATTGGTGGGCCATGTTTTTGTACTGTGACCATGTTGGTTAATTGTACTGATATAGCCTATATGGGAAAGTTATTTGTGGTTTGTTTTGTCACTTGTTGTGGGTGGGTGTGTTGAGGGGGTTTTTGGGTGGGATTTTTGTTTTTTTGTAGAAAATCCCTGATCTGTTTTTAATTGATTCACTTGTAACCAACATTATTTGTTTTATCTTAGTATACTATGGTGCTTATTCTGCCCACCCATGGTGGGGGGACCCAACGGTAGCCTTTGTGTTCGCGATGAAATTTTTTTTTGCATCAGGCCCCCTAACAAGTGTTTGTGAACGGTTCCTTAAGTGGCCGCTAAACGCGCTACTTTCGCTCCGGTTCAACATGTGTTCAAGGATTTCACACCAATGTCACAAAGAAATTTCCACTGCTGTTAACATGCGGTTAACATACCCCCCCCCCACCACCCCCACACACACACCCACCCACACCAGTGTTGTAGTTCTCGAGACCAGCTAAGCCTGGTCTTGGTCTCGGTCTCGGTTTCGGACCTGCTTGTCTCGGTCTTGGTCTCGGCCCTCCTGGTCTCGAGGTCTCGGTCCGAGACCGGCTTTGAGACCAGTAAAATAGCACTATTCTGGTCATTTGGCTGCCCTTTAATTAATTCTGCTCAAACAGTTTTCATAAATTGAATCATTAAAGATTAATTAGGCCCAGTTATTAATTGTTACGTACATCATTCAAAACGTAGCAACATCAGTTAATCCCAACAAACATGACCCTTCTTGGTTTTCTTCATAACATTTCAAAGGACTCGAAGGTTACCAAATAATGTTAAAATGTATACTCTAGACGCTAGGAAACTAAGGAAAGATTATTAAACGTTTTCTTATTTTTTTTACTTAATTCAATAATTGTTTAATATTAATTATTAATTTAATTATTAATTAATTGTTTATTTATTTATTTGAATTATTTATTTAAATATTTAATTATTTACTTATTATAATAATTATTTATTAAATAATTTGATTAACCAAGTAATTGCTTTAATTTAATAATAATATTAATTATTTATTTAATTATTATTTAATTGTTTATTTATTTATTTAAATTATTCATTTAAATTATATATTTTAAAAATGATTATAATGTAATTATTTATTAAATAATTTGATTAACTAAGTAATTGCTTAATTTAATAATTATTTAATATTAATATTTATTTAATTCTTAATTAATTGTTTATTTATTTAAATTATTTATTTAAATTATATATTTATTTACTTTTAATAATATGAAGTTGATATGTATTGCAAATTTGCAATACCTAATTCTACCCAATTGCATTGCATATCACCCAACACTGTTACACATGAGTATTGGATACTGCCCAACACTACTTAGTTCCCAGCTAATTAATTGGAACAAGCAGCAGGAGAAATGATGCACGTATTTTTGAACTTATTTTGCAAATAAGAACAGGTAAGTACACCTTTATTTTTCTGTAAATTATTGTATGAATTTTGATTGATTGTGAATTGTGCATTATCAGGAAACAAAATGAAGCATTTAAGTTTAGCCAGCTTGTAATAATATGACATGTATCGTGTGTATAAGCTTAAATTTACCATGCATGCATGTTTACCTTGCTCATTGACCATAATAATAATAATAATAATGGAGGGTTCTTAGTAGGCGCACAATCTTCAAAAGAACTCAAGGCGCACAAACAATAAAGACAAACAAGTTACATATTATGTGAATCCGGAAAAGCACGAAGAAAAAGATGAGTTTTAAGTTGCTTTTTGAACTGCGTAAGCGAATGTGTGTTACGGAGGCTGTTTGGAAGCGAGTTCCAAACAGCCGGGGCAGCGAAATGAAAGGAGCGTTCACCAGCCGATTTTAGATTTACACGGGGAGATTTCAATAATCTTTCAGTAGAAGATCGAAGTGATCGAGCTGGTTTGTACGTGCAGAGCGTAGCAGACAGATAAGTTGGTAAAGTATCTTCAAAGTGCCGAAGAGCAAAAACAGCTAACTTATACTGAATCCGAAATTCTAATGGCAGCCAGTGAAGCTCATATATGACGGGGGTGATATGCTCATACTTCCTTTTCTTCATGATTAAACGGGCCGCGCAATTTTGTATTCTTTGAAGTCTGTTAAGTTGGTCAGTGTTGACTATGATGGTAATTGGTATGCATTGTTTTGTATAATGACCTGTCTAAGACTAGCTAGGCATAGCATTTCTAGGTCCAACTTACTCAGTTACTCTACCTTCATTTGGTGTCTGGTGAATTGTGTTTTGCATGGATTGTTACTTTAGGGCTAATTAGGCTTACATGCATGACATGGCTTAGCTCAGCCGTAACTTTTTACATGCTTAGGCGACGTTAGGGCAGGCACTATAAGTCTAAGCACATGACATGAGCAATTGAGCATGCTTGGTACCGTCTAGCTGTTACTAAGTAGGCCTACGAGTATAAATTAATAAAAGCTGATACAAAACTAGTACCGTAGTACTAGTAGTAGTACTGACTGGGTTAGGCCTAGCCCTAGACATAAATAATGTAGCAAAACATGATCATGATGATTGTCTTATTTTGGATTTTATTATGGTGTACATCACTACATGTGTAGCCTACCCTACGGCGCATGCTAGGCTAGCCTAGGGCAGGATACAGTTTACAATGAAATCAGGCCTCGAAATAAGCCAGAATTTCTGAGAGCCATTTGGTTGGGCCCTTGGTCATGTTGGTCTTAAATGTTCGAGGGCCCTCACAAATTTTTGTGGGCCCGAATTTGGGCCATTGGTTTTAACCTATGAACCCCACAAAAAAGTGAGAAAAATTGCCACAAATTTTATGGGCCATTTGGGCCCGCCGGATATGTCTTTTGCGGGCCCTCACTGATTTTCGGGGGTCGAGGGCCTTTTTGGGCCCTCCTTATTTTGAGCCTTGAATGAAATGTACCTGACAATACATTGCAAATATTGTAGGCATAGCCTAGTACTAGCTAGACCAGAAACCAGGTTTTTCTATCAAGAAACCAGAGTTCTCAATTATTTGTGCATTCATTTAGGCTTGCTATGCATAAATTTGAAGTCCAGATGTAAAAGGGGATACATGCCAGTTTTAAACCGTTTGCACTAAGGCCACCAACATATGCCATAACATAAAAGTATAAAGCATGGTTTGCTATAGGCATAGGGCCCATTGAATGCCTGTAAAATGAGGTCTAATGCTGATGCAGAAGAAGTGACAATCCATGATGCAATCGGTTTTAAAATGGCATGTATCGCCTTTTGCATCTGAACTATACTCTGATCAGCTCTTAATAGGCAGGGACCCATAATCATCGTGGATTGATATAGAACGGCGTACACACAGCTGGGCGCAGCACTTACGCGAATTGCGCTTTGCGTGAAGACGCGTGCGGCATGCTTTTGTGGATTTACTCGTGCGTTAGTTGGAACTTTATTTAGTCGCGCAGTAACAAAAACCGAATAATTCAAGCCTATTTAAGAGCTGATCATAGTGTAATACAGTTTTAACTTTTGATCTCAAATGTTTTTGTAAGAAATAACTGGACATGTCTATTTTCAAGTATTAAAAAATTAATCTTTGGAAATATACTTTTAGTAACCTCTGTAAGTCTGTATCTTCTTTTGTTCCTTAGATGCATTGGTGCATCAACACAATCCGAATCATGCATCAAGCAGAAGAGGGAGTATGTTGTAAGGTGATAAGAATTCAGGAGAGCAGTGGTACCAACAATAATAATAACAATGTAATATCATAGGGCTTCGCATTAAAAAAAAATATAAGGATGTAGAGTTGTACACCCAACTTCAGAATAGACACGGATGATATAAAACGGGATCAAAGCTTCGCCATAAACACCTTGCGCAAAGCAGTCGCAAATTTTCTTTTACATGCATTGGTTGATTACACTTGGAGCAACAAAACTGGTATCGGTTCTCTGAAGCATGTGCTATGGAAAAGAAGCAGAAGTAAACTTTTCTGAGTCCTCTAGAAAAGATGAATCAAAGCCAACAGAAGTGACTTGGCCCTAATTAAACAAAAGTTTGGTACTTTAATACGCTGATAATAGTGATATTGAAAACTTGTCTGGATTTGATGAAATATAAATGGTGACAATGTAGGCCTATGCCTTCTCGCAGAAACAAGAAGCAAATGCCATCAAAGACCCCCAGCAAAGACCAGGGTGAATAACCCTATACTGAAAACAAGGGTTTTTTTTCTATCGGAAGGGGGGAAAGAAGAAACGAAAAAGAAGAAAAACATATATGAATTATTAAGGTAGTAGCTTGGAATATACTTAAATGTATGCCTACGTCTGCAATTCTGTGAAGTTCTGGCCAATACCAAATAATGTAGAAACGCGGCTGCCCAAAATATCTGTGCCAAAAATCGCTTGCCCTGTCTCCTATCGCTTGTCCCCACCCTTTTGACATGCCAAACAAGTTGCCCCCCCGTTTTTGGCCTGCCATAAATATTGTTGCCCCCCATAATTCACCGGAGTACACATAATTATTGAACCACCCCTACCCTATATAATTTAAAACATATTGAAAGTGTGCAGATAGATAGGTCGAGAGAACAAACCAAAAGTTTGATTATGTCCTTTAAAGAAACGCCCATTTGTTAGAGGGAAGGGGTCAAAAAGTCTGATTATGTTTAATAGTTAAAAATCGGTAAAATTTTATCTTTTGGGTTGGAATTTTCAACATTTCACACTTACGTTTAAGGAGGGAGAGGGATCATGCACCAAAAGCACTTTATAGGATTAGGACGTCATCGAACCTCTGTTTTGTTCTATAAGGCCAAATAAAAAAAATAAACATGTTTCACGTCCCCTCCCGCTTCCTTTTTTGAGGTTTCTTCAATTATATTTTTAATTTTTTGAAATTCAGTCGTAACTTTTTCTAAAAATATGTCTAGGACCTAGAGATGCTTTCTATAGCCTTGCTGATAATCAAGAAACACTTTTGGAAGGTTTTGTGATAATTAGAGGGGGCTATCTCTCGGAACAACAAATAAAAGGAGGCCTCCTCCTTTTCCCGGCATTATTGTGTGCCCTAAAACAGCTCTAGTTATGGGTATTTACACTGATTTTGCGATAAAAAATAAAAAGCCACCTCTTCCTCCTTTTTTTTTCAATAACCCGGACGTGAAATATGTTTTTTATTTTACTTGGCCTAACATTGTTACGTTTTTCTCTGCTTTCCTGACTGTGCCATTTGTCTCTATTTCTTCACTGCAAAAACAGCAAAGCAACACTTAATAAACAACACTTGTTTTACAGTAAAGGTATAGGGGTGTTTAACACTTCATTTAAATGAAGATGTTTATGTTTTTTTAACACAAAATATATTTTAAACACTATCTTGTGTTAAAAAACATAAACATCTTCATATTTCTAAACGTGTTTTGGTGTTTAAAAATTAACATCCCTGTACCTTCACTGTACAAACAAGTGTTTATGAAGTGTTAAAGTGTTTATTAAGTGTTGCTCTGCTGTTTTTGAAGTGTTGTTCCTCCTTGTTCTTTCGCTTAGTTGTTTTGATTTCTGATTTTTGGTTTGCTATTAACTTGATGCCTTTTTTAGTATATACTTTTACTTATTAATTTCCTTCCCTCATACTGTAACTTCAATCCTCCTTATTTCAATTCTTTTGTTTCATTTCTGTACTAATTAATTAATTTTCTTCTTTTTTTTTTTGTGATTTTTCTCTTTAAATAGAATTAAGTACCGGTATACAATATATGAATTTGTGAAACATGTGCAAAAACATAAACGTTGTAATTAAAATAAATGCAAATTACATAACGTTATAAAACTACTTGCATATCATTTTTGTAATGAATGATTTTATTCAAATTCTTTCTAGTACATGTTTAAGAGAATGAAGTGATTATAGGATTGATTACTATTATATTAGGGGCGCTATAAAACAAGACTACAAGTATTCGACGTAGACTATTTGATGTAACATATCTACGTTATTTTTTTATAGTCCAGTCCCATTCTATTTCCAGCACAGAGGAGTAAGATAATCTTTCGTCCATGATTTCCAGTTATGTTTAAGTTGTAACGAATGTTTGATGACGTAAAATCGAAAAAAAAAATACATGGAATATCTGGTAGAAATATATTATCGATTTTACGTCATCAAACATTTGATACAACATAAACATAACTGGAAATAGAATGGGACTAGATTAAATAACGTAAATGCCTAGGTAATTATGTTATGATCGAATATTCTACGGCCGAATAATAAGTCTATAGGACCTATAGGTTTTCCCCGAGTATTTCGCACTTGTGTCATTGATATTCGTGCAAAAGACGTTTTAATTTCGTCCCGAGATATTAGTCCAACGAAATTATAGGACCTGGTTTTTTCTCAGATACTAAAGTTCTATTAGGCCTACTCATGCACGACATGCAGACTCTGATCGCTCAAGAAAGATTGTAAAATGTAGTTAAGGTTCGTGTTTGAGTCATTGATTTTCGTCAAATTGCAGGTCAAATTCGTCTAAAAATACTTAGCGATACCTTTCGCAAAAGTATTTAAAAAGTTTTTTGATCTTTTTGTTTTTAATGTTTTTATATAGGCCTACATTTTTGTCTTTTATTTATGCTTAAATGAGCTCATCATGTATGGAGGCTATAATTTCTTTTTACTTTTTTCTAAATCTTTTTTCAATCGAATCAATTGTTACAAAGATTAAACATGTTAAATCCTAAAATTTATATAGGCCTAAGTCCAAAACATTCTTAAGCAACTTTATTTTTGTTCGGGGATCGGATGGCTTTTATCATTGCATGCCATTCTGTTCTGTCGTTCTTTCTTTCTTTGATGTTCTTCTCTGATAACTTTACGATATATAGATATTATATTGATGCAATTATATACTTTAACATGTTTAAGATCATAATAGGCATATACCTTCAGGTTATACTATGTATACGGTATTTCTCTTCTTTTCTTTAAGAGCCAGTCTCCCTTATTATGTACCCAAATCAGGGGGGTTGTGATACAAAAAAAAATAGAATTTTCTCTAAAAAATAATTTTGGTACATATTAGCACCAACAACTCACATGTAAAATATGAGCGTGCACAGCGCCCTCATTCAGCTTGAAAAAAATTCTTGAAATTTCAGCCTCTCTGAGCCTTACTTGCAAATGGTAAACTTTGGAGGTGCATAACATCGTGCGCCATCATCATCCCAACCTGCATTTTGCATATTTTTAAAGTACCAAATGGTTACATTACAAAATCCAAGAAAACAAAATTGGGATCTTGATGGCGCACAAAATCAGCAAATCCAATGATCTGATGAAAAGCGCCCTCGTGCAAACTTCAAAGCATCATAACGGGCTGCGCCATCAAGATCCCAAGTCCGAACAAGTATGAAATTAAAGACCTCCATGGCAAGTTTCATTTTTCAGCAAAAATTTTTTGGGATTTCGTTGGCGCACAGAGTTAACAGAGGTCAAAGGTCAAAATTTCCTATTTTCGCACATTTTTGCACGCCTGTATAATTGCGCGCCAACGTCACATGACTCTCCGAATAGGATTTCATCAAAGAAGAGGTAATTCTCTGCAAGAACTGAAAAAATTAGCTTGGGATCTCTTGATCTTCATATTTTCTGATTTTTTGAAAATGGACTTAGCCTCATTTTGGAGGTCAATTTGACCTCTTTTTCCCACTCGCTGCACATGTGGGCTTTTTACTGCATCACAAAAAGATGCGCCAACAAGAGCCCAATTTTATTTTTCATCGTCTAGCTTCTTTGGCGACCAGTAGACAAAAAACAAGCAACAGCTAATTGGGATCATGTGGGCGCACTAATATAAAAGAGGTCAAAGGTCACGCTTTGTGCCAAAGTGATGCATATTTGCCTATGTGCAGCACGAAAGTGGATCTTTGACCCGCAATAAAAATGTGCGCCAACAAGATCCCATCTTACTTTTTGGATGATTGGATAAAGGGGCTTATGTATAACTGATAACAAGTAAAAAAAAGTGGGATCATGTGGGCGCACTAATTCAATAGAGGTTAAAGTTCATACTTTGTGCCGAATTGGCATTACTTTGCCTATGTCAGTCAACATTAATAGGTAAATTTTCACGGGAAAATTTTCTGGACACATGACCAATGCGTATCAATGTGAGCGTAACCTCGAGCCTGATCTCTTACCCCCGGCGGTGGCCTCGCTATTCAAGTCTTAGTAATTTTGAATTGGAATAGTATTTTTGACCGCAATTTTGATAGAAATTTGTGCATTGCAAATTTATTGAATATTATGTTATCTTAATTTTTTCACAATATCATCAAAACGTAATTTCAAAAATATCTATCTACGGAAAAAAGATTTATCTACGGAAACTCTTACCATAACATTATTAACTTGCGACAAGTAACTTATTTTGCCTCAAAGAAGGAATTCTTCCTATTCAAATACATTGAAGAACACCTGCTGTGCTCGGGGTCACATTCCATAATGCTAATATGTCTGCGCCCATGGGTGTCACGTGTCCAGAAAATTTTCCCGTGAAAATTTACCTATTAATTCTGACTGTATGTGCAGCACAAAAGTAGAACTTTGACCCGCAATAAAAATGTGCGCCAACAAGATCCCATCTTACTTTTTGGATGATTGGATAAAGGGGCTTATGTATAACTGATAACAAGTTAAAAAAAAGTGGGATCATGTGGGCGCACTAATTCAATAGAGGTCAAAGTTCATACTTCATACAAAATTAAACGATTTTTAGCCTAAAGTTGCCAAATTCCATGAATTCAGCAACCTTTCACTCAAATTTTGCAAAATATGACCAAGTATTTTGACAAAAATTTTTTTTACTCACACCAACTACCATGATGGAATCAGCATCATCTGAAATGCACTCACACAAGTTTCTATGAGACATGTCTGGTGATCCCTATTGAAAAAATTTTTGGCACAAAGTATGAACTTTGACCTCTGTTGAATTAGTGCGCCCACATGATCCCACTTTTTTTTTTACTTGTTATTAGTTATACATAAGCCCCTTTATCCAATCATCCAAAAAGTAAGATGAGATCTTGTTGGCGCACATTTTTATTGCGGGTCAACATGGTCAAAGTTCCACTTTTGTGCTGCACATAGGCAAAATAATGCCAATTCGGCACAAAGTATGAACTTTGACCTCTATTGAATTAGTGCGCCCACATGATCCCACTTTTTTTTACTTGTTATCAGTTATACATAAGCCCCTTTATCCAATCATCCAAAAAGTAAGATGGGATCTTGTTGGCGCACATTTTTATTGCGGGTCAAAGTTCCACTTTCGTGCTGCACATAGGCAAATATGCATCACGTTGGCACAAAGCTTGACCTTTGACCTCTTTTATATTAGTGCGCCCACATGATCCCAATTAGCTGTTGCTTGTGTTTTATCTATTGGTCGCCAAAGAAGCTAGATGATGACTAATAAAATTGGGATCTTGTTGGCGCATCTTTTTGTGATGCAGTAAAAAGCCCACATTGTGCAGCGAGTGGGAAAAAGAGGTCAAATTGACCTCCAAAATGAGGCTAAGTCCATTTTCAAAAAATCAGAAAAATATGAAGATCAAGAGATCCCAAGCTAATTTTTTCAGTTCTTGCAGAGAATTACTTCTTCTTTGATGAAATGCTATTCGGAGAGTCAGGTGACGTTGGCGCGCAATAATACAGGCGTGCAAATATGTGCGAAAATAGGAAATTTTGACCTTTGACCTCTGTTAACTCGGTGCGCCAACGAAATCCCAAAAATTTTTGCTGAAAAATGAAACTTGCCATGGAGGTCTTTAATTTCAAACTTGTTCGGACTTGGGATCTTGATGGCGCAGCCCGTTATGATGCTTTGAAGTTTGCACGAGGGCGCTTTTCATCAAATCATTGGATTTGTTGATTTTGTGCGCCATCAAGATCCCAATTTTTTTTCTTGGTTTTTGTAATGTAACCATTTGGTACTTTAAAAAAATGCAAAATGCAGGTTGGGATGATGATGGCGCACGATGTTATGCACCTCCAAAGTTTACCATTTGCATGTAAGGCTCAGAGAGGATGAAATTTCAAGAATTTTTTAAGCTGAACGAGGGCGCTGTGCACGCTCATTTTTTACATGTGAGTTGTTGGTGCTAATATGTACCAAAATTATTTTTTAGAGAAAATTCTATTTCTTTTTGTATCACAGATGGGTACATAATAAGGGAGATTGGCTCTTAACGTTATACTCTATTTGTAATCTTTGATATTTCTTAGAATGTGTTTTCTTTTATTTTCATAACTTTATGATTATTTTCTTTTTTAAGTAAGAATAAGATCATGCAACATCTAAAATGAACACCATCCTTTTAAATAAGCATGCATGTTGTACATCCATCAATAACATCTGATGAATGACAAAAAGACGAAATTGCTTTAATGACTCAGTAACCACCACCATGCAAGACGAAATTGAACCCTGATTTGACCAATATTAATAATACAAATGTGAAATATGATTATGAAATTCAATTATCGAATAATTATGAAATTGGTTTTGCGAGTTTGTGCGACTTCGATTTTTAGGACAAATTTAGACTGTCCTTTTTACAAATATGAATGATGTAGGCCTAAGTGCGAAATACTCTGGGAAAACTTTAGGTCTGTAGATGATAGTATGTTGTGTTCAAGCTTTTGCATATCAATGACTTTAAATTATCTGTAGATAACTATTCTGGTTGAAAGTACGTTAAAATCAAGATGGAGTTTGGTGTAAAATTCTACCGAATTAACTTCACCAATCGCCGCGCGCTAGGCCGTGCGCACCCTTTCAATGCAATATTCATGAAAGAAATTTGAAAATGTGCACGAAACGTGCATCGCTTTTCTTCAAGGAATTCGCCCCCTCCCAAGGATTAAATCCTATGAAAATTAGGTTGAAATGAAGTTGAAATCAGGTTGAAATGAAGTTAAAATTAGGTTGATATCAGGTTGAAGCTAAAAAGTAATGTTGAAATCGGGTTGAAATCAGGTTGATGTCGGGTTGAAATGAAACGCAAGGTTGAAATCGGGTTGAAAGTGGGTTGAAGTCAGGTTGATGCTTCAACGTTGATTCAACGTTGATTCAACGTTGAAATCAGGTTGAAATCAGGTTGAAATTAGGTTGATATCAGGTTGATATGAAACACAAGGTTGAAATCAGGTTGAAATCCGGTTGAAATTAGGTTGAAGCTTCAACGTTGATTCAACGTTGAATCAACGTTGACGAAAAGGTTGATGTCAACTTTCACTTTTCAACGTTGAATCAACGTTGATATATCAACGTTGATTCAACGTTGATTTCACGTTGATGTGCCCACTGGGATTAATGACGACACATTGTTCTCTATTTGTTAGAAAGCCATTGATCCATTTAAGTGTCCTTCCCCTTATACCATAATGTTGTAATTTTGTAGCCAGTCTCTGATGCGGAACCTTGTCAAAGGCTTTGCTAAAATCCAAAAGGAGTACATCTGTCTGACCAGATCTGTTAACGCACTCTGCCCAGTCATGGATGGCTTCAACAAGTTGAGTCTCACAAGATCTTTTCTCTCTGAAACCATGCTGATTTTCCACAATGATGTTGTTGGCAGCAAGGTGTTTGGAGATATGTGAGAGAACAATGTGCTCCATTAACTTGCAGGAAATGCAAGTTAGGCTCACAGGCCGATAGCTGTGTTTGCGACAGTCATGACAGTAGTGTCCAGTTGCGAAAATCGAATTATTTGCCTCATTTTAACGGCGTGCTTGGATTAGTTTGCAATAGTAATATAAGTATTCAATTCACTTAATATTTAGAGAAGCAAATGACATGATGGATTGAGGACAATTATGTCCACGGACATCGAATACACCACGAAAACATGACGAGATTTGTCCCATTCACCCGTGCATCACACATGACTGTGCATTGATCATTGCAATACCGTGCAGTGTTTTCCGTGTGTACACCGTCCTCCAGGCTGAGTTGGGTGTGTTGTCTGTACGTACACGACTCTGCAAGGTGAGTTTCTTTTTATAACCATTATTTTTTTTATGCAAAAGTAAAACTAAACGACACAACATTAATTTTAACTGGCAGTGAGGATTTGTTATTCTGTCGATCGGACATCCGGGCATGAACCGGCTGACAATTTATTTTAGCACTGGACTGAAACAACATTCATACGCATCGCTATAAACAGCATGCGTGATTGGTCGATAGGCGGGCATAAACAACGTTTATGCCCGGCGTTCGTCATAAACAAGCCGCCGCGAAGTTGCGCGCGAGAACTGATGGACGCCGCGAGTAGGATATTACGCGTCTATGTTCGCGAGCTATTTACGCAAAGCGCGAGTGATGTACGCGATGTCGCGCTGGCGTCCAAGCACGATGGACTAAGCAAGAAAACGTTTTCTTACAATTAGCGTTGGAGAAACTGTTAAAAAATGATAAGGAACTGGTAGTTTTTAGTTTAAAATGATGGTATTTTTAGTTTTGGAGGGAAATAACAGCAAGCAGAATGTTGCGTATGTATGAACGGGGTTCATTCATATATTTTCATGACTAATATGCCCTCGGGCTAAAGCCCTCGGGCATAAACAATCGTTTAGTCATGAAAATATATGAATGAACCCCTAATTCGCATTCACTGAACTCGGAGACAGCGTCAGAGTGTATCACAAGCTATCACACTATTGTGCCAGGTTCGACTCTCGATCTGCAAATACAAATATGCGATAAGTTGTTTTCACTCCAATGCATGTGATAAATGGATGTGACGTGGCCCCGACCGAAAGAATAGTATAGGAAAACATGATTTGTGACATGATCTGGTCCATGTGGACCAAAGGCGGTAAATGAGATAGGTAAAAATATGGAGTAAAAATAAGAAAATACATAAAAAATAGACATCAAAAACTTTAGAACCAAGCATGCTAGACCTTTGTTTATTTCAGTAATGATAGCCTATTGTATGTATAATGTAATGATTACAGTAACTAAATTTTCAAAAATGCCTCCTTTGGCCCCGATGGACCAGATTGTGTCACATTTTCACTTCATCTTCAGTCTCAATCCCAACCCACAGCAAGTGAGCATTAAACATAAAGTTTTGATTTTTGCTGAGTAGGCCTATGTACTATGTTTACAAAGTACATGTACATTGAAATCGTGTAAAAACAGAATTTTGAAAAATATTCAGGGCTTTCTCCTTAGCAAATGTTACAATATATGGCTTTAATTACAATGTCATTGTTTTGTCTTTCCAGAAACTGGCACAGGATCTAGCAGGAAAAGGTCCATTCTGCAAGGCATATCTTCCAGAAATCTAGACTAACATGCGCTGAAGCAAAGCACCTGCAACCCGAACAGCACGGCTTTCCTTAGTGAGGAGGATGTAAGTAATTTCATTTACAAAGTTGTAGCCAAATGGGTGCAGCACACCACACAAAATGCCAATACCTTATTCAGCCTGATCATGACCGAAAATAGTGTAAAATAACAAATTTTTTGCGTACTTACGTCCCAATAAAGCCTTTTTAAAAGCTCAAAGACTTTAGACTTGTACCCGAGTCCAGCTCGTCCGAGTCCGAGCCGAGCCGAGTCCGAGCAAAGTCCGAGTCAAACAAAAATATGACCCTAGTCCGGACTCGGTCAGAGTCCATGCCTGGGGTGGGGCACTGAACTTTATATCTAACATGTATGTTTCTATCAGTGAAGTAGGGGCCTAAAAAGTGGGGGTTGGGGCAGTGTTCTTAGTCGGTTAATTAACCTCAATCTTACGGTTAATTAACCGGTTAATTAACCGTTAATTAACCACAGCATCATATTTAACCGGTGGTAAAATAGGTTAATTATGAATCTTGAATTATTCTGACGTTTTTTAAGTTTTAACACTTTAATATCACTTCAGTGTTCACTGGAAATATTAAAATAGTATTCTTCTTCTTGCTCTCTAGTCTAGAGTGTCATGCACCACATCATAGACATTATGTGCAGACTATATCATGGTCTATATGTAAAAATCTGTGGAGGGGGTTCTTTGAAAAATTTGTACGGGATGTGCCCTGCAGACTTTTGGATGCTGACTTCCTCTATACATGTACCTACTTCTAATCAGAATTTGTTTTACAATGTATATCATACCACAGCTAACACTTTTACTCCCTATACACTTTTCCCCATTACAGTAGGTCAACAGATTTATAATGCAATTCAATGTTATACATTGTAGCAGGTGAATGTGGTAATTACTGGTAATATGTTGAAAACTACCTATCCTTGAAGTCAAAACCTCATGTGTTCCTTATAATATTTTTCAATTTTTATGCCATTTTAAATGAAGAGCACACTATATTGTCCATACATGTATATAGGCCTACTAGCCTCATTTTAATGAGTAATTGCCAATTCTCTTTAAATTTCAAATCTTGTGCAAAAAGTTACTATTTTTGTCTGTTTTGTCATCATACGGTTGTAAATTCAATGATATGACATTGCTAAAGAGTGCCTACAAATTGATATGACCAAAATGTGCAAATGTTGGCGCTTTTCCCCAAAATTGCTGAAAAGGTACCCCAAAACCGTGGCACATCCCTGTATACCTTCAACCAGGCAGAATGCCCACCACCTGTTGTACAAGTACCCAAAAATCCACAGCAGAGTGAGCAGATTATACCATTTTTGCCCAGGATTGCTTCAATCAATAACTAAAAAGACAAAGTTGATAAAATTCTAATTGTATAGTCACAGACTTGCGGTATCATTGTGCATCTGTGTCAATGAGTGTAAAATTTTTTAAACAGGTTGAATTGACATTATAAGTTTATATATGAAAATAATTTTTAATTTTAAAATTTTAAAATGGAATGTTTTAAAGCTAAAGGTGGACAAGAAAACTTCATCTGCTCATGTTAAATGCTTGCGCAGTGTTCTTCAGTATGATGGCATATTGAATTCGAGCTCGGATTTATATATCTTCCAGCCATAATTAACCAATCTTACCGGTTAATTAACGTTAATTAACCGCCGTTTATAATTAACCGGTTAATTAAGAACACTGGGTTGGGGTCATTTACATTTTAAATGATGGGGGTCACAGGTATTAAAAGTTCTCTAGAAACTACATGTATCAGAGAGCAGTAAATGTGGAGATGTTGGCATGTGTGTGTCACATTAGTGACATGTAACTCACAGATGTACACAGGCCACAGGGAATAGGGAAGGGGCACCAGGCTGTGTGCAGCATTTAAATGTACATGGAGAGCAATGTATTCAATGGGGGTGAGATAAATTATAGAAAAATATTATAATGATAACAATATAAATAATAAAATAATAAAATAAATGATAATAATAATCATAATAATAGAAATTCACCCTTCAGAAATATCAAGAAGAAAATTAATGTGTTGAAATGTTTTCCCAGTTTGCCATTTTGATACCAGTATGCAAACAGCTTTACTTTTTACCACATTCATTAAAGCAGGCCTGGAATAACTACACATGTATACAAATCAGTTAGGGGTGGGGTTCATATCCCCCACTTTTAGTCTGACTTCAGTCAGGCAGTGGGGCGATTATGCTGTTACCACACAAAAGTTCAGGTATGTGGTATGCTTTGTACCTGTGATATTAATTTCAAATATCTTTTTAAAACTGAACAAATGTGCAGTGAATAGTGAACACCCGGTACCCCAGGTCAACATAAAAAGTGGTAACCATGTGTGTTCTTCCTTTTTTCAAAACCCCCCTTTTCACTGATTTTTCATTGATTTTACCCCCTTTTTTGCCAAATCACTGACAAAATCAGGGTAAAAAATACCCCCTTTTTCAAGGTTTTCAATGAGAAGATTTCCAGACACCCCTTTTCAATGACTCCAAATATTTTAATATATTATGTACAAAATGTGCAAGTATGAACATTACTTTGTGTCTGTTGTACTCCCAGATGATCCTGTGTTATTAACTGGGGTAATTACAATGCCTGTATACTGATTTTAATTGAAAATGAACCAAAGAGGAACAATCCCTCGAACAGAATTAAAAACCAAGGAAAAATATCACTCGGTCGGTCGTAGAATTTGCTCCAATCACTGCCAATGTTTCCCGCAATGTTTTCAATTCACCACATGGAAAAGTGTATACGGCAGCCAAAACGGTTACATCTGACACCATCGATGTTCGCGTCGCTCATTCAGCTCTCTTCAAAACGCAAGGGAGCATACGTGCAACACCCACTAGACAACTATATCGGGAAACCGCCGTGCCAATAGTAAAAAGCTGCCTTCTGACGCCTCGCTGTGACGATTGAGGGCGGAATCAATGAAATGCCCTAGGATGGAGGCTGAAGACTCGGGCTGAAGACATCGATCGAACGAACCTGTGAAATACCCCTTTTTTTTTTATTTCGCGGAGACAATGCTCAGAATACCCCCTTTTTTCGCGATTTCGCGGTCCGCGATTTCAGTCAACAAAATACCCGTTTTCCGCGAAATTTAGAACACACATGGTTACCACTTTTTATGTTGACCTGGGGTACCGGGAGTGAACACATACAAACTACACATACATGTATTCTCTCGGTCAGGGTTGTTCCATTTAGTGCACTTACCCATTTCTCACATCTGGCAAAGGGGACACCCTTACGACATCCCTACTGGATTGTACAGGGCCTTTGATTTCCAGTCAATTTTCTCCGCATAGAACACATCAATGTGCATTAATTTTCCTTTTGTAATTTATTGGGAGCGTATTCCCCGATAATAAATCAAACTTTTAAATTATTTCACAAAGAGGTATATTTATCATATGACATGTTTTGTGATTTCCCCATTGAGTACAACGATAAGTGTCCCCTGTGTCTGAGGGCGCAAGATGGAACAGCCAAATCTATCATGAAATGCGACCAACAGTATGTAAAATACCTATGTAATAACCATACCCATACATGTACATGCATGTAAGGAGCACAAAGTTACTATACACTAGGATGAGCTGCCATGCATACTGCATGGTCCAGTGTGCACTTTTTCTCTTTTTCACTGAGTTTCATGAATTAGAAAGTTCCATGAAAGAAGTTTTAGATATTTTTATACAGTATTTATTAAAAAAATTATGCATAATTATTATCAATGCTAACAAGTATGACTATGCTAATTCACAGATATTAACTTAATTAATATGGTGGATATGTAGGATACATGACAGATGACTTATTTGACAGCCCCAATTTTAGGAAAAAGGGCAAATAAAGTGAAGTCAACAAATTTTAAATCAAATTTTAGATCTATTTTGACATTTTTAGGTATAATCAGTTCACATTTAACATGGATTTTAAAATTGCATGGACTCGGACCGGACTCGGCTTCGAGTCTTTTTATGTCCGAGTCCGAGCCGAGTCCGAGTCCGACAAAAAGTGGACTCGAGTCCGGACTCGAACGATACATCCCTGAAAGACATACAATCTCTATGTATTGTATGATGCAACTGTAAGTTTTTTCGTGTGCCCCCGAAGTTTTATTTTGCCCTCCTTACTAAGAAAGATGGATACGCCCATGAAACTATGCACCCACAAGTAGACTTAGTAAATTACAGATTAGTGCTTTAAATGTGTCCCCGCTCTCACAGTTCGTAAACATTTTTTTGTTTAAATTTCAAAATGATTGCAAGTGACTACTTTATGACCTTTGACCTCACACCTATTGAAATAGCAAATCATGACTCTGCTACAATAATTTATCATTTTGGAAGAAAAATCTAAAAATTTAAAAAGATTGTACATTAAGGCTTTAAGGCAAACAAACAGCCTAGATACCATAATCCTGATAATAATGTGTAATAATTAATCATTGGCTATTATTTTATTTTATTTCAATTTCCAGGTGCAGCAGTACTACTGAGGATACTGGTTTTATGGCGCAATTCTTGAAAGACAAAGAGGATCATGGTTTGGAAGTCAACAGCTGGCATCTGTTATCTGGCGCATCACTCGCTAGCCCTACAATATCCGAGAACCGCTAAAACCCACTAACCGCTCCACCCGAAAGGGGAATTAGCAGTCTGGGTTTAGCAGTTCTCTGGATATAGCCAGGTTTTCCGATATAGCATGGTTTTGGACCACCACAGTCAAAAGGCCCTATACTAGTAGGGCTATCACTCGCATGCATTGAAAACTTTCCTAAACTAACACATGCATGGTGTACTAGTAAATGTTTGCTCCAATTATCAAAACAATAAGGACCTCAACAAGTGACACTGACATGTGATGTAATCGTAATGCATAGTTCCTTACAGGCTGTAAAAAGTAGCATGGAATTATTGGACATGTTCTAGGCACTTTTCTTTGGTTTGCCTCAAATTCAGCAGTGATATCAATGTCTTTTCATGGCTGCGCCACACGAACCACCTTTTTTGCTACACAATTAACTATACGCACACAATTCAATACTGCGCCCAACAAAATATGCACCCCACGTCACTACTGAACTTGAGGGGAACCAATGTATAGCCAAGGTTCCCTAGTCCAAAAATACGGATCGCTAGTCCGAAAAAAATAGGAAATGGTTCACAAGTCCAAAAATAAATAAGGTTTACAAGACCTTAGCAATGGAAAATCTGCAGCCATTAGGACTAGCGACCCTTTTTTATCTTGGACTATAGTGACATTTATGACTAGCGCATGTTAGGATTAGCGGATGCAGGATGTAGAATAATTGTAGACCAAATTGTTCAGTAGCTGATCCATAGTGTCAGGGGCACAACAAGGGGGTGTACCTCAGGCCCGTAGCCAGCATTGTCAGTCCGGGGGGGCAAACGTCAGTATCGTCCCTATCTATTTTTCCCTCCCTTCCTCTCCCTCTCCTTCTTTCTTTCTTTTCTCCCAGGCTTCTTCTCGTCCCCATTTTTCCACTTCTCCATCCCTCCCGCTGGCTACGCTTACTGGTTTACCTTCATCCCTGTAAGTATGATGAGTATCCACTAAGCAAGGGTTTAGAACCAAAAGGCCCTAACTGCAATAGCTGTCCCATAGACATCTTGATAATTTATGCATTATGTAGTGTACACATCTCATGAAGATTTTAAAAAAATGTCACCTGGCAGCTATTGCAGATAAGGTCCGTTAATGTCTGTTATTTATTAGATAAATAAATAAAAGGTCCTATATACATGTAAACCCTTGACATGACATTAAAATAAAAGGGCCTACATGTAAACAGGGTTCGCAGGTTTTTGCCACAGGTGGAAAAAACCACGGTTTTAACTGCTAAAAGCGCTTGGCAAAAACAGTTTTTGGTGGCAAAAACTAAAAAAGTGATTTATAGTTCAGTTTTTTCATCTCAAAACAAATTATTAAGTTACAAAATAATTTTCTGAGTGTAACAAGGCTAGATTTTGTAATTATAAGTAACATATAAAGAAATTAAAGGTATGCATTTTCATTGCTCAAGTGCATTTAACCCAAATGTGGCGTATATCAAATTTAAAACTTTTTCATTTTAAGGACTTTCATTGAGGCTGTGGCTGTGCATCAATGCATTCACACCAAAGCCTTCAGCAAAGACTAGCCGATGTCAGTCAATGCTAGTCTTTTGTGAAGGCACCATATTAACACACAAGCTGGGCTCGAATTTCAGTCAGGGCCATTGCCTGCAGTTTTTCAGTTTTGGCCGTTGTGCCCCTGATCTTTGTTTAACTTCAAGGTATTCTTCATTCCTTGTTGACAAGTGGTCCCCAATGGCCTTGACAAAGGGTGCCCCCCCCAAAAAAAAATGAAGGTCTGCACAAAAGCCTTCTCAAAAGACTAGTGGCTGCCAATAGACTGTAAATAAATGGTCTTTTGCACTCATTATCTCATACTTCATTACTAAATGTATTTTTACACTTATTTCTCTGGTACATAATTATTAGAAAGACAAGAGTTCATGAAATAAACAAGAATCATTAGAATGCATGGTGAATATGTAGCTTTGATCATTGTTTTATTTTATTTTGAGATCTGTAAGGAAGTGAAGAAATAAAAGCACTATTTTTTCATTAAAAAGTATGAAGAAGGAAGTCCAACAAACCAAAACAGTTGAACACACCTACTTAATAGAGAATAAATGATGGAGATTTTTTTTTACTATGTATGTATCCTCTATTGTGTGATGGAAGATATCCAATATAAAGTCTGTACCAAAAGTAACACAGCTGTTTTAAATACGCCTATAGGTTCAGAACTAGTAATCGTTTCCACAATATTTCTACATAGAAAGAAGGAAGATTTATTTACGCTCATTTGAATACCCCATTTGTCAAATGCCGTTCAATACTGATAACACAGTAGTGCTTTTAAAGAAAAAAAACCCAAATTTAAAAGTTGCAATTTACAGCAATCAATGGTTATTATGCAAGCACTGTGACACGTAAAACCCTCCATTTATCTTTGCACTGACTTCAAATCAATACAAATAACTGCAACTTTTCAATTTAGGTATTTTTCTTTAAAAGCACTGCTGTGTTGTTACTATTGAACGAGATTGGACAAATGGGGTATAAAATGCGGGTAAATAAATCATCCTTCTTTCTATGTTGAAATATTGTGAACACAATTATTAGTTCAAACGCTACAGGCGTATTTATAACAGCTGCGTTACTTTTTGTGTAGTCTTTATTTTTATAATACAATTCAGCATATTCCTCTAAATGCCTATAAGATTAAAAAATGAGTGATTGTGATCTGGGACAAATCCAAAATTGGATTAAAACATTTAATCAAATTAGATTGAATTCTAATCTATTAGAAATATTCAATCTAAAATTCAATCTAATTTGATTTTTAATCTAAAAATACTTGGATGGATTTAAAAATCTTAATTCGAATACATCTACCGGTAATTTGATTTTAATCTAAGGGGTTAAAAATCAATCTAAGCAATTTTAATCCCTTAAATATTAAAATTGAATTAGATTCATTTCTAATCTATTAGATTGAATATTTCTAATAGATCTTAATAATTTTTACACATTCTGTTACACCTAATTTATGAGTCCCGACTTTCAACACAAGTATTGTTCAATTAGTGATGTTGAAGTGCGTTTCCCGTCATTATTTCAGTCCTTTTATTTCATTTGTTTCATCTGCCTCTGCTGCAAAATGTGACATGAAATGGCTCACAGTGGCATTGGTTAATGGTGACTGGCAGTTGGTTGTTACTTGTACAGTATAGCTCTGATCTTTTAGTAGGCCGGCCTGAAAAAGAAATAGAGGATTTTAGAAAATTTGTCAGGGTACAGCTGGGACAGTGGCACAATCCCCCAGCATGGGGCTGTTACAGCGGCTTGGTTTGAAATCCTTGCCGCCCCCTTCTCCCAAATGAGCACATGCATCTGTATTCCCCCCAGCACCCCCCTCCCTTGGCGGTGGTGGCAGATTTACCCCCAGCTAGCTGTTCCCTTGATTGCAAGTCTAGTTTCGCCACTGGTGCCCCCAAGCTTCTCCCTCATCCGTCGCACACCACAGGCTTCATTTATGTGCCATATTTGGGGCTGTGCAATAATTATGAGCCCGGGGGTAATAAAATGTCCGAACGACCCACCAAAATCGCTTGCCCCCCCCTCTCAGCCTACAAAAACATCTCTTTCCTCCCTCTTTGGCTTGCCAAAAATCTTTGCCCCCCCCTACACATGCCAAATTTTGGGGGAGCGCAATTTGCAAACCTTTAAAGGTCTAGATATGTTGCGAGCATGAAAATTTGCATATTTTTTTTTACTGTTTTCCTAAGCCTTTTTAGCGTGTTTTATTTAAAAGACGCCCCATGAATGTGTGCCAAAAATCGCTTGCCCCCCCTTTCGGCTTGCCTATTTTACACTCCTTCCAGGGCTCAAAATTATTGCATTGCACAGCTGAGCCCCTTATAGGTATAAGGGGGCTATCATTTTCTTCGGAAGGGGGGGGTCATAGAATTTTGAGACCAAAAATAGGGGGGGTTATAATTTTGTAACAATCAAAATAGGGGGGTTATAGAATTATTAAGGACTGACTAAAAAGTTTTGCGCCACGCGCGCATTTTAAACTTTTCTTACACTTTTTTAAAACAAAATGTACACACAATCTTTAGTTATACAATGCAAGATTTTTGCGCTCTCCGTGCGCCTTCTTTACGCTTAGGGCCAAATTTTTAACGCGTTTTGTGCACTCCGCTCTAAAATTTTGATGGAAGGGGGGGTCATAAAATTTTTTGACCACGATAGGGGGGTCGTAAAATATTTTAGCCCGCGATGGGGGGGGGAGTCATATTCATGACCCACCTGCTGCAAAAAATGACATCCCCCTAAAAGGTGAATTCAAATTTGCCATCAAACACCGCATCATTTTATATCAAATTAAACCCTTGATTAAAGAAAGCCAAATCTGAAAACCGTTTTGTCATAGCACTTTCCGTAGCAAAATTACATCTTGTCAAAGATCCCGGTCAAAGATTGACTTTCATGATCATCAAAAACCCGAGTCAAAAACATTCATACTGCAGTTACTGTCCGTTTTCCTATACACAATACACAGTGCTCTTTCCCATTGACGAGTGACCTCTACAAATAGCCCTACGTTAACAGTATGGGGATATGACTAGTTAACGTCGCTGTGTGAAAAATAACCGGCCAATATTAAAAGTACTCTTTTAAAGTTCTAGAAAATATAGTTTTTAACATGTCCTAAATTTTTAGCTAATTTAGATGTTTGGAAATATTCGTACTTTGGTGTTTGTAATAGTACATTGCCTAGTTAACGTCGCTGTGTGAAAAATAACCGGCCAATATTAAAAGTACTCTTCTAAAATTCTAGACAATATAGTTTTGTAACATGTCCTAAATTTTTAGCTAATTTAGGTGTTTGGAGAGGGTCGTACTTTTGTGTTTTAGGAAGGATATGTAAACGACAGATAACACCAAAAATATGAAGAAATTATTTCCAAACCGTGTTAAGTCAACAATCATTATGTTGCTCATTTTCAAGAATGCTGGTTTACAAAAAGCACGCCATTGTCTCATTTCGTGAACAATGGTACACATACCATTGTTTCCTTTCGTTTCCTTTATAATCGGTTACCCAACTGAAGCTTTAATACAAACTTTATTGCGATATCGCACATGAAAACAGTCACATGTGCACAGCCAGAGAAGATCCGATTTAATCAGTTGAGCTGTTTCAATGAGTGTTATCTTGGTTTAATAGCTTTTAATGGGGTTAAGTCCTGCAAAGGTCGAGATGAATTCTACTGTAGACATGACTGCATCATGTCAGCCAACATTAGAAGCATCAATTGCAAAACAAATCAGCATACTCTCATGATAGAGCAGCTTTTCTACGATATAATGTATTGTCCATGTAGAGCCCATTTATTGTCGGATTTCTGTATGTAGAACACGCAGTTAACAACAATTGAGCGCTATTAACACATATTAATGTTTTTAAACAAATAAAATTCCAAAATATGGTACGTTTTCTGTCTTTGCTTGTTACGTGGTAGGCTATGTTGAAGTTGCGATGATATATGTTCAAATAAGTTTCAAGATGGATACCAACAAGTGGCGCTAGGCTCATAGAGTATCCATTGATAGCGGCGCGCCGTGAGTTCGAACCCCACCTCTGCCAAACTTAATTTTTCTTTTTTAAATTTCATATTAGGGAAATGTGGCTGGGAGAATTTATGTATGGAGTGACGAGGAGTGCTGCCCTCATTCGTCAAGCATAACACAGTAGGGTGAAGTGGGGCAATTTGCTTTGCAGATGACACTCGCTAGAAAGCCACAAAAGCTCGGCCCTCTGAAAAGGACTTCTCTAGGGAATATTAAATCCTACTCAAGTTCAAATGTTGTTGAAATGCCTTTACTCTGCATATTCTCAAGCTTTTCGATAGGAATTCATGCCTTTCAGACCAACCAGGCTGCAAAACCTTGCTTATACAATGTGGGTGATTGAAAACCATGGCCGGTTGTGACTGCCACCTTAGTGCAAGAGATTTTAGTTCACATGACTACAATCGTGCAAATCATGTTATAGAGTCGTCATATTTGGCCAATCATGTCAGAGTTGGTATATTTGGCAGAGTAATAGTGCATACAGTGCTGATTAATCTATAGGCCTACATGTAGGCTATGGAGGCATTACAACACTTAGGCCTGTACAAGAGCATACCCCCATTTTAGTGGGAAAAGGTCACTGAACTTTACATAGGGGTCAAGTTCAATTACTCAGACCTGTTCAAAACTCATACCGTCGTGATCCTCTGGCAATGAGGATTCGAGAAGAAATATACTTTGGTCTAGCTATGGCGTACGGTTATGGAGTTATGGGCAAGAAAGTAACATTGTGACGTCAAAGGTCTATTTTTCTCCCACAGGGGACAAAAAGAAATTTTTCTTTTGAAAATTATCTCAAAGTAGTTGTCTTGTTGCAAGAAATTAGAAAACTCTATAAGTCTATAACCGTACGTCGGAGATAGGTCAAACTTAACTTTTTCTGAATCCTTATGAGTAGATGAACACATTGTTTGTGTTTTTAACAAAGTCCGAACAATTTTTGAACTTGACCCCTGTGTAAAAGTTCAACGACCTTTTCCAACCAAATAAGGGTGCTCTTGAAATGCCCCAATAACATATATTATGATTGATTAGCACTTTAAGTACTACATGTATATCTCTGCCCAATACAGCAAATTTAACTAGGATTTGCACGATAGTTACCGGGATTTATTGGACTATCTGGCTTGTTTTTTAGGACGTTTACAGTCTTGATGGTATTAAGATTTACAAGCCCAGCTAAAACTACACCCTGTTGCCAGTTCTCTCAGTCTACTGCAACTTTCCCCGACTTCGGGTCCTGGGAACTTTCCCTCTCCAGCTGCAGTCTCTGTTAAGACATTTTTCTGCTTCTCCATCTAAAGGTTTCTTCAACTACAAAGTTTTCTAAAAGATTCCCTGAATCTCCCAAATATTCTCCCAAAACAGCAAAATAGATTAGCAAGATTTAAGATGGTTACAGATTCTCAGAAATGCAATATATAAAATGGTTATGACTTCTTTTAAAATTATTTATGCAAGATATTCAAAGTAGGCCTATATACCGTATACATTTGAGAGGTGGGAGGGGCACTCAATTGTGCCTGTCAATAGAGGCAAGTTCTTGAGGCAAACTCTACACCCAATAAACCCCATGTAATGTTGCCTTAACTCTAGATAAGGGTCGTAAACCCCAGATAAGGCATGTAAACCCCAGATAAGAGACGTAAACCCCAGATAAGGCAGTCTAAACCCCAGACAAGGCGCCTTAACCCCAGATAAGGAACGTAAACACCAGATAAGGCATCTAAATCCCAGATAAGGTGCCTTAACTTCGGATGAAGGACGTAAACCTAGGATAACACAATCTAAACACCAGATAAGGCATTTATACCCAATATAAGGTGCCTTAACCCCAAATAAGGGGTGTTAACCCTAGATAAGGCAGTCTAAATCCCAGATCCATTCTTTAGGCATCTAAACCCAGATAAGGCACCTTAACCCCAGATAAGGGATGTAAATATAGATAATGCAGTCTAAACCCCAAATAAGCTGCCTTAACCCCTGATAAGGGACGTTAACTGGGATAACACTGTCTAAACCCCAGATAAGGGACGTAAACCCCAGATAAGACAGTCTAAACTCCAGATAAGACACCTTAACCCCAGATAAGGGATGTAAATATATGATAATGCAGTCTAAACCTCAAATAAGCTGCCTTAACCCCTGATAAGCGCGCAAAATTTTACAATGTTATCATTTTGGAGGCTAAAAATAAACATGCATATGGCCAAATTGGGGGGCCCCAAATTTTGGGGGCCCTGGGCCCGGGCCCATCTGGCCCAATGGTAAATCCGGCCCTGGGCTTACGTCTCCTTGCTGGGGCTAAGGCGCCTTGTCTGGGGTTTAGACTGCGTTATCCTTGGTTTACATCCCTTATTTGAGGTTAAGGCACCTTATCTGATGTTAGACTGCCTAATCTGGGGTTTACATTCCTTATCTGCGGTAAAGGTGCCTTATCTTGGGCTTAGATTGTGTTATCATATGTTTACGTCCCTTATGTGGGGTTACGGCGCCTTACCGGGGGTTTAGACTGCGTTATCTCCAGTTAATGTCCTTTATCTGGGCTTAAGCCAGCTTATCTGGGGTTTAGACTGCATTATCCTAGATTCACGTCCCTCATCTGGGGTTAGGGTGCCTTATCTTGGTTTAGTTGCCTTATCTGTGATTTAGACTGCCTTATTTGGGATTTAAACTGCCTTATCTGGAGCTTACGTCCCATATCTGGGGTTTAGATGCCTTATCTGGGGTTTAGACTGTATTTTCCTAGGTTTACGTACATCATCTGAAGTTAAGGCGCCTTATCTGGGATTTAGATGCCTTATCTGGTGTTAACGTTCCTTATCTGGGGTTAAGGCGCCTTATCTGGGGTTTAGACTGCCTTATCTGGGGTTTACGTCTCTTATCTGGGGGTTACGTCTCTTATAGGGTTTAGATGCCTTATCTGGGGTTTACGACCCTTATCTAGAGTTAGGGCACCTTACGTGGGGTTTAGATGCCTTATCTGTGGTTTATGTTCCTTATTTAGGGTTAAGCACCTTATTTGGGGTTTGGCCTGCTTTATCTGGGGTCTACGTCCCTAATCTGGGGTTACGGCGCCTTATCTGGGGTTTAGATATACCTTATCTGGGGTTTAGACTGCGTTATGCTAAGATTAAGGCATCTTAGCCCCAGGTAAGGATCGTAAACCCTGACAGTGCCGTCTAAACCACAGATAAAGATAAGATATAGGCAAAATTCTGCATTTTAGTGGTGGTTATTTTTCAATTTTGGCGGCCATCTTGGGATTTTAAGGTTCTGTACTGATTATTCTAATGGATTTCTAGACCCTGTAACCATGGGTATAGACACCAGAATCATACTTCTAGGACTTTCTGCACACGAGATATAGCCAAGTTAAGCGGGCGCAACACTAAATCACTACGCATTTTATGTAAGAACGAAATTCGGGTAATATAGTCCATAGTGAGTACCGTAAAATGGGGTAACTTCGGTCAGCGGGGTAACTTTGGTCGGTCAAATTTTTTTTTTTAAATGGTCATATTTCCGTACAGCAATATAGTTTTTAGTCATATTTGGTCTCAATTTGTAAAGAAATATAATATTTGGAAGAAATAATAGTTGCTCATGTCCAATTTTCTTGAAATTTACGAAAATATCGACATTTTTGGCCAAAAATGAGCATTTTTTTACTTTTTTTTCATAAAAAATTAAAATCGGTATTTGTGAGCAAGGATGTGTGGTTGATTAATTTTGCAAGGGGTTAAATGTCACAAAAAACAAAAACTTGCCCATATACAGCGAAGATCAATTTTTTAAATTTTTTTTTCTTCATGGAATGTAATACTCTGACCAAAGTTGCCCCAAATGCGGGGTAACATTGGTCAGGCTATTTTTAACCCCTAGGGCACCCTTTCAAAATTATCTAAAAATCTTTTTCAACTTCAAGGTGTAGAAGGGAACCCTAATGTCATAAAAAGAAATAATTAGAAATATAATTGGTTTTGTTTGGAAGCAGTGGTTTAAAAACTCTGAAAAGTGCCCAAAGTTACCCTCATTTTACGGTATGAGATTGTAGCGACCATATCTACCGACATGTTCACTTTAAATCACTCATATGAATTCGACAAGTGTCTTCAATAATAACATGCAGAAAAAACCGGACATTTTATCTCAAAAGCAATTCTCTGTGGCGGATGAAGACAACTTCCGATTTTGAAATGTGAGTGGTGAATTTAGTATATTTTTTAGGCCATATTTTTTGCACCGCGAAATAGCGAAAAAAGTCAACGGTCATCGATATAATGCCGACAAAAGTTTTGGAATCTACAGAAACAGAACTTTAATTTGATATACCAAATTTATTTTGCCAAGTATTGCAGGGACGCCAGGAATGGCCCTCGAAGTAGGCCAAAATCAAACGTTATACTATGGGACGCTTATTTAGTGTTGCGCCCCTTAATGTTCACTGGCGGCCATTTTGAAATTTTGGCAGCCATCTTGGAATGATAGGTCCTAGGCTGATGTAAATGACTCTATTGGATTCCTTGACCCTGAAAACATGGGTATAGACATCAGAATTGTTCTGTTGGGTGCTTCTCTGACCAAGTTATGGTGATTTTAAGGGAGTTTGGCGGCCATTTTGAAAAACGCCCTCTACCGAGAGTTCCCCACACTTTTAGATGGTACAGACCCATCCCAGTTTATTCAGTGTCCTAAAATCTATTTAAAAAACACCTTCAAAACGTCTTGTACTCACACCGAGAACGGGACCTCCATTCTGTACCCTACTACAACAACATTTGAAAAATTTGGTTAAAATAATTGAAAATATAAATTGCAAAATAGTTTAATCACTTAACAACGTTATGTTAGAATGTTTTGCATCAAGTTTTCTTAATGTTACTAACCTTGGGTAGCATTTTAGGCCTTTAAGTATATCAAGGACCCCTTTTTCAAAGCCAATTTCGGTATTATTTGGATGAGTCTTTTTAGTTCAAGATTTTCTCATTTTTTTTGTAATTTAGCCCAATAGCCAAAAAATGACAGTAGCCAAAATGTTTGAAATTTTTCCACATATTTTGGGACACTGAGTTGTAAAAATAAGACCATTTGCCTTAAGTTTAGCCAAAACGTTTTTCTTTTTAAAATTGGCATATATATGGGGTCGCTTTCAAATTCTCCAGCACACCCCACTCTAAACCAAACTTCAGCACCCCTAAATCTCAGTTGGGCCTAAAAAGTTCGAATTTTATCATTTGACTGGGTGGCACGGAAAGCAAAGGCCAAGATTGGGGAAATGCGTAATAAATTCAGTATGAAATGGGCCTCATGCATTTATTAATTATTATCACATGTGTCCATATAGTTTAACTGCTAAGCTCCCAAATTTGGTACAATTGTGCACTAAAAGCATGGGAGTTTCACACATGAAGTACATGGTCCAAAGTTTATTTTAAGATGTCGAAATATTTCAGTTCATTTTAGATGGTAAGTACTAAACAGTATAGTACTTACCATCTAAAATGTACTATTTACTTGTTATTTGCAATGGAATTCAACGATCAACAGGGCCCTTGGCAATGGCATTTGACATTTTTAACCTCTATCTCAGTAGGTTAACACAGTACGATATGCAAAACTATTATTTTTATGATTCATGTCAGCTAAATGGACAATTTGCCATTTCTGTCAAAATCGGAGCAAGTTGAAATTTTTACCTTTACTCAAAAATTTGATCAGGCGAATAATTTGGTGATCTGTTAAAATTGGAGCATTTTCATATTTTACCCCTATGTGACCTCTAGAAGTCACTAGGTGCCAAATCTGAAATGGCTCTACATCTTAAAATAAACTTTGGGCCATGTACTTCCATGTGTGGACACTCTCATGCTTTTATCGGAAAGAGCACAATGATTCAGCTTAGCAGCTATACTGATGCATGATATCACTCAGGGTCCACACCACCCCATACCCAAGACGGGATATCATTGTGGATGAGTCTTATAAAAATCGATAAGTCTATTGGAATTCAGCAGGCATTCATAGATTTGGACATTTTTCCAACAACTTGCCCCTCCCCTCATCAGAACTTGAACAAAACTTTCACTGAAAACCAAACTATTTTTATGCTAAATTTTACACCCATTGTTAGTGCAAGGGCTGGGTGAATGTGAAAGATAAAAAACATCACAAAAGGAACCAAGCAAATTTTGGAGGCAATTTATTAATTCAATTATTTTTAGCTCAAAAACATGTTCACTCACCCCTTTCAATTAAAAAAGCTCACCCATTAATTTTGATCAGTCCTTACACCAGTCACCATGAAAACAAACATAGATACATTTTAATTCTTATTCATTACCACTTTATTTTTTCTAACACATGGCTGATGACATGATGCACCAGTCATCACAAAAACAAACACATAGATTATATGTAAATTTGTATTTTTATTCATTGTCATTTTATTTTTCTAACACATGACAGGGTGTCAAAACACACACAGTGTATTCCAACATGTGGTCAGCATATGATTCAAACAAAAAATACAATAAGTAACAGTAACACCAACCTAGTAATACATTAATTTTTTTACAAATTTTACTGGCAGTGTATTATTCTGAATATCAGGGCAGAGCCTCGGCCCATGGACACTAAACATCTCCTTTATCAGCCCTTATTACATTTTCACATTTGCTTGGGCCCCTGAACCCCCCAGGGCCCATGGATTTGCTATGGATTGTATTGCTACGCCCCTGCTGAATATGTGGGTTTTTTTGTCTTTCAAATTACAAGAATTATAATAAAGCAGCCAGCTAAAGCAGGAAATGGCAACATTCAAAGAATTGCACATGTGGCATCATTTTTGAGGGGTCCAATGGCAAATTACAGCAGTGTGTGCGTTCATGTGCCATTTTAGTAATTTTCTATAATAAACTTTAAACCTCTTACTAACATTTCTATAAACAAATTAAAATACTAGTACCTGAAATTTGGTTCATGACCTTGCAATATTATAAACTTTAAATCTCTTACTAACATTTCTATAAACAAATTAAAATACTAGTACCTGAAATTTGGTTCATGACCTTGCAATATTATGAATTTTGCACAAAAATGAGTAAAAAAAATCATCATTTTCAGGCGCTTTTTAAGACATATAAAATATGCGTTTATAAATGCTCATTCCTCCAACATTTTCATTATGTACTTGTTTTTGCCTCAATTTTCATGTGTACTAAAGATAGATCTTCCATAATAAACTTACTTCTTACATTCAAATTGTATGTTCCCTTCATACAGACTTCATCAAAAATAGGTTTCACCTGTCAACTTTGGTGTCCCCCATTTTCATTTACCATGTGAAATTTCAATTGAATAATTATATTTTCTATAAAATTGGTTGTTTTATTGTTATTTGTTTGTTAAATGTTTGGGCTTTGCATGATTTGAAGGAAATAAAATTGATTACAAAATGTGAAGAATTAAAAAATGCATTGGTTTGAAAATTGTTGAAGTGCTTTGGTGTCCCTAAAAATATTTACATTGTGAAAATATTTAAAATATTTAACAAATGTATATATTTCCAAATTAAAGCTCACTGTATTGCTGGAGCAGGGTTTGTAACAGTTACCGTACTTTATAAAATTTGGTCAAGTTCTTTCAGAATTTGAGAAAATTAGAATAAAATTCAGTTGAAACAACTGATTCATGATTTATTTGGGTATCTAGATGAGAAAGTGGCCTGGTCACCTGAAATAATAAAATTGACTTAAAACTGCTTTTTAAATTAAATATAGCAATATTCACAATATTTTGCATATGTGTGTAGTTATTTTTTGTGTTAAAAGTTTCAAAATGTAAAGAGTTTGAAAATAAGCATCTAAAATAAATATAGTTTAAACAGTAAAGACAATTTATGAAATCAGGCCCAAAAAGACCCACAAAAATGCATGTCCCAAATTATTGGACCACTCACAAATGGAATATGCCAAGTACATTTCACATTCTTAAATTCAGCAAAGGTAGACAAACCTATTACTAGCCAATTTAGGAAATATAAATTCTAAACAAAATTTATTATTTTTCTTGACTAATATTTGACAGGGTCAGTAAGAAAAATATGGACTTTCCACTGATGCTACTGATAAATAAATCTCCATTTTGATGGAGAAAAGTGGAGATGATGCTGTTGATCATACCATCCTCCTTTAATTTCAAGGACTAAAGGAACAAATGAAGATTTAAAAAAATTAAACCATATTAATTTTTTGACCACTATACAAAGGTGAAAAGCATTGGTACTAGTTTAAAACCTATTTCTTAAAAAGTGTGTTCTTAATTTCCAATTACTATAAATTTTGATTTCATTTTCACAATCTACAATTCTGAGCACATTTTCATTAAATTGCCCAATACCGTGCTGATTTACCATTAACAGTGTCCAGTGTACACCAGTGGCGTAGATTTCTTGTTGACAATGGGGGGATGGGGTTTGAAAACATTTCTTGAAGTATAGTGAATCCAGCACTTTTAGCAACAGAATAAGTGTATGTTACAAATGTGTATGAAAAAAATTTGCCATTTTGAAGCTAAACTGTTGAAATATGGTGCAAAAGTGGAATAAATTTGCGTAAAGCTACCAATATTTGCACTTTCGGCCTAAAATGGCCATAAATGAGGTTAATTTGGTCAGAAACCCACATACACCAGCCAGTAAACATTGGGGGATGATTGTATGGACCATCCCCACTGGCAAATACCCCCATCCCCCGGGATCTACGCCTATGGTGTACACTCTTCATAATAGGCACATCATACCTGACCAACAACACTTACATCTCTGCTAGAGCTATAATAGAGGGTATAATTAGAGTTTGTAATAGGTACATACATACATGTATATAGTTAATAAGGGTAAGGGTGTGGCACAGGTGTGGAGTATTACTTTATTTTGTGGTAATATCTGTGGGAGGGGGTTCTTCCTGATTGAAGGTATACATGGATGTACCACGGTAGTTTTTAATGGAGACAAATTTGCACAATTGGGCGATTTAGGCTAAAATGTCTTAAAAACACCTAATTTGGGCAAATTTGGGTGCTTTTTGTGACAAATTAGGTTGCTAAAAAAGTAGACTATAGAGAAAGTCAGCATCCAAGTCTGTGGCACTGGCAGTGGCACATCCCTGTACAAAATGTTTCAAGAATCCCAGCCGGGATAAAAGATCAAATTCTGCAGGTGATGTCTACTAGTGTTCCAAACCTAATTGATAGGTATAAGGTAGGCCCACATGTAGGCCCTACTTGCCATGTTGTTGACAAGTTGCCTTTTTCTATCAATTGCTTTTCCCCTCAAATTCAAACTTGATTTACACATTGTCATCACTATCATCATCTCGATCTTTATCTTGCTTTTAGCTTGTTGCTGCAGGTGGTTCCTTCCAGTTCCAGTACAAGTTCAAATTTCATCTGTAAAATAAACCAAAATATATATATATCAATTAAAAATATTTAAATTTAATACATTTTTCTTACCAAGATTAAATTGAACAACCTACAGAGCCCACAAAGTGGCATGGAAAGAAAGAAATATCTTGGGCCCGATTTAGTAGCTTGGGTCCTGACTTAGTAGTTTGGGCCCGACTTAGTAACTCGGGCCCGAGATAGTAACGTGGGCCCCAATTTAGTAGAGTAGTACAGGCCCCTGACTTGATAGAGTAGCACGGGCCCCCAACAAAGTAATTAGGTTGGGACCTGTGTTACTAAGTTTGGGCCTTGAGTTACTAAGTCGTTGCCCCAAATTACTAAGCCAGGGCCCGTGTAACTAAGTCAGGGCCCTATGTTACTAAATCGAGGCCTTAAGTTATTACCGTGACATGTACATGTAAGTCAAGGCCCCTGAGTCTCCTGGGATTATTGTTTTCTTTCCATGTCACTTCTGGGGCTCTGTAAGAACCTGTGGTAAAAAGAATGATGAAATTTGAATGCTTTTATGATCCAAAATTTATCATCCAGTAAAGTTGAAATTCGCACATCTTGATTTATGCATAGGACTATGTTGAAATGTACACATTTGATTTATGAATTTTAGACCTAAGTACAATCCAGTGCAAGTAGGTAGCTGTATGTAAGTGCAACTTCTGAAAATGAAATTGTTGAGGGGGTGGGTGAAAAAATTGAAATGATCAAAATTGCCCATATTTTCAACCCCTGGAAAAAAAAGCAGCAAATTTAAATCGAAATTGCAGTTACTCCACAGCGTACTGTGCATTCAATGTGATTACATATATATATATATATAGCCTATATGCTGATGTGTGAATTTTGACTGCCACGGTCCTGCAGCCAGTGGGCTATTCCAGTTAAAATCCATACACCCCCTTGATGGAGGTCTGACCTCAATCTCGCACACAGGGGTGTAGATATATCAAATGGAGGCACCCATTCAGGTAACTCCATTTGAAATTCACATTCCCTGTGTGGAAGATTAAGGTCATGTCTTCCATATATGGGGTGTATGGATTCCCAATGGTTCCTCTCTTGCCAATAATTGATCAGTATCAAATACAAAATGTCTATAAGGAAATTTGGCTATTTACACTAGCTTCCAGAGAAGTACGGCACTCCCTGGGGGGGGTTCTTTGAACAATTTTCTACAGGGATTTGCCACACAGACTACAATGTATACCGATTTTCCATAAAAAAACACCCAAAATGCACTCAAATTTTAAATGGGTCCTTTCAGGTGCCCTTTTGACAAAAATTGGTCTCCACTGAAAACCCAACCACCGATACTGAAATTTGCTGAAAAGATACCCCAAAACCGTGGCACATTCCTGTAGGCCTATACCTTCAACCAGGAAGAACCACCTTGGCACTCCCTTGCTCTGATTGACGACGCACCCTGTAAATACGCCAGGCTTAATACTGAGCCCCGCTCTGCATCGATTGCTTCTTTGACGCCGTAATCGCCAATCAGCTAACTGGTCTGTTTTATATCAGATGATTGAACATCAATCACAACCCCACTTCTGTGATTACGCTGTTTGTAAAAATGTAAACAAGTGCCGTTCCTCTCTGCCAGAAAGTGTATTTTACAAGCAAAATTAAGGTGCACAAATACTGAGTGAACATTCCTGCTCACACTCTGCCACACTGTAACACATGACTTTTGGCAAGTGGAGCGATTAGGGACCGTTCACAAACACTTGTTAGAGGGCCGGGCCTAAGGCCCTTCGACTTGATTATTAGTTTCCTGTTTAAGATTTTGAAAAGGGACGAGGTGACTTTTAATTATTAATTATTAATTATCTTTTATTTTCTTTATTTGGTTTGAACTATTACAAGCAACTATCGACTCGCTTTTGACTAGGGCGGCATTTAATTATTTCACAACAATATTTGATTTTATAAATAAGGGAAGGTGGAGTTGTACTCTTTGTTCATTCATCATTATTGTTGATATTAGTCAGAAAATGGCAAGTAGAAGTAGTTGAAAGTTATTTTAAAGGAGAAAATTGGAAATAAAAATAAAATAATTAATTATTTTGAGATTTTCAATTTTGGACGCGGGCGGTAAACAGGAAACTAATAATCAAGTGCGAAGGACCTAATGCAAAAAAATTTTCAGACCTCAAAAATTTCAGGGCCCCCCTTTTTGACATGAAAATTATGGGTCAACCCCATAGAAAAGTATAAACTCAATTTTCCCAGGAAAATTTGTGGTCATTATTTTCAGGCCCCCCCTTATTGATATCAGTACGACTTCAGTTGAGTGCAGCGTGTTGTGCATATTATATAATACTAGCGGGTACCCGCGCTTCGCGCGGGCCCCCGCTAGATGAGTAAACGGGAGCGGTTAGTAAACGGGATCGGTTAGTATAAACGATGGAAATGGTAATCATGTCAATTGGTATCGCTTTTAACAGCTCAATTATTACGCGGTTAGTGATGTGGTAGGCCTACCATTTGTTGCCTCTGCTTTGCAAACGACGTTCTTTTCTTTCTTACTTTCCGTTCTTTCTTTCTTGCTTTCCGTTCTTTCTTTCTTGCTTTCCCGTTCTTTCTCTCTTGCTTTCCGTTCTTTCTTGCTTGCTTTCCCTCCCTTTTCTCTTGCTTTCCCTCCCTTTCTTTCTTGCTTTCCCTCCCTTTCTTTCTTGCTTTCCCTCCCTTTCTTTCTTGCTTTCCCTCCCTTTCTTTCTTGCTTTCCCTCACTTTATTTCTTGCTTTCCTTTCTTTCTTTCTTTCTTTCTTTCTTTCTTTCTTTCTTTCTTTCTTTCTTTCTTTCTTTCTTTCTTTCTTTCTTTCTTTCTTTCTTTCTTTCTTTCTTTCTTTCTTTCTTTCTTTCTTTCTTTCTTTCTTTCTTTCTTTCTTTCCTTCTTTCTTTCCCTTTCTTTCTATCTTTCTTTCTTTCTTTCCCTCTTTGTTTCTTTCTTTCTTTCTTTCTTTCTTTCTTTCTTTGTTTCTTTCTTTCCCTCTTTCCTTCCCCTTTTTACTTATTTTTTCTTTGTCTTTCCCTTTTTTCTTTCAGTTTCTCTCTTTCCTGCGTTCCATTTCTCTTTCTGTTTCTTGCTTGTTCACTTTCTTTCTCTCTCTCTCTCTCTCTCTCTTTCTCTTCTTTCTTTCTTTCTTTCTTTCTTTCTTTCTTTCTGTCTGTCTATTTCTTCTTTTTTTTCTTTTCTCTCTCCCTTTCTCTTTCTTGCCTTCCCGTCGTTTCTTTTTCTTTCTTTCTTTCTTTCTTTCTTTCTTTCTTTCGTTCTGTCCCTCTTTCTTTCCCTCTTTCCTTCCCTCTTTCCTTCCTTTTTTCCTTCCTTCCTTCTTCTTTCTTTACATAGGCATAAATCCCGGGATGAGTAATAAATTCCTCAATATTTCGATAAGGGGCATGATCTACTGAATCACCTCCATGTTGACGCATGTATGTGGGTTCCTTTATTTCTTTCGTTCGTTCTTTTTTTTATATGTGTTTCTGTTTCATCAAGTAGGCCTATAGCAACATTGGGTTTCAAGAAGGTTGAGTTACATAGCGTAAATTTCGGTGTTGGGGTGGGTATAACCCCCCAATGTTTTGATAAGGTCAATGGTCCGTATAATCACCCCAAGTTCACACATGTATAATAGATGTGGGTTTCTGACAAAATTAACCTCATTTTTGGCCAAACTAAAAAGTGCCAATTTTGCGTCGTTTTTGCGAATTTGTTCCACTTTTGCACAATATAATTCACCAGTAGGCCTATTTAGCTTGCCATAAATTATTCTGTCGCCAAGATGCTGGCTTCACTGTAGGCCTATTGCAAGAAATTGATTTAAACGGACCCATCCCCCATGCCATGTCAAGAGAAATCTACGCCATTGTTAATGTTGCCAAAAGATGCGGATTCACTATTAATATGCCTACTTCAAGAAATGCTTTCAACCCTCCCTAATGTCAAAATGAAATCTACGCCACGGATATTTAGCGGTTGCGGTTTTATACCATGCTATAATCTACTAATAATAGCTAATAATGTCCCACACTCCCCATCGAAATTCATCACAACATGACAAACGAATAAACTCAAATTACTTTCCAATGCCGTATATATGCCTAGGCCTACCTTGAATTTAAAATCTTCGGAAAGTCATCACAAAAGAAGTTTCCGAAAGTCATAATTTGCATAAACGAATGCAGTTGATTTATTATTATAGCCGTTGCGGTTACCATGCCGCATAATGCCCACTCTCCGTCGAAAGTCACCACGAACGGATAAACTAATATCACTTTCAAAATTATTAGATCACTTGGACCATTTATTTTCAAAATACGTAACTTAAAACCACCTTTGTCTCAGCCATTAATTTGTTAGTTCCGTCTAAGAGATGTGATATTTTCCGTCTTAGATGAAACTGGAAGTTTTGTTACCATTAGCGCGTCGGGAAGTTGCCACGACCTGTGCGTAATCCGCGTATAGCAACGCAGCAACGGACCGTAAATAAGCGGGCCACCATTGGTTGATCTACCGAATAAATCCAAATAATTATTTGTATTTATTAATTTATCTATTTATCTATGCATTTACCATTCATCTGGAAATGCTAGAACTTATTTATTTATCTATTTATTAATTTATAATTTATCTATAATCTCCGAGATGATACCGATGAATCGATCAGTTCCTCTTCAAAGTATCGATTATCGGCAAGTTCCTCTTTAATAGTATAGATTAATAAAGTCCATTTGATTTCCTCAAGACAGTAGCGTCAAAGGTACGCATCTGTAGCATGCGCTTCACGAAGTGAACGTGCCGTAGAAATACATCGCCTTTAATTGTGCGTGTACTGTGTACACATGTAGACACTGCTGCCTCCAGCCTGCCAAATGGACTATACCCGGGTGGGGGGCACATTAAAAAATTTGGTGGGTATGTTCCCCGAATTTTAAGGTGGTGGGTATTTGGGAGCTGACGGCGTACTGGTAAAAGGGGTCTTTTGGAGCTGCGAACATCGCATCGGGCATTTGCTGGTCAAGCTGTGTAGAAACGCATGACCTAGTTCTTTTTACGCGATAATCAGACAGAGCAGATGAACACCGCTGAAGTAATTTGCTGATTTTTGCTGAATGGTGTAGTATAGCCTAAGGTCTATACTACGGTATAGCCTGGCCCTGGGAATTCGTTCTATTCACACTGTAATGTATGTTGAACTTGAGCGTGCGTACATGCAAAGTCGGAGAACACTGAGGGTGGTGCAATAATTATGTGTACCCCGGGGTGAATTATAGGGGGGCAAAGATTTTTGGCAGGCCAAAGGGGGGGCAAGCATTTTTGGCAGGTCGAAAGGGGGGTCAAGCAATTTTTGGCAGGTCGAAGGGGGGGGCAAGCAATTTTGGCACAGATATTTTGGGCACCGTTTCTATATTACGCCCTAAAAAGGCGAGGAAAAGCGTTATTTAACACGCTCAAATATGCAAAATTTCCTGTTTCTTTCGCATTATATGTTAAGACAATTTAAGGTTTTAAATTCGGGTTCCCCAAAATCTTGCATGTGTAAGGGGGGGGGCAAAGATTTTTTGGCACGTCAAAGGGGGGGCAAAGGTTTTTTGGCACGTCGAAGGGGGCCAAAGGGGGGGGGGGCAAGCGCTTTTTGGCAGACCATTTTGAGAATTCACCCCCCCGGGGGTACACACAATTATTGCACCACCCCTGACTTAGAGCCTGCATTTTATCTTAAAATAAAATATCATTTCAATATAATAGAAGGCCATGTACGGTACATGTGTAATGCGACGTAAATATCAACAACTTACCATGGTGGCATATTGATTTAATCATCATGGACATGATCATGCATGCATGGCGTCTGACCTGTCGAATTCTCAGTGCATACACTCTGACACTGTATGATACGTCCGTACCAAGGCACTTCTTCTTCTTACAAGTAGACCTACTTATGTCTCGCTGTTTTACACACTGCATACATTCAACTTATCATTTGCTATCAATATTTCTTCTGATTGCAGTTTTCATTCAAGCAGTTTGAAAAAAGTAGCATATTTTGAATATTAAATTGTGCAATTTCATAAAACCGTAGCCTGTATGCAGAGCTCGTCGTACTGAATACATCTGAAACTTATACTTATCTACGCTGAGCAAAAGCGATTTGCTTTTAGCATGTTACCAATGGGATAGAGCGCCTTTTGATGCGTTGGGAAAAACGCGCCACCTCATTGGCCATACCAATCGCTCGCGATGTAGTATACAAGGTGACAAGTCGAAATTATCATGACATTTATCATGACAACATGACATTATGTCGTCAATTATATCGTCAAGTATCGTGACAACTCGACAACTCGAAATTATCATGACATTTATCATGACAACATGACATTATGTCGTCAATTATATCGTCAAGTATCGTGACAACTCGACAACTCGAAATTATCATGTCAATTATCGTGACAACACGCAATTATGTCGTCAATTATGTCGTCATTTATCATGACAACTCGACAACTCGAAATTATCATGTCAATTATCGTGACAACACGAAATTATCATGACATTATGTCGTCAATTATCATGACAACTCGTCGCACAACTCGCAATTATATCGTCAAGTATCGTGACAACTCGACAACTCGAAATTATCATGACATTTATCATGACAACATGACATTATGTCGTCAATTATATCGTCAAGTATCGTGACAACTCGACAACTCGAAATTATCATGTCAATTATCGTGACAACACGAAATTATCATGACATTATGTAAATCAATTATCATGACAACTCGTCGCACAACTCGCAATTATATCGTCAAGTATCGTGACAACTCGACAACTCGAAATTATCATGTCAATTATCGTGACAACACGAAATTATCATGACTTTATGTAAATCAATTATCATGACAACTCGTCATACAACTCGCAATTATATCGTCAAGTATCGTGACAACTCGACAACTCGAAATTATCATGTCAATTATCGTGACAACACGAAATTATCATGACTTTATGTAAAATCAATTATCATGACAACTCGTCATACAACTCGCAATTATATCGTCAAGTATCGTGACAACTCGACAACTCGAAATTATCATGTCAATTATCGTGACAACTCGCAATTATGTTGTCAATTATGTCGTCATTTATCATGACAACTCGCAATTATGTCGTCAATTATGTCGTCATTTATCGTGACAACTTGACAACTCGAAATTATCATGTCAATTATCATGACAACTCGCAATTATGTCGTCAATTATGTCGTCATTTATCGTGACAACTCGACAACTCGAAATTATCATGTCAATTATCGTGACAACTCGCAATTATGTTGTCAATTATGTCGTCATTTATCATGACAACTCGCAATTATGTCGTCAATTATGTCGTCATTTATCGTGACAACTTGACAACTCGAAATTATCATGTCAATTATCATGACAACTCGCAATTATGTCGTCAATTATGTCGTCATTTATCGTGACAACTTGACAACTCGAAATTATCATGTCAATTATCGTGACAACTCGCAATTATGTCGTCAATTATGTCGTCATTTATCATGACAACTCGCAATTATGTCGTCAATTATGTCGTCATTTATCGTGACAACATGACAACTCGAAATTATCATGTCAATTATCGTGACAACTCGCAATTATGTCGTCAATTATGTCATCATTTATCATGACAACTCGCAATTATGTCGTCAATTATGTCGTCATTTATCGTGACAACTTGACAACTCGAAATTATCATGTCAATTATCGTGACAACTCGCAATTATGTCGTCAATTATGTCGTCATTTATCGTGACAACTTGACAACTCGAAATTATCATGTCAATTATCGTGACAACTCGCAATTATGTCGTCAATTATGTCATCATTTATCATGACAACTCGCAATTATGTCGTCAATTATGTCGTCATTTATCGTGACAACATGACAACTCGAAATATCATGTCAATTATCGTGACAACTCGCAATTATGTCGTCAATTATGTCATCATTTATCATGACAACTCGCAATTATGTCGTCAATTATGTCGTCATTTATCGTGACAACTTGACAACTCGAAATTATCATGTCAATTATCGTGACAACTCGCAATTATGTCGCCAATTATGTCGTCATTTATCGTGACAACTTGACAACTCGAAATTATCATGTCAATTATCGTGACAACTCGCAATTATGTCGCCAATTATGTCATCATTTATCGTGACAACTCGCAATTATGTCGTCAATTATGTCGTCATTTATCGTGACAACTTGACAACTCGAAATTATCATGTCAATTATCATGACAACTCGCAATTATGTCGTCAATTATGTCGTCATTTATCGTGACAACTTGACAACTCGAAATTATCATGTCAATTATCGTGACAACTCGCAATTATGTCGTCAATTATGTCATCATTTATCATGACAACTCGCAATTATGTCGTCAATTATGTCGTCATTTATCGTGACAACTCGACAACTCGAAATTATCATGTCAATTATCGTGACAACTCGCAATTATGTCGTCAATTATGTCATCATTTATCGTGACAACTCGCAATTATGTCGTCAATTATGTCGTCATTTATCATGACAACTCGACAACTCGAAATTATCATGTCAATTATCGTGACAACTCGTAATTATGTCGTCAATTATGTCGTCATTTATCGTGACAACTCGACAACTCGAAATTATCATGTCAATTATCGTGACAACTCGCAATTATGTCGTCAATTATGTCATCATTTATCGTGACAACTCGCAATTATGTCGTCAATTATGTCGTCATTTATCATGACAACTCGACAACTCGAAATTATCGTGTCAATTATCGTGACAACTCGCAATTATGTCGTCAATTATGTCATCATTTATCGTGACAACTCGCAATTATGTCGTCAATTATGTCGTCATTTATCATGACAACTCGACAACTCGAAATTATCGTGTCAATTATCGTGACAACTCGCAATTATGTCGTCAATTATGTCATCATTTATCGTGACAACTCGCAATTATGTCGTCAATTATGTCGTCATTTATCATGACAACTCGACAACTCGAAATTATCGTGTCAATTATCGTGACAACTCGCAATTATGTCGTCAATTATGTCATCATTTATCGTGACAACTCGCAATTATGTCGTCAATTATGTCGTCATTTATCGTGACAACTTGACAACTCGAAATTATCATGTCAATTATCGTGACAACTCGCAATTATGTCGTCAATTATGTCATCATTTATCGTGACAACTCGCAATTATGTCGTCAATTATGTCATCATTTATCGTGACAACTCGCAATTATGTCGTCAATTATGTCGTCATTTATCGTGACAACTTGACAACTCGAAATTATCATGTCAATTATCGTGACAACTCGCAATTATGTCGTCAATTATGTCATCATTTATCGTGACAACTCGCAATTATGTCGTCAATTATGTCGTCATTTATCGTGACAACTCGACAACTCGAAATTATCATGTCAATTATCGTGACAACTCGCAATTATATCGTCAATTATGTCATCATTTATCGTGACAACTTGCAATTATGTGGTCAATTATGTCGTCATTTATGTCATCATCATGTCATCATGACAACATGACATGTCCCTTCAGTGCTTCCGTAAGCGGTGGTCTGTTGCGCACACACGCTTTAAAAGAAATAAATTATCTGATTTTATTTCCCCAAGTTTTACGTTCTTTTTTGTTTTTGTTTTTCCATTTTTATTCCCTGTACTTGGGACTGGCGGGTGGAGAAAAGTTACAGAAAACCACCAGCCCCCTTCTTCATGTCAGCCATACAATATTATAAACAAATATGCAATTATTCCTTTAAGCCCAAATTAAAGTTTGATATGCAGTTACACTTGTAATTATTGACACCCACCACTCACAAGTGCTGTGATGTATACACCACACAAGCTGAAGCCAGGACATAAGAAAAAGAATAGTAAAAAAGCAGAAGCTGATCCAGGCCTGACAAAAGCACAAAACGAAGACCATCCCAGCACTGTCATAAGCGGTGAGTGTCAATTGAAATACAAATGAGACATCACATTCAAGAGAGAATCAAATTCAAGGCATCATAATCATATGGTTGAACAAACACTCGATCAAATCTACATACCCAGGGTTTTTTAACAAGAAACAACAACAACAGACCCATCCCCAGACAAGAACCCTCCCACAATCCCCACACCACACCACATTCACACAAAAACAGAACAATGAACAGAGAGACAAACAAGAATGGTAACTGTTCCCTTTCAACAAACAGACAAAGATTCTGTAAAAATATCTATGGCTGATGCAAAAAAATAAAAAAATAAAAAATAAATAAATAAAAACATTTGAATACTTATGCAAAGAAAAGCAGGAGATTAAATTCCTCTTAAGAACTCGGATCAAAAGAAAATTTCTTTAAGTGTTTGGACAATTTGCCTCTGTTTTCAGCAATTTTTCTGCCTCCGCCAGGAGGTAGTATGATTTGAAATTTACACCTAAAATGCCGCACATTGCGCGGCATATAGGCCGATTGTACAAATTTATATTCTGACAAGTACTCTAATTTCCGCCCAATATCGAAAGCCCAATATATATCCCCCACCACTTTGCGCCATACATAAATTCGCCTATCGCCATTTCCGAATGTTCAAAAAGGTAATCACGCTTCCTCAGCATGTGCAATAAATTAGCATTAAAATTAATCTTATTCTATAGGGATTCTAGAAACACCTAGCACGTGGCGCCAATGGTGCGAGTCTATCAAGCTCATGAATTATGCATTAGAATTTTTTCAAACTCATATGTTGTATAATTGAAGACCGAATTAAAAAGACTAGCTTGCGTATGCCGTCCTGTCAACCAGACCAAAAATGCCATACTGCGCAGGTCAGCAACCAATCACGGCGCGCCTTTGTCATGACGTCAGACGCAAACTAGTATTTTTAATTCGGTATTTAATTATGGGTTGTAGCCTCATCATGGAATAAAGATAGAGCACATCAGCAATATCGTAGAAATAAAGTCGGACAACCGTTATGCTGTGTGTGGCAATGGGAAAACACATTAAACAAGGTTTAATTTCATGATTACATGAAACCTGATTATCAATGCAAAAACTTTGGCTGGAGAAGTTGAAGCTGACGTTCATGGCGACACTTTGGATGTGATAATTTGACATCATGGATTGTTTTGTGCAAAATTTGAGGTATTTTTGTGTCATTTAATACGCGGTGAGTCAGCAGGGCGACTGGCATGCATGCTAGGCTCGACTAGGCCGCAATCATCGTGCATGCGTGTCTACATCATAATAATAGGTTGAAATGATGGGATTGAAAAGACCGGCTAGCTATTTGATTTCTCTGCATACGAGATGTATGTGCTGTGCCGTGTTCAACTATGATGCGCCTAGCCGCGCCTATAGCCGCGCCTATGGCCGGCTTCATTGCTGTTCAAATCATGTACTAAAGTATTGCAATTTTATTGCGTTGATATAATTCGGAATAATTCGTTTTAAAGTATTTGCTTCCCATGCGTGGTTGGTCATGTTGGTGGTATGTATGTCAGTTTTTACATTCTACTGAGTACTGTTGCAATATTTTTGTATGCATACCCATGACCGTTTCAAGACTATGACTGAGAGATTTGCTCTTTTGTTTGTTAGGATAAAAATAAAAATAAAATGCAAGAATTATTTTTCCCCACACAATACTTCTTACAAACAAGGTGTTGATATTGGCCCTTTCGATGCAAAACAAAGCACAAATGAAGGAAAGAAAACAAAACAATAATGTTTTTGATTTTTATTCAATTACACATACAAAAAAGTAATGGCCTATGAAAAGACCCCCTAAATATAATAATATTAATATTATTTTAGTCCTGAATACAAAATGTAATAAACAAGCATAAAAGAATCTGATACGAAAATCTGTTACTCTGAAACGTTACAATTGTAATTTTCAGTCAAAAATCCACAAGAAATGACTCTTGATACAACTTAGGCCTATATTTTAAAAAACAGAAACGGCTGCCTGCATCTGGAACTCTTCATATCTGAAAGTTTGAAGGTCTTATTTCATACATCAGAATTATCTGCAAGATGGCTTTAGGTGACCGTGGCCCTATTGGCTAATGCACAAATTTAGATTTTCTTTCTATTTAAATAATACTATAGTATGTTAAAGCTTATGCCCTGTAGATTACATTCGGTTCTTGAGATATGGCCTGTCAAAATGGCGCGTGAAACCAAAACAAAAAATTGGCAACAACTTTCTTTTTATTTTCTATATTTTTGCAGTTTCCAGTTGCCAGATGATTTTCTAATTACATGCATGAATTATGCAAAGTAAAGATTTCAGATAATCAGATACAATTAAAAGAGCTATGGCACTGAGGCATGGTAGGCCTACATGGGTAGAACACACACTATACTACAAAATTACGGTTAGCGTTTTGGCAAATTTCAATTTGCATAATTAATCAGGGCCACTTATTAGAAAAGTTGATTAGGGCCCAAATTAATTATGCAAATGGAAATTTGCCAAAGGCATCCATGGGTTTTATATCTTATTTTGTAGCCGATCTGAACATTTTACTTTGTATAACTCTTGCATATATAATTAGAAAATAAGGCCTACCTGACAACATTGCATAACAAAAATAAAAGAAAGCCATTTTGACAGGCCATATTTTGGTAACCGAATATCCGATCAAAATAAAATTTTCAGTCTTGTAATCAGGAGAGAATGGGCTCACATATTTCAATCAGACAAACATCTATATCTAATAGCGTTACCTTAAAGCTAGCATTATAAGTGTCTCCTTAACTAATAACAAAAGTTGCCCATTTGTATCTTGGAGGCATTGTCTTTTTTAAAGACATTTCTTGTTTTCTCTGTATTAAATTTAATCTTAACCAAATTCTTATAGGCTTGAAAATTAGGAGCAACTTTCTGGAACTTACATCTATGAATATAAAATTTCATACAAAGGATAAGAAAATTAATAGTATTTTTATGATCAGAATCTTCAATGTCCGAACCAAATATCTTCTGAAAATTGGAAAACTGCAAATTCTCACCAGTTTTGCTTTCAATTAAGTCCCACAAATTATCCCATAAAGGAATAATTTTATCACACTCACAAAATAAGTGGATAAGAGTCTCATCAAATTTATCACAAAAATAGCAAAGTGGGGAATCAATTCTACCAATCTTATGAAGAAATTTGTTAGTGCAGACTGCCCTATGAAAGATTTTGAAGTAAAAAGCCTTTAGTTGGGTTTCAACACTACAAGAAAAGTTATTATCATGAATTATGCACCAATCCAGAACATCATCAACATTCAAGGCATCAAACCAGTAATTTTCAGTGTCAATGGGACTATCATTTTGTTTCAAGATCATGTAAGAATATTTAGTGATTTTACCATTATCAAACAAACTTGCAACAACCTGATCAAAAATGCTTTCCTGCACCTTCTTCGGATTGTTAAACCAATCAACAGGGAGACCATTCATGAGTGAATTATATTTCCTTCGATCTTTAATGGAAATATCAAACTCAAGAACAAGATCCTCAAAGGTTTTGACAATGTTAAACCCTCTGTAAAGGTCATCGACCACACAAATACCTCGGTCAAACCAATCTTGGTAAAAAAAGAATTTCTTGGTTTTGAGACGAATATTTTTGTTCCACCAAATGGAATCTTGGAGATGGCAGTTTTGATAATCAAGATTATCTTCCATCTTATCTCTATACACTTACCATACCCTAAGCGATTCAGCTAATTGGGTGTTTTTTAATAATGTAAGAACACAATTTGGAGCGTCAGCCTTCCATAAAATTAAAGTATCCCTTTGAAATGAACCAAGAATCTTCAACTCCAAATGTTTCCAAAACTGTTATATTCAGGGTCCAGTAAGTGTTTTGCCCAAACCAACTTTTGTGCTTGTGAAAATGCCTCAATATCAACCATTCGCAATCCTCCATCACTATAATTATTAAGTAGAAATTTACGTTTAACCCTGTCATTGCCACCATTCCAAATAAATTTAAAGAATAAAGTATTAAAAAATAAGAAAAACAGCTTAGGGATAGGGATACATAAAACAGAAAATAAATAAATAAGTTGTGGCAAAAGAAGACTCTTTATCACAGTAATTTTGCCAATTAAAGATAAACTTCTTGAGCGCCAACAGTTTAAAGTTTGCTGAATATGGGTTAATTTTGGTATGAAATTCAGCTCATACATGGCTTTCACATTTAAAGAGAAATTAATACCTAGGGTGCTAAATGTATTATCCTTCCAAACAAGGCCTTCATTGCAATAAGGCTTAAAGTCGCTACCTTTAGAACTACCAATATGAATAGCTTCAGATTTTGACATATTTATCTTACATCCTGACAATGAGGCAAAATCCTTGAGAACATGAAATAAATTTCTAAAAGAACCTAAGTCACCATTTAAAAAGCAAGTTGTGTCATCAGCCAAAAGGCTTACCTTTTTCTCCACTTCCCCAACCTTAATACCACAAATATTCTCATTGTTTCTAATAGATAATGCAAGCACCTCAATGGCACAAAGAAACAGAAGCGGAGAAATCGGACAACCTTGAAATATACCACGTTCCATACAAATTTCTTCTGAAAGGAACCCATTATTACTAATGAAGCTGCGTCTATTACAATAAAATGTTTTAATCCACTGAATGAATTTAGGACCCAAATTAAATGCTTTCAAGACCTCAAACAAATAATCATGCTCAACAGAATCAAAAGCTTTTTCAATATCCAGCAAGACTATGGAACCCGGAATATCATTTTCATCACAATAATCAATAAGGTCAATTATTGTCCTGATGTTACATCCAATATTCCTCCCTTTCATAAATCCAGTTTGATCATCATTGATAATTTCATGCAAAAGAGCTTGAGGCGGCTAGCCATAACCTTGGCAATTATTTTATAATCGGTGTTAAGAAGTGAAATGGGACGGTGATTTTTAATAAAATGAGGATCTTTATCTTTTTTAGGCAACAGAGTAATTATACCAGTACGCTGTGTTGAAGACATAAAACCTTTTTCAAAAGAAAAATGGAAACAGTCCAGGAGCATATCACAAATATCATTAAAAAAGACAACATAAAATTCAGTTGAAGGCCATCGTAGCCTGGGCTACGATTCAAGTTCAAAGACTTTAATGAGGTTAATATTTCAGCTTTAGTTATAGGCCTATTCAGCTTAATTTCACTTTCTTCAGACAAGTGGGGCATATCAAGCTCCTCTAAATATGAAATAATATTATTTTTATTATCAGGGGAAAGTTTTACGTTCTTGTCAAATCAATACTCTTTTCACCTGTCCTTCACTTGAATTTGCTTTATTGTTTATTTCTTAAGTATGCCACAATTAAAAAGCATTAGACACCAAAACTTGATTTGATAATTTGTAAACGTATAAACAATTTTCCCCACAGGTCGGGATTTACGCATAGGCCTATACTTTTTATAAACCTTTTGTCAAAAGCTTTCAAAATTATGAAACACTGATTCGAATAGGTCTATAGGCCTATGAGTGCTTATAGATTCAGCAATCAAACAATTTAAAAAACTTGTTTATATAAAACTTCACACGGAAGATTAATTTATAGGCCTAGTTCAAAGAACGAGAGATTGTTTTCCAAAAGACGTGTAACTAATATTGCCATTGTACGTATAGATTTTTTGTAGGCCTATTTTGCCATTTATTTTTGGAAAACATTGCCAACACTGAAAGCTTTTGAAGAGAGAGCGGTGTTTTTCAAAAGCTGCTGCTGGCTTCTGTATTATTGATACGTACGCGTCGGTATGGCTAGAAATCTGAAATTTGTTGCATCTTCATATTAGGACAATATCGCTAAACCTAGAATTTGTGCTATCTTCAACCATATACGTGACACGATCTGGTCCATGGGGGCCAAAGGCGGCAAATTTTAAACTGATATAAAGGTAAAAATATGGAGTAAAAAAACAATAAAATACATAAGAAAATATACATCAAAAAACTTCATAACTTTAGAACCAAGTATGCTAGACCTTTGGTGTTTTTTTTTCTTAATTAAATGCTAGCCTATCGTATGTATAATGTTATAATTACAGTAACTCAATTGTCAAAAATACCTCCTTTAGTCCCCATGGACCAGATCGTGTATACGTATTACGTAGAGAGCATATGAATTTGTGCTATCTTTAGTAGATTGTCACTATATCAAGATAGCATATGGTTAAATCTGAAATGTTGCTATCTGCTTCAGATAGCATACCGTATGGCCAACATTGGGAATATTTGCTATCGTCAGTAGATAGCATATTATGGTCAAATCTGAATTTTACAAGTATTTCACCGTATAATTAGCATATCTACGGTATATTACCGTAAAAGTACGATAGAATGCCCATAATCCGGTATAAAATACGGTAGAAAGCATGTAAATTTTACGGTAAAATACCTGGCAACTGGGTTGCCAGCATTCTACCGTAAATAGTATTTCAATTTTACGGTAAATATCCGTAAAGATTACGGTAAAGTGCCGTAAAATAACGGTAATATTTTACAGTGTAAGCACAAAGTCGCCAGGGCACTATAGAAGATACATTTCATTAATCAGGACAAAATTCAATAGAAAACAAAATACATTGTGGCGGAAATATTGATTTTGAAGACCAAAGCAAGGAGCCAACTTTATGCTCATTTTGTGAGAGCTGGTCATCGTGAGTTACGGCTTTCTGGTTCTGAACCCTCGATATGGTTAACTCTAAATTTATGATGGCATTTTCAGGAGACAGCATGGTTAAAATCGTGAAATGTTGCTATATCTTTTATAGTAGATAGCTCATGGTTAAATGAAAAAAAACTCCAGTAGGTAGCATATTGATAAATCTAAATTTGTGTAATCGTCATGAGATAGCATACTGCATACCGTGTGTGTAACATTGTGAATTTTTGCTATCTTCAGTAGATAACATAATGAGAATTTTAGCTATATGTCTCTAGTAGAGAGCTATATATCTCTAGTAGAGAGTATATGGTTAACTCTGAATGTTTGCGATTTTCAGGAGATAGCATAAATATGGTTAAAATCAGGAAATGTTGCTATCTACAGTAGATAGCTCATGGTTGAATATGAATGTGTGCTATCTCCAGTATATATCATATATGAGTAACTTTGAATTTGTGATATAATAGTAAATGGCATAATTATTGCTAACATCGGAACCTCTCGCATCAGGGGATGTATAAGGACATTCCCATAAACCAATGGGGTTTCCGACCTTCGTATATCTGGCTTTTGTACACATGTGGCACAGTTGACCATACCTTGTGTGCAAATATCTGGTGTTTTCAGCCTTGTATTTAACATTCAAAACATTGAGACTTATGAATAAAATTAATGTAGTGGGACATTATAAGAAAATCCAATTTAATTTGATAAGTCTCAACTATTAGCTCGTTGGCTGCAATTTTAAAATTACCATTTTGTGTGTATGGTAATGGGGACTTTGACTTTAAGATTAGGTTATATTGATCAAATTTCCCAATCATAGTGCATTGTAGGAATGCTTTCAAGCCTCCTCTGCTCTTGCATCTTTGGTAGGTAACACATGCATGCTTATATATGCATTTGTGCTATCTTCAGGAGACAGCATCCCAGCAAACACAAAAACGTTTTAAAAACGTTTTATATATGTTATATTTTGGCTTTTGGTTTAGGTAAAAACGTTTTAATAACATTAAAATGTCGGGTTATATAAAGGTAATGATAACGTGTTAAAACGTTTTGTATGAAAACACACTACAACAATATTTTTAAATGTTTTCACAAAATGTTATTGTAAACTATTTTTACAAACATTTTTTACAAACAAATATTGTGTCAATACTTGAATAACATTATGTTAAAATGTTTGAGCCCAGCAAACACAGAAATGTTCTTAAAATGTTTTTTTTTTCAAAACCTTTTAATAACATTTAAATGTCGGGCTAAAATCTGAAATCTTTATGCTATCTTCAGTAGATAGTACATTGTTAAATTGTGCTATCTTCAGTAGATAGCAAATATAGCATATGGTTACATGTGAGGTTGTGTTATCTTCCATTTATCTGCAATTTTCATTGGGATTTTCAAAACGGTCTCCTTTTGACTGGACTGGAGCCACGTTTCCATCCGTGTCACCGTGCTGTAGATACAACCTATTAAAATAGGTTTAGATTTGGGAAGTAAAATATCTACCAGGCTCCTTCCAGACCCTCAACATTAAGATCATCACGAACATTAAAGGCAATCTCTGACTTAACATATAGGCCTATAAATCCCCCCCCCCCCTCCCTCACGGTTACGATCTTTGCGAATTAGGTTATAACCTTCGAGTTTAATTTCAGAGTCAGTTATTGTATGGTCGAGTCAGGTTTCAGAAAACGAAACAACTGCTATATTGGATTTTTCCAATATGATTTTAATTTCAGATAGTTTGTGATAAAGGGAACTAATGTTCAGATGAGTAAAGTGCAATCCTTTGCTGTTGAGGCAGCTAAAGTCAATATCAGAAATAGGAGGCAAGTCTATAGCACATGTCGTGTCGTCAAACTCCACATGTGGTTCAAAGACAAACTCACCATCTACGCAGTTGTTGAAAAGAACAGCAGTCGCAAATGTATGAAAAGTCTGACTGATCTTGAACTAGCATGTTATATTCTTCATCGCCCATGACTCTAGTACAGCGGCTATGTGTCCATTTATAACATGAGTCGCAACTGATGGCCTTGCTACGACTTGTTATGCCTTTTCCACAAGTAGTGCACACATTTTTGAAAGTTCTCTTTTTTGGTACATCATCGAATAATGGAACGGTGCGAGTTTGGGGACCAGGGTTGGGGTTAACATCGCCTGCAATTAACAGGCGATATCGGAACGTCACAGTAGAGTTAGAGTAAAGTCTTATTCTTCTGCCAACAAGTTGCCCCTCAACATTATAGGTTTGTTGGGTCTACTGATGGCATTAGTAGTAACACAATGTGCGTGCAGTAGGCCTATATTGATACACTTGATCATCACTTTGAGTTCCATTGCCAAGCTGATCACTTGGCACTAAACAGCAAAACAGCAAAGTTATTACAACACTAGCCAGAAGATTCATGTTGGAATGGGTATTAAGCTGGTACTATAAGTTTTTGTGTGGAGATGATTGTAGACTAGAATACACATTCAATCGCTCAGTTAGTTCATTTGCAGTCAAATCCTACGTTTAAGGATGTTTTGGCCAAGGTTGAGGAATTCAACAACCTTGTACATGGAGTAAGCTTAAATATGAGTAAGCTTAAACAGTTAAAATGCCATATCTGTGCCGTGCCAACAGTAATGATGTTAAATAAAGATAACCAAAGTCAAATAAGTACATGTAGAACTTAAAATTCTGACAGAAAACAGCAAATTTGCTGGATTTTATAGATTCAAATCCAGACAAAATAAAAATAAAATGATTAAACTTTTGATATCAAATTTGGTATCAACCTTCGAAGGAAGGTGTGTAGAAAATTATTTTGCCATAAACTCATCATGGAACTAGTGGCGATTTTTTAATTTGGCTGTGTTTATCATATTATATACGTGCATGTTTATAGACGGTGTAACCCGGGGGGGTCTCCCTGGTTGAAGGTATACGGGGATATAGGGATACCTTTTCAATTTTCAGTAAGCTATGGAGTCCAATTTTGGCACCAAAATAGTGGGCGTGAAACACAATATTTTGAACTGAAGTTGAACTTGAAATCATGCGGACTAGAGTCAAATACATAATAGGGCCTAGTCAAGTGGAACTTCAAACAACAATATGAGTAGCCCCTACTACTCACCGCCACACTGTAGGCCTATATGGACTGTTATTGAACATGTTTACCGCATAGGTATCATTATTTGTACTCTACCGGTTTCAATATACGGTGCATCCGAGAATAAAGTATGAAGATCATTTGTAAGTATTGAACATGTATTTTTTTAAGTTTGTCAACATGTATTAAATATTACCGGATTCACACCATAAATTATGGGCCAACCCAATGGCGTAGTTCATGCAGTAACCTTTATAGTAAAAGAGTGTAGTTAGTATTTTGGGAGCGATGCATACCGTACAACGTAGAACATGAACTTAAAATAGCTTAAAGGGGAAAGGCCGCGGAGAGGGCACTGACTTGGAGTTCCATATAAAGGACGGGATCCGGGAGGAATGATGAAAGGAACCCCCCCCCGGGGGGGGGGGACACTTGTATTTCAAGGTGGACACCATGCTAGGGTACAAAAACAAGTAAAAAGGGTTGTTTTTCAGCATTGGGCAAGTACAGCGCTGTACTTCTTTAGGGTGTCAAAAATATACTTTTCCAAACAAAATACTTGCTTAGGGTACCAAAATGTAATGGCAAATTAAACTGGGTGAAATAGGCTATGTTTAGCTTCTATCAGAACACATCGTAGGGTAAAACATTAAGAAACATCAAACTACTTATATTAAACAAGAACCTTATATTAAACCTGAACATTTATTTTTACATAAAATGCCTGTATTTTCTAAACCGCACAACAAAATTGTTTGATTTTTGCACAGGATGTTCATCTGAGGGTCCAGATTGTAAAAATCAATACAGCGTGATTGTAAATATTTGGGGAATTGGTTTTATTTGATGACAAAAATGTTGTGTGCAACTTTTTCATGTGTTACCGTACAAAAATGCTGAATGGACCTTTGTTACTAGCAAAATATGTTCTACCAACTTAGGTGGTCGGGTTTGCACAGAGGAGAATACGGGCGCACACCACCAATAGCGCGTCCCATTGAAATACACGTGAAAACACGTCTCTTCTTTGCCCGATTGTAGGCCTTTTCGGCAACAAATTGAACATAAATATACCACCAATCGATTGCAAATCGATGAAAATTTAATATAAATTTATGTTTCAATGTACGGGTAGTACATGCTCTAGGATAAATAGATTTATAAAAAATTACATTTGAAGTCATGTGTCCAATGCAGAAAATATACAGTTTTTGTGACTTTGACCATTCTAGCAGTCTTGGCCATTTTCTTCAAAAATGCTACTCGCATCAGCGTATTTTGAATGGTATATTTGCATTTTTATTTCTTTAAACGTAATAAAAGTAAGTTTATACATTTTCTACACATTCATATTTTTATATTAAGTATCATTTTGCCCCCGAAAAAACTGACATTTGAGTCGTTTTAAGGACACGTGCTAAAATTTAATCATGATATTAAATTAATGAAAACTCTCAGAACGCTGAATTTGCTTACTTTTTCATCACTTTAATGAACTTTAACAATATAAATTAAGAAATTTAAATAACATTTTCACTATAAAACACTTTAAAATCATTAAATGGCTTTTAAAGTTTTAATTCAGATCGCAAAATTGGAATTTTACACATACCCGTCCTGTTTTTGACGTGATTCCTGTAAAAAGCCTACTTCGGGCCAATTAAGCCTATTATGCCTTATAAGGGCGCACACCACCAATAGCGCGTCCCATTGAAATACACGTGAAAACACGTCTCTTCTTTGCCCGATTTTAGGCCTTTTCGGCAACAAATTGAACATAAATATACCACCAATCGATTGCAAATCGATGAAAATTTAATATATGTTTCAATGTACGGGTAGTACATGCTCTAGGATAAATAGATTTAGAAAAAATTACATTTGAAGTCATGTGTCCAATGCAGAAAATATACAGTTTTTGTGACTTTGACCATTCTAGCAGTCTTGGCCATTTTCTTCAAAAATGCTACTCGCATCAGCGTATTTTGAATGGTATATTTGCATTTTTATTTCTTTAAACGTAATAAAAGTAAGTTTATACATTTTCTACACATTCATATTTTTATATTAAGTATCATTTTGCCCCCCCCCCCCCGAAAAAACTGACATTTGAGTCGTTTTAAGGACACGTGCTAAAATTTAATCATGATATTAAATTAATGAAAACTCTCAGAACGCTGAATTTGCTTACTTTTTCATCACTTTAATGAACTTTAACAATATAAATTAAGAAATTTAAATAACATCTTCACTATAAAACACTTTAAAATCATTAAATGGCTTTTAAAGTTTTAATTCAGATCGCAAAATTGGAATTTTACACATACCCGTCCTGTTTTTGACGTGATTCCTGTAAAAAGCCTACTTCGGGCCAATTAAGCCTATTATGCCTTATAAGGGCGCACACCACCAATAGCGCGTCCCATTGAAATACACGTGAAAACACGTCTCTTCTTTGCCCGATTTTAGGCCTTTTCGGCAACAAATTGAACATAAATATACCACCAATCGATTGCAAATCGATGAAAATTTAATATATGTTTCAATGTACGGGTAGTACATGCTCTAGGATAAATAGATTTAGAAAAATTACATTTGAAGTCATGTGTCCAATGCAGAAAATATACAGTTTTTGTGACTTTGACCATTCTAGCAGTCTTGGCCATTTTCTTCAAAAATGCTACTCGCATCAGCGTATTTTGAATGGTATATTTGCATTTTTATTTCTTTAAACGTAATAAAAGTAAGTTTATACATTTTCTACACATTCATATTTTTATATTAAGTATCATTTTGCCCCCGAAAAAACTGACATTTGAGTCGTTTTAAGGACACGTGCTAAAATTTAATCATGATATTAAATTAATGAAAACTCTCAGAACGCTGAATTTCCTTTCTTTTTTCATCACTTTAATGAACTTTAACAATATAAATTAAGAAATTTAAATAACATTTTCACTATAAAACACTTTAAAATCATTAAATGGCTTTTAAAGTTTTAATTCAGATCGCAAAATTGGAATTTTACACATACCCGTCCTGTTTTTGTTTTGATTCCTGTAAAAAGCCTACTTCGGGCCAATTAAGCCTATTATGCCTTATAAGGGCGCACACCACCAATAGCGCGTCCCATTGAAATACACGTGAAAACACGTCTCTTCTTTGCCCGATTTTAGGCCTTTTCGGCAACAAATTGAACATAAATATACCACCAATCGATTGCAAATCGATGAAAATGTAATATATGTTTCAATGTACGGGTAGTCTTCCGATTAGATTTCAAGATATGGGCGTTTAAAGAGCACCATGACCATTTTCGACCCGTTTTTACCCTGAAAACCCGTTTCTGGTCATTTTCTCAATCCGAAGGCCTACTTTTTTCAAAAATTGGATTATGCAACTTTTTTGGGATCCAAGTTCGTGTATAGGTCTCAAACTTTTATTTAAGCTTATAACATGCTTCTCTTTTTCCTTACAAGTCCACAGAAAGGCCCAAAATACCTCAAAAAAGATTTCGTTTTTACCGGAACTCATCCACATTACATCGCGCGCGGAGTGAATTAGAGGTGCGCGCCCTTATAATGCACATATGTAAACTCGATTCTTTTCGTTATAGATTTGCAAACTTTATTAAATTTTGAGTTAAATTGTCAAATTTTATTGCTCTAGGATAAATAGATTTAGAAAAATTACATTTGAAGTCATGTGTCCAATGCAGAAAATATACAGTTTTTGTGACTTTGACCATTCTAGCAGTCTTGGCCATTTTCTTCAAAAATGCTACTCGCATCAGCAGGACGGGTACATGTGTAACGCACAATTCTTAAACAACATCTTTTGCACAGAATTGGGATTTGAAAAGTAAAGTGGCAGTTGAAACTCTAGTGATAACAAGTTTGCAGTGCATGATGGGGCTTTCTTAAATCATCCTCTGTCGATGACCATTTCAAATGAGTGATCTTTTATCTTTTCACATGTTTTTCATGATTAATGACGTGTATGAAGAAGAGGAAAGGGGACTCGGATAAATTGTATTTTCGTGCATTTTCGTGCATTTAGTAACATTGATTGATATCCTAATAAAGTCAGGGGTCAAGGTGGACATTCTCTCGACTAATATACCCAATTGAAGCAAAAACCAAGTAGAAAATGGTGTAAAAGTTCCCCACACTCTAACGGACAAACGTGGGGCCATACGCTTCCTTCACCAACCTTCTTTTGCGCATGACACCTTTTTTATTGGGTTGTTGTATTTTCATTCTTATTCTTAAAATTCAGGGATATGTTTAGTCGGTACAATCACCTTTTGGAAACTAAACCTCGTTCACACATTACCAAAGCCCAACCATAATGACAATTGCACTAGCTCAACAAGTCACGCTGAGACACTTCTTGACATTGCAAGAAACGGATTACCTAAAACATCAGAGCCGAAGCATGTCATCATCATTGGTGCGGGAATCGCGGGGCTTACCGCTGCAAAACTACTTAAAGATGCTGGACATAAGGTTAGTTGTAGATGTATCTTGTATTGTACAAGTAACTACTCAGTTTTATCAGAGGATGATTTAAGGAAGCCCCATCATGCACTGCAAACGTGTTATCACCAGAGTTTCAACTGCCACTTTGCTTTTCAAATTCCATTGAATTCTGTGCAAAAGACATTGTTTAAGAATTGTGCGTGTGTCATTATTAGTTGGTCGATTTCAGATCTAAAGTGATGTATGCATGAAGGCATTGTGAATGCGTTTTTATTGTAAATATATCAGTCCAAATTCAAATTTAACCATGGCCGTCAATGCAATGTGCGAGCAGTCGTGTCATGTTCACTCATAGCTGTGCTAACCGCAAGTCAACACAGTGGCGTGGTGGGAAGTGCTTAAATCATCTGATACAGTGTCTGATGCTTCCCACCAAACACAAAACGTTTTCGACATCATTCGCAAAAGGTTATAAAATGTTATCAGAAAATGTCGGGTTATATAAAGGGTACATTAATAGTATAAAACGTTTTCATAACATTAAATAACATTTGTTGGTAATTTACTGCACAGCAAACACAAATGTTTTACAGAAAACATTTAAATGTCGGGTTATATAAAGGGTATAAAAACGTTTTAATAACATTCCAAAAATATTTTTGAAAACTTGGTACAAATCATTCTAAACAGAATGTTATTTTGGGATTGATAAAATATTTTGCAAAAATGTTTGCCCAAAATATTTACAATAACGTTTTTAAAATTCACGACCTTTATATAACCCGACATTTAAATGTTATTAAAACGTTTTGTAAAAAACATTTTAAGGACATTTCTGTGTTTGCTGGGTGCAAACATTTTAACATAATGTTGACAAAGTGTTGACAAAATAGTTGGCCAAAAATGTTTGCAAAAATAGTTTACAATGACATTTCGAAAACATTTTAAAAATATTGTGGTAGTGTGTTTTCATACAAAACGTTTTAAACGATTTCATGACCTTTATATAACCCGACATCTTAATGTTATTAAAACGTTTTTACCTAAACCAAAACCCAAAATATAACTTATTTAAAACGTTTTAAAATCGTTTTTGTGTTTGCCAATTGACATACATAATGTTCTTTCAGGCTTACCCTAATCTTTGATTTCAGAATTGTTTGTCCTAAAAGAAACTCATGTTGCAATATCCAATCGTGTGTCAATAAATCAAACGATCAATTTGATTCATCAATATCAAAGACCCTAGATACAATAGTGGATATAAAATCTACCACTGTGCACCGTACACACAAACATTAGTAACTTTATTGTCTAAATGTGAATAAAATCAAACGAGATTAGATCTCTTCAATAATATTGAATAGAAATATTATTTTGTATCCAGTCCTGCACCTGGTGTCCCCAATATTGATCAATCAAATTGATCGCGTAAGGGCCTTTGTGGTAAATTCAACTTCAGACCATACGGCTATGCAGAAAATAGGATTGTTGTACTTGTTACAAAAAAGGCACCAAGATGGCTACACCATGGTAGTCATTCCAGAAGGACTCATCACAGCTAGCACCACAAATCACGCCGTCAGTCCGGCTTAGATATAGTCCGTCGGCCGGTGTGGATATTGTCTTTTCTAGATGGACTAAACCATGGAAGAAAGAGATTATCTTTTTCATATGCATCATATAGGGCTTATAACAAGATCTTTGCATCCGATGGTTAATATATAGGCCTAGTCAATTAATAGCCAATTGTTACTACATAGTGCAGTTATGTCTGCAGTAAATTTTCCATGACCTTTACAACACTTACCGGGTTTAAGTGCTGTTTGTCAAGTGCCAACAATAACCCAGTGCTAACTAGTTCCATCTACCACAGTCACAGCCAATTAGCGCCTAGAATGGGCCACTTGACTGCCATGGTTACCATTTCCGGTTGGCTTCACACTGGTTTGGGCTCTCTCTGACTTGAGTTTCATGCGATCTCCTGTCATTTGACTTATCAAGGCGGTCCTCCGTTATTATAATGACTATGCTAATGAATTAAAGGCGGGCATTAAGAGTATACATCAAGCTTGATTGACAGAAAGTACTAAATTCGTACCTCAAACAGTTTTGCGACACCCGTCTTCCAACTGCGGCAAACCCAGGCCGGTTCAGTGAGGTAAAATTAGCATTGAATTTGCACGGGACTTTGGACAAGATTTTGGGTTTTCATTTCTCATACAAATGTATGGTCCCCCGTTACCGAAACTTGTATCGGGTTAAAAATGCAGACACATTAAAAAGAATAAATAATCTCACTATAGAGCAAGTACTAAAATCTAAGGTCTTACACTTTTTGATATATGACGCCCTGGTTACACACCAACCTTTGCCCCAGCTATGGGTCAAATAGCTGAGGTAGTTCACTACCTCAGGCGTAAGGGAGATAGTATCCTGTAAACGGCAAGAGGGCGTAGTGACTAGACTTCACCATACCGGCCAGTGAACAAAAGCAGGGTGTCCTGGAACCTGTACTATTTCTTGTTTTCTTTGGTTGGAGACAGAGATCACAAGTGTGAAGGGCGCAAGAAAGATGTCTTGTATGTACATTTTTATACGGCCACTGGACAAGCGGAGAAGGAAAACTCTGTTAACAAAGCTAGCTGTAGGAGTTGCGACCACAGCTATAACAGCAATCGAAAAACTATGATGGCGAACCAAAACTACACTAGGGTTAAAGTCCCTAATTCAGTCTTAACATCTCCTGGTGCAGACATCGATTTGCAAAAGATCACATGACGCCTTGCCTCGAAATCCTGATGGAAGGGACAAGTCTGATGAAGGTGCCTGCAGGAGGAGAAACCTTGTAAATTGCAAGAAAGTCATTTCAATCGCCACCATGAATGTACGGACAATAAGAGAACAGCAGTGTAGAGAGGAGCTAGTTTTTAATCTCATTGAGTACAATGTGGAAGTATTGGGAATACAAGAGCATCGTATTATTCACGATGAACCAATTAGATACGAAAACATACTGGGCAGGACACTGATTACAATATCATCAACTAAGAACGATGCGGGGGCTGCAGTTAGAGGGGTTGGAATCCTACTGAACAAAAATGCTAAAAATTCACTAGCCAGCGTAAGATCACACAACAACAGAATTCTTATTGCAAACTTCCAGGGTAACCCAGCAACAACTGTCATCATTACATATTGCCCAACCAACGTAGCTGATGAAGACATAGTAGAGAATCACTACGATAGTATGAGGAGAGCCATTGAATCCATCCCAGCTCATAACCTCTTGATAGTAATGGGTGATTTCAATGCTAGAGTTGGACTGGAAGACACTAAATTTACATACCATGACACCACTAACAGAAATGGAAAATACCTTGTGGAACTAGCAACAGAGAAGAATCTCATCATTGTAAACACACAGTTTCGCAAGAAAGTTGGTAAATTATGGACATTTACAAGCCCAGGAGGGAATAAATACCAACTAGACTATATACTCATACGAAGAAAATGGAGGAACAGTCTGCAGAACGCTGAGGCATACAACACCTTTGCTAGTGTGGGTTCCGATCACAGAATAGTGTCTGCAAGAATAAGACTAAGCCTCAAAAAGAGCAAGACTTTACCAAGGAAGAACCAGTTCGATTGGAAATCCCTGAGCACTGATAGAAATATCCAAAAGATGTACACCATAGAAGTGCACAACAGGTTTGAAATCCTTGAAGACATGGAGGAAACAGCTACGGATAAGTACAGCCGATTTATCGCTGCCAACAAAGAAGCAGCTGAGAAGATCATCCCTGCAAAGAAGCGATCTCGAAGGGCAAACTTTTCTCATGATCCAAGAGTCATAAAGGCAAGATACCATATCAGGGAGACGTATGAGGTGTATCAACTGGACACTACTGATTGTAAAAGAGAGGAGTACAAGAAGGCGAAGAAAAACCTTGACGATGCATACAACGAAGTTATTGAGGCAGACCTAAAGGGCAAGTTGCAAGAGGTTGAAAGAGCGCATGTCAACTCCAAACATGGTGAAAGTTGGAAACTGATCAACGACATCACTGGTAGAAAGGCATGCAGTACAGGTCAGTTGAAGGGAAATACACAAAGTGAAAGGGTCACCAATTGGTACAATCACTTCAAAGGCCTTCTTGGAAGCCCTCCTGACATTGATGATGAGGAAGAAGAAATTACACCAATTTTAGACGAGCTTGATATTAAAGTGGGGCCATTTGACAAAGAAGAATATCAAGAAGCTAAGGCATCTTTGGTTGAGGGAAAGAGCTGTGGAGAGGACAACATACCTCCAGAAGTGCTGAAGAGATGCAACCTAGATGACATTGTGTTGGGGTTCTGCAATGACGCACTTCTCAAAGGGAAGAAACCGGATCAATGGTCCATACTTAATATTGTTCCTATCCCCAAAACAGGAGATCTTAGTTCAGGAAACAACTATCGCGGTATCAGTCTAAGCTCCATCGTAGCCAAAACCTACAACAGAATGATACTTAATAGGATTAGACCTGAAATTGACCAGCATCTAAGAACAAATCAGAATGGATTTAGTGTTGGTAGAACGACTGTTGGACACATCCTTGCACTACGTAGGCTGATTGAAGAGGTAAAGGCGCATAACCTGCCAGCGATAATAACATTCATCGACTTCAAGAAAGCTTTCGACACCATCCATAGCGGCAAGATGTTGAAGATACTCCATGCCTACGGTATTCCGGAACTCATTGTTGAAGCTATTGGCAAAATGTACCAAAACACAAAAGCGAAAGTAATATCACCAGATGGCGAGACAGAATTGTTTGAAATCTTAGCAGGAGTACTTCAGGGGATACCTCGCCCCATACCTGTTTGTGATTGTCCTCGACTTTGCACTGAGAATAGCTATTGAAGGAAACGAAGAGGAGCTAGGATTCCATCTGGAAAAGAGGCGAAGTAGGAGAGTTGGTCCAGTCGTGGTGACAGACTTTGATTTTGCTGACGACATTGCACTGTTGTCTGAGGAAATACACCAAGCACAAGAACTGCCCTCATAGAGTGGAGACTTCAGCTGCTAAAGTGGACCTGAAGATGAATGGAAGTAAAACAAAGTATATGTCCTACAATAACAAGAGAGAAAGCATCACAACAAATGAGGGTGTAGAACTAGAGGAGGTAGATGACTTCAAATACCTAGGCGCTTGGATGAAAAGCACAGAAAGGGATGTAAAGTTACGTAAAGCAGCAGCATGGAGGGCGTGCAGTAAACTAAAGAAAATCTGGAGGTCAACTCTTACCAAGAGTTTCAAACTTCGTATTTTTGCTACAACAGTGGAGTCGGTGCTGCTTTATGGATGCGAAGCATGGACCATCACCCCTAAACTTCAAAGGGTCTGGATGGCTGTTACACCCGTATGCTAAGAACTGTACTGAATGTGCATTGGAAAGAACATAGGTCAAATGCAGACCTATATGGAGATCTTCCCAAATTAAGCCACAAGATCAGGGAAATTAAGAACCAGGTTTGCTGGCCACTGTTCTAGAAGTGATGAGCCCGCATCAAAAATGGTTCATTGGACACCCACGCATGGGAGGCGGAAACCTGGAATACCTGCTCTGACCTACATTGACATTCTGAAAAATGACACTGGACTGGAGGCAGCAGACTTCAAGACATCAATGGAGGACAGGAAGTTGTGGAAAGCCATCACAGTTCGAGGACACCACTCGAATTAAGCAAGCAAGTAAGCATGCTAACTAGTTGCCGTCCTATACCTACAACACAACACTACTAGAAAGGTCAATTACCTATTGTGAGTGCCTCTGTGTTGTGTGTATACAGTAGGCAACAATAACTGCATGATGACTAATCGTTTTGCATTCATTTTCATCAAAATACACTCAATCTAATGAACATATCTCACAATTCTTGAAGAGATCTGCTACCCATATCAAACAAAACAGTTTAAACTAAGCGAACAACCCAAGAGTTAGACGACGTCCTATTAATAAAGGTGGCTGACCTCCCTTCCTCCCTACCTCTCGCCCTCCCTGTAACATTTGTAACGTAAGTGTGAAATATTGAAAATTACAATCTGAAAAGATCAACTTTAACCGATACTTTAACTAGGTTTCTTTTGCAAATGTATGGAACCTTTTCACCCCTCGCTCTAACGAAAGGACTTTCGTTAATAGGACGTCATCGAACTTTTGGTTTGTTCCCTTAGTGCTCCTAACTCATTTATATTTAAGGTTACTATTTTGGAAGCAAGTGACCGTATTGGAGGACGGATATATACATACAGAGATCAGGAAGATAGATATTACGTGGAACTAGGGGCCATGCGAATATATAACTCGGACAAGTAAGTTATTTTAAGTTGAGTTTATTCTAAGCTTAGTTATAATAATTATTACGTTTTAAGAAATTCTTCGTGTCAATTTTAGTTCACGAATGAATGAACCCCGACCTATCCTTGTATTTCCTATATCCTTGAAATAAAGTTGTACCAGTTAGTCATGCATGCAGCAAAGACTAGAGCAATAATGATTCACATGAAATCAGTTACATCAGGTGACCTAGTTTAATCCTGCTTTCCAGAAAGTGACTTTCGCCTGAGCTAATCCGTCAGGGAAAAGGCGCGGCGTGATTGGTTGTTGACCTGCGCAGTACGGCATTTTCGGTCTGGTTGACAGAACGTCATACGCAAACTAGTCTTTTTTTAATTCGGTCTCGAATTAGAGGTTGTCAAATGTTGACAGTTGCATGGTTACTGGTTTTATGCTGATAACATTTTGATGGCTGATTAAGTTTATTACCCCTTTTCAGTTTTCTGCTAAAACCTTGGTAAAATAGGCAGGGCCGGATTTACCATTGGGCCAGATGGTCCTGGGCCTTGGCCCCCGAAATTTTTGGGTCCATGGGCACGGGCCCATCTGGCCTAATAGTAAATCCGGCCTTGCCTAAAATATCTCTGTGTATCTTCCTTTTTAGCCCGTAAAACACCATATTTTGGACCAGAATAGGGTATATTTGCACAATTTTGGGCTAAAATAGTCTAAAATTTCTTTTTTTTTTTTTTCGTGCGCGTAAATATCCTAGTAAAATTGGAACCAAATGTGCACGTTCCTCTCCGCCGCCTCTGTCGATCTTATACATAAACCAAAACTTGGCCGCATAAGTGAGCATGCCTTCCTCACGTGGAGTTTGGGCGCCTCCTAATTCTGGCCGACATGGACCAGGACCCTCAAAAAGGTCAATCCGGCCCCGAAAATAGCACCGATTTATGGAGGATTTAGTTGCGTAATGATGAACTTTCAATATACTGTTACTATTCGATAAGTACGATATCTGCCCCCTCCCCCATATGACCATATGAAACACGTTAACGTAGAAAATACTCATTTAGTAAATTCTTATTCAATTCTTATTTCAAGGTTCGTGAACATATTTGTGAAACACTTCAATCTTCCAACCAACGACTTCATCAGTTATAATGGAAACACGTGGTACTACATCAATGGGAAAAAGATAAGGACGTCTATAGTAGCGGAGAATCCAGATGTGTTGGGTTTCAACACAAGTCGAAGAGAAAAAGGGAAATCATCCCTTCAACTGATTACTGAAGCAATGAAAACGGTTGGTATAGTGCAATGGCTTCCAACCTCTTTAAGACCGCAACCTCATTACAGAAAAACACCACTTGCGTCCCCATGTCAATATGTGTTTAGTTACGTGTTTATTTCATGTTGTATGTGAATAAATGTTGGTATCTTGTATTTTGATAAAATATGTCACAGATTGTTGACGATTGTGAAAGGTGTGGCGAAATGGATCTTGATTGTTTAACTTCCTACGATCACTATAACAATCAGGTAAGTTTGATGTATAAATTAAATTCGCATGTTTGCAAGCAATCGGTTGACAAAAACGTCAACCATTTCATTAATCATGTTCAATCATGTTTTAGATAAGGCAAAAAAAAAACCATGTTTGTTTCCTGTAGCAGATCAAAAAAGGCAAATGCGAAATGCGTTTTTTTTATATTTTATTTCTTTTATTAATCCATGTCTTCAAATGAAAAAACAACAAAAAAAACCACCTTTTTGCTGCAAATTGAATGGGAATTTGCAGTGGGACTCTCCGACACACATAAAAAATCATTGTGTTCATATTCAAGAATATTTATGATCCCCTTTCAACCTGCAGATTAAAAAAGTATTTAAAAAATGTATGATAGTTTTTCACTACGGTCGTTTGCTATGTAATGTGTAAATGTTTACTCCAGTAGTGTTTTATAGTATTTTTTTGTGATTTTTTCCATTTTTTTTTTTTTCTTTGTAAGTGAAAAAAAAATCTATGCGCAAAATAAGCCGTCAAAATGTAATGCGATCGCGCTACAGGAGACAAACCTGTTTTTTTGTGCATAAGTTCGAAACAAGTCAAAGGTCAATGACCTTTTGCATGGGTTCAACTGTTTCAGTATCCACCGAACGATCGGGTCAAAATACATGTTAAATATTCTTCCTTTGATGTTCAAGGATTCCAACTAGTACGTAGGCCTAGTATACAAATATGGACATGATTAAAATGATAGGCCCAAGGTGATCTAAAAACCATGAGTGTCCCAAGGCGCGGTCAATATTTGTATTATACAAGCAGTGTTCTATGAAATATTCAAATGGCTGCTAAAATCAAACCGTACTATGTAAACTGCTCAAATTTCTTGATCAGGTACGGGATCAGGTACTACCTATGATTATCTTCATACATTGACATTTCCGTTTGAAAGATCGTTTGCAATTTAATGCATTTGGACATAAGATAGCCATTCTAAGAAAACTGCAACTCTATGGAAATCTAGAAATCAATACCAACTTTAACAGAATCAGGCATATAATAATGATTGTTGATGAAAATATTGATTTGCAGACCCCCCACAGAACCCTCTATCCAAATACTTGTTTTGGCCGGCACCAACTCATTTAAACATCACTATTTCTTAACCCACCACTATTTCTATGTAGGAATATTTTGTTGAAGTGGGAGGCCTTTCAAGAGGAGCGATTTCAATGGTTGGAGCCGTTCTCGGAGAACACCGATTTTACTTTGGCATAGCCAATGATGCACACATGGTACTTCATACGTACCTCGTACGTATTTTCTTTCACCTTGGTCTTGTGTAAAGCTTGCATATAATTTTTCCAGATAAAGTACTTTTATGTATCCATCAAGGAGGATAAGTTGTGTGAGAAATAAAATTTATTTCATTTAAATGATTTGAAAGTTACATACAGGGTGGTCCACGAAAGAACTTTGCCGTCGGAAACGTTCAGAACTAAATAGTTGAGGACTACAGTACATGCAGGGTGTCCCTAAAAGAACTGTATCGTCGGGAATTGAATGTTTGGGTATTCTAACGTATAAACCAAACATAACTAAATTACCAATATGGTTGACGAATACATTAGCTATCACATACTTTTTGAATTTTGACAATGGGCCCCTCCGTTCTTGAAATAATAGAATTTTACGAAACTACCTCATTTTCAATCCGTTACACCCCGTTGTCACACTTTAGCACGCTTCGTAGCGATCGATAGGTCTTTTGGGACTCGTTTCGTAACGTCGATACCTATTTTGCCTAATGAAATTCTTTTATTAGAGACATTGGGATGTTCCAAACGCAGCACGTGGAACGTACGTTTTCACGTACGTTTTTGTACGTTAATACGGTGTTAAATATTGCTAGTCTCGGTTCCAAACTGGATTGTGCATTTGTGCTCATTCGTCACGAAGGAGAACAAGCCAGCTGGAACTATAATATTTGATCTAATCTAATCTACAATCAAGTGCAAATTTGCTGGGACACTTTCATAGTTCAATGACCCTCCCCGCACCCTTTATTCAATGTTGTATACCAAACGCCTCATTTTTTAAATTTCCTATATTTTTGCTCCAACATTGTTTGGTGGGGGAGGGAGGGGATTCGAAATAGGTTGAAAACTATACAAATAAAATATCACGTGGTGAACTTCATATGACCGGTTTTATTGAACAGAGTGTCCCAGGGAAATTTGCACTTGATTGTAGGTCGATAGAGGGCATAATAATTGAAAAAATAACAGTAAGCTAAGTCTCTGCCTAATTCAAACAGGCCGCTTTATATTTTGACTAAAATTTTGACTTGACATGCTGATTAAACTTAATTGTTTTTTTGTGCTCCCCAAATATTATAGTTGCCCAAAACATATATTTTGGTAGATTAAAGATCACTACATCCATACATCATGACTTTACTTTAAAAATGAGACTTTGTCGTCCTGAAAATTGGGCGCGTTGCATGGACTTAGACATGAGGTAAAATCAGCATATTTCAACGTAGCATCTGCGTTTTATTCTACGTTGGAATCCAAAATGGGAAATCGCAATGTCATTTTTGTACGCAAAGTATCACGCACATTTCAATGGGCAATCTCTGCGTATGAATATTGCGTTTAAATTTAGTCAATTTTTAACACATCGCTGTACCTTTATTATAATGATTTATTACAAACAAAAAGGATCATAATAATAATTAGACTTTCCTTCGTATGTTCATTATCACTGACTGTCTTTAACATATTTAACATGAAATGGACATGTATTTTCAATATCATGCATAAAGATGACGTTCATACCTATATTTTATTCTTTTCAGCTTTTATGAGATAACCGGTGGTATGGAAATGCTTCCTCGAGCTTTTCTACCTTCATTGCAAGACGATATCATTTACAATGCCAGGGTAAATCACATAGTACATGGCAATGGTTCCGTTGTTGCACATTACCTTTCTTCAGGAAAAGACGTCCATACATCAGCTGATTACCTGCTGACAACAGCAACTGCTACGTCAACTGGTTTCATCAAATTCACACCTGAACTAAGTTCGGATAAACGCGAAGCATTCCGAAATGTTCATTACATTGGAGCTACGAAAATTGCTCTTGTATTTGAGAAACCATTTTGGGAGGATGACGGTATACACGGGGGAGAATCAATAACCGATCTGTTATCACACATAGTACATTACCCAAGTCACGAGTTCGATTCCGGTTTGGGGGTGCTTATTGCTTCTTATATATCAGCAGATAAGTCCAATAGGTTTCTTGGTCTCACTGATGCTGAGTGCCTATCTCAGGCCCTTGATGATCTCGCGCAAGTTCATGGGGATCATATCAAAGAACTTTACGTAGAAGGAGTAGTTAAACGATGGAGCCTGGATCATTTCAGCGTTGGTGGTTATGCCGCCTTCACCCCGTACCAGTTGACAAATTACCGAGGGCCAATCGTACGTCCTACGAACGAGCTTTTCTTTGCTGGGGAACACACGAGTTATCCTCATGGATGGGTTGACACAGCTATTAAATCTGCGATTGAAGCAGTACATTGTATCAGTGTCAAACGTTGATAACATATTTTTGTACTTTATTTAGGACTCAGTGGGTTGGTGCGTAATTCCAGAATTGCGACAATTCCAGGATTGTGACGCAGCAGGGTGCAGACAAAGATCAGTTTATATTATCTGCGATGTCTGGTTTAATAGAATGTTACACAGCAAAGAGCGAACATGATCAATTATATAATTTAGTTAAAATCTTCTGAAACCCATATCGCAGGTTAGATAGTGTGGACTATTTTCATCTTAAGCTAGAAGAACAATTTTCCAATTTTAAAAATCAAAGTTTTTTGATTTGACACCTGTAGGCCCTTACTAGTGTACATTGACATTGGTCCTTTAGGGGTAGACTAGGTATTGTTGGTCGAAGCAGCCAAAATATCGATTTTCATTATCTAAGCCAATATATTTTTGAATAATAACACTTTGATGTTTTGCAAAAGTTCACCATACAATCATATACTTTGAAAACTTGCTTGATTTATTGTTGTTAATGTGTTATGTGCGTTTTACAAAAGTGTTGTTGTTTCAGTCCTCTTTACAACATAACTCAAGAACTACAGGACCTACAAAAGTATATCTGTGATATTTGGATTCTTCTACACACTCCCTATAAAATGATCAATGTAATTTTTGCCAAAGCTCACTACCATTAATAAGATGCTGTGAACTACCAAATCGCAACAGTAAAAATAGTTGCTAACCTTAAAGCTCCAAAATATTGCAACGTTATGTAATACATGAACGCATCATCATTTTTCATGATTTTGTGATCCCTGGGTGTAGAGTCTGTAGACGGATAATCTGATGTTTTACCTCTGTATGATTATGTAGGGCAGGTTCCTTTTAGGGTGACGGGTCTCAATCAAATACAGCTTGGTAGACTATATCATTCGAATTCAACGTCTTCAAATTAATTAAAATACGAAGGGGGGGGGGGTGGTCCCAATGACAATTAAGGTTTTAACGGCATGAATTTCCTAGAGATTTTTCGTCGTCGGTTAGGCAATTGAATGGGATTTTATTTTGCAACTTTTAAACGCTTCACAAAATCACAAAATAGATGCATTTGTAGGATTCTAGATTGAAATTGGTTAGATTTTCTGACAGATCCAAAATTACTCCCTGTTTTTAGACTTTCGCCATCTTGGCTGATGACTTCTTCAGAATGACCATGATATGGGTCCACTTTTTCCGCGGAATTGGCCGCTACTTCCGGCGATTTTCGCATCCCTCGGTTGCATGATTCTTAATAGTGGGTCGTATACATGATCAAGAGAATAGCTATCGATGTCCTGATTTGCTGTTCTAATCCAAATTCTCTGATGAATCTTGTTTACTGGTTTCCATCTTTTCTTTAATGAAATAGATGCATTGAAATAGGTGCATTGGGGGGACGTTGGCGCAGCAGTATGGGCTCTGCCTTGTAATCGGTGGATTGCAAGTTCGAGCCCCCGCGGTGCCATCGTATTGTGCCCGTGGGCAAGGCGCGTTGCCTTACCCAAGGGTGAAATGGGGAGCTGTGAAAGGTATGAGCATGCCTTCATACTGCAGTTACTGTCCGTTTTCCTATACACAATACACAGTGCTCTTACCATTGACGCGTGACCTCTACAAATAGTGTACGTTAGAAGTATGGGGATTTACCTAGTTAACGTCGCTGTGTGAAAAATAACCGGCCGATATTAAAAGTACTCTTCTAAATTTCTAGAAAATATAGTTTTGTAACATGTCCTAAATTTTTAGCTAATTTAGATGTTTGGAAATATGCGTACTTTGGTGTTTTAGTGTATGTTATAGGTAATAGTACATTGCTTAGTTAACGTCGCTGTGTGAAAAATAACCGGCCAATATTAAAAGTACTCTTCTAAAATTCTAGAAAATATAGTTTTGTAACATGTCCTAAAACCGGTGACAATTTAAAGATTGTAAGTAGAGACATAGGCTACATGTATTTCAATGGGGCTTCAACTTTGCCACGGATTTTTCACGGAAAATTGTCTCCTAGTGAATACTGCTGTTTCCTTGTTTGTTTGTTTGTTTGTAAGATTTTTTTCTTTTCTACATAATGATAATTTGTGGCCGTACACTACGAATGAGCCGTAAAGTCGTCGAATTACAGTGTAAAATGTGCGTGAAGGTCGTATTCATAAGTACCTCAATTTGGTGCGACATGTATCTCATTTGATAGCGCCAGTCAAACACCGTATAAACCAACCAATAATACTATTGCTGAAGAGGATACACAAGCTTCTAACTATTTCTATAGAATCCTTAAATAGCTCTAGACTTTGGCTAAATCCAGTTCAAGTGGTGGGTTACAAAGCATTTTGTCTAGGTATGTTTAACCTACAATTAATAATAAGAGGACATTCGTGAACCTCGTTGACTTGGGGATGATTTGAAATAACCGCCAATTATGACTGTTTAATATTTATTACCAGCAATGTGGAAAAGGAGACACATGTAGAACCAAAACAGGTACATTTTGATGAAGAAACAGAGTTCAACAAACCATAACCACGCTTCTGGATATCGTTTGACGTCAAATAATATACAATTTTTAAAGCCTGTGATATATATTTTCTAAACATGAAATAAAACAAAATTGACCGGGGCCGACATTACGGCTGATTCGTGGTGTACGGTCACATTTGTTAAAACTCTCACTGAGATCACTGAATTGGAGTTTAACCCTGCCTTTGTGAACCAGGTGTGTACTTTCATCAAGCTGTGGCTAATAAAAATAATGACATGTAAATTGAATTGATTTACATTTTAAAGAAAACCCACCCTTGTAAATAGTAAATAAATTGTAGGCACATGTGTGCATTTCGTGTAACTTTGCAGAGTTTTTATCCGTTTTTACATTCTGATTAACATTTTTTAATCGTTAACTTCGCATTTAGCGAACCAGGTGTGTACTTTCATCGTGTTCTATCGATAAGTTTCGAAAAAAATAACAACAAGAATCGGGTGATAAATATGCACTTTCAAAGAGTATACGTTTTATGTAGCTATTTAGTTATGGCAGAAAAAAAGTCACATCACAAAATAGTGATAATGTTAGTCAAACGACGAACAATTATAAGACACGCAACGTTGTAAAAAAATGTTCACAGTAGCTGCAATTCGCAGAAGTTCAGTACACTGCTGAAGCCGCGATTACGTAAGTCAATGACGCGGGCGTATAAATCTGCGCTCAAATCGTACCCCATGATCAGATATATCGTATACAACAGACAGATGCAACAAAGTAAAACTGGTTTCTTCACACCGTAATACAAAAGTCAATGTAACCTAAAATAACTGCGAAAAGGATGCCCGATGGTTCATTGGTCAGGCATATGAAGCCATTGTCCTACATTAGGAATTGTGTGATATGGAATGGTACCTAAGACCTTGACAGACACCCGTGATCCACTTTGCATGGCTGATAGGTCATTGATGGTAAGAAATCTGCACTTTAAAACAGGGTTATGCAAAAAAATAAAAATATTCCATACTTTTGTCCATGACTGTATGTATTTATTTTATTGTGTGAATGGGTCTGTGAAGGCCGAGGCCTATTATAAAACTACACATTTATTTTCAATTTGTTATTTCGTTTGGTTTGTTGAATACAAACTATGTGTTAAAGACATTTGGAAACAAAAGAACTTTTGTACAAGAAAATATTTTTTAAAACAATGAGGTTACATTAACGATTATTGTAAAGTCACTGTATCTGAAAATGTCAAGCCAATGCTGATATTCTTGGAAAGGAATGACCTGTTTAATAAAACTCAATTTTCATGTAAACATGTTGAAATAAGATCGAAATCCATAATTTAATGTCATTGTTTAGGAAAAAAAATAATGCTCAGCATAATGTTATGCATAAAACGTAATCGCGCATATAATTTCGTGCAACAAAAACCGGACCATCATCACCTACAGATCCTGTCCAATAACCGGAACGGTATTACAATAATTGAAATGGCAGGACAGATTGGTGGACAGATTGTTTTGCTAATTTGGATAGGGTCTATGTCCTAAGTTGAGAATGGACCGTCCCACTCTATTTGTGAAAAGGTCGCGAACCCTTTTGGTGGACCCAAGTAACTGCCTAAAATGAGCCAAAATTGAAAAGAAAGTGGGTTTTAAATTGAACTTTGGAATTTGAAAAGTTAAAATCACATTGGGTCTATTAAAAGCTGTGCTAACACTTTTCTTTGATGACTTTAACCAAAAATATTTTTTCAAATATCTTAAAAATTCAAGAATCTAAGCTAATTGAACAGACAGTATGCATGTATTTTCAATATCATGCATAAAGATGACATTCATACCTATATTTTGTTCTTTTCAGCTTTTATGAGATAACCGGTGGTATGGATATGCTTCCTCAAGCTTTTCTACCTTCACTGCAAAACGACATCGTTTACAATGCCAGGATAAATCACATAGAACATGGCAATGGTTCTGTTGTTGCACATTACCTCTCTTCAGGTTCAGGAAAAGACGTCCATATACCAGCTGATTACCTGCTGACAACAGCAACTGCTACGTCAACCAATTTCATCAAATTCACACCTGAACTAAGTTCGGATAAACGCGAAGCATTCCACAATGTTCATTACATTGGAGCTATGAAAATTGTTCTTGTATTTGAGAAACCATTTTGACGGTATACACGGAGGAGAATCAATAACCGATCTGTTATCACATATAGTACATTACCCAAGTCACGAGTTCGATTCCGGTTTGGGGTGCTTATTGCTTCTTATATATCAGCAGATAAGTCCAATATGTTTCTTGGTCTCACTGATGCTGAGTGCCTATCTCAGGCTCTTGATGATCTCGTACAAGTTCATGGGGATCATATCAAAGAACTTTACATAGAAGGAGTAGTTAAACGATGGAGCATGGATCCTTTCAGCGTTGGTGGTTATGCCGCCTTCACCCCGTACCAGTTGACAAATTACCGAGGGCCAATCGTACGTCCTACGAACGAGCTTTTCTTTGCTGGGGAACACACGAGTTATCCTCATGGATGGGTTGACACAGCTATTAAATCTGCGATTGAAGCAGTACATTGTATCAGTGTCAAACGTTGATAACATTTTTTTGTACTTTATTTAGGACTCAGTGGGTTGGTGCGTAATTCCAGAATTGCGACAATTCCAGGATTGTGACGCAGCAGGGTGCAGACAAAGATCAGTTTATATTATCTGCGATGTCTGGTTTAATAGAATGTTACACAGCAAAGAGCGAACATGATCAATTATATAATTTAGTTAAAATCTTTTGAAACCCACATCGCAGGTTAGATAGTGTGGACTATTTTCATCTTAAGCTAGAAGAACAATTTTTCCAATTTTAAAAATCGCAAAGTTTTTTGATTTGACACCTGTAGGCCCTTACTAGTGTACATTGACATTGGTCCTTTAGGGGTAGACTAGGTATTGTTGTTCGAAGCAGCCAAAATATCGATTTTCATTATCTAAGCCAATATATTTTTGAATAATAACACTTTGATGTTTTGCAAAAGTTCACCATACAATCATATACTTTGAAAACTTGCTTGATTTATTGTTGTTAATGTATGTGTTATGTGCGTTTTACAAAAGTGTTGTTGTTTCAGTCCTCTTTACAACATAACTCAAGAACTACAGGACCTACAAAAGTATATCTGTGATATTTGGATTCTTCTACACACTCCCTATAAAATGATCAATGTAATTTTTGCCAAAGCTCACTACCATTCGTAAGATGTTGTGAACTACCAAATCGCAACAGTTTAAAATAGTTGCTAACCTTAAAGCTCCAAAATATTGCAACGTTATGTAATACATGAACGCATCATCATTTTTCATGATTTTGTGATCCCTGGGTGTACACGGATAATCTGATGTTTTACTTCTGTATGATTATGTAGGGCAGGTTCCTTTTAGGGTGACGGACGGGTCTCAATCAAATACAGCTTGGTAGACAATATCATTCGAATTCAACGTCTTCAAATTAATTAAAATACGAGGGGGGGGTGGTCCCAATGACAATTAAGGTTTTAACGGCATGAATTTCCTAGAGAAATTATAAAAAAATACCTACAAAAGTATATCTGTGATATTTGGATTCTTCTACACACTCCCTATAAAATGATCAATGTAATTTTTGCCAAAGCTCACTACCATTTGCAAGATGCGGTGAACTCCTTTTTTCTGCTGCTTCGACCAACAAATTATGTACTGCCCTTGGTTGTAACAATTTAAACTCTTCACGTCAAGTTCCTCATGCAACATCCTACCGCTGGCAATATGCATCATGAGGTCAAAAAAGTAACTAATAGGTTAAGCCACACCCCCCACCCCCCCCCCCACACAAGGACCCCTTTGGAAATAAGCCCTTCTTAGGGCTTAAAGGGGTATCCTATGCATATCTGCAATTGAATACATGAATACAAAACCCACCCAAGTCCATGGGAAGTGATTTTGAGAGAAAAACCTGTGTATCATTTTAATTCCTTCAGTTATACTTACCTGGTCAATATGGTAAGTTTTACGTGCAAACGAGTGGGTTAAACTGTATTAGGTATGACGATTAGCATTTCAGGGACTTCGTGGGGTTCATTTTAAATTTTGGACTTGGGTGGTTTTTTTAATCATATACAAAGACAACAATGTTTGAATGGGATTACCACTAGTAAGGTAATACAAAATAAAGCACACAGGTATGTATAATGTTGATAAGCATTCTGCCATGTAATATAAACCACACACTTTCCTTTATTAAACCCTTTTTTTTTCAAAAGTCACTCTCCAGCAATGAATGTGTTACAAGCGGACTTTTATACATACTGGATTTCAATCAATGTGTTACAAGACTCAAATCATGGACTTGGGTGGTTCTTTCATACATGCTATTTTTCACATGCTCGTTAGACACAGTGGATGAATTTGAGCTGTTTTTTCATACACATATGACAGGCCTATGCATAGCAACAAATTCCCATGCTTAACTCAATTTGGCCACAGTATGGACTTGGGTGGGTTTTGTATTCATATATTCAATTGTATTGTATATTATTGTAATTTTAAATTCTAAATTTTAATGTCTTTTTTATATTCTATGTTTTTATTATGAACTCTGTAAATTGAATGATATGCATGAATAAACTTACCTCACCTCACCTAGGCTGTTTCATCCTCTGTAGTATGAAGCCCTCTTCAAGAATCTTCCATTTCTGTCTGTCTTGCGCATCCCTTGCCCAAACTTGAATAAACTCAAATCAAATCAAAAGTGTATGTTTGGCCTCATTTGACCGATTCCAATTTTGAAAAATGTGAAAATAGTTTTTACTCTACATAAGAATACCGACTCTAATTTCTGAAAATCCAGAAACACCTTTTTCCAGTCTATATTTTTGCATTATATTTGACCAAAAATACATGTTTTTATAAACAAATCTGTCATTTAAAACCTGCTTTAAAATGTAAATTAAGCCACACAATAGCATAATATTGCAAGTTATACATTATTTAGGCAACTGCAGGTATTTTACCAGTTGGAGATTTTTCTTAATAAAAAAAGGGAATCGACCACCGACCTTTTTTTCAAACCAAGTGAGACCAAACATACAATTTCTTTCTTTCTTTTTTTTTTGGCCTAAGGTGTTTCATGATTTTAATAATAGTTGACCATGGGCATAGCGGGCTAAATTAATAATACGTCCTTGGCATGCTTGGTTAGACTTTCCTCCATTATGTTCAATATTTATCCTTGATATCATTTAACTAAACGGACATGGAAGCATAGTGTATCATTTTGAGCAAAACCAAGAATCTGTCACTATTCCTTGGTTTGGTTTTGCTCCCAAAATAAGGAATAGGCCAGCAAAACTAAAATCGGATAGCGATACTGGGGTTTTGCAGTCCATGGGCAGTAAACTAGCCTCCGAATCTTGGGTTTAGTCAGACAAAACTAAAATCCAGGTAGCTATTCTAAGGTTTTGAAGCCCAGAGAACACTTCAATTTGAAATGAATATAGGTGTAGGGCTGGCCCCGGGGGTCACTCACTACTTGATTTGCTAGGCACCCGTGTCCAAGAAAAACGTCTAAAAGGGTATGTTTTTCACCACACAGCAGCGTCGACGTCTTTTTGAAAAAGGGTACTTTTCAGAAGGCATCGCCATTTAGGGTCCTTTTTCAGCCAAATCCTTAGACGTTTAGGGTTAGTAATATTATTGTTTGAGTGAGTTTGCACTAATTTGATAAAAATCACCACTTTTTAATTGATTCTTGTTACTTTTGTGCATGTTTTCTTCAGTATCTATATGTCTGCAACATCAAAAAGACACATTGGGTATCAAATTAGCTCATTTCCCTGTTTACGCCACTTAGGGTATCAATATAGATATTTCAAAGTTGACGCCATTTAGGGTATTGGTTTTTGCATGTGCTACGCCATTTAGGGTAGGATTTTGCATGTGTTTCCCCATTAAGGGGTGCAATTTGGTTATGTGAAAATTCGCCATTAAGGGTGCATTTCAGAGGTGTTCGGACGCGGGTGGGAGGCACTTTTGTGTGAGAGTGACCCCCCGGGGGGCTGGCACTTTTGCACTAAGGGGCAATCGGTCATTCGGTGAGAGCAAAATGTAAAAAATATGGGGTCATTGGGTGAGAGCATGATTTTTGGCATTCGGTGAGAGCAAAATGTAAAAAATATGGGGTCATTGGGTGAGAACATAACTTTTTTTAATGGAATCTTTGGGTGAGAACCAAAACAGCGCCACAAAAACCTCGAAAATCGAATTTCTAGTTCTAAATGCATGGCTTCAAATGTCTTTGTTTTTTCAAAATAAGTAACAAAATCAGCGATAAATGAAATTTACTGTTCAAATTGAACTTGTACAAGGGAGTCTTTGGGTGACAGATCAAGTGGAAACATAGGGGGTCTTCGGGTGACAGAGCATGTGTTCGTAAAAAAATATGGGATCTTTGGGTGACAGCGATGCTGAAAAAGGGGGTTTTAACAGCCCTACATACGCGTCCAAAGTTGGAGTGCCCCCCCACCTCCCCGTGAGGAGTAGCCCGCGAAACCAGGGTATAGCCTCCGAGTCTTAGTTTTAGCCAGGCAAAACTCAAATCAGGGAGCATTTCTAGAGTTTTGAAGCCCAAACCTGGATATAGTCCCGAATCTTGGGTTTAGATCGGGATCAAAAAGTTGTTAATGTCCGAGGCTCCAACTTCTCCACCCCCAGCAAAGTATTTATGAACACTCCCTTATGCTTCCATAAACGGACACAATTAGCGCATAAGGTCGATCATGAAAGTTGAACCACAGGTTTAACTTTCCTGGTTCGTAAGCAAGTGACCTTAATACCGTCACAGGAGAGTGGTTTGAATCCCGGGTTTGAATAGTTAGACCATGGACGTACCAATTAATAATTATAAATCTCTGTAACTGTACTCCGCCACATTGCACATCATCACGGAAATTTACTGAACGTACTTCTATTCTATAACGTTACAAGTAAGCTGTTGGCCTATATGCAGGTATCATATGTACTCTGCCAGATTCAAGATATGTTGCATCCGAGTATTAATCATGAAGATAATTTGTAAGTATTTCTTGAAATGAACTGGACTAGATTTTGTATTTTTCATGACAAATAAAACGATGTTGTGAACATGTAATGATACTGTACCGCACACTATGCATTCATAACAATTAAAAGGATGTTGTGAATATGTAATGATACTGATATTACACACTATGCATTCATAACAATTAAAACAATGTTGCGAACATGTGATGATACTGTATCGCACACTATGCATTCATAACAATTAAAAGGACGTTGTGAATATGTAATGATACTGTATCGCACACTATATGCATTCATAACAATTAAAAGGACGTTGTGAATATGTAATGATACTGTATCGCACACTATGCATTCATAACAATTAAAAGGATGTTGTGAATATGTAATGATACTGTATCGCACACTATGCATTCATAACAATTAAAAGGATGTTGTGAACATGTGATGATACTGTATCGCACACTATGCATTCATGACAATTAAAGGATGTTGTGAACATGTAATGATACTGTATCGCACACTATGCATTCATGACAATTAAAAGGATGTTGTGAATATGTAATTATACTGTATCGCACACTATGCATTCATAACAATTAAAAGGACGTTGTGAATATGTAATGATACTGTATCGCACACTATGCATTCATAACAATTAAAAGGATGTTGTGAACATGTAATGATACTGTATCGCACACTGTGCATTCATAACAATTAAAAGGACGTTGTGAATATGTAATGATACTGTATCGCACACTATGCATTCATAACAATTAAAAGGATGTTGTGAAGATGTAATGATACTGTATCGCACACTATGCATTCATAACAATTAAAAGGATGTTGTGAATATGTAATGATACTGTATCACACACTATGCATTCATAACAATTAAAAGGATGTTGTGAATATGTAATGATACTGTATCACACACTATGCATTCATAACAATTAAAAGGATGTTGTGAATATGTAATGATACTGTATCGCACACTATGCATTCATAACAATTAAAAGGATGTTGTAAATATGTAATGATACTGTATCGCACACTATGCATTCATAACAATTAAAAGGATGTTGTGAATATGTAATGATACTGTATCGCACACTGCATTCATAACAATTAAAAGGATGTTGTGAATATGTAATGATACTGTATCGCACACTATGCATTCATAACAATTAAAAGGATGTTGTGAACATGTAATGATACTGTATCGCACACTATGCATTCATAACAATTAAAAGGATGTTGTGAATATGTAATGATACTGATACACACTATGCATTCATACATCAATCTAAGAAATAATTTTGATTCCAATCCAATTCGATTCTTTATCTGGGCATCCAATTCGATTCTTTATCTGGGCATTTGGATTCCAATTCAATTCGATTCATGAAAAATGTATATTTTGATTCCAATTCGATACTCCTGTATCAAAATGAAAATTGATAAAAAATCATTTTGATTCGATCCAAATTTGATGCATCGAAATAACACTAGTTTTAAGTCGTGCTGGATATAAACGTCATGTGAAAATGTCAGCCAATCAAGTTATTGACAGACTGTTTGTATGAAGGGAGCAGAATCAAACTGGCTGCTGAGGAAACTACTGACTGGCGGACGAAAGCGGCTTCGTACCACCTGCCCCTCTTCACGCACGCATTATTATTGGCTTTTCGTTGTATTCTTATTATTATAAAATTCAGGGATATGCTTATGTTTAGTCGGAACTACTAGCGTCATGGTCGGTACTGCTGTCCTTTGGAAAAGTAACTCAACAAGTCACACCGAGACTCCACTTAACATTGCAAGAAACGGATTACCTAAAACATCGGAGCCTAAACATGTTATCATCATTGGTGCGGGAATTGCGGGGCTTACTGCTGGAAAACTACTCAAGGATGCTGGATATAAGGTTTGTACTTATAAACGTTGACTTGTTTATACACAAAGTAATCAAATGCCGGCACATGGCATAATTTTTAAAAGACATTCTGGTATTTTTTTAAGCGACGAAAGAACCCCCTGTTCTACGGGCGGAAGGACCTTTCAAGTAGGGCCGGTCATCCGTGCGTTTTATTTTCTTCCTTGAGGCTAAAATTACTCAAAAAAATCTGAAAATCTGAAAAAACAATCTGAAGATCTTTTGCAAATATATTTTATAAAATTTCAGTCAAAATTAATACATTTTGGCCCCAAAATGGGTGATCATAAGATCATAATAAAAATTTAAAAAAATCTCCAAACCGCAAATTCTGAGTCTGTCGGACCCGCGTAACAGGGTTTTTTTGTCGCCTTAGACGCATGTCTAACATAATGGAATAAAGTCAACTAGGTTTCGGGCTTGGGTTAGGACTAGGGTTTAAAAGGTTAGGGCTAGGGTTAAATTCGACATAGCTAACCTTTTCTTTGACATGACGAACCTTATTACTGACAGAGCTAACCTTCAATGTAGCGGGCTGTAAGTCACGCATATTACAGCATTACGGTCAACTTATCAATAACTCATCTTATTTTCAGGTCACTATTTTGGAAGCAAGTGATCGTGTTGGTGGACGGATATATACATACAGAGATCCAGAAGATAGATACTACGTGGATCTTGGACCTATGCATATACATTACTCAGACAAGTAAGTATAGTTTAACTGATCGCCTTTTTTCATGCATGATTAAACTTTTTGTGATTTAGGCTTGGAACCAAGTTATAACTTTGCTGAAGATCTTGAAATACCAGAAAGGAAAACTTTGGGGCAAAATGCACCTTGGTCCGATAAGCGTCATGCCACCTCAAGATCATATATGGATCAAATTGATCAGATATTGTTCAAAACCACATCAAAATATTCATAAAATGGTTAAAACGATTCAGAAAAAGTATAGTTTACTCTACCTGGGATATATGGTTATCAAGTTATAGCAAAAAGTCAAAGGTCGCATTTTTCGCTCCATGTGGGGTCAAACAAATGCTGCAATGTTAACAAAAATTGTCTCAAATTGTTCGTCTCGTAAGAGCAATTTAAATTAAGAATAGTTTGCACCATCTAGGATGTACCGTTACATAAGTAACATTGCCAAATAGGTCAAGGTCAATTCGGTTTAATGTTCAAACCCGTGACACAAAAATGTTCCTCTGCTAATAACGATTCAGAACAAGTTTAGTTTGGCCATCTTCGGCATATAATTCTCAAGTTAAAAGCAATTTTAATTCCCTCGCTTTGCACCACTGAGGTCCCGAGGTTCAAGCCCCGGCGCGGCCCAATGACTCATGTGCACTTGGTTTATCCCGATTTCATGCTCGCTCTCGCAGGTTTTCTCCGGGATCTCCGGTTTCCTCCTGTATCGCAAAAATCGGTGATTAGCTGTTTGGGTATCAAAATCTTCCTACACCCAATGGAATTTGGGGAGCTGCACAGATAATTGGTGGATGTTACAATCTAAATGCGGATAGGTGTGCGCCGTTCGGCAGCAACCTAGTTGAAACGATCTGATTGTGATGATTCACCATTGCAGCGAAATTACAACGCTTTGAGTCCTCTAAGATCTGGAGAAAGGCGCTTTATAAATCCAAAATTTATTTATTATTTATTAATAAAAATGTGAAAGGTCATCCATTCACCCGATTAACTTTATAACGAGACATCCTAGATGATGCAAACTATTCTTTATTTGAATTTGTATCAAAAATCATACAATTAGAGACCATTGTATGCAAATAGGAGCGTTCGTGCATGGTTTGACCACTGTCGAGCCCAAAATGCGACCTTCGACCTTTTCGTTTATAACTCGAGTACCATACATCTCAGATAGGTCAAACAATAATCTTTCTGATTTTGTTTTTGAAATTTGACCCCTGGGCTGTATTACTTCAACTTTGTTTTTTTGGAGCAATGTGCATTTCTTCTGTGGTCAGTTTATGATCATTAAGTTGAGTAAACCTGCACTGTATTTCCCTTGCTTCCTGACTAACACAATTATTTTGCAGGTCATCATTCCCATGGCCGTAATGTTGTTGTTGAGATCTAGCATATTTCGATCAGAAATACGTAACAGTTATCCATACATCGTTATTTCCAGATTTGTGAATGAATTCGTGGAACACTTTAATCTCACCACCAACGACATTGTCACGTATGATGGAAATACGTGGTACTATATCAATGGGAAACGAGTAAAATCGTCTGCAGTAAAGGAAAATCCGGATGTATTTGGTTTTGACAAAAGTCCAAGAGAAAAAGGAAAATCAGCTGGTGAACTGATTATTCAAGCAATGAGACCGGTAGGTATTATAGGGCATGGGCAGGGGCGTAGCAAGAACCTGGGGGGGGGGGGCATGGATAACGAGAAGTGTGGACCCCGAAGTTTTAACATTTTCTTTATCATCCCGCTTATTCCAATTTTGCTTTTGCTCGGACCCTGAACCCTCGGAGCGCCTAGACTTCATCCATCCTGTCCACCTGCTTAATACGTCCCTGGGCATGGATTCTTGAAAGTTACACCGCCCGGGACGCTTAATTTCTTTTTACAAAACTATTGGGCCGCAATAGGGTTTAGGGTCAGCGTATTGCTGCCCATTATGGTTGCAAAAAATAAATACGCACCCGGGACCCCGTTGTGATATCCTCGTTTTTTATAACTAATGTTAACCAGTATAATCACCTATCGCACAGCGTCAACACCAGGTAAGTAATAATTATTGGAACAGGCGAGCTCAGGCGGGAAACTAACCAATAGAAATACGCCCTGTATCGAATCACGTGTATCAAATGTGACTACCCCTAAGCTTAAGAGCTTCCCATTGTACCTGGAACACTTTAATCTCACCACCAACGACATTGTCACGTATGATGGAAATACGTGGTACTATATCAATGGGAGACGAGTAAAATCGTCTGCAGTAAAGGAAAATCCAGATGTATTTGGTTTTGACACAAGTCCAAGAGAAAAAGGAAAATCAGGAGCGTTCGTGCATGGTTTGACCACTGTCGAGCCCAAAATGCGACCTTCGACCTTTTCGTTTATAACTCGAGTATCATACAGCTCAGATAGGTCAAACAATAATCTTTCTGATTTTGTTTTTGAAATTTGACCCCTGAGCTGTATTACCTCAACTTTTTTTTTGGAGGCAAGCGAGGCAAGCGAGGCAAGCGTCTTACCCAAGGGCGCAACACGGTGGTGGAACACATGCACGCCGAGTAAGCTCTCAGATTATGAGTCTCAGATATTTATGAGTCCAAGGCCGTAACCAGTGAACCCCCGTGTCCTCTGAAAATTTTGTATTAAAAAGCTGAACTGTTTAATTTTCTTTTCCCCCTGCAATTTGTATTCTGTACGTTTATCATAGATTTTCGAGGATTGTTACAGAATTGGATACGTGGATTTAGATTGTTTAACGTACTACGATCATTACACTAATCAGGTAGGTACAATTGTAATTTCTTTGTTAAAAGTAATCAATTATCAGGGAAAGAATAATCGCCCATTGCACACCAGCACAATCAAACATGAAATTACAATTGAAACATAAGATGCATGGGCAGATAAACCAGAGTTAAAAACTCCGGACATACTTGCCTGTGCGGGAAATTGAACCACAGACCTCTCGCTGACGGAGCGACCACTCTAACCACTGAGCTGGTCAGAGCTGCACAGAATACCACTGATAAACAGTCAGGGTAAACAGTACAAACAGCAAATAACACACCAGTGTACGAAATCAGTTCATGCTTATCCACCAACCTAATTCGGCCGATTCACAATACAATGCGCCTCCAGCGGTTGTTGGGATAAGGCCAAAATACGCAGTGCATCATGGGAAAATGTCGACATTTAAAGCCCGCGTAATACGAATACAAAACAAGAACATGAAATTATGTTTAAATGTCATGATGTTACACGCGGATGCACACTAAAACAGCAATTTACAATTGTAGTAGATCCATGTTTGAGCTATTGATCACACGGAATCCTTCGTGGAGCTGTTTTCAACATTATTATAATCACCCTCGGTACTCGCGTGAAAATCCAATGGAAGATGTCGACCCAGCAGGTCAAAAATTGACTAGCAAGAGCAACCGTTGGCGGCGCATTGTACATTGTATTGTGAATTGATAGAATTTAATGATACTAACAAGGGAAGAGGTTTACGCATCATATACTGGGACATAGAAACAAATCAGTTTGTTTTATATCATGGATAAAGCCTCAGTAATAAAAGCTAATACAATACTGCATCTATTTGATCGCAATAAGAGTGCCACGTGCTGTTAGCAGTCAAGTTAGCTCAATCGATAAGGCGTTCGACTATAGTGCGAGAGGTTGCGGGTTCGAACCCTGGAGGTGCCTATTACCCTCTCGTGGAAATATTGAGTTAGCTTGAAATTCCCCTGGACAAGGAACTTACTGCTAATTGTCTCGTTGTAACCCGTACGAAACTCGGGGAGCTGATCCTGGTTGCGATGGTTATTTGTGGAATGTCTAGGGTATGCGCTCTTGAAGCAGCAAAGTCCCTGATTTATTTGTTAAATGGTTTATGGAATGATGTGGGGCCGTAGTGGTCAGTGACAACCTGTAAAGTGTGTTGAGGCTTGTGGATCAACAACTACGTCTATGCGTTGTACCTGTGCGTAACGCACTATAAATCACTGCTCTTTTTTTTTTTTCTATGCAGGAATATTTGGTTGAAGAAGGAGGCCTTTCAAGAGGGGCAATTTCAATGATTGGCGCTATCTACGAAAAACACCGAACCTATATTGGGGTCGCGAATGATGTACATTTCGCACTGGATAGTAAGAGGTAAGTATGTCCACTCTGCTTCCGTGTTTAAAATACGTTTAAGATTTGTAGTTGGGCATTGTGCCACTGGACATTTTTTCGAGTTGTAAATACAATTGTCAACTTTTGTGCTTTACATGCAAATCATATCTGAAACAAAAGCATGTTCATCCTATATTCATATGCAATTAATAAATCAAATCAAATCATATTTTCAAGCATTCTCTGAGAAATAAAAGCCGTGACCTGCTAGCACGAAATGAGCGTACATTGGGCTATTCCAGAAATTAACGGCACCTACCCTAAAGAAGACATGGGATTCCCAATAAGTTTGCGTTTTCCCATGTCTTCTTTAGGGGTAAAAAGCCGTCCTCAGCAATTGCTAGCACCAACATGCGAGGGGGGTATACACCCCCCCCAAACCCACACACACACATTTGAACATGAGAGTCCGTGATCATTATTTTTAGAATCCAATTAAATATTCATAGCTGATTGATCATTGATTATCGGTTATCGACTATCGATTAACACCATCTCAAACGCTGCTTACCAGCGTGCTAAGGTAAGACTGTGATGAAATCCGTAGGCATGATACTCTATGCACTACTGCTGGCTATGATCTGACCTCATTGTTTACGAGGTCAGATCTTAAAAAGATTAAGATTTTCCCATGTCTTCTTTAGGGGTGGGCCAAAAATATCTGGATGCGCCCATATAAGGCAGGGTCACGTGACACAAAAGTTCGGACGCTCTGAGAGGCTGTATATCAATCTTCTGTCACAGTTCCATAACAGGGATTAAAGAGTGAAGTGAAAGCAGCAGGCGGAGTTGGGTGTATGAGGCTATTATTGTCAAAGTGTCCAATATTCCAATATAGTTTGTTTATTTCTTTATCATGTAGGCCTACTTGTACACGAAATTAGGGTCAGGGTTAGGATTAGGGTTATGAGTAGCATTAGGGTTAGGGTTTGGGTTCGGGGAAATCATTTACATGAAGTATCAGCTTAGAATATTATTTGTTTTCGTTTTTTTTTTTTTTTCGTTTTTTTTTTTAAGTTATTAAGCATATATAAAGATCTTATAAAACGATTTTGAAGAATATTTATTTTCGAGTCCCAATTTTTTTTTCTTGAGAAAAAGGCAGTTTTGTGATTTTTCTTCCATAGATGACAATGTTAAAACTATTTTTGCTGTTATCCGTTTGTCAAAATGGAAACTCGGATGGCTTTCAAAATACAGTACCACGTGCTCACGGATATGATGATTGATATAAAAAGTTTGAAATTTACCATCAAAATCCGTAATAGTTTTCATTTTATACCAAGAGAGATTTTCCAATTCAGAACAAAATATTTGAGCCTCATTTTACGAAAAATGTCATTTTTAAGTTGTTGAAATTCAAAACGGAAACAAATTTCGTTCCTTCAGGTTGCAAGAGATACGATGTGCATAGAAATGATCAAAGAGTGTGCTTTTATAGCACTTTGGAGAAAATCATTTTTCTAAATTAATGCAGATATCCCGTTTTGGCGTTTGTGTAGGCCTATACATTTTCAAACATTGAAAATGGATAAACTAATGATTGATTATCAATAATCGATAATTGATTATCGATAATCGATAATCAATAATCAATAATCAATTATCGATTATCAATTCCCCTCACCCCCCCATGCCCAGAAGGAGATCATCCTTAGCGATTCCTAGTTTTGTCGGTTGCGGAGGCCTATACATTTTTCAACAATGAATATGGATAAATTAATGATTGATTATCGATAAATGATAATTGATTATCGATAATCAATAATCAATTATCGATTATCAATTCCCCTCACCCCCCCATGCCCAGAAGGAGATCATCCTTAGCGATTCCTATTTTTGTCGGTTGCGGAGGCCTATACATTTTTCAACAATGAATGTGGATAAACTAATGATTGATTATGGATAATTAATCATCGATAATCGATAATCGATAGTCAATAATCAATTATCGACTTTCGATTCCGCCTCACCCACCCACCCCCCCACTACCCAGAAGCAAATCATCCTTACCGATTCCTTGATCATCATTTGCGTGTTTGGGTTTAACTGAACGTTTATAACTTATTGATCATTGATTATCGGTTATCGACTATCTGTAATTATTTATTCTCCCCCACCGCACCAACTCTAGCACTACTTTACAATGGCATCTACTAGCGTGGTAGGAAAAGCTTCTGAATATGAAGTTGGGGGGGGGGGGGGGGCAGACCGTGGGCTATTCCAGAAATTAACGGCACCTACCCTAAAGAAGACATGGGATTCCCAATAAGTTTGCGTTTTCCCATGTCTTCTTTAGGGAAAAGCCGTCCTCAGCAATTGCTAGCACCAACATGCGAGGGGGTATACACCCCCCAAACCCCACACACACATTTGAACATGAGAGTCCGTGGTCATTATTTTTAGAATCCAATTAAATATTCATAGCTGATTGATCATTGATTATCGGTTATCGACTATCGATTAACACCATCTCAAACGCTGCTTACCAGCGTGCTAAGGTAAGACTGTGATGAAATCCGTAGGCATGATACTCTATGCACTACTGCTGGCTATGATCTGACCTCATTGTTTACGAGGTCAGATCTTAAAAGATTAAGATTTTCCCATGTCTTCTTTAGGGGTGGGCCAAAAATATCTGGATGCGCCCATATAAGGCAGGGTCACGTGACACAAAAGTTCGGACGCTCTGAGAGGCTGTATATCAATCTTCTGTCACAGTTCCATAACAGGGATTAAAGAGTGAAGTGAAAGCAGCAGGCGGAGTTGGGTGTATGAGGCTATTATTGTCAAAGTGTCCAATATTCCAATATAGTTTGTTTATTTCTTTATCATGTAGGCCTACTTGTACACGAAATTAGGGTCAGGGTTAGGATTAGGGTTATGAGTAGCATTAGGGTTAGGGTTTGGGTTCGGGGAAATCATTTACATGAAGTATCAGCTTAGAATATTATTTGTTTTCGTTTTTTTTTTTTTTTTTCGTTTTTTTTTTTAAGTTATTAAGCATATATAAAGATCTTATAAAACGATTTTGAAGAAAATTTATTTTCGAGTCCCAATTTTTTTTTTTCTTGAGAAAAAGGCAGTTTTGTGATTTTTCTTCCATAGATGACAATGTTAAAACTATTTTTGCTGTTATCCGTTTGTCAAAATGGAAACTCGGATGGCTTTCAAAATACAGTACCACGTGCTCACGGATATGATGATTGATATAAAAAGTTTGAAATTTACCATCAAAATCCGTAATAGTTTTCATTTTATACCAAGAGAGATTTTCCAATTCAGAACAAAATATTTGAGCCTCATTTTACGAAAAATGTCATTTTTAAGTTGTTGAAATTCAAAACGGAAACAAATTTCGTTCCTTCAGGTTGCAAGAGATACGATGTGCATAGAAATGATCAAAGAGTGTGCTTTTATAGCACTTTGGAGAAAAGCATTTTTCAAAATTAATGCAGATATCCCGTTTTGGCGTTTGTGTAGGCCTATACATTTTCAAACATTGAAAATGGATAAACTAATGATTGATTATCAATAATCGATAATTGATTATCGATAATCGATAATCGATAATCAATAATCAATTATCGATTATCAATTCCCCCTCACCCCCCATGCCCAGAAGGAGATCATCCTTAGCGATTCCTAGTTTTGTCGGTTGCGGAGGCCTATACATTTTTCAACAATGAATATGGATAAATTAATGATTGATTATCGATAAATGATAATTGATTATCGATAATCAATAATCAATTATCGATTATCAATTCCCCCCCACACCCCCCCATGCCCAGAAGGAGATCATCCTTAGCGATTCCTATTTTTGTCGGTTGCGGAGGCCTATACATTTTTCAACAATGAATGTGGATAAACTAATGATTGATTATGGATAATTAATCATCGATAATCGATAATCGATAGTCAATAATCAATTATCGACTTTCGATTCCGCCTCACCCACCCACCCCCCCACTACCCAGAAGCAAATCATCCTTACCGATTCCTTGATCATCATTTGCGTGTTTGGGTTTAACTGAACGTTTATAACTTATTGATCATTGATTATCGGTTATCGACTATCTGTAATTATTTATTCTCCCCCACCGCACCAACTCTAGCACTACTTTACAATGGCATCTACTAGCGTGGTAGGAAAAGCTTCTGAATATGAAGTTGGGGGGGGCAGACCGTGGGCTATTCCAGAAATTAACGGCACGTACCCTAAAGAAGACATGGGATTCCCAATAAGTTTGCGTTTTCCCATGTCTTCTTTAGGGGTAAAAAGCCGTCCTCAGCAATTGCTAGCACCAACATGCGAGGGGGTATACACCCCCCAAACCCAAACACACACACATTTGAACATGAGAGTCCGTGATCATTATTTTTAGAATCCAATTAAATATTCATAGCTGATTGATCATTGATTATCGGTTATCGACTATCGATTAACACCATCTCAAACGCTGCTTACCAGCGTGCTAAGGTAAGACTGTGATGAAATCCGTAGGCATGATACTCTATGCACTACTGCTGGCTATGATCTGACCTCATTGTTTACGAGGTCAGATCTTAAAAAGATTAAGATTTTCCCATGTCTTCTTTAGGGGTGGGCCAAAAATATCTGGATGCGCCCATATAAGGCAGGGTCACGTGACACAAAAGTTCGGACGCTCTGAGAGGCTGTATATCAATCTTCTGTCACAGTTCCATAACAGGGATTAAAGAGTGAAGTGAAAGCAGCAGGCGGAGTTGGGTGTATGAGGCTATTATTGTCAAAGTGTCCAATATTCCAATATAGTTTGTTTATTTCTTTATCATGTAGGCCTACTTGTACACGAAATTAGGGTCAGGGTTAGGATTAGGGTTATGAGTAGCATTAGGGTTAGGGTTTGGGTTCGGGGAAATCATTTACATGAAGTATCAGCTTAGAATATTATTTGTTTTCGTTTTTTTTTTTTTTTTTTTTTTTAAGTTATTAAGCATATATAAAGATCTTATAAAACGATTTTGAAGAAAATTTATTTTCGAGTCCCATTTTTTTTTCTTGAGAAAAAGGCAGTTTTGTGATTTTTCTTCCATAGATGACAATGTTAAAACTATTTTTGCTGTTATCCGTTTGTCAAAATGGAAACTCGGATGGCTTTCAAAATACAGTACCACGTGCTCACGGATATGATGATTGATATAAAAAGTTTGAAATTTACCATCAAAATCCGTAATAGTTTTCATTTTATACCAAGAGAGATTTTCCAATTCAGAACAAAATATTTGAGCCTCATTTTACGAAAAATGTCATTTTAAGTTGTTGAAATTCAAAACGGAAACAAATTTCGTTCCTTCAGGTTGCAAGAGATACGATGTGCATAGAAATGATCAAAGAGTGTGCTTTTATAGCACTTTGGAGAAAATCATTTTTCAAATTAATGCAGATATCCCGTTTTGGCGTTTGTGTAGGCCTATACATTTTCAAACATTGAAAATGGATAAACTAATGATTGATTATCAATAATCGATAATTGATTATCGATAATCGATAATCAATAATCAATAATCAATTATCGATTATCAATTCCCCTCACCCCCCCATGCCCAGAAGGAGATCATCCTTAGCGATTCCTAGTTTTGTCGGTTGCGGAGGCCTATACATTTTTCAACAATGAATATGGATAAATTAATGATTGATTATCGATAAATGATAATTGATTATCGATAATCAATAATCAATTATCGATTATCAATTCCCCTCACCCCCCCATGCCCAGAAGGAGATCATCCTTAGCGATTCCTATTTTTGTCGGTTGCGGAGGCCTATACATTTTTCAACAATGAATGTGGATAAACTAATGATTGATTATGGATAATTAATCATCGATAATCGATAATCGATAGTCAATAATCAATTATCGACTTTCGATTCCGCCTCACCCACCCACCCCCCACTACCCAGAAGCAAATCATCCTTACCGATTCCTTGATCATCATTTGCGTGTTTGGGTTTAACTGAACGTTTATAACTTATTGATCATTGATTATCGGTTATCGACTATCTGTAATTATTTATTCTCCCCCACCGCACCAACTCTAGCACTACTTTACAATGGCATCTACTAGCGTGGTAGGAAAAGCTTCTGAATATGAAGTTGGGGGGGGGGGCAGACCGTGGGCTATTCCAGAAATTAACGGCACCTACCCTAAAGAAGACATGGGATTCCCAATAAGTTTGCGTTTTCCCATGTCTTCTTTAGGGTAAAAGCCGTCCTCAGCAATTGCTAGCACCAACATGCGAGGGGGGTATACACCCCCCCAAACCCACACACACATTTGAACATGAGAGTCCGTGATCATTATTTTTAGAATCCAATTAAATATTCATAGCTGATTGATCATTGATTATCGGTTATCGACTATCGATTAACACCATCTCAAACGCTGCTTACCAGCGTGCTAAGGTAAGACTGTGATGAAATCCGTAGGCATGATACTCTATGCACTACTGCTGGCTATGATCTGACCTCATTGTTTACGAGGTCAGATCTTAAAAAGATTAAGATTTTCCCATGTCTTCTTTAGGGGTGGGCCAAAATATCTGGATGCGCCCATATAAGGCAGGGTCACGTGACACAAAAGTTCGGACGCTCTGAGAGGCTGTATATCAATCTTCTGTCACAGTTCCATAACAGGGATTAAAGAGTGAAGTGAAAGCAGCAGGCGGAGTTGGGTGTATGAGGCTATTATTGTCAAAGTGTCCAATATTCCAATATAGTTTGTTTATTTCTTTATCATGTAGGCCTACTTGTACACGAAATTAGGGTCAGGGTTAGGATTAGGGTTATGAGTAGCATTAGGGTTAGGGTTTGGGTTCGGGGAAATCATTTACATGAAGTATCAGCTTAGAATATTATTTGTTTTCGTTTTTTTTTTTTTTTTCGTTTTTTTTTTAAGTTATTAAGCATATATAAAGATCTTATAAAACGATTTTGAAGAAAATTTATTTTCGAGTCCCAATTTTTTTTCTTGAGAAAAAGGCAGTTTTGTGATTTTTCTTCCATAGATGACAATGTTAAAACTATTTTTGCTGTTATCCGTTTGTCAAAATGGAAACTCGGATGGCTTTCAAAATACAGTACCACGTGCTCACGGATATGATGATTGATATAAAAAGTTTGAAATTTACCATCAAAATCCGTAATAGTTTTCATTTTATACCAAGAGAGATTTTCCAATTCAGAACAAAATATTTGAGCCTCATTTTACGAAAAATGTCATTTTTAAGTTGTTGAAATTCAAAACGGAAACAAATTTCGTTCCTTCAGGTTGCAAGAGATACGATGTGCATAGAAATGATCAAAGAGTGTGCTTTTATAGCACTTTGGAGAAAATCATTTTTCAAATTAATGCAGATATCCCGTTTTGGCGTTTGTGTAGGCCTATACATTTTCAAACATTGAAAATGGATAAACTAATGATTGATTATCAATAATCGATAATTGATTATCGATAATCGATAATCAATAATCAATAATCAATTATCGATTATCAATTCCCCTCACCCCCCATGCCCAGAAGGAGATCATCCTTAGCGATTCCTAGTTTTGTCGGTTGCGGAGGCCTATACATTTTTCAACAATGAATGGATAAATTAATGATTGATTATCGATAAATGATAATTGATTATCGATAATCAATAATCAATTATCGATTATCAATTCCCCCTCACCCCCCCATGCCCAGAAGGAGATCATCCTTAGCGATTCCTATTTTTGTCGGTTGCGGAGGCCTATACATTTTTCAACAATGAATGTGGATAAACTAATGATTGATTATGGATAATTAATCATCGATAATCGATAATCGATAGTCAATAATCAATTATCGACTTTCGATTCCGCCTCACCCACCCACCCCCCCACTACCCAGAAGCAAATCATCCTTACCGATTCCTTGATCATCATTTGCGTGTTTGGGTTTAACTGAACGTTTATAACTTATTGATCATTGATTATCGGTTATCGACTATCTGTAATTATTTATTCTCCCCCACCGCACCAACTCTAGCACTACTTTACAATGGCATCTACTAGCGTGGTAGGAAAAGCTTCTGAATATGAAGTTGGGGGGGCAGACCGTGGGCTATTCCAGAAATTAACGGCACCTACCCTAAAGAAGACATGGGATTCCCAATAAGTTTGCGTTTTCCCATGTCTTCTTTAGGGGTAAAAAGCCGTCCTCAGCAATTGCTAGCACCAACATGCGAGGGGGTATACACCCCCCAAACCCACCACACATTTGAACATGAGAGTCCGTGATCATTATTTTTAGAATCCAATTAAATATTCATAGCTGATTGATCATTGATTATCGGTTATCGACTATCGATTAACACCATCTCAAACGCTGCTTACCAGCGTGCTAAGGTAAGACTGTGATGAAATCCGTAGGCATGATACTCTATGCACTACTGCTGGCTATGATCTGACCTCATTGTTTACGAGGTCAGATCTTAAAAAGATTAAGATTTTCCCATGTCTTCTTTAGGGGTGGGCCAAAATATCTGGATGCGCCCATATAAGGCAGGGTCACGTGACACAAAAGTTCGGACGCTCTGAGAGGCTGTATATCAATCTTCTGTCACAGTTCCATAACAGGGATTAAAGAGTGAAGTGAAAGCAGCAGGCGGAGTTGGGTGTATGAGGCTATTATTGTCAAAGTGTCCAATATTCCAATATAGTTTGTTTATTTCTTTATCATGTAGGCCTACTTGTACACGAAATTAGGGTCAGGGTTAGGATTAGGGTTATGAGTAGCATTAGGGTTAGGGTTTGGGTTCGGGGAAATCATTTACATGAAGTATCAGCTTAGAATATTATTTGTTTTCGTTTTTTTTTTTTTTCGTTTTTTTTTTTTTAAGTTATTAAGCATATATAAAGATCTTATAAAACGATTTTGAAGAAAATTTATTTTCGAGTCCCAATTTTTTTTCTTGAGAAAAAGGCAGTTTTGTGATTTTTCTTCCATAGATGACAATGTTAAAACTATTTTTGCTGTTATCCGTTTGTCAAAATGGAAACTCGGATGGCTTTCAAAATACAGTACCACGTGCTCACGGATATGATGATTGATATAAAAAAGTTTGAAATTTACCATCAAAATCCGTAATAGTTTTCATTTTATACCAAGAGAGATTTTCCAATTCAGAACAAAATATTTGAGCCTCATTTTACGAAAAATGTCATTTTTAAGTTGTTGAAATTCAAAACGGAAACAAATTTCGTTCCTTCAGGTTGCAAGAGATACGATGTGCATAGAAATGATCAAAGAGTGTGCTTTTATAGCACTTTGGAGAAAATCATTTTTCAAATTAATGCAGATATCCCGTTTTGGCGTTTGTGTAGGCCTATACATTTTCAAACATTGAAAATGGATAAACTAATGATTGATTATCAATAATCGATAATTGATTATCGATAATCGATAATCAATAATCAATAATCAATTATCGATTATCAATTCCCCTCACCCCCCCATGCCCAGAAGGAGATCATCCTTAGCGATTCCTAGTTTTGTCGGTTGCGGAGGCCTATACATTTTTCAACAATGAATATGGATAAATTAATGATTGATTATCGATAAATGATAATTGATTATCGATAATCAATAATCAATTATCGATTATCAATTCCCCTCACCCCCCCATGCCCAGAAGGAGATCATCCTTAGCGATTCCTATTTTGTCGGTTGCGGAGGCCTATACATTTTTCAACAATGAATGTGGATAAACTAATGATTGATTATGGATAATTAATCATCGATAATCGATAATCGATAGTCAATAATCAATTATCGACTTTCGATTCCGCCTCACCCCCCCCCCCCCCCCCCCACTACCCAGAAGCAAATCATCCTTACCGATTCCTTGATCATCATTTGCGTGTTTGGGTTTAACTGAACGTTTATAACTTATTGATCATTGATTATCGGTTATCGACTATCTGTAATTATTTATTCTCCCCCACCGCACCAACTCTAGCACTACTTTACAATGGCATCTACTAGCGTGGTAGGAAAAGCTTCTGAATATGAAGTTGGGGGGGGCAGACCGTGGGCTATTCAGAAATTAACGGCACCTACCTAAAGAAGACATGGGATTCCCAATAAGTTTGCGTTTTCCCATGTCTTCTTTAGGGTAAAAGCCGTCCTCAGCAATTGCTAGCACCAACATGCGAGGGGGTATACACCCCCCAAACCCACACACACACATTTGAACATGAGAGTCCGTGATCATTATTTTTAGAATCCAATTAAATATTCATAGCTGATTGATCATTGATTATCGGTTATCGACTATCGATTAACACCATCTCAAACGCTGCTTACCAGCGTGCTAAGGTAAGACTGTGATGAAATCCGTAGGCATGATACTCTATGCACTACTGCTGGCTATGATCTGACCTCATTGTTTACGAGGTCAGATCTTAAAAAAGATTAAGATTTTCCCATGTCTTCTTTAGGGGGTGGGCCAAAAATATCTGGATGCGCCCATTTGGTAGTTTCGAAACGCCCTGGCACTACGTTGATGTTCTTTGTTTCACACGCATCTCTTCAACAGAAGAATGTCCTTTGTGGATGGGGGCACAATTGACCATTCACGAAAGACATACTACTGGCTTGTATATACAGGTGCACGGCAAAAAGAAAGAAAGAACATCAGTCAGTCAGCCGGGATGTTTCGAAACTACCAACTTGCGACGTTATACTCATTTCGTTGTAGCAGGTCACTAACACGATATTACCTGTTCACTATATGACCAAGTTTTTCAGTGACGACATACCTTTGAATATTATTATAATCTTGTGTCTCTCTAAATGATGTAACGACATTCATGTGATATTTACTCTTACATTTTAAATTACAGGCTTTATGAAATTACCGGCGGCCTGGATCTGCTTCCCCGAGCTTTCCTACCTTTATTGCAAGACAATATTATTTACAACGCCAGAGTTAATCATATAGAACATGGTAATGGTTATGTAGTTGCACATTACCTCTCTTCAGGAAAAGACGTCCAAATATCAGCTGATTATCTGCTGACAACAGCAACTGCTACGTCAACCAATTTCATCAAATTCACACCTCCACTAAGTGCTGATAAACGCGAAGCTTTCCGCAATATTCATTATGTTGGAGCTACGAAAATTGCTCTTGTATTTGAGAAACCATTTTGGAAGGATGACGGTATACATGGGGGAGAATCAACTACTGATCTTTTGTCACGAAATATATACTACCCAAGTCATGAGTTCGATTCCGGTTTAGGAGTGCTTCTTGCTTCTTATACAACAGGAGATCAGTCCAGTAAGTTTCTTGGTCTCACTGACGCTGAATGTTTATCTCAGGCTCTTGATGATCTCGCACAACTTCATGGGGATCACATCAAAGAACTTTACGTGGAAGGAGTGGTTAAACGATGGAGCCTGGATCCTTTCAGCGTTGGTGCTTATGCCGCCTTCACCCCGTACCAGTTGACAAATTACCGAGGGCCAATCGTACGTCCTACGAACGAGCTATTCTTTGCTGGGGAACACACGAGTTATCCTCACGGATGGATTAATACAGCTATTAAATCTGCGATTAAAGCAGTACATTGCATAAGTACCAAACGTTGTTATCCAAATCTCTAAGATGGTGATAGAATCAGGGGCGTAGCCAGCTTTCTTAATCAGGGGAGCAAAATTCAAAAAAAATGGGGCATAGACGAAAAACAACTCCCGGTTGCATCATTCTGACCCGGTATTATCGGTACTTTGACCCGGTATTATCGATTATTAAACATAATTATATACCTACCGGTTTCTTTTTGAGAGAATGTACATGTGAAGTCTGAACTTCCAAAAAAGACTTTATTAGGACAAAAAATTACAAAATAATTTAACCTACATTTTTGCAAAGATGTGGCTGACTTCAAAAATTCATTCAATTCTTAGTAGCTTTGGTTTTCTTTAGATGGTCAATACAATGAGCAATTTCATGTTAGGTGCATCATTAACCTCATAGAAGAATTCTTTAAATTCCGTTCATCCATCTTTCAGATTTTTAAAATGACTTCTCAAAATATTCTAAATCAGGAAAATCTTTTTTCTTACAAGATTTCTTTAATATTTCCCAAAAAGCTTTAGGATCCTTGGAAGACAATAATCATTTTAGTAATATTCTTGCAATGTTAAATACGACTTACACACAAGCTTTACATTGCACATACTAGTATGTGAGTGGACACTACGAATGAGCCGTAAACTCGGCAAACTGTATTCTGAGTTACAGTGTAAAATGTGCGTGAAGGTCGTATTCATAGGTATCTCAATTCGGTGCGACAAGTATCTCATCAAACACTGTTTAAACCAATCAATAATCCTATTGCTGAAGAGGAAAATAAGCTTCTACCTATTTCTATAGAATCTTTAAATATTTCTTGTCTTTGTTTGCTTTGGCTAAATCCTGTTCAAGTGGTGGATAATAAAGCATTGTATTTTGTCTAGGTATGTAGAACAATTAACAATGAGAGGACATTCCTGAACCTCGTTGACTTGGTGATGATTTGAAATGAGCGCCAATTATAACTGTTTGATATTTATTACCAGAAATGTGGAAAAACAGACACATGTAGAACCGAAAAAAAGGTACAATTTTGTTGAAGGAACAGAGTTCAACAAACCATAACCCCGCTTCTGGATATCGTTTGAAGTCAAATGATATATCATTGTAAAGCTTATGATATATATTTTCTAAACACAGAAGAAAACAAAATTGACCAGGGGCCGTCTTTACGAGCGTTTCGACGTGGACCGTCATATATTGTTTGCGCTGCCTGATTTAGTTTCACAGTATTTGCTATCCTGTAATGTGCAATGTTGGCTTATTTTCTGCAGTGTGCCCGTTTAGGTTTTAATCTTGTTTTTATTTAGGTTTTTATCGGTGTATAGTTTAAACCAGTGAATAATTTATATTTTGTTTAATCATAATAAAGCGCTTTGAGATATCCTTTAGAGAAATGCACTATATAAGAAATAAATTTGTTAAAAATTGTTGTTGTTGTTGTTGTTGTTGTTGTTGTTGTTGTTATTATTATTAAGAGATATTTTGGTCATAAATCACATTATAATGTCCACCATACATGAAACTGCGAGAGGAGGCATGAGGCAGTGAGAGAAGCCACACCTTGACAAGTTTTCATTAACATAATTAAGCAACCATTGAGTTGCACCACACAGCGTCATCGGCCCTATTATCCCCTATATCTTCGTGTCGAAAATTGCCGTTATACACAGCAAAAACACTGTTTAAAATGTCGCTGTTTAAAACGATGTTGTTCAAACTTTGAACAACATTGTTTAAAAGACAGTCCTTGAATTTTAAACAGTGTGTGTTTAATTCATGAATAATACCAAAAAGGAACTTTTAAACAACGTTGTTAAAAAAGATCGAATTTTGCAAAAGAGGGATTCCCTTCCTTGAAATCAGGGTCAGATTCATCATCATGGCGGATGACTAGATGTGATTGACTTGCTCCAAAAGTGGGAAATGCCATACCTAATTGATACATTCAGAGGGAAGTGTTTGGTTTAAATATTGTTTGATGTGATAGAGTATTATATGAACACACAGTTGTGTGTTGTACATGCTAAATGATGCAAGATGTGCAGTAGTATGCAGCCGTGACAAGTACAGTGTGAGTGTAAGCTTAACCACAAGCACATTCATACTGCTCATGCACAGATGCATGGGGCTAATATGCATGCATGCTTATGCTACTTGATGATAAGAGATTTTATTCACTGTATGCAGCATGTTTTACAGTGAGTTCTTCTTGCCCATTCTCCCAAGTAAATAGATTTCAACAAACAAAAATGTTTAAAACTTTAAACAACAAGTTTAAACAACTATGTATGTTTTAGTTTTAAACAACAGCCATAAACAGCTTTAAACAACTGTTTGTTTTAAACATTTGTTGTTTAAAATACTTTAAACAACTGTGTACATTTAATCAACTAAAGTTAAACAACCCAGATGTTTAAAAACAGTTATTTAAAAAATTGTTTAAAATTTTATACAATTCGATGTTTAAAGTTTAAACAACCCAAGGTTGTTTAAACTTTGAACAGAAGTTGTTAGAGTGACCGGCGTAAACAGTGTTGTTTAAAAATTTTAAACCCTTGTTTAAAATATTTTTACTGTGTAGTAGGGAGAATCCACTTGTTCTTTAACAGCCACGAATGGTGATTTTGTTCGAGCGACTCAGGCTAACCACACCGCATACGATAAAAAGATCTTTCCCTCTACGAATGCAGCGTTGCCATTCATCAACTGAAATGACTCATTTTTACGATCTGCGCATGCTTATTACCCTCTTTAACGTTGCTAACCCAAGAAAATTCGATTTTGTTGTCAGTTTTTGTTTTCACGGCACAGACTGGAAGTTCAAAGCACAGACAAAAGATTACCATAGTCTTTCAGCGCATATATTCAACTGCAAGTCCAACAATAGATTTCTACATAGACCAAAAGTAACGGGATGTAATAAAGGATTTGAGATTATAATCACACATTGACATATCAAATGCACCACCGTCACCATACATGTAGTCTTTTTTCATAAAGCCAGAAAGACGATTGGGAGAAATTTACCAAAGTCCGCAAACAGGTGGACAATTCAATACGTAGCGCCCACAGACATTATGTAAATAACATTCTTGAAGAAGACAATCCAAAAATACGTCTGGAGATACATTAGAAAGACAACACTGGGATCCAGACGCTGAAGGTTGACAATCATCTCCTCACTCAAGATCGTGGAAAGGCTGAAGCGCTTGCGAACCAGTTTCAAGGTGTATTCATGCGAGAGGATCCTGTGCAGTCAAACTTACCTGATCTCCCTCCCAGCCTTTATCCTGAGATGCCACCTATCACGATAGGCCTGGAAGGTGTACAGAAACTGCTTGAAAACATAAAAGTCTGTAAAGCCACTGGACCCGACGAGATCCAAAACCAAGCTTTAAAGATCGCAGCTGAAGAAATTGCTCCAGTTCTTCAATTCATTTTTTCAACAATCCTTGGACTCCGGGGAACTACCTTCCGATTGGCGGAAAGCAAACATCACCCCCTATTTAAGAAAGGTGCCACTACTGATCCTGCAAACTATAAGCCTGTGTCACTGACGAGTGTTTGCTGCAAGATTCTTGAACACATAATTGACAGTAACTTGATGCGTCATTTGGCAAGTCACAACATCTTGGCAGATAACCAACATGCGTTCAGAAAGCATCGCTCCTGCGAGTCACAACTTATCCTCACCACACTATATCTTGCCAAGAATTTTGATGAGAAGAAAACAACAGACATGGCCATCCTTGATTTTTCTAAGGCTTTTGACGTTATCCCACAGCAACGGCTGCTTTTAAAGCTAGACTATTATGGCATCCGCTTCAAGATCAAAAATTTCAAGCTTCCTTACCAAACGCCTGCAGCGAGTGTGTGTAAAAGGTAAATGTTCCGAATGGCAGTGGCGTACCGTGGCCGCCCCAACCCCGGGGGCTGAAGAAAATTCAATTTTGCCGCCCCTTCCTCAACAGCCCGAAAAGGTTGCCCCAATTTTTTCTCGGTCGTTTGAAAAGTGAAGAGCAAAAAAAAAAAAAAAAGAAAAAAGGGGTTTCAGGCGCTAGCGCCCTAAAAGCAGCACATTTTGATGTATTGTACCATTTTTTCAAAAAATTGTATGCTTTATCAAATTTTTCCGCCCTTTTTATTTACTATTTTTTTGCCGCCCTTCGTTTTGCCCCCCCTTCTTCTTCCGCCACCCCTTCATTTCGGCCGCCCCCTGCTTGCCCCCGGGGGGCTGGCGCCCCCAAAGCCCCCCCCCGAAATACTCGCATGCCGAATGGCGTCCTGTTTTAAGTGAAACTCCGCAAGGCACAGTTCTTGGTCCACATCTCTTCCATATGAGGGTCAGTCAGTATGTATTAAGAGTTTACTTGTGACGTCATATGTGGATTGCTTTCATGGCATTTCTCAATGATTACATAAACACTGTACCTTTGTCTTTCAAACAACACATGTAAAAATTATATCACACACATGATTACGTAACAGCATTAGCATAAAATAAATGGTCTAGAGTCTCCTGCTGAAATTGAGCCGTTTTTGTTACGGGAAATAAGAGGCCGAAATGAGGTATTGTTGTATTTTTTTAATATTTTCTCGGGAATTAAAGTATGGAAAATGCTGCCTTTTGGAACAGTAATAGAAGACAAACTACCAGTTCATTCAATCATGTTTGTTGGGCTGTAAAGGTTTTAGTTTCTTTAAAATGTGTGGTCCAATATGTCTTATTTTGGACAAAAACAAGGCCTTTCTTTCTATAAAAATCTTGATATTGTCAACAATAGCAAACGTGGAAATTTAAGTTTTTTTGCCAGTTCTGTTGACTAATCTCCAAACATTAAAACGGCAGTCTCCCTAGAAAATATTTGAATCCGTGATTAAAATATAACTGTTTTTCTACTATTGTTACATTTATACAAAAAGTAGTGGTACAGAGAGAGAGAGAGAGGCCATCTTTTTGAATGAGAAATTTATTTTTAAAACTTTTCTGTTCATTTCAGGTTGAGATCATCCATAAAAAATCATATGAATATTTAAATTAAAATGTTCATAGCCATGATAGCATTTGGTAATATTTTAGGCCCTTTACATGGAATTTTGCAATTTTCGTGCATTTCCAGCATGTTGTATCGGTCATTCCACCTACGCATGCGCAGATTGTTGTTTGATTTGCACCAGTTATCATCGCACTGAGAACCAGCTCTTACACGTGACCAATCATTATATTTTAATCTGTTTCATTTTGGAGATAATTAATGTCATTTGTAGTAACTGCTTTTTCATTTTCGCCATTTTTGCAGAATAATTTTGCTTCCATTCAAGCTCTAAAAATCTTGAAGTTTCCAGACATCCCATTTCCACCCAAGTTTAATGGCAAGTCTCATATTTTACCAAAAGCCATAAGCACCTTGTACTTTTGCTGTTCTCGGACATTTTAAAAACGTGTCTTTGCTGTAATTTTAAAGGCCCGCCATTTTTGCGTGATTTGGCAGTGTCCCTAGTCTATTGATTTTATGCTAATGCTGTTACGTAATCATGTGTGTGATATAATTTTTTACATATGTTGTTTGAAAGACAAAGGCACAGTTTATGTAATTATTGAGAAATGCCATGAAAACAATCCACATATGACGTCACAAGTCAACTCTTAATACATACTGACTGACCCTCGTATAAATGACATTCACCATAGCGTTTCAAGTACAACCAGATTATTTGCAGATGACTGCCTTCTTTATCGACCTATAAATTCATCTGCCGACGAAGATGCACTCCAAGAAGACCTTAACACCATGGTTCAGTGGTCTGAAGATTGGGGAATGAAATTTAATTCAACTAAATGTGAAACAATGCGTGTTTCTAGGAAGAGGCCCAGGCACCACTCCTTATAGCATCACTGGAGTCAAACTAGAGGAAACAAACCACACCAAATGCCTAGGTATCCACATTGAAAAAGATCTCCGATGGAACAAGCAGACCCATTATGCTGCTGGCAGAAGTATTGACGTCGACGTCCTAAATTTCTTCAGATTGCTCTTCCTCCGTCAAAGAGAAGTTGTATTTTACATTGGTGCGTCCTCACCTCGAGTACGCTGCAGCATCATGGGATCCCTACACATCTAAAAACATCGCTTATTTGAAAAAAGTGCAGCGACAAGCCATCCGTTTTGTTACCAACACTTATGGCAGATATACCAGTGTTACCCAGCTTCTCAACACTTTTCAATGGGAGCCCCTGAAGACCAGATGTGAAGCACACAGATTAACATCATTTTACAAAATGCAAAATGATCTTCTGGACATAGACTAACAAAAATTCACCGAGCCAAAATCAGACAGTTGTAGAAGAGGCCACTCAAACCAGTTTGTAATCCCGACTCGATCTACCGACGTGTATGCGAACTCATTTTTTCGCGCAACATTAAGACATGGAACAAGCTTCAGCAGTCAACTGTTTCGCAACTAGACCCCTTCAAGTTCAAGTAATCTCTCTTGCAAGACCCAGCTCTAAACAAAAATTAGTCCACCCTCGCGAGCCTCCAGTTTTAACTTCTTCATGGAGATTTTTGGAGGTTAGCAATACCAAGTAAGCCCATAGCTAGGACTAACGCTGCTACGTGCCTTTGTTTTTCCAATTATTATGAATAAAAAGTGGCGGTCTTTTCAAATCATAAGCTCTAGTATGTATGAGTGTAACTATGTATGGTCTGTGGCTGTCAATTCTATGGACACAATGAGAGTGCAAGTTTTAATTGTCCTTGTAATCAATAGGATTATGACTCTGTTGAATGGAATATTTTATTAAATCAGTAAATTAATTTGTAATCTAACGCTGGAACTAGCGCTTGATTCTGTGTTTATATTTCCACGTGATTCGCTATAGGACGTATTTCTATTGGTTCGTTTCTGTCCGTACAAATATAATTATTGACCTGATGTTGACGACGGTGCACCATCTGTCAATTGCAACTGTCAACTTCCAATGACAGCAAGCACCCGTATAATCATCATTTTGTATACTCTTCCCAATCAGTCAAGAACAATACTTGTTTATGATGAAGATCACACTGGTTGCCCTAGTAATTTCGGCTGGAATCTTGACATCTTGCAATGTCAATGCAAAGTACAGGAAACAAGGTAAGAATATATTTTCTTTCTTTTCAATTTTTAATCGATGTTTTTAAAAATCTTTTTAAAGCATTTCTTGGCATTAACAACTGAAATCTAGGAGATGACGTTAACGAAACTTCGGCCAGGCGCAAGTGACCTGGTGAAGGCAGGGGTTGGGGGGGTGGAATTAGATTTAAAAAAATGAAATGACGCTAAAATATGAGCCTGGGACCTCTCGCACCAATGGCAAAGACCTTTAACCAGTGTACCACGCTTCTTCCTATACTAAATTATAAAATTTAGCCGACTGTTGAGGCTGTAAGTTTTAACATGCTCATATAGCCAAGCGATAGCCTATTCTTAAAGGAGTATATTTTAGTGATCCTAGCATCCTCTTTTTATGACATTTTTCAGTAGATATCCACGAAAAGAGGAGAGAGGTGCTTTAAGTGATAATAGCGATAATAGCGCCCTTTCGTATACTACTTGCAATTGCGCTATTTTGTCATTGGTTTGTACACATAATTGCAATATTAGCACTGCTATTTTCAAATAATGCTATTTTCGCTATTGTCAGTGTTCGTTTGAGACTTCAGTGAGGCGAAAAATGGCCTATACACAAAATTGCGTTACACAATGGCCCTTACACAAGATTGCGCAATTTTGAAATTTTCACTGAATCTCACCAGTCAAGTGATAATAGCGCTATTCCGCTATTTTCAAAAATGACCTTACACAAGATTGCGCAATTTTGAAATTTTCACTGAATCTCACCTGTGAAGTGATAATAGCGCTATTTTCAAAAATGGCCTTGCACGAGATTGCGGAATTTTGAAATTTTCACTCAATCTCACCAGTCAAGTGATAATAGTGCTATTCCGCTATTTTCAAAAATGGTCTTGCACAAAATTGCGTAATTTTGACATCTTCACTCAATCTCACCAGTCAAGTGATAATAGCGCTATTCCGCTATTTTCAAAAATAGCCTTACACAAGATTGCGCAATTTCGACATTTTCACTGAATCTCACCAGTCAAGTGATAATAGCGCTATTCCGCTATTCTCAAAAATGGCCTTACACAAGATTGCGTAATTTTGACATCTTCACTCAATCTCACCAGTCAAGTGATAATAGCGCTATTCCGCTATTTTTAAAAATGGCCTTACACAAGATTGCGTAATTTCGACATTTTCACTGAATCTCACCAGTCAAGTGATAATAGCGCTATTCCGCTATTCTCAAAAATGGCCTTACACAAGATTGCGTAATTTTGACATCTTCACTCAATCTCACCAGTCAAGTGATAATAGCGCTATTCCGCTATTTTCAAAAATTGCCTTAACACGAAATTGCGCAATTTTGAAATTATCTCTTGTCCTCACGACTCAAGTGATAATAGCGCTATTCCGCTATTTTCAAAAATGGCATTTACACAAAATTGCGCAGTTTGTGAGATTTTCACATTACCGCACCCTTCAAGTGATAATAGCGCTATTCCGCTATTTTAAAAAATGGCCTTTATATGAAATTGCGCAATTTTGAAATTTTCACTTGCACGTGGACCGTACGTTTTCACGAACGTTTTTACGTACGTTAATACGGTGTTAAATATTGCTAGTCTCGATTCCAAACTGGATTGTGCTCATTCGTCATGAAGGAGAACAAGTCGGCTGGAATAAAGACTATAAATCTTATCTAATCTAATCTAGGTCGATAGAGGGCATAGTGCAGGCTACTAATGATTCAAACAGCCCGCTTTTGATTTTGACTAAAATTTTAACATGCTGCTTAAACTTAATTGTATTTTTGTACTCCCCAAATATTATAGTTGCCCAAAAACATATATTTTGGTAGATTAAAGATCACTACATCCATATATCATGACTTTTTCGTCCTGACAATTGGGCGCGTTGCATGAACTTCGACATGCGATAAAATCAGCATATTTCAAGGTAGCATCTGCGTTTTAATACTACGTTGGAATCCAAAAGGGGAAATCGCAATGTCATTTTTTGTACGCAAAGTATCACACACATTTCAATGGGCAATCTCTGCGTATGGACATCGCGTATAAATTTACTCGATTTTCATCACATCGCTGTACCGTTATTATAATGATTGTTACAAACAAAAAGAATCACAATAGTAATAGACTTTCCTTCGTATGTTCATTATCATTGACTGTCTTTAACATATTGTAAAATGGACAAAGTTTGTGCATATTCAACGATGTATCTACGTTTATTTCGCACGTGGAAAATCTTCAAAACTGGCTAAATACGTGACCTCGCTTCGATACATGAGAGTGATTTTGAATAGATCAACGAACGTCCGATACCTACGTTTGGAAATCGCAATCTCTCTATTAATAGCGCTATTCCATATTTTCAAAAATGGCCTTAACACGAAATTGCGTAATTTTGAATTTTTTACAATACGTCACCACTCAAGTGATAATAGCGCTATTCCGCTGTTTTCATAAATGGCCTTTCAGCTGGACCAAGCAGTTCACACTTTCTTACTTGCCCTGCGGGCTGTTCCGTTGTGGTCCCTCTTGGAGTATATTCTCGAAACGTTTGGGCGGCTACGTGTATGTTATTAAAATAAATAAGAACGCCTTTAGACAAAACCCACAGCTATCAGGACAAATGCGTAAATGCCAGACCTAGCAGTTCACACATTCTTACTTGCCCTGCGGAGCTGTTCTGTTGTGTTCCCACTTGGAGCATGTTCTCGAAACGTTTGGACTGCTGCATGTATGTTATTAAAAAAATTAGAAACGCCTTTGGACAAAAATTAACAGCAATTAGGACAATCATATTCTCGAAACGTTTGGGCTGCTGCGTGTTTGTTTGAAAATAGCGAAATAGCGCAATTGGTGAGGTAAAGTGAAAATTTCAAAATTGCGCAATTAAGCGCAAAATTGCGCAATTACTTGGAAGCCATTTTTGAAAATAGCGGAATAGCTAGAGTGCAGAGTTAAAGTGAAAATATCAAAATTGCGCAATTTAGCGCAATAATTGTGCTATTATCATAACTTCATAATTGCAATGTTTTAGTTCAAAATTGCGCTAATTTCAATATATGTTGAAAGATTCATAATTGCAACGTTTAGTTTATAATTGCGCTAATTTCAAAATGTGGTTGATAATTGCGCTAATTTCAACAAGTTCTTATCATAATTGCGCTATTTTCATTGAGCATTTTGAAAGGTTCATAATTGCAACGTTTAGTTCATAATTGCGCTAATTTCAAAATGTAGTTGATAATTGCGCTAATTTCAACAAGTTCTTATCATAATTGCGCTATTTTCATTGAGCATTTTGAAAGTCTCATACTTGCAACAATTAATAGTTCAGAATTGCGCTAATTTCAAAATGTGATTGATAATTGCGCTAATTTCAACAGGTTTATCATAATTGCGCTATTTTCATTGAGCATTTTGAAAGTTTCATAATTGCAACGTTTATTTCATAATTGCGCTAATTTAATTGATAATTGCAGATTAGCAGTCAGTGTTGCTATTCTTTGATATTACTGCTATTGTCAGTTCCAGCGCCTTCGTGGAAAAGAGCTTATATTATTCCCAAACACATACCTACCTGACTCAGTTCAATTTCTTAATTACATAAATTTCGACTGTAACTTTTGAAAAGTTATAATAATTTTTCTTTTTTTTATAATTCAGACAATAGTTCAAATCTAAATATCACACATATTGGAGATATTGTATATTTTAGATAATATCTGATAATTTAAATAAAGCTTAATTATCACATACTTTAGAAAATATCTGAAATATCGGATATGTCGGATATTTTAGATTACCTAAGTTATCTGATACTTTGGATAATATCTAAATTATCTCATATTTTGGATAATTTAGATAATAGCTAAGTATCTTATTACATCTCTTAACAGGTACAAAGATCTAATCCCTAATATCCAAATATCACAAATATCTGCTATAGGCCTATCGAACTGATATTTTAGATATTGTCTGAATTATCAAATATATTTTAAATGCTACAATACCGCACCTCCATTTGTTAGAGGTATCACGAGTCTCCACCATAGAATAAAAATCATATTAAATCCATTCTCCTAGAATTAACAATATGGCTCAATATGATAAAGATTTTTAAATGGCCTTGAATTTTATGTTCTCTTTACTTTCTGTTTATATTTTGCGCTTATACGTACCAGTATTTTAACAATATTCGCTTCATCAAATTTCTAAATGATTTATTAATTCAACTCAAGATAAAAACAATTAAATGAAAGTATTTAAAACAATATAACAATAAAAATTCACTTCATCAAATTACTATGATTGAAACAAGAAGACAATAACAACTAAATAAAATTGGATGATTTGAAGTGGGCGTTACTTAAAACTCTATAAAGGTCTAATAGATATTTAAAAAACAATCAAAATTATGTGATGTCAGAAAGAAATTCCTCGTATTCTGAATGCAATTTGGAATGTCTGATGTTCTGTCAGAACCCACAAAAATTGTGCAAAGGTGTGTTACAGAGCAGTGGCGGATCCAGAGCAGTCAGAGGGGGGGCCCAATTTTTTGAAAAAGAAATGTAAGTAATGGCCGCGAAGCGGCTTATCCGGAGGCTTGCGCGACGTAGGGGTGTCTGAGGGGGATGTGCCCCCTCAGAAGTTAGAAACTTTTGGAAAATGTAGACCCATTTGAAGCCATTTGGTGGACCATTTTGTCACTATTATTGTGTAAAATTTTGGTTTGAAAAAGCCTAAAATTTGAGAAAAACAGCCCAATTGAAGCCATTAGTGTGGACAAGTTTTGACTTTTATTGTGTGAATTATTGCTTTATAATTATGTACCAATAAAGTTGCGCACGTAGGGGGTGTCTGAGGGGATGTTCCCCTCAGAAGTGAGAAAATTTTGTAAAATGAAGGCCTATTGAAGCCATTTGGTGGACTATTTTGCACTATTTATTGTGTAAAATTTTATGTTTCAAAAGGCCAAAATTTGCGAAATGAAGGCCCAATTGAAGCCATTCGTGGACAAGTTTTAACCTTTATAAATAAATTACCCTATATTGCTTTAGATGTAAACATAAAGTTGCGCACACAGGGGGGTGTCTGAGGGGGGATATGCCCCCCTCAGAAGTGAGAAACTTTTGCAAAATGAAGACCTAATTGAAGCCATTTGGTGGACCATTTTTACACTATCATTGCGTTTTAAAACAAAAAAGGTTTGTAAAATTTTAAATGTAACACTGACACTTTATAGGCCTAAGACTTGAGATTCGCAATTAAAGCATGCATGGTGTTGAATTGAAGTCGGCTCGGAGTCCGTCTTAATAGGCCTACTGAATTTGGTGACAAATGTGACGGGCCCTACATATCGGTGGGCCTGCTGTATTTTCACATGCTTTTAGGCAGAGGACCCGCCTTCAAGCAAAATAATCACATACCTATATAGACTGACCTGACTGCGATTTAGGCATGGGCCTACTATACGTGCAATTTAACCTTTTCCCTTCTCCTTTTCTCCTTTTTTTTCTTATTTTTTCTCCTTTTCTCCTCTTTCTCTTCTCTTCTCTCCTTTCCTCTTTTTTTTTGGGAGGAGGGGGGGGGGGGGCCCGGGCCCGCCGGGCCCCCCCCCTGAATCCGCGCCTGTTACAGAGCCCTTAAGCCAAATTATATGTTTGTCATACTGACTATTAAATATATTTTCTAGTCGCTTTGTGTTTAGATCATATGTTTAGATATCAAACATCAACCTGTATATAGTTAAACACCACTGTTTAGCTTGTATCTAAACATGTCGCGTAGCTAAACGGTAGTAGAGTGTATGGACCTGTATAAGTGTGTAGGGAGTGTTTATAAATACTTTAGTGGGGGCGGGGGAGGAGGCTGGAAAAGTTAGAACCTCGGACATTTTTTTGATCCTCCCTAAAAAGGTGCATTTTTGATCCCTTTATGGTCTAAAAAGAAACCAAAAGATATGTTATTAAATCATTGAGTCATAGTGTTACACTCGAAAGTAAAGTGCGCAAATTTTGTTGATTTGAAGCTTGAAAGTACAAAATTGAAATAATTAAAAAAATGGAATGTGCATGCCATGTCGTACATGTTACCCCGGACTTTTATCCTCAATTTTTTGACCCCCTTATTAAGGACTGATTTTTTTATCGCCCTTTTAAGGACCCAAAATTGTTTTCACCCCCATATTTTCCAACCCCCAAACCAAAGTATTTATGACCACTCCCTCAGTATGCGTTTAAATACAAATTCAAAGTATGATAACTTATAAACCAAAGAGACGATGTTGAGTTTATTTTAGATTTATGATGTGTAGGAGAAGGACTCAAAATATGAAACCTTTTTCTGAAAAGGTACATGTAGATAATAATAAAAATTTGGCTAAATACTAACGTGTTTAAAAAGTGTATCAGCTAGGGATTTATATGTAGTATATGTAGTATACGTAGATATAACCATAGTTTTAAATCGAATGCATCGTCGATAATTACATTGTCAATGCATGAAAATGAAAATAAGATAAACACCATTGCCGATTTCATCAAATTCGATGCGCAATGGTGAAATTTAACAGATCCTCTTGAATTAAAATATTAAAAAGGCACATTTCGAGAAACTGCAAAAAAGTTCAGTCGAGTTTCGGCTGGACTAAGAAATAGGTAAGAAACAGGAGGCAGTCGTAACTTCATTAAGGACTGTCTAAAGTAAAAATCTGTAAGAAAAAAGTAATAGCGGTGAGTATGTCACTGCTTTGTAATTCTACTCTGCTTTTTACCCACACCTCGTTTATCAATTCTAGTTTTTTCGTGAACAAAATGAGAATATTTTTTGTTGTAAATCAATCAAGTAAATGTATTGCTCTCATCATTAGCATAATATTTCCATAAAAATACTAATGGGATTTGATGAAAAGAATGGTACAATATTGCTCTTGTATTTTATTGTTTTCAGTAAAAATTAAAGCTATTATTTTCGGTGACCATATGCCCAAATTTCAGCATAGTCATAAATACGATATAATAATTGGTAAATTTGCTTGATAATATCACACATATAAATCACAGCTTACATGTTGAAATCCTTGAAATATTTTCGATATTTTGAATTACCTAGTAGTACTCAATGTGTTATTTTCAAATCCTTTTGTAGGTGGTTAGTTTACGAATTTCCTAAATCATGGAAACAAACCTGGGGCAACTTACCTATAAAAGCATTCGTGTGATCGAAAATGCGGATTTACATTGGTGGTTTTGTTTTATAAGTTTTCCCCAAGGAGCTTATATACACTGCAATTTATAGATAGAAAGTAGCGGCAAAAGATTACGTAATGATTTTTCCTTTCCTCAAGGCTCAATTTTAGGTCCTTTACTTTTCATCCTGTATTTGAACGATATTGTTTACGCCTCAAAGTTTTTCAAATTTATAATTTTCGCAGATGACACTAATCTCTTGGCTTCCCATAAAGACTTCACCTTTCTTATCAACACAATAAATCAAGAATTATGTAACATTTCCAACTGGCTTAAGGCAAATAAATTATCACTCAACATAAATAAAACAAAATACCTTATTTTTAAGCAAGCGAAGGTATCACAATTCAGCCATATATGTTGACAATGTATCAATTTCAAAGGTTTCTTCTATTAAATCTTGGAACCATCACACAACATATATAACTAATATTGTGTCCAAATATTCTGGTATTTTATTTCGGCTCAAACATGTCCTACCTTTAAAAACATTGTTTACATTATATTATATATAAGTCTGGTTCTGCCACACATTAATTATTGTAATATTATTTGGGCTGATCAAAATAACTGTAACTTAAACAAAATTCACATTGAGCAAAAGCGAATAATTCGATTGTGTTCAAATTCTCACTTTCTTGCCCACACTCCGCCCCTTTTTGCTTCATTCAATAGTCTCACAGTTTATGATATCCACAAACTGCAGAAAGCAATTTTCATGTATAAATTGTATAATGATCTTCTATCAGATATTTTTGCAAATTATTTTATTAAAGCTAGTACGATCCATGCATATAATAATAGGTCTTCGGAAATGTATAGAGCTCATCATTTTAAAAATGATTTAGCCCGTAACACTGTTAGACGACAAGGGCCTATACTGTGGAACAATATTAGTTTAAATACCAAAAATTCACTTACTCTGACAAGCTTCAAAAATAAGTACAAATCTGAGTTATTTTCTCGTTATAAATAATTTCGTTAGTTTGTGTAATATTTCATGTAATTTCAAAATTATTATTACTATTATGTATAATAGGTAATCTTAAACCATAGCCAACATTGTCTGTCTCACGTGTCCTGTCCGGTCTTTGTCTGCACATAATTATGTCCTTTGATTGTGTTTCGTCCTGAATGTTTAACTTAATATTGTAAAGGGTGGCCAAAAATGGTCGAGCTCTGCTCTGTTTGGTCTCCTATCATATGATGTTGCTTTACTTTGTAATAATTATTTAAAGGTGAAATAAACTGAAACTGAAACTATAAAAGCATACGTGTGATCGAAAATGCGGATTTACATTGGTGGTTTTGTTTTATAAGTTTTCCCCAAGGAGGTTAGATAGAAAGTAGCGGCAAAAGATTACGTAATGATTTGTTCCTTTGATGGCGATTTGATTTGCCGCCAGGCTATTCATAATAAAAGTGGTACCATTTGTTTCGAACAAAGGATTCCGCCATTAAATTGGTCACTGATCGGGCAGTATATTAACGCTTTGCACAACAGGCGAGTGTAAATAAGTGACTACAATACAGTCATGTGTAATCACACCACAAAACTGGTACAATTGTTCTTACGTATCCCAAATGTGTGCTTGTGTGGGTCTGAATTTGATGTACACTGTCCGGCAAAGTCCGCAGAACTACCTTAGTAATTGTTCGGGGGCTAACTTGGGCAATGAGGAACTGGCTTGGATGCGAAGAGGTCAGTAGCGGAGGATCATGTCAGCGTTTTGGCTACGTTCTAGCTACTTCCTCGGCTGACTTAACCTGGTGTGGCTCTGAAAAGACGCCGTTTGGTTTTTAAACACGTCTGCAAAGAAAAGAAACTGAAATTACTGAACGAGTATACAACGTGGCATCAAGCTGATTGAATTAACAAAGATGCAGTGAAGCATAATATCGTTTTTTATTTGAACAAAGATATCCAGATGAAATTTGACAACGGAGTGAGTACTGGTGCAAATAATCTCGTGAGTTGAAAGCGCCAATTTAAATCTGCAGAAACAAAAACATCGATGTACACTTCTTTATCACCCACCTGACTTTAGGTGCTTCATTTAAATAAATTGAATGCTCGTGCTGATCGCATCAGAATGCCAGGTCCACATGTCTATAGTACTCTATGGTAATCGCTACGTATACGTGTAAGTATTTAGTAGAGGCCCATAAAAGTTTTTTTTCTCAAATTTCCATTTAATTTTAGACAGAACATTAGGGGTGGTTGTCCAGCAAGGCCCGCAGAGCTGGCATAGTATTTGTTCGCGGTATTCTAAGTATCGAAAACAAAGCCGTAATCGAAATACTATTATGCAATTATGGGATCTCACAACATTCATTCTGTCGTATGAAGAGATTGGCCTGTTGAATGTCAAATTTAATTTTCAAGGCAGATTTGATTGAAAAAAAACGGTTTATCGATTCCAGAATATGAAAAAAGTAGTTTTATTGGATGCGATGGTTTTGAGCTCACCAATTGTTGATTTTCGTCATTTAATGATGGTTCAAAACTAGACTTCTCCCTAGTTATGTAATTAAATAGATGAACAAATGATCAGTGGTCATCATAGAAGATGATATAGTGGATTTCTTGCCCTCTGTTTAAATCAAAGAGCATACTCAAAGATTACATACGTAACGTTATGGCAAATCCGCCATCCTGGTTTGTCGCTCATGGAGTCCAATTAATTAATCTTGCATTCATCGGCACAAGCCCAAAATCTAGCGAAAATTTGTGTCTTTAAAGGCCTATTCAGTGCTCATTTAAAAATCGTAAAAATCTCTGTTTATAAATGTGCCAATATAGCCCCGGGGGGCACTCCATTTTTTTTGGGTAGGGGTGGGCCACCGCCAGTTTCGAACTTGAGGTCTAAGGAACTGATTGGCAGGTCAAAAAGGGGGGTCTAGGGAACTGATCGGCCGGTCAAAAAGGGGGGTCTTGGGAACTGTTTGACCGGCCAAAAGGGGGGTCTTGGGAACTGATCAGCCGCCAAAATCTGAAAAATCTCGGCAACTAAACCATGCAGGCCAAACCAGGGTTCAATTTTGTTGCATTTTTGAAGGAATCGATTTCACTTTGAATTGTGCATTAAATTATTAAATCAGGAAAACCATTAATGCAAAATAGGTCTGTTTTGGCCTATTACGATGAAAATCTCAGCAAAGCAAAACAGCATTTGAATCAAATTACTAGACCCTGCAGACCTACAATCTATGCTATTAGCCTACTACTAGCAGCATTACATAAAAGCCCACCATAAAAACAAACCCACAAAAATATTTTTTTCAGTGCCGAAAAGAAAAACATTGACTACATTGAACTGCATGAGATGATTGAGTGAAGTGTGCAGAATTTGACCATTCCACTAGACCAGTAGATCGTAAATTACCTTTTAATTCACTGTTATGGCCAGCTGCAAGGATGTGCACACAATTATTTGAGGTACTTTTCCTCATATTTGGCAATTTTATTCCCAAAAGAGATCTCAAAATCATTTATTTCTAGCAAAATGTTCATCAGCTGAAGGTATCGGCATCGCGGCAGGCACTCGACAGTGCAGTGCTGTTTATAAACAACAAATTAGTGTTGCCACTACTAAAGGAGCCCAAAATCCCGCCCAAAGTTCACCTTACTCCTAATACAATGTGTTTCAATGGGGAAGAAATTTATGGAAAATTCCCTTTGAAGTTTTTGAGCCCGCAAAAGTAGCTTTTGGGCTTGAAATAGTAGGACAGAAAACACGCCTGTCAAGATGCCAATGAGAGCGGAAATCGATGATCTGAGGGTCTATGGAACGGCTAGAAAATTTTCGGGGCTTCAGACCGGGGCTTCAGAGCGGGCAATCAATGAATTCAGAGGGTCTAAGGAACGGCTAGCGGCTCTGAAAAAGGGGTCGTCGCCGCGGCACATACCCGTATAGCTGGGAAATGTGAGTGCCCCCCCCGGAATAGAGCCTGCTAATGGTTATGTCGAAAGCCTTGTATGAAGGCGACGCGATCTTTTGTTGGTCAAAGCAACCAAAAAAAATAGATTCTCATTGTCTAAATCAATACGGTATATTATTAAAAATTAACATTTTATGTGGTTCAACCGCCATCGCGGCGGTCGAGTTTTAAAGCCGCCCGTACATTAATTGGCGTCCTTGATCGACGCGCAATGTTGGAGTAAGTCGGCCTACTCGATATACTCTTTGATTCTAACTCATTGGTATAAATATTATAGGTAATCACTGGTTTGAAGACGGAACGGTGCCTAATAGCAAGGAAGATAACGAGCGGCTTGCTGATCAAGGGACAGCGGAATTCGAAGAGCTCTTTATGGATCACGATGCTGCAGCGATAGCAGAGAAATACACAGAAGATTGTGTGTTTATGCATCAAGACTTGGGGATCCTACAAGGTAGAGAGGGTAAGTTTCACATGGCGTTGTTTATGTTGCACAGTACGTACTCGGCAAAATCAAAGTAAAGAAAAAAAGTAAAAATAAAGCACCAAATAAGCCAATTTAGAAACGAATCTGAAAAGTTCATCAGTTTCCTTTTGCACTCTAAAATTATAACGGGCTGAAGGTTTAAAGTCAGTGAATTGAAAATTAAAAATTAATGTTTGAGATATGATTACACCACGCGATCGAACTGATGTAATCAAGTCAACGAAATAGACAGAAGCTAGCTAATCATCGTTATCATCATCATCATCATCATCTTCTTCTTCTTTTTCTTCTTCTTCTTTTTCTCCTTCTCCTTATCCCCCTTCTCCTCCTCCTTCTTCTTCTTCTCCTCCTCCTCCTCCTTCTCCTCCTCCTCCTCCTTCTTCTTCTTCTCCTCCTCCTCCTTCTCCTCCTCCTTCATCTTCTTCTTTTCCTCCTCCTTTTCATCATCATCATTATTATTACATCATTACCGCCTTTTTTTATTTGTGTATTAGCTGTTCGAGAAGCATATCAAAGTATGTTTGATTCCGGGAAGTATAGCGTGGTTGTAGAAGCTGACGGTGATTCAGGTGCAATGCTGGAAAATCGTTATATGCAAGTCATTTCTGCCTTGCATTATTTTGACAAAGACAACAACAGCATGGGTGTGTCTAGGTAAGTCACTTTGGTCTGGGACGGATATATATAAATCAAATTAGAACATCTCTTGCTTTACAATCCAGATGTGATGGCACATTATATATTTGTGGTTTTAAACAAATCCTCACCCAACCCCTATAAATCTTCTTATAACCAGTGGCGGCGCCAGGGGGCATGGGGGAATTTCCCCGTCAGAACTGTTGCCCCAGAAAAAACCCAAAATTACGAAAAATTCCACTTTTTGCAGTAATTTTGCGCAAAATTTGTTGATTTTGCCCCCTGAAATTAACTTTTCCCCCCTAATGCCCCCCGAAAAAAATTCTGGCGCCGCCACTGCTTATAACCTTGCACATCAGGCGCCAAACCGGATAAAGGACCCACTAGACATTTTACCATCGATGTTCTATAATTATTACGTTGTTTTGCCATACGCTCGGCTGCTGGGTGTCCTCGGTTACTCTGCTATTTTCAAGTGTGCGTCCTCATTTGAAGGTCTTTACAAGTCCCATATCCGTACCCCGACCCTCTCCAAAGGGCCCAGTCCCAACGTTCTATTTTAGACACTAGGTTTCATTATCATGAAGGGATACGACTTCGAACTTCTTTTGCAAGAGTAACGAACACGACACATTGTTGCATTTTGAGATGTGCATAGTGTCTACTGTGAACATTTTAGGAAAATTGAAACGGTAATTTTAAAGATTTTTGTTGTTGTCATCTAAGTACTAAATAATAAGCTTTAAGCCTCCAGACGGACACGACTTCCATAAGACATGTTTAAATGTAATTGATGAAACCAACTATAAGCGTTTGAGAGTCCAACAGGCCCTGAGTAGCATATAGCACGGGGGACCTTTGGTGCTCAAGATACCCTACATGTTATACTGCCTTCCTGCACGCAATTATTGTAAGAGCGTAGCCCTATTTATCGGTGCAGGATGCTTTGGTGATTTCTGTCTGGATTAAATTATTAAGGGAAGGGGTATGAACGTTTGGACAGTATTTATTGTGGGACATTAGAGCACATCAGACAAGAATGTCCTTCTGATATCAAATAATTTTGATTTTTTGAAATTCGCAATGTATAGGCCTAACACATTTATGGCAAATCATTAAAAATTGATATTTTTGATATTTAACAGTACTCGAAGTAAACTTAATAAATCTGATGATTTATACTTAACGTGTATGTAGGTGGGATGAAATGCCGACGATCAATTGAAAATTTTGACCTTTCGTATTGAAGATATGGATTTTTTTCCCCAAAACACAAAAAATTAGGTCTTTTGGGGAAAAATCCATATCTTCAATATGAAAGGTCAAAATTGTCAATTGATCGTCAGCTTTTCCTTCCAGCTACATACACTTTAGGAATATATCATTAGATTTAAAATTTACTTCGAGGACTGTTATAGGCTATATCAAAAATTTGAAAAATAGCAAATTTTTATAATTTGTCATAAAAATTGTATTATATCGTGATTTTCAGAAAATGAAAATTGTTTGATATCAGAAAGACATTATTCGTATTCAGAATGCAATTCGATACGTCTGTTGTGCTCTCATGTCCCATAAAAAATACTGTCGAAACGCTCAAAACGCTCATTTCAGATCCCTTAAGTCTTCTTAGACAGGGCCAAAATTCAAATCATAAAACAAGATTTGGAAGTGGTATTGGAGTTTTTATTTATTTTTATTTAAAGTTTTTATTCGATTGTATTTTTCAGAATGTTCTTTATTCTGAAGCCCGTGGAAGGTGGATATGAAACACATCGGACGGCTGAATTCACTGTGACTGAATAAATACTGCCACAACATTTAATTGTTCAGGCTTTTCAGTAATACAATATATCAGATTAAACATCTTTTAAAACTAGTTTATAAAAAGTAGTCAAATTGATTTGCTATTTAGATGTTTCCTTCTACGGAGATCACGTCACTTTATTATCAAAATACATATAATAATTATAAAACAATTGAACAATAAAGGAATACAGTAAGTCCAGGACAGATCGTATAAAAGATCAAGCAGGGTGGGCATGCAAATACAATATAAATACATAATAGCACTGGAAATAATATTATTAAAAGATATAAAAACATTTGGTAATTACCCGGTAAATCCAGAAATTAAACTCACAACTTTTGCCTTCTTTTGGCATCATAAGCTCGTAGTTAGGCATATAGCTTTCCAGCAAATACAAGACGTTTTACAGGTTACATATTGGGTTTTGGTTTTGGTAAAAATTTAATTTTAATAACATTAAATGTTGGGTTATTGGTCATGAAAACGTTTTGTATAAAAAACACAAAAACAAGAGTTTTTAAAAGTTGTCAAAATGTTATTGTAGAATGTATTTTGAAAACATTTTGTCAACACTTAGGCCTAAATATGTTAGAATATTTGCAGTGAATTGCCAATTATAACGCGACATTTAAACGTATTCTAACAACTTTTTTTAAACCTTTTTGAAAACGTTTTATGTTTGTTGGGTTAGTAGAGTTATACGTAAAAGAATTGGATTTCTTGCGCAGGTACCAGTAGGAAGAAACCCCCCACTACAAGGCTAAACAAGTCAGCTATGGTATAATACTACATATACATTTTAAGTTTATTTCAAAAAGGGTGTAGCTTTGAATTGATGTGATGGGATTCAATTTTATTCAATATCTATGATCTATGCTGACTAACAGATCGTTCTACATTTCACGATTTAAATAAAATATTGTAAAGGCCATTAATACACACACCCCAACACCCACCACACCCCACCCACCCCACACACACACACATATATATATATATACAAATTTGTTTCTACGCTCACCTGTAATGGGTTTGAGCACTTTTAATTCCAAAGTTAGTCACCTGAAAAATAATACTTATAATAAGGTTAATGAACGAGAATGAAAAGAACAGATTAACTTGTCTAATCAAATGCTTGTAACTTTGCTTCTTGAAGTCACATTGCATTCAATGTGGTGTCATAATGTGCAGAATTAGATAGTGCATCTATTAAAAAAACAAATTTACCCTAATATTGTTCAGTTTGGAAATTGTGATTATTTTTCCAAGTGTAAGGATACTTTATTGGCGCAGTATATTACTCATTATATATTATGACAAATATTGGTATTATGACAATACGGTATATACATTGTATATAAAACGACTAATAGATCCTACTATCATGGCGTCAGGTCAATGGTTCATCATATCCCGTATGTTTCTTAAAATTCATTCATATTTGAGACAACTTGCTGTGCCCATTTTATAGGTGCAGGTGGCTCCGTGTTTTTTCTTAATTTTCATTTCTTTTTAATGAAAGAATTGAGGTTTTCCACTGCACGGGGGCCACAAGGGTGATACTAATTTAATGCTATATTTATAAATTGAATACGTGTTCCCGATTGGCTCTATAGCGATTTCACAGAAAAGGTATTTCTAGTACAATGCAGCGTCGGACTCTAGCTAAGAGCGTAGCCTAAGTCATTATGGAAAGGCTCTCCATACACAAATGCACAAACACAAAGGAGGGTAGTCTCCTCCATGGCCAGCTTGATTTCGATGGAGCGAAACCAAATTGGCTGCGGAGGAGACGGGTCATTTTGCCATGCAAATTATTCAGTGTCAGGGCTCTGGCTACATGCTCTTTTTGGTTGAAATGTTTGGCGGGAAATAATCCATTTTTACAGAGTCTTGAATTGTTGATGTTTTTGATCAAAACACATCACTCGGTGTATTTTGAAACTCGAGGCATTAACTCTTCTCAAATTAGCCCCAAATCATAATTTATTATATGCACGTGTAGCAAACACCAATGGGAATAATTGGACGTTGTTTGCGGAGCCTAAATTTGGTTTGATTTTATTTCAAAATAATTCTAAGGTGAGAATTTTGACCTATTTCCTTTTTGGATTTCCAATTTAAATTCATTGATATGTGATATTTTAAAAAGTACGCTTACCTTTCTGCAACACTTCCCGGTATCATTAAGCATCTGCTGATAACCAACATTTTAGCTGAAAACAGTCCCTTCATATCATTTTTTGAACAAAATATGGTTCAAAAGTGCGTACACTACGCGTATATAATAGCACAGCGAGGTAATGAAGAGAGCTATTTACGGTGGGGTATCTATTGTCAGCTATTAGGGTAGGCCTATAGTATATCTTCCCGCAAGTGACAAGATGTGTCAAGCAAGTGCATACATAAGGGCGGTATATTCAAACGGTATTGTCTGGATCATTGAGTATCGATTGCGCACGTATACAGTAACACGGATGTGTGTGGTCCTCCCCATGTTTTGACATGAATTACAAATGACGTCGTGAGTGACCCAGCGTTTTCATTTTATTATTACAAAATTAATCGTCGTTTATCACGAGTCCTAAGAGTCGTATCAGTTAAATTCATCAAAATTAATTTGTATTAAATGAAAAACAAACAGACAAGTAAAGTCATATGTCTTTCTATGACTGTTTTCCTACCAAAATCTGATTTTCAATACACTAGAAACGTGTTGATATGTATATGTTTGAAAATCGCCGAATCTTAACCACAGTCACCTGTGGCACAGTAGGTATCTTTAGCATTCATAGTGCAATTGGCAGTGTTTCGAACCCTGGTGAAAATTTTTGTATTTTTTATTCTTTTTACTAATGCGCTGTGCCGTTTTTCAAACACGCCCCTGAATGAAATTGATGGGCAAGTACCCTTAAGGGATCTGGATTGAGCGTTTCGACAGTATTTTTTATGGAACATGAGAGCACCTCAGACGTATCGAATTGCATTCTGAATACGAAGCATGTCTTTCTGATATCAAATAATTTTCATTTTTTGGAAATCACGATATAATACAAATTTTATGACAAATTATAAAAATTTGATATTTTTCAAATTTTTGATATATAACAGTCCTCGAAGTAAATTTGATAAATCTATTGATATATTCTTAAAGTGTAGCTGGGAGGAAAAGCCGACGATCAATTGAAAATTTTGACCATTCATATTGAAGATATGGATTTTTTTACCAAAAAGACCTAATTTTTTTTGAAAAAAAAAAAAAAAAATCTTCAATACGAAAGGTCAAAATTGTCAATTGATCGTCGGCTTTTCATCCCACCTACATACACGTTAAGTATAAATCATCAGATTTATAAAGTTTACTTCGAGTACTGTTAAATATCAAAAATATCAATTTTAATGATTTGCCATAAAATGTGTATTACATTGCGAATTTCAAAAAATCAAAATTATTTGATATCAGAATGACATTCTTCGTATTCAGAATGCAATTCGATATGTCTGATGTGCTCTAATGCCCCACAATAAATACTGTCCAAACGTTCATACCCCAGCCCTTAAGCATATTGTCAAATGTCGCAAATATAGGTGGTTCCACAGGGGTCCGTGTTCGGACAAATGGCATTCTCTTACTACTCTGCGCCGGTTGAAGAAATCATTAAAGCACACCGCTTGGAGTGCATGGTGTATACGCTGACGACAGCCAGATATACTGTTGCTTCGATCATCACATGGACATTCTGCCGTTGAAAAGTGCGTCGCGGATATCCGTAGCTGGATGATAAGAAACCATCTTATGCTCAATGACTTCAAGTCGGAACTTTCACATTTGACATCTCGTTTCAGCTCCTCGCCTGCAACTCCATCTTTTCAAGTTGGAGATGCTGCCGTTACACCGTAAACATCTGCGCGCAATCTTGGGGCTGTCATCGACCACCATGTTACGATGAACCAACATGTTAATTGCATTTGTAGAAATGCGTCATTTGCCCTATATAACATTGGCAAATTCAGACCCTACCTTGATCAAGCTTCAGCTTGAGCCTGGTCCTATCAGAACCCACGTGTGTCTCCGCACGGAGTGATCATTTAAACAAATGCATCCTGCAGAGCCACTATAAATTTTGTGGAAGACTTGTGATTCATATTGTATTCAGATTTGAGAAGCTCTTCAAACTTATCATCATCTATGCAGCAGTTTCTATGCATTCTCTTTAAGTGTCTTCCATCAAGTTCTTTGAATGCTTCACAAAGCTCTGTGAGGTTACTGTCTCGTAGCCACGATTGTACATCGTCTTCGCTGCTGCCAGGTGATAGTTGTTTCCCTTTTCGTGGTGAAGCAGTTGAGACGTCTTGTTGAGACGTTTGATGTTGTCCTGCAATAGCGTTAGCAAAGTTTGTTATGTCGGCTGCAGATGTTGCAATATTTATTAGTAAGAAGTATAGGGAGAGTAAAAGCATTATAGGGAGAGGTCAGTTGGATGACTCGGTTTCCCCTCTTGGGTCACTGTATTGACTTTTTCATCACGGAGTATCAGAGTTAAAATCTAGACAAAGAGGCCCGTAGACATGAATTGTTTTGCGAGGGAGGGGGTAGGGAATTCTTCCAAATGTGGACCTTTTCCCTACAAAAATTCACCCTGATGCAAAACGTGAACGACATCTATCTAAAAATGAGCGTTTGTGGGCTATTTGGAACAGTTTAGCATGAAAGGTGCTCACTTTGTTAATTTATCTTTTAATTTTGGACCGATAGGGGAAGGTTGCGTTGCACCATCGCATCTACTAACCCCCTGGTGGCAGAAGCATCACATTTGTCTTGCAATTTTTGGCTCGCCCAAAACTCGGACTAGAAAGGAAGATGCATTGGGCAATTATTGCTTTATTTCTACTTCTATTATGATTTTGCAGGGGGAACGGTCCCCCTGGGAAGCAATTAGGAGGGCGTGTCCCCCGTCCCCGGCTTCCACCGCCTATGCCCTCCACTTTTTGGTGGATTTGGGGCGCCGCCCTATATAGGCTTGACCTCCTGGCAAAAGTCCCAACTACGCCATTACCAAAATGATTTACATCATGGAACATCTTTGCCCCTCCCTTAACAACTGACGCTACTGCAATCCACTCACCATCAGCTGTATCTCCTCCAGTACCGACACTTTCACCGATGGCCTTCAGAAGTTGCCCCATATTCTTCTTAAGCTGATCGTCAGAATGAAAAGAATAGTAGAGATCCATACCTTGAAGGAGTCCTAGCCACCCATCTGGAGTATCTTTTTCCACGAGTAGTGGTATGATCTTTTTCTTCAACTTGTAGGCATATGAGGCCTCTGAAGGAAAAGAAAAGTCACTTAAATTTACGACGCATTGTTTGTTTTATCTACTTTTAAAGAAATAAAATTAATACGGGGTCTTAAATTGATAAATATGCCTATACCGGAGATCAATGCTCGACTAGCAATTGCCAGAGATGCCACCAGCCAATTATTAGGATTATGGAAGGCTAAAGCGATCAGCCTGAAGCTGAAGAAACAACTGGTGAGATCCCTTGTCTGGAGTATAGCCCTGTATGGTGCAGAAAGTTGGACCCTAAAACAAAGCGATATCAAGAAGATAGAGTCGTTTGAGCTGTGGGTATGGCGCAGAATGCTTCAGGTCAGCTGGAAAGATAGGAAAACCAATGCATGGATCCGTCAGAAAGTGGGCATCACAGAGAAATAAGGTCGGGCTCAGTCAACTGGGGAAAAGAAAGATATCCCTGTATGGTCGTCCAGATAGCATTGTTCAGATAACGATAGAAGGAGAAGTAGAAGGAAAAGCCAGGCCAGGTCGAAGGAAAACAGGATGGATTGATAACATCAGAATGTGGACTAATGGTGGAATGGCCGTGGCAAGAGAAAAAGCACGCAAGAGAATGCCGACGGTTCTATGAGGACTATGGCAACGCAGCAGCAGCAGCCTACATATCACTGCCAATATACGTCCTATTAATAATACATGTTGTAGCTAGCCAATGGTGAGCGTGAGTCATCCGATTGTCACTTAGGGTCAATGGGACTGATTGAGGGACATTCTATCCCTGAATAAGGGGCACCTGGTTCTGATTGAGGGCGAACCTGGGTCTGACTGAGGGGGCACCTGTATCTGATTGAGGGCGAAGCTGGGTCTGATTGATGGAGAACCTGTGTCTGATTAAGGGGCAAACTTCAATTATCAGAAATTTAGTCTATACAATTTACCGCAGTAAACACAGAGCGTTATACCTGATCTACAATTCTGACTATCCTTGTAGCTCTCCGTCATGCAGATAAGAATGACGTCAGAGTTCTGTACAGCGTCTGCCATCGCAGTGAGAATATCTCCTCCTGGAATTAACCATAGCGAAAGTGAAAGAGTAATAATACGATATGAGATGAGATGCATGCAATACGGTACTCTCTACAAAGTGTAATGAAATTCAATATTGTATACATTGTGATTTGAAGACGAAATCAAACCGGAATCACGAACGAGCTCACATTCAGTGGCATAGCCAATGAGGGGAGGAGAAGGAAAACAGCTACCAGCTTCCTCATGTGGATATTGTCCTCCATCTTGCCTCAGCCTCTTGGGAAGCCGGCAGCCGAGATGGTCCCCTTTGAGAAAATTGCTCCCTATTCTAAAATGTATTGGCTACTCTATCTACTGCTTACATTTATACATGCCCTGCACAGTGTCGACTTCCTATACGATAAATATAAATTTAATACTCCGTTGGTGAGCGACGGGCGAGTGGTATTTCACCGAACGCAAGAAAAGGAGTTCTATCTGATTGGCTAGCAATCGATCGCTTATGTCGCTTAGTAGTCAACTACAAACTCGAAACTGAGCAAGGTATTCAATTCGATTGAAATCGTCGGTCGCAACACATAATGGCGTACGTGAAGGACAAACGCAAAATACATTTTCGAGAAAAACGCTTTTGAAGGATAGGCTGCTAATAACATAGTCAGTACTTCTCCAATATTATCTCTCAGTGGACCGATTACATTTGAAATTGAAGTTAAAGGATTAAACTATTAAACTGTAACGTAAATAGTTAAAAAGGAATAACCTTTATATGATATATCTAGCTCTAAACTTATACGCCACTATGTGAAACGGAAGATTTGGGGGTTTCAGCAGGTTTTTGAAGCGTAAGTCGCGCGTACGCCACTATGTGAAACGGAAGATTTGGGGTTTTCGGCTGGTTTCTGAAGCGTACGCCACATTATTGACGGATGATGTGCCTAAATGTCATCAAATCCGATTTTCGCCGTTTCACATAATGGCGTATGTTGATCGTACGTAAGTTTGTGAAACGGAAGATATTGGATTCTTACGGGATTGTTAACATAAGTCAATTAATTAATTAACGTTATTTATTAATTAAGTATAGTTGAGCTTTCTAACTTGGTATACTTGAAGAACTTGATATATAAAACCGTTCAGCCAAATTTCATAAAATTGACCAAAATCACCGTACGCCACTATGTGTTGCGACCGACGAAATCGATATTCTATTATTGACGTGGATAAAGAGAGTGATAGTGTGTCAATAATGTACATTGTATTGCACCTGGTTTTACATGCATTCCTTTATATAAATATTTTCTCAAAGAGTTAAATATTATCAAAATTTTACAGCGGATTTCAAATGTTTTACATCAAAATTGCAGTTAAACATATCCACAGCAAAATACCGGTCCTCACTAATTAGTTAATTTAATTTCCAGGTAGTTAATTTAAACGAAACCTGTGATTTACGTGACAACAAATAAAATTTTCTTGCAATAGAAATATCATATGGGGTACTGATATGGTAGGCCGCAACCGCCACAACGTGGAGCCAAATTGACCAATCATGATCATGTTAGAGTTTTTCATTACTCGGAGGTAAAACTGACCAATCAAGTACGACTTACTCATTACGTGAAGCGAATTTATTCATTAAGAATTTGTCAGACGAGCGTCACGTAGTTGCAAGATATCCTCGGTCACGAAAGTTATGATTCAAAAAGTAGTTTATGAAAAGTACGAACCGACTTATTATTAAGATGGACATGCACTCATAAGAAACTCATACCGGGACTCATACAGTATTGTACATAACTATATAGCTAGGCAGAGTGGTGGTAAACCATGCACACAGTTCTGCGATCTGCAGTGTATCGCCGGGAGCTAATTTGTATAACTTGTGCGGTGTGGCCTGCGGAATTCGACCTTCAGCAAACTGCAAACCAGTTCGGATTTACTTTATATACTAGTAGTAGGCCATACATACTGTAGTTACTGTCCGTTTTCCTATACACAATACTCAGTGCGCTCACCATTGACGCGTGACCTCTACAAATAGTGTATGTTAGAAGTATAGGCCATTGCCTAGGTGACGTCACTGTGTAAAAAATAACCGGCCAATATTTAAAGTATTCTCTGAAATTCTAGAAAATATAGTTTTGTAACATGTCCTAAATTTTTAGCTAATTTAGGTGTTTGGAAATATTGGTACTTTTGTACCAAAAAATATGAAGAAATTATTTCTAAACCGTGTTAAGTCATTAAGCTTCTCATTTTCAAGAACGCTGGTTAACAATAAGCAGACTATTGTCTCATTTCGTAAACAAAAGCCCACAGTATTGTTACCTTGCGTTCGCTTTATAATCGTTCACCCAACTGAAACTATAATACCAGCTCATTGCTCATTGCACAGGTAAAACAGACACAAGTGCAGTGTGTATTTAACCAGAGAAGATATGATGTAACATAGTTGAGCTGTTTTCATTGAGTGTTATCTTGGTTTAATAGCTTTTAATAGGGTTTAAGTCCTTCAAATGTCGTGGTGAGTTCTACTGTAGACATGACTGCATCATGATTATTTTAAAGTCAACAACATTCAACAATATGATCACCGTGATAGTATGAGAGTATCAGTACCGTGGGTGTCAGTGATCCTGGCCTGACACAGTAGACAAACAAACAAACAAACACGCCACACACATGCCACATGCATGCAAGGTAACATTGACTATACACTAATCAAACAATGGTATTGATCCTGTACAACTGGTCGTGGTTTATTTACAATCGATTCATTTAAAATCCCAATAGTAAACATTAATTTTGGCAAGAGTTTCTCTCTCTGGAACGAGGATGCATCCACTGGCTCCGCGTAATGAAAAGATCTAACATGATTGGTCAATTTAGCTCCGCGAAGCGAAAAGTAAGCTACGCGTAGCAGCTCCACGTTGTGGCGGTTACGGCCAGCCATATATTGATCATGCGAAAATCGTAAAACATAGAATAGAAACAGTGTGGCAGGCTCTCAAAATCTCAAATTGTATGCTTAGCCTGAGTCGCACGGCCTATCTCGAACAAAATCACCATGCGTAGTTGTTGAAAAACGTGAGGATTCATCGTACTATCACGGCAATTTTTAACACGAAGATATAGGGATGATGACGGTGTGCCCTGTGTGCTTCAAAATTTCTATTAACCAGTTTCATTTTGTCGCGTATAGGCCTATTGGTCATTTATATTTCCACTCCGGGATAGATTCTGCTCAACTTATCACAAAAGTTCTGGAATGTACATAAAAACTCACGCATATTTGTCACATCCATCCAGACTTTAAATCCGGCGGCGACCAGCCTGTCTCTTATCTGCACCGCCCGAGATTGGGAATTCCACTGGTAGCTGATCATTATCTGAGGAACGGATTGTGAAGCAGCAGGATCTGTGGAAGCAGTATCTGGTTCTGAAATGGCTTCTTCATAAGACGGTGGTGGGTAGTGCGATGTGTACGCAGCAGATTGGGAACTTGAACCCGTGTCCGTATAGGTATCACCAACGATTTCCCAAAGCGCTGATCCACATACAACTCCAAGATCTCGGTTTTGTGTTTTCTTCAAGACTTTCAGCCCTGTAAATATAATAATGAACATCCCAACCAATAATAAGCTTATTACCAATCACTTGGACTTTTTTATAAGCCTATATTAAATTTGATCTTTAACAAAATAGGATAAATTAGAAATATAAAGTCAATATGCTACACGTGTAATTACCACTAACTACAGCCTAGTATTAGACCTAAGATGCTTCGTTACCTAGGTAACACAGCAAAACTGGTCAATACACGTGCAGTTCTGTTGATTGTGAATATATCGTGTGCAACAAAATGACCTACCAAGTTCAAACTATTCTTTTATGGATTGCAATAACAAGACCAAAAATTTTAGACCAATTTCACCAAAATCGGTGGAAATTGTCTGTTTTAGTTTTAGAGCTCAAATGTTGACCCTCGACCTATTTAGTAATAGCTATACACACTGATAAGTATTATGACCAGAGGAATATTTTGGATTTAGTTTTAACCAAATTGTTGATCCCTGTGTAAATGACACTGGATATCTTGAAATGCTTAAATTCCAATACACCTGAAACTATCATTGAAAGCAAAAATATGACAGGCATGACTAACTTTACACTGTATTTTAGTGGTTATCTACCAGACTATAAGTATCAAATAAAGTAATATGAAGAATCTTACTTGGAACTGCTCCCTGCATTACCTCCGACTTTCTTATTGATTCAATGAATGCCAAGTTCCACAAAACCTCTGCTGCGAGCTTCTGATCTTCTTGAGGGAAGTCATCATCCAGCATTCGAATGATGGCGGGAATTGCACCATTCGCCTGAATGATATCTTTGTTAGCGTCATTAATGGCTAGGTGGTTGATAGCATCTAACAAATAAACTGCTGGATAAAGAACCTTGCCGGTCATGACATTGTCGATGACTCCATTGTGATCATCTATGTTCACGGCTTGCTTCAAGACGGTTGTTAAGATTTCCACACTGATTCCTGAAGATGCCAATAATGCGCTTTCTGAATCGTTGATAATAAATGCTAGGACCAAAATTGATTCCATCTGCCATCTGGCATCAAGTTTAAGATATCCTTCCATAATGGAGACCGCATTACTATCTCTGTAGATTTCTCGATTCGAGCTGCATTTTTGAATAGCGTTCTGAAGAATACCAAAGATCCACTGTTCCGCCGTTGCAATGTCTTTATTTCCCTGCTCATGGTATGGTATAATCTTTTCAAGGCCTTTAAGTAAGAGCGAAATGGCACCACACTTTCCCAATGTTGCCGAAAGATAATGCGAGTCGTAGGACCAATTGACGAATGATGATAACATTATGTCAAAGTTCGCCAAGCCTTGACATGCTGGAGGGTTGCAGTTCTCTTCATATAGGTAACCAGACAACTCTCCCCATAGTTTCGGGAATAGGAGCCCAAATCCTGCATCGTCAATATGCTTGGCTAGTGCATCTGAGTTGCCACATTGATAGCTGATCAGGTATAACTTTTCATAAACCTCTAGTGTAATAAAATCCGTGCATTTTTTCAAGTAGTCAAGTGCTCCGTCAAGCTTGTGAATATCAGCTTCCGCCATAGTACAAATAATCACGAATCCTGTTCGTTGGACTAGAAACTATTCTGTTTGAGAAAAAAAGAAGACAAAATGTAAGTCACATGGCACCGAGGTACGGAAAACACATTAAAGGGGCAGCCTATGCCTATCTCCCGTACCATTTGCACAGATGCATTGTATCCTGTCGTCGAGTAGTCTCCTTTAGTGTAAAATTGCATTGTGACTAAGCTGATGCCTAACATGTTGAGAGGGCAAAAATGATAGGTGCCCAGTGGACACCCTAGAGCAATAAAAGAAATATGAGGTCAAAGGTTATACAGGGGTCAAATATCAAAATGGCTTGGTTACAAGCATTACCAAAATATTTCTCGGGTCGATCACAAGGATTCAAAAGGCCTTTATGGTTCTGAATATTTTGGAATAGGTTTTAAACAAATCGGAACAATTTTGAGTTTTGACCCCAAATTTTTCGGAATGCTCATTATACCTATATTCTTATTAAATACACCTCAGATGTCAATATTAAGGTTAGCAACTATTTAAACTGTTGTGATTTGGTAGTTCACAGCATCTTGCGAATGGTAGTGAGGTTTGGCAAATATTGCATTGATCATTTCATAGCAAGTGTGTAGAAGGATTCAAATATCACAGATATACTTTTGTAGGTCCTGTGGTTCTTGAGTTATGTTGTAAAGAGGGCTGAAACAACAACACTTTTGTATAACGTACATAACTCATTAACAGCAATAAATCAAGCAAGTTGTCAAAGTATTTGATTTGTAGAATGAACTTTTGCAAAGCATCAAAGTGTAATTTGTCAATAATTTATTGATTTAGATATTGAGAATCGATATTTTGGCTGCTTCGACCAACAATACCGCGTCTACCCTTAAAGCAAAACATGTTAGTCATAGGCCTACTCAACTTTATACTCACAAGGAAGTTCTATTTGACTCTATGTGTTTATGGCCCACAGTGTCATCGCCCCGATATCTTCATGGCAGAAATCGCCATGGTAGGTTGAATCCACCGCCACGCATGGCCATTTTGTATCGACCTGTTTAATAGTTTTGAGTCGCATAATAGGCCGAAGGACATCTGACTAAGGCTACTGACAATAGCCCCGATTAGCCGGTTACTGACCTCGCTGATGTGCGGTCGAGCATGGTACACCATAGGTCATATTCTTTTAGACTACCTCAACGATTGGCCTATACACTGCGCTATATAATTCGGCACATATAAATCAAAATTATTGTCAGTTTTTGCCTCAAGACGCACGGTTCTTTCTCAAGACGCAAGCTAACGACTATCATATCTGTTCAAAATATATATTCAAGTGCAAGGGACCACATCTGGTTTCTTTATACGAAATCTTTTACGGGAGATATTCATCATTTTCTACACCGGTATCCAAAGATTTTCTTCTCATATCAAACTCGTGCATAGCAAATTCACGTGTATCGATCCCGGGTATTAATTTTAGTATCTCTGCTGACAAAGTAATTATTAGCCAGGCGATGTCGGTGTGTGGCCTATCAGCGTTTCCCCAAAAAAACTTACCGTAGTTCAGTAATGTTAATATAGGCCTAGCATAATTTACTGTACGCTGTCCAACCGGCAACTAACCTCACGCGTAAATGGAAAATGAATCCTTTCAAAAAACAACCAAGATTCAATTCTAAGTATAAATACATGTGGCTACTTGTTACACGCACCATGGACACAGTTTACTTCCGCTTTCCACATGTTGAAATTCATTGCTTTGCACTATTCGGCCATGCATGGAAGTTGTTTTTTAATACCAAGCATGTACATCCTGGTTTAGATTAAGGTCATGTCATATTTATTCTCAATTGCATATTTGCATACTTACACCAAATAAATAGGAATCGCAATATGAAATCTCAAAGTGTAAACAACATGAGCTAAACTTTACAGGTTCAACGCACGTTTAAGACGTAAAAAAGCTTCATTACATTTATACATATTGTGACAAAAAAGAGGGAAATATAATATTCAAAACAGTCTGAAACAAAAAGATCTGACACATAAAGATCAAAATATTACTTTTTGAATAGACCTACATATAATTTTTTTTTAATGAAGCCCACGTGCACAGGTCGGTGATCTTCTGCGTGGCTTGCGAAGGGTCCGGGTTCGAATCCCACTGGTAGCAATTGACTTCTTTGTTCATCTTCTCTCCTATTTCGTTTCTTCTTTCCCTTCCGATAGAAAAAAAACATGGGTTGGGTTTACAGGGTTAGTTAACGTGGTTTTCCTAGATTTAGGTCTTCTTAAGGTACGAAGCTCTCTGACCGCTACAAAAAGCCGTGAAAATTATCTTCTTTAAGCGCCATCTTTTGTCCTAATATATAATTTTCTCTCCGTGGTGCCTTTTCCTTTATAATAGGCTACTTACCACGAAGCTCTAAAAGTAGCCTTGGCCTTTATAAAAATGATAGCATATTATGAATGAGTAAATAGGTAAGTTAAAGCATCCCGGGGCTGTGGTGGAGAAGGAGGGTGGAAATAAAACCACAAAAAGGCAATAGCAATATGGGTTGCCCCGGAGGGCTAGTCAGAAGCAATATACAGTAAGGCAAAGAATTAAGGTACCAGGTATGTTCACCCCTGTATATCCTAAATAAAGACAAATATGTCAAAATTAAAACAAGCAGTCAATACCTGACTCTTTAGCTCTGATTTAAGGCCTTATTTGTTGAAATTGGTTGAGAAATAAGGAAACGGTGATCTAAAACCTAATGAAGAAACGAAAACAAAAGTTGCACTTATGTGTTCTAATCAATGAAAGCACGGTGCTACAATCCACGAAAAAAAGGTTGGCACACTTTGCCTGTCTTTTGGTATATCTCTGCCCCCGCTCCCCCAATTCAATGTTGGACCAAGCCATGTTGTCAACAGGTCCGTGAGACCCTCCAACATTTAAAGATGGGCAGTGGGGAAGGGTGAGATATAGAGGGGAGTCTGTATACTTCACATATATTGCATGCATGTTTCACTCACCTCCCCAATTTTAATAGGGCACGCATTTCCATTGTCTAGTGCAAGTGTGCCAACTCTTTTTTTCGTGGATTATTTTAACGTGCTAATCACTCAGCCCAGCACTATACTAGTTCTCTTGTTCACGAACGCTTTGTGTACAAATCAATAGGGCATTTAATGCAGCAAACTGCAACTTTTAAATTGGTATCTTCCTTGGGTTTTGGGATCGCCGTGTCTTTATATACAGGAGGTGAACATAACTGGTACCTTAATTTTTTGGCTTACTGTAGATCAGGGTTGCCCCGCAGGGCTAGTGAGTTGACTTGGTTTTGAATAGCGATCAAGCTTAACCTAGGCTACTCAAGATAGAGGACAGGAGTTGAAAAATGAGGGTAATTGAGGGGTATTAATATTATATTAGTTAAAACAAGAATATAATTGAAGGGGTGGGTATAATAAAGTCCTAACCCACCAGTAGTAAGGATGGTCTTTTGGGACATCTACTTCCGGTTCGGGTCAAAGGTCACTTCCGGTTCGGGTCAAAGGTCACTTCCGGTTCGGGTCAAAGGTCACTTCCGGTTCGCATATTAATGAGGTGGGCGTGGCTAATTAACATGTTAATGAGATGGGCGTGGCTAATTAACATATTAACAAGATTGACAATAATTCTGATTTTATATGTGCCGAACTATATAGCGCAGTGTATAGGCCAATCGTGGAGGTAGTCTAAAAGCAGATGACCCTCTCTTATTTCATATTATCGGGCATAAAAGGCTGCAAGCTACGTTCCTGATGTCAAAGAGTATTGTATTGGGCACCCAGACACAGGAAAAACAACCCTACATGTAGTTTTTGATAAACTGAATGAGCACCCAGATTCAGGAAAAACAACACTGGTTTCGTTTGATTAGTACTATGTATAGTGTTCATCTACATGAAAAAAACAAACAAAACAAACAACAATGCAAATTTGTTTCAACGTTGGGAACTCATAGTCAGAAAAACAATGCCAGAAATCTTACATTATTACTTTAACACGGGTCAAGGCAATACGTTTAACCATCTAATGGGAATGGTTGGATGGGATAACGTATTGATTTATTTCACCGTGTGAATGTCACGCACCGCATATGAAAACTACCCGCCCTCTGGTAAAAACAAATATTGTGCTATTCCAGTTGAAATCCATACACCCCTATGGAAGACATGACTTTAATCTTCTACACAGAGAGTGTGAATATCAAATGGGGTTTCCTAAATGGGTAACTCCAATTAAGATCTGCACTCCCTGTGTGGAAGATTAAGGTCATGTCTTCCATAGGGAGTGTATGCATTTCAACTGGAATAGCCCATTGGTTAATCTACCTTGGCATGTTAATGTACCTTGCCAGTCATAATCAATTAAGTGAATTAACAGCGTTGCAGAAAATATTGCCTTTTAAGGTTAGCAACTATTTTAAACTGTTGCGATTTGGTAGTTCACAGCATCTTGCGAGTGATAGTTAGTGTTGGCAAAAATTGCATGGATAATTTCATAGCGAGTGCGTAGAAGAATTCAAATATCACAGATATACTTTTGCAGGTCCCGTGGTTCTTGAGTTATGTTGTAAAGAGGGCTGAAACAACAGCACTTTTGTAAAACGTACACAACTTATTAATAACAATAAATCAAGCAAGTTTTCAAATTATATGATTTGTAGAATGAACTTTTGCAAAACATCAAAGTATTATTTTTCAATAATATATTGATTTAAATAATGAAAATCTTGTTGTGGTATCTGCAGAAACACACGGCTAGGTTTCCTCCGAATTTATTTAATGTAACCTTTACTTGAAAAAAAAAACACCTTCTCGAAATTGCATTTTCAATAATTTACTTTCACTTTAATATAAAAATAGAAATAAACATAGCGTAAGATATAACAGAGTGTAATTACACTGGTTTGAGTTAGTATTCATTACTATTTTATTATAAAATGCACATTATTTGACAAGATAAATCATTAAAAAAGGTATTTATAACTTATATTTTATTACAACTAAATTTAAATATAGGTAATATTAAATATCGAAAAGCAAATTTAATTTAGAACAGTTTAAACATGTTACAATGAGATGTAATCAAATGGAAAAATAAAATCAATAAAAGTACACAATAAAATTGTTATAAATCTAAAGAAATTTCAAATATTGCACATCAGTGGCGAGAAAACCGCGTGGGCACTATTTATAGTCCCGGGTATTATCTATTTGTTTTATTTATCAACAAAAATGTGTTGTGAATTGTTATTGGTCGAAGCCGCCATACGTACGAAACAGGAGTTCCTGCATCTACTGTATATCTACATACTTGTCGTCAGAATTTCTTGTTTATAGCAATTTACTATATCGGTGTAAATCGTTTTCGAGAAGTCAAGGACTACTTCTAGCTTGTGAAAGAGGGGAGGAAAGAAGGCAAGTTTAGCAATAACAATACCGGCGTAATCAGACGCGATAAGTCTTCGACTTTTCTCCTGATAAAAGGGCGGAAGGAAGGAAGGAGAGTTCGGAAATTCATTACCGGCGTTTACTGGCGTAACCGGGCGGCGTAATCAGAGTCGAAAAGTCTAAGGCTGTTTTTATCTTGTCGTGAAAGAAGTTTGATCAAATGAAGAAAGATATTTCTTTCATTTAAAGAGTTTGTATCACCAATCAATTCACATTCGTAGCTTTTCGCTTTTCGAAGCTTTATCGCTTTTCACTTTCGGAGCAGTTTCTTCGCTGGTGAATTACGCTTGTACTATCTGCCATGAACATGAATTTGAAACTGTTTGTCGCAGTGTTTGTTCCAATCGCTATAAATCAGTTCAACCCGTCGTCGGATGTAGCAATAGCTGGTATGATAGCATCACCATTATGGAATGCAAGTGCCGATTATTCAAAACATTGCTCATTTCATTGGGATGAAGTAAACGAAACCATCACATTGTTCGGAAATCCAACATATTTTTGCAGTCTACAGATATCGACAAGAATGGTAACTTCTGTTCAAATTTTTGGGAATCTGACAAAGGATTATTTGGTGTATATTGAGCAGAATGAATCGGTAGAAGATTGCCCAAACAAGATTGCAACCATACATGGACATGATGCGGTATGCAGTGTTCGTGTACCTCATAAGAATGTTCGGTTTAATCTGCAAGGTAATATCGGTATTGTAATAACTGAAATATCAGCTAGCAGTTTTGAAACTAAAAAATGTGCTGAAGTAGACGAGCATGTTATTGTTCCTGGAGTAAATCAGACAATGCCTAGTTGTAGTGTAAGACAATTTGACGAGGTTAAAACTTGTGGTGATCAAGGTCAATCATTTTGTAGGATTTCATTTCCACCAAATTGCAATTCTACTCTTCGTAAAAGACACGTACTTCTTAATTGTTCGGTTAGAAATATTCTGTACCAAGAAAACATATTGATTATCTATCCAAGGTCTAGTAATATCTTAGATTTGGCTAAAAACAACATTGTTGAGATCGAAGTCGATGCGTTCAAACAGTTAAATCAACTGAAAACTCTTGATTTAGAATTTAATCGAATCCATCAATTATGGCCGGGTGTGTTCAATGGTCTTCGAAGTTTATCATATCTGTATTTAGGATACAACAGTTTAACAACACTTGTGACTGGTTTGTTTGATGACTTGAGCATGTTATCTGTTCTTGACCTTAGTTCGAATCAAATTAATGTACTACCGCCTGATGTATTTAGTAATTTGACTAACATGAAGGTATTGATCCTTCGTAAGAATAAAATAACAACATTGGATGTTGATATTTTAAAAGGTCAAGAAAAATTAAAGATTCTAAACCTGTATAAAAATCAAATTATCACATTACCATCCGGCGTATTCCAAGATTTAATCAGTTTAGAAGTTCTCGATCTTGCGCGAAATCAATTGGAAACAGTAGATAATGTGGTAAACAATCTGTTCAACCTGACTGATTTATATTTAGAAAAAAATAAATTGTCAACAATAGATAATGCTACATTTCACGGTTTTGTCCATCTGGAGGTCCTGACGCTGTACAATAATCGCTTACAAAGAGTTGACGAGGGACTGTTTGCTGGTTTGAAGCATATGAAGTCCTTGAGTGTGAGTGATAATGACATAACCATACTACCATCAGGTCTTTTCAAAGATTTGGCACTTCTAGAGGTTCTTAGTTTGGATGTGAATAAAATAGATTATTTGCCTTCTGGTATGATGATAGGAATGTCAGAGTTGAAAGTACTATTTTTGGATTTCAACAACTTAACCTTCTTAGAAAAAGAACTGTTGACTGATTTAAGAAATCTGGACACGATTACAGTAAAAGGTAATAAGCTCAAACGCATCGATTCTGATATATTTATCAATACACCTAACCTTGCTATTTTGGATTTATCAGAGAATATGCTAGAAACAATTCCAATCTTAGGCGGCCTGGAAAACCTTTTTGTGGTTAATCTGCAAGGTAACCGTTTGCGTGGTTTATCAAATGAAGTATTTAATAACATGAAGGCTGATATTTTCATGTTTACAAGTCAACACGAGATCTGTGAATGCTATGTACCTTTCGGTATCAATTGCAGTGCATCGTCAAATAGGTCACCATTTCTTACATGCGATAGATTATTATCAGATAGAGTGTTAGTAGCTATGATGTGGCTTATTGGATTGAATGCACTTGGTGGAAATGCATTTGTTTTAGGTTACAAAAGCAAATATAGCAAAAACAAAGTCCAGACCTTTCTCTATAACAATTTGGCATTGTCTGATTTCCTTATGGGGTTGTACATGATCGTTATTGCAATTGCTGATATTTATTTTGGTGGAACATTTCCTATGCAAGCGGAGAGTTGGCGAAAGGGCATTACCTGCAAAATTGCTGGGGCGCTATCGATTATATCGAGTGAATCATCTGTATTTTTCGTTACCCTTATCAGCATAGATCGATTTATCAGCGTCAAATACCCGCACTCCTGTTTCAAATTAGGACGTTTATCAACCAAAATTGCGGTCGCTTTAATTTGGGCATTGTCAGTAACTTTGGGCATTGTTCCTTCGTTTTTAGCTGGAAGAAACCCAAACTTTTATGACAATTCACACGTTTGCATCGGCCTTCCGTTGGCTTTGTACGAATCGTACACAACAATTAGTGTCACAAAACGCCTGTTTTACCATTACAGGCCATTTTACATTGAAATTTCACGATCGTTTCCTAATGGTCAAGAAGTAGGAATGTATTTTTCCACAGCAATTTTTCTTGGTCTGAACTGTGCTTGTTACTTACTGATAGTAATATGCTATGGTAGTATCATAAGAACTGTGTATCTGTCATCTAAGCGCGCGGGTCTTAACTCCGAAATGAAAACTCAAATTCGATTGACTCTGAAGGTTGCTGCGATAGTGATCACGGATTTCATGTGCTGGTTTCCGATCATCGTGCTCGGGATTTTGGTTCAAACCAAAGTACTGACACTACCTCCGTCGGTATTTGCTTGGGCTGTTACCTTCGTTTTACCTATAAATTCGGCAATTAATCCATACCTCTATACAATAGCCGATATAATAAGTAGTCGTCGGAAGGAAAACATCGAACGAACTCGGACAGAAAACTCGAGCCAACAATCTACGGGACAAGCCGCAACAAGGAGACATGAAAGGCAATCAAGAACTGTCTCAACTTTTGTTCAATCGGATCATGGGAGAATGTCTTTACCGAATGTACCTGATCGTCGGAAGACGGCGGAGTCAAATGTGTGACATCTTTCAATGTTTTTCTCCTATATATGTATAAGACTGACATCGCGATATCATGAAATCAATCACAACAATGTAAAGATCACGTAATGGCAATACATCATCATCTTCGGCTACCCATCATGATCGATGAAAGTACAGTTGTCGAAGTTGTAAATGCAAGACGCAGGAAACCTATCGAAATGCTCTGTGACGATGATGTCTTCATTGGCAGGATTGTGCACTCAATCCTAAGACTAACATAGCGATATTAAATACTATTAATCATAAGGATGTCCACGATGACGGAATGACAATAGGCTCGTCCGGACGTTTGACATTTTAACTTCTTTTGCATCTAAGGTTTTGTTTTTGATGGATTTTGTTTCTCAAGATTGATAAATTTGTAAGATAAGATGGCAGCACAGTATAAAGTATAAAAGTAAACATATTTAGAATGGCAAAGACTGCTGTCGAGTGTGATTTATAGAAGGAAATGGTAAACATTGGATATACGAATAAACAAAACACTAAAACATTATAAGAATAAGTATGTTTAGCCATAATTTCCATTGGAATGCCAACTATTGCTCATTATTACAATGCTACACATTGTTTTGTTTCCAAAATGTGAAATAGAAAAAACAATCACTAAAAATAATGGTAACAAATTGAATATAATATGTGAGTGGACACTACGAATGAGCCGTAAACTCGGCAAATTGTATTCTGAGATATAGTGCAAAATTTGCGTGAGGGTCGTATTCATAGGTGTCTCAATTAGGCGCGACATGTTTCTCATTTGATAGCGATTAAACCAATCAATAATCCTATTGCTGAAGAGGATAATAATCGTCTACATAAAGAATCATTAAATAACTCTAGTCTTTATTTGCTTTGGCTAAATCCTGTTCAAGGGTGGGTTACAATTGCATTGTATTTTGTCTGGGTATGTATAACCAACAATTGACATTACTGAAGCTCGTTGACCATTTGAAATGACCGCCAATTATGACTTTATTACTTGCAATGTGGAAAAAGAGACACACGTAGAATAGAAAAAAGGTACAATTTGTTGAAGGAGCAGAGTTCAACAAACCATAACCCCGCTTCTGGATATCGTTTGAAGTCAAATGATATACTATTTTAAAAGCTTATGATATATATTTTCTAAACACTAAATAAAACAAAATTGACCGGGGCCGAGTTTACGGCTGATTCGTAGTGACCAGTCACATATAATATATATGTTTAATGTAAATTCATATAAATGTTCAGATAGCGCTCGGTGTCTGAAATATGATCGAATAGATATTCGCCGTGGAAATATTTTTGAATGTGTTGTCCTGCACTATAATCAGGATGCATTATGGGAATACTACACCCATTGCATTTTTTTTTTGCGTTTTTTTTTGCATTTTGTTAAGAAATGAGAAACTAAATTTGACAAAGTGGTATGCAAAATCAGGGACTGTGGCAAAATGAAGGGGACAAATTGCGAGCCTGGTCTTTATCACTCTACAGCGTAACGTCTAGTGCAGGGCAATACATCAAACAATAGTGTAAACTCATTGGTATGGTGATTAACCCTGTAACGCCACTTCTACGGCGAATAGTAATGTATTAGTTTACTGAACTAGACCATTTTAATTTGTTAAAATAGTATCATCCCTCTATTCCCTCTGACCATGGAAAATCCACCAATCCTCTTCTGATCCAACCTAGACTATGCCATAGTCGAATTTTGATAAAAAAATACGTTATTATTAATCATGATAATCGCATTACGTTGAACGCAAAATTATACTGATGTTTATTATATAGAATTAAAGTGTTCAATATAGTAAAATGGTCATAAAGAGTTTATATAATTAGATAATTAGTGACAATAAAAGTTATATTGAATGCAACATATCTTGCATAATTATAATTGCTTACTTCAATATTGAATAATTCTGATTTTGGAATCTACCAGTTTATTGATCGCGAAAGCCCGAGTAAAAAATCCTTGGGAAGCTAACAAACAGAGGGAGTACGGTGACTGAAAATATCAGATGTGAAAATCTATCAATTGCACACAAATTAATACAAATCAGTGTTTTATGCTTAAATGTAATAGCCAGTATGCAAAATGGGCAAGTGGACTACGGAGAACACTTGGGAAGCTAACAAACAGAGGGAGTACGGTGACTGAAAATATCAGATGTGAAAATCTATCAATTGCACACAAATTAATACAAATCAGCGTTTTATGCTTAAATGTAATAACCAGAGTATGCAAAATGGGCAAGTGGACTACGGAGAAGTCTAGATCCAACCATGAGAAACATGTCTTTTTTCTCTGGACAGGGCAGTCACTGAGGATGTGTTTTGTTTTATGCATGGAATGGTATGAATTGTTTATCAAAAAGGGAATGCAGAGCAGTCTAGTATTGTATATGCTTTATTTTGAAGTGATCGTTGGACAGAATATAAAATAAGTAGGCTAAATAAGAAAGATTTATTTATTGCGAATAGTGATCAGTCAAATAGAGTAGCATTCCAGAGGGGTGACATTTTACTCTCAAAGTGAATAATTAATGCCTAATTATGCCTTGATCGCATACCGTATTTCCTATTCACCTATTCACACTTTTCAAACATGGTCTATGTTTCAAAGGACTCACTAGAAAGAGTGACATTCACTTTATTTTCACTAGCTTCAAGGGCAAGGAATTAATTATCCCCAGGAATCGGATAACTACTTATTGATTCTCGTCCTCATGTGATACACAATTATATTGTTGAAAATTACACGCCCTCGGCAGCAAATAAATTGCACAGTCCGCCTCAAAATTGTCATTACCCAATGTCCCTTGCCATGCACAAAACATATTACTTTCTTTAAATACAATGAAAATTGAGCATTTCTTTCAGTGTGATTTCAAGTCAATTGCCGTAACACACAATTAGATTGCATCATAATGTCTCTAATTTAATTTTGAAAGAAGTTTGAAATTGTATTCCCCAATAGTAAAACTTGAAATGAAATGAGCACAAGAGATAAAATGAACAATTACACGTCTGTGAGTTGAATATTATTTCCATTAAAGTCTCTTGGTGCCGGGACCATATTACATAATAATTTACAACATAAAAGATTTCAAAATATAAATTACGGTACATATCTTTTATACAACAAATAACTGCAGGCAGTATAAAATATCGAAAAGCAAAAATTAGTTTACGCTGTGTTAACATGGTATACGGAAATGAAGCATATACAATCAATATACACAATAAAATTCTTTCATCTATAAAAATTGTCCAAGTTCCTGGACAAGAAAGCCCCAGATACCATTCATTTCAACCTGTTCACTTTTAAGTAATTCACAATAATAAAACTTAATTCAATTTAAAATTCAATTTAGTTATTTAATTGTAATTTTGATAAGTAAAATATGCCAGAACTGTGATTGGTTAAAGGCACCATACTTAGGTAAAAAGGACCTATATTTGAACTATATTATTGCTAATTTTCTGAACATAAACCTTGGCGCGCAGGGCTTGTATATATACATTTCATCGGCGTTTCAGATGCGTAAAGTCTAACACTGTAGAAATGAAGGACAGTGTATTACCGGCATAATCAGATACGAAAAGTCTGTTTTTTGCTTGCTTTAAAAGAAGTTTGGTCAGATAGCATTGGAATTAAATATATTCTTAATTTAAGAGTACGTAATATCAGACCGACACTGAGGATTGTAACGCTTTCAAAGTTATCGATAATGAACATGAAGTTGAAACTTCTTGTCGTAGTTCTTGCGTCAATCGCTATAAATCGGTTCAACCCGTCGTTGGATGTAGCAATAGCTAGTATGCTCGTATCACAGTCATGGAATACAAGTGCCAATTATTCAAAATATTGCTCATTCCAATGGGACGAGGAAAATAAAACCATTGCATTGTTTGGACATCCAACATACCTTTGCAGTCTACATATATCGTCAAGATTGGCAACTTCTGTTCAAATTCTGGGGAATCTGACAAAGGATTATTTGGTGTACATTGAGCAGAATGAATCGGTAGAAGATTGCCCAAACAAGATTGCAACTATTCATGGACATGATGCGGTATGCAGTGTTCGTATACCTCATAAGAATGTTCGGTTTAATCTGCAAGGTGATGTCAGTATTGTAATTACTGAACTATCAGCTAGCAATTTTGAAACTAAAGAATGTCCTGACGTAGACGAGCATGTTATTGTTCCTGGCGTAAATCAGACAATGCCTAGTTGTAGTGTAAGACAATATGACGCGGTTAAAACTTGTAGTGACCAAGATCAATCATTTTGTAGGATTTCATTTCCACCAAATTGCAATTCTACTTTCCGTAAAAGACACATACTTCTTAATTGTTCGGTTAGAAATAATTTGTACCATAAAAACATTTTGATTATCTATCCAAGGTCTAGTACTATCTTAGATATTACTGAAAACAGCATAGTTGAGATCGAAGTCGGTGCGTTCAAACAGTTAAATCAACTGAAAACTCTCGATTTAGGATTTAATCGAATCCGTCAATTATTACCAGGAGTATTTAATGGTCTTCAAAGTTTATCATATCTGTATCTGGAAGACAATAGTTTAACAACATTGATAACTGGATTGTTTGATGACTTGAGCATGTTATCTGTTCTTGACCTTACTGCTAATGAAATCAATGTACTATCGCCTGATGTATTTAGCAATTTGACTAACATAAATGAATTAATCCTTCGCAAGAACAAAATTACAACAATGGACGCTGATCTTTTAAAAGGTCTTAAAAAATTGAAAGTTTTAAACTTGTACAAAAATCAGATTGTCAAATTACCATCTGAAATATTTCAAGATTTGGCCAGTTTAGAAGTACTTGATCTTGCGCGAAATCGATTAGAAACAGTGGATAATTTGCTGAACACTTTATTCAACTTGACTGATTTATATTTAGAAAAAAATAATTTGTCAAAATTACTTAATACAACATTTCGTGATTTTGTCCATTTGCAGGAACTTAGGCTATATAATAATCGCATAAAAAGTATTGACGAGGGTATATTTGCTGGTTTGAAGCATATGAGGTCTATAAGCTTAAGTCAAAATAACCTGACGATACTACCATCTGATTTATTCAAAGATTTGACACTCTTAGAGGTCCTTAGTTTGGATGTAAATAAAATTGATTATTTGCCTTCTGGTATCATGAAAGGAATGACAGAGTTGAAAGTACTTTTTTTAGATTTCAACAACTTAAACTCCTTACGAAAAGAAATCTTGGCTGATCTGAGAAAATTAGACACACTTACAGTAAAGGGTAATATGCTAAAACGCATCGATTCTGATATATTTATCAATACGCCTAAACTTGCTATTTTGGATTTATCAGAAAATATGCTGGAGACAATTCCAATCCTAGGCGGTCTGGACGATCTTTTTCTGGTTAACTTGAAAGGTAACAGTTTGCGTGGTTTATCAAATGAAGTATTTAGCGGCATGCGGACTGATATTTTTATGTTTACAAGTCAACACGAGATCTGTGAATGCTATGTATCTTTCGGTGTCAATTGTAGTGCATCGTCAAATAAATCACCATTTCTTACATGCGATAGATTATTATCAGATAGAGTGTTAGTAGGTATGATGTGGCTTATTGGACTGAATGCACTTGGTGGAAATGCTTTTATTTTGTGCTATAAAAGCAAATATAACAAAAACAAGGTCCAGACCTTTCTTTGTAACAATTTGGCATTGTCTGATTTCCTTATGGGTCTGTACATGATCGTTATTGCAATTGCTGATATTTATTTCGGTGGAACATTTCCTATGCAAGCGGAGAGTTGGCGAAAGGGCATTACCTGCAAAATTGCTGGAGCGCTATCGATTATATCGAGTGAAGCATCTGTTTTTTTCGTAACCCTCATCAGCATAGATCGATTTATCAGCATCAAATACCCGCACTCCTGTTTCAAATTAGGACGTATATCAACCAAAATTGTAGTCGCTTTAATTTGGGCATTGTCAGTAACTTTGGGCACTGTTCCTTCGTTTTTAGCTGGAAGAAACCCAAACTTTTATGACAATTCACACGTTTGTATTGGCCTTCCGTTGGCTTTGTACGAATCTTATACAACGACTAGTGTTACAAAACTGCTGTCTTACCGTTACAGGCCATTTTACATTGAAATTTCACGATCGTTTCCTAATGGTCAAGAAGTAGGAATGTACTTTTCGACAGCAATTTTTCTTGGTCTGAACTGCGTTTGTTACTTACTAATAGTCATATGTTATGGTAATATTATAAGAACCGTGTATCTGTCATCAAAACGAGCGGGTCTTAACTCCGAAATGAAAACTCAAATTCGATTGACTCTGAAGGTTGCTGCGATAGTGATCACGGATTTCACTTGCTGGTTTCCGATTATCGTGCTCGGGATTTTGGTTCAAACCAAAGTACTGACATTACCTCCGTCGGTATTCGCATGGGCTGTTACCTTCGTTTTACCTATAAATTCAGCGATTAACCCATACCTTTATACAATAGCAGATATAATAAGTAGTCGTCGGAAGGAAAACATGGAACGAACTCGGACAGAAAATTCGAGCCAACAATCTACGGGACAATCTGTAGCAAGGAGACACGAAATGCAATCAAGAACTGTCTCAAGTGTTGTTCAGTCGGATCATGGGAACATTTCTTTACCGAATGTACCAGATCATCGAAAAACGGCGGAATCAAATGTGTAACATATCTTTCATTTCCCCCCTGCAAGATTGAAATGATCATGAGATTTGTCATAAATGTCACTGTCAGGAATGTATCGAATGTATTGTATCTTAAAATGGATTTGTTGGCACTTTCAACTACTTAGATATTTGCGCCATTATCAATACAGGTACATTGTACCCTCAATCATATTCAATACGCAAATTGGACCGAAACTTTACAATCATGGAAGTGAGTCTAGTTTTGGAAGCAGGAGGGAACCCGAAGAAAACCTGCGGCAGAGAGTAAAGACTGGAGACTAAATGCAAATAAAATAATCATGGTCTCTTTTTTCAAAATTAAAAGCATTTTTCCTCTCTAAATGCACGAATACGATATGCCTATTCCTATGTGCATGCAAAAGAGACGGTTATATTCTCCAACTTTTTATATCATACCAGCCTACAGCGTACATGTATGCGAAATATGATTGAATTCATACTTATCATTTCCTGTGCTTCTTTCTTTAGCCAATAACGAGAATACAAAATTTTTAGGATGCTTCGTTCTCTAAATCTTGTTAATGGAAAGTACAAACTGTAACAAAAAATACAATCATATATTTGTTTGAAAGTAAAACCAAATATAATAGCACAACTAAGATTTAATTTAAATCTGGTCAACCAGACATACCTATTTATAGGTGATATAGATATTTCGAACTGGCAGATATTATAAGAAGTTGTACATGATCTACAAGGCAGGCCTATGCCGATTATAAAAAACCTAATATAAAAAACAAATAATCTGACCTGCCGGTTAGGGAAAGATCGTGTCCCCTAATAAGGAGTCATATTACACAAGGGCTCGTCAAATACCAATGTTTTCCTCATGTCATAAGGATTACTTTGACCTATCTGCGATGTACCGTTTTCGAGTTATAACTAAAAAGTCAAGGGGTCAAATTTGAAAAATTGTTCAGATTTTGATACATCTCAAATTTCTCCTCTTATATAACATAATACCGTACTTGACACTACTTGGCCCATGATCGGGGTAATATTTGGTGGAAACGGGCAGCATGCACAGAAGATGCACCGGCCAATTTTGATGAGCTTCTGTTCTTTTTTCTCCCCTTCTTTTCTTTTCCTTTTTTCTCCTTACTCCTTTTCTTTTCCCCTGCCTTCCCGAGTTTTGCTTTCATTTTTTGTCAGGGGCAGAGTCTCCCCTGCCTCCTCGCTGGTTATGATTTCACACCACCCTTGTGCGCCCTTTAATTTCAATTCTCTTTACACCTAAAGTAAGCATTAAAGTGAGCAGAAATTTGCATAATTTTGGCCAATAAGTGTAGCACAGATGGGAGAGATCGAGTAATTTTCAATGATTTTAACCCTATTCTATTACCCCCACAAAAGTGGTATATTATTTTGAGTGGTGTGGAGGTATCATATTAACTACTAAAAATAGGGTTAAGCAGCCTTTTTCGCCAGCCCATTCGGGGCTGGTACCTGTTTCAGGTTTGGGGTCAGTTTACTCAAGAGATTATATTTTAGTGGTATTGGAATGATTTTTTTTTTTTTACTTTTTGTGGTTAAATTTTTTTTAAATATTTTAATTCGATTTGTTAGGAAAAGTAAGTATGTTTTGCCGTTTCAACGAACGAAAACGAGTGAGTATTACCAAAGTTATGTTTGAACTAATTAATTATGACTTTAAAAGTTTAAAGGCCTAAATGTAACAATAATAGTTAATATATATAGCATCATATGGTCAGCAGAAGAAAATATGACATCACCTATGATGTCATATCAGTGTCCTTGACCGGGGGTCCTTACTCCTTGACCACTGAACAGCGTGATATCATGTTGATAACAGATCTATAGAATCAAAATCTTCATCATTTCCCCGTATCATATCACAGATTCTCAACAATCTGTGATCATATGGACCATATTGATGTGAAAGTAGTTATCTATCATATCCTGTGTCGTTTTATGGATAAAAATGACTCAAAATGTTATTGATGAAATGGTTGCTATCATAAACATCAGTTTTGTCTTTTCAACGGGAAAAATCCGATGCAAAATAAAGTTTTTAGGGCCTAGCTATAATATGGGCATAATTTATGCATATAGTATTGAACAATGTACCCCATTTGACATGCACTTATAGATAAATAAATTGTCTTACTTTATTAATTTAATAACTTCTTTATTATAAATAAAATGACACATAACTATTTGATTCATAAAATTACATTCAACAAAATGATTGAAGAGAAAACACACAAGGCACTAGGCAGACTGTTATAGAATGGAGTATGTAAGATGCCATGTCCATAGCTTCGCAGGAGTTTCCGACTAGCAATCAACATGATCAGCACATTCAGAAAAACACAGTTTAAGAGTGAAGATTGTAGTGAGTAACCAGTCCTTTATAAATGTGCTGGCCACTATCTATTATAATATAGTAGGCTTAAACTATACATTGCGAATTAATTAAGTTATTTTAAAATAAAATGTACATGTAAGTTAACTCAAACCGGCAGTGTATATATCGAAAGCAGTGAAATCGGACATTCCTAAGCGAAGATATTGAGTTCGTAAGTTCTGGTATTACAAAATTGGAAATTGAGATATCGTGGGTAAAAAGCTGAAAAGACAAAAAAACCCAACGACAACAACAACAACAACAACAACAAAACAAACAGACCAGAACAATTTGGAGTACATGTAATGAATTAAAAGAGTTGACATGAGATTAGGAATTAATGTTTTCTGCTGTTTCAGTGTGCATGTTCTCATCGTTGATGGTTTGGTGGACTGTCATGTAGATGTAAGCGTGATCCTAAAATGCCTTTCACATTGACCAAAACTAATTACAAGACCTCTTCTACATTGAGGCTGGCTTTCCCTTTTAAAGGGAATTTTTATTCTCTACAGAAACACTACCACGGTTTTGCGTGTAATTCACGGACATCGTAGACTTCGAGAGCCTGCCGTAAAAAATAATGACGGTCAACCCATTTTTCTCCAGCCAGAGGGATATCATGCAAGGTCTGATTTCAACAAGAGATTTCAACCATCATAGCTGTCGCTAACCATGCTAACTGATTCGACCCTGTGAAAAAATGACGTTTTCTGAAGGCAAATTTAGAGCTATTTAGCATAATCTCTATGGGACTTTGATTTGGCGGAGTGAGATCTTATATCACTGCATTTTGACAAATTTACCACCACCCCGGGGACACATAACTACTACACAGCCCCTCCCCTAATGCAAACGTCAAAATTGTATATAATTGGATGTCATGAAACTTTCTCGAAATTGAAATAATAATAATAATATATATATGCACGAATGGAAATACCCATCCGATCGTCTACCCAGGGTAAGGTTACCCAGGGTAACCTTACCCTGGGTAGACAGTGTGATAGGGACTTTGATATAGATATATGTACACCCTAGAGATGTTCTTATACATTTAATTCCCGTTTAATAAGGACAACATTCAAGTTTGCACATTAATAAATAACGAACGTACATGTCAACTAGAACACTGATCAATTGGCCTCCAAGTTATACCGGTATAAGGCATTCATGTGCTATAACAGAGTGATGGGGTCTGAGTATTAAAAGAACGTACAATATCATCGTTGATGCATGCAGCGTGACACTCCCGTTGGTTCCAATGCAGCACCGGGGTCAAAGCATTAATGTTTGGTGGTGTTTGTGTGGGAAACCATGAGTATGCAGCGTTCCCAGTGTTTACATAGCACGGAACGTCCGTAGCGTGGACATGGCCGTGGTACATGTACGTACCGGTAGTCCAAGTTGGTATTTACAATTTATTATGTACAGTTTTATTAACCCATAACCATGATAACACGTGTAAGTTCAGAATGAAAAGTGAGAAGAGATTGGGTTTGGCCGGTGTTTGGAATGTTAGAAAGATAAAGAAACTAAAAAGATAAAGGAAGAATAAAGTATTAGGCCTATATACCAGTAAAATAGAAAGTTGAGTAATAATATACCTGTAACATTTTTGACAATATTGAGCGCCTAAATTGCACATATCGAAATTTCCCAGCATGTAACATTTCAACTATGTTCATCTTTCAAGTTCACATACATATATGTGTATTAAATGAAAGTGTACATCGTGACTACCCCAGGTTGACCAGCACACTAAACTAACTACCTGAAGTTGACAATATGTCTTCAACGGTTACCCTGGGTTGACACTACAAAAAATGTATAATGTTCATAGGAGTATAATTTTAATAGACATTACACGTTGGCAAGAAGTCATACGTCATATACCCTGTCTGTGTTAGCATGGTTAGTAACAGCACACGGATATATATCCAGATTTTTACAAAGCTATATAGAGTCTACCCAGGGTAAGGTTACCCTGGGTAACCTTACCCTGGGTAGACGATCGGATGGGTATTTCCATTCGTGCATATAGCACATATATATATATATATATATATATATATATATATTGATATTGACGACCGGTCAATACGAGTGTCATTATTTAATTAACTTTCTAAACTGAATATTGTATTATTTATAATAAATATGTCTATTAAGTTCATTATCAATCTTGATTAGTTTATGTCCAAATATGAGAAATTCTACAACAGTGGTTTCGAGCATTATCAGGTTATGGTATAGACTGTAACAGAATAATGTGTTTTTATTTAGGGCCTTAATACAATTTATATTTCCTGCATATTGTAACACTTTTCTATATGTATATATACATAAAAAGATAGATGAAGACCCTTTACATATGTGACCAGCTCCAACAAAACCCGGAACAAATTCGCTAGGTACACACCGACATCGCCTGGTTAATAATTACATTGTACAGCAGAGACACTAAAATGAATACACGGGATCGATACACGTGAATGTGCTTTGCACGATTTGATATTCAGAAGATAAATCTTTGGATACCGGGGTAGAAAATGATGAATATCTCCCGTAATTTTTTTATTCTATAGAAGCCATATTTTTTCCTTGCACTTGAACATATCTGTTGAAAGGATATGATAGTCGTTAGCTTGCGTATTGAAAAAAAAGCGTGCGTATTGAGCTCAAAAACTGACAAAAATTCTGATTTTATATGTGCCGAACTATAGCGCAGCGTAGGTTAGCTGCACTCACTCGTGGAGGTAACCTAAAAGCAGATGACCTCATGGCGTATACATGCTCACTCACACACAGAGAGGTCAGTTACCAGGCTATTGTCAGTAGCCTTAGTCGGATGTCCCTCGGCTCATTATGTGTCTCAAAACTATTAAACAGGTCGGAACAAAATGGCCATGCGTGGCTGTGGATTCAACCTACCATGGCGATTTCTGCCATGAAGATATCGGGGCGATGACACTGTGATGCAAATTTTGGAATTCTTAATTTCATGGTATTTGATCTTGGGACTGAGTGGACATTCAAATCCTTGAAAGTACTTGAGGTTTATTTAATCACTAATTGACAGTTGAACTATGATCCCTGGCCCTATTCAATCCTGTGTAAGGCAGGAAACTAATTAGCACATTAATCAGACCAGCAATTTTGCAAATATATCAAGGTATCATTTACAGAATTATCCATATCTTGAAAAGTATTGATGCTATGTATATAATTTTGGTATATAAGCTTATTGTCCTGTGCTTACATTTTTATTCAAATCATGAAATGTCAAAAATGCGACTTGTTCCTGGTTTTGTCGGAACGGGTCACATATAAGTTTATTGACTGCGCTGACAAGAAGTCTCTATTATTAAAACATTTCTCCCCTCGGATAACAAGGGAAAGATAACATTTTCGACTTTTTCCATGAATGAAAGCAGCTGAGATATTGTTACAGGGTCATTCCCCCCCCCCCCCCACACACACACACACACCCACAGGGGTAAATATATGAAAATGGTCGACCTAAATTATTCGTCTGATCAAAAGGATCTCAAAAATGTATAGTTTGTGCAACGACCAGATATTCTACAAAAACCTAATTTTTGGTTATACTGGGGTAAAAATTTCAACTAGCTCCGGTTTTGGCGAAAATGATGGCACATTGTTTGTCTTGACATAAGCATAAAGGATAAGCATAAAGGATAAGTACGGCTTTAGGCCTACATGTAAAATACTCTTCACTTGTTATTTGCAATGGGGTAACGATCATCACAAGTGGCCCGTCAGCCAATCCTTTTTGAAATATGGCGGGCACAAAAGGAGAGGGCGTACTTTGCAGCCAGACAAAAGATTACTCACTTCAAAGTACGTACTCTCCTTTTGTGCCCGCCATATTTCATTGACATTTGTACATAATTTTGTTTCTCAATATAGTCGGGCAGCAAACTACCCAGTTTTTAAGGCCCGTGGCCTTTTGATGAAGACAATGTGCCACCTATCCTAGGATGTTGTTTGGGTCCCAAGTAACATATTTATACATGTTTACAAAAATCCAGATGCAGCAGAAGGAGGCCATCTTGTTTTTCAAAATGGCGCCCATTTTGGCAAAATATTTCCAACATTTGTCAAACTGCCCCTTCCCAATGTCATTTTATTGGCACAGTAGTGATTGTTTTAGGCTTGTTATAGTAGTTTTGTCATGTTGGCATGCAGTAGCACCAATATTAATGATTTACAAATTCAAAATGGCCGCCAAAAATTCAAAATGGCCACCGAAATCAATTTATTTCCTTCAAACATACAATAAGCCTACATCAATCTGGTAACATATGAGATTGGACACGTGACATGAATATTAAAATAATAACACACACAAATCCCATACTTAATGCACAAACCACCCCACACCATTACCCCCCCGTATATTTCGTATATTATTTTAAAGTGCCACAGAAAATGTATCAAAAACGTTTTCTTGGCTCATACGGGTATCCTTCATACAAGAACAGTTGGTGGTGCTAGTTTGGGCTACAGGCTGTATTACTATATACATCCATAAGCACATGGCAGCAGGGGGTACGTGGTTCTTCAAAAAAATTTGAACCATTTAAGGACAATTTTGCCCAAATGTGCCCAGTTGGTTGCACTGGTCTCCACTGAAAACCCACCCATCGTAATACCAAAATCGGTACCCCAAAACCGTGGCACCTTCCTGTACACCTTCAAACAGGAAGACCCCCCAGGACATGGCATTGGCCAGACATTGAGAGGTATTGAGGGGTATTGAGAACAGGGTAAAAGGTACCGAGTGGTCCCAGAAATGGTTCATGGGTCCCGGGGGATGGAATTTTTAATGGTTTCTATAGATGAGGTGACATGTGTTTACATTTGATACGCCCTCTATTGGCCTGAGATCAAAACTGACAGGCAAAAAACACTATAGTTTACATGGAAGAAGTTGATTTTGTTTCATTAACTTTGGTTTCAAAGCAAACAATACTAAAAATGTTATTAGACTCGTTTACAAATGCACCAAGCTATATTTATAATATCACACAAAACTTGAAAGGTTTTCAAAAGTTGAGTTTTGAAGAGATTTATGTGGTCTGCCATAGACACTCCTGTGTTATTTTGCCTGGCTAGAAACAACAGAGGGCGGTCTGAATGTAAACATGTGACATCATAGGTCACCTCATCTATAGGGATGGAGTTAGGGACACCAGGGATGGGGTATAAAAGAGTACTAGTAAAGGGTACCGAAGGTCCCAGGGACAACAGTTTATGGATCCAGGTGAAGGTGCTAGGTTCCAGGGGTGACATTAGGGGTGTCAGCAATGGGGTTTGGGGTACCAAGGACAGGGTTAGGGGTTCGGGGGATGAGGTTAGGGGTTCCAGGAATGGGGAGAGTCCCATGGTCGGTGTTAGGGCACCTAAAACAATGCCTACTGTACCAATAAATTCACAATGGGAAGGGTCAATTTGAAAAATATTGGATAGGGTGAGGGGTACTGGGATGGAGTAAAAGGGTCACAGGGTTTGGATAATGGGTACCGGGGACAGCGTTAGGTGCACTGAGGAAGCGCTAGGGGTACTGAGGACAGGGTAACGGATTATGGGTCCCGGTGAAGGGGCTAGGGGTTTCAGAGATGACCGGTCATGGGTCCAGGAATGGGGTTAGAGGTCGCATGATCGTGACGCGTGTTTGAGGTCCAAGGGATAGGATATGGGTGACTGGGGATTGAGTTAGGGGTACCAGGGTTGGAGAAATGGGTACCAGGAACTGGGTAAGGGGTACTGGGCATTGGGTATGGTGAACCAGATGTGGGCTAACAGGTTCCAAAGATGGTATTAGGGTCCCAGGGATGTTTCATGGCCGGGTCTCAGGGACGGAGTTTGGTGATGAGTTAAAGGTCACATAGTTTGTGTTTGAGGTCCCCGGGAATAGGGTAATAGGGATGGAGGCCAAGGGTTAGGGATATGAGTACCAGGAACAGGGTAAGGGGTGTAAGGCATTGAATATGGGGAACCAGATGTGGGAGCCAAAGATGGGATTAGGGTCCCAGGGGTGGGTCATGGGTCTCGGGGACGGAGTTACGGGTTCCAGGAATAGAGTTAAAAGTCCCATAGTTGGGTGTTAGAGGTTCCAGGGAATAGGGTAAGGGGTAATGGTGATAGAATTAGGGGTCCCAGGGTTGGGGTAGCCCATTAAATGGGTACCAAGAATAGAGTAAGGGGTGCCGGGCATTGGTTAAGGGTAAACAGGTTGTGGGGTTGCATGTACCAAAGGTGGGATTAGGATCCCAGGGACAGGTTATGGGCAGACCTGCCAACCTAGAGAAAGAGAGACATTGAGGCCAAAACTTTGTACATGTACACAAACCAGGTACCGACAAATTCGAAGACTTGAGGTGTGCAATACTTTCAGAATTCAGGGAAGGTTTTGCAGGTCTAAATTTATCACAATAGACTAAAGAGAATGCTATAGCAAAATTTTAAAGTGAAATTGGCATCATTTTCTGCTGTTCTTACATTTAAATTTGCCATCACTGAAATGTTCAGAAAGCAGGACTGTCCCTCTTTTTCACTTTGGAAAACCTCAAATGAGGGACAGTCCCTCAAAATGAGGGACAGTTGGCAGGTCTGTATGGGTCTTGCGAGAGTTCCAGGTTCCAGGAACGGAGTTTAAAAGTCCCAAAGTTGGTGTTAGAGGTCTCAGAGAATAAGGTAAGGGGTAATGGAGATGGAGTTAGGGGTCCCCGCGTTGCGGTAATGGGTACCAGGAAAGGGGTTAAGGGTACCGGGCATTAGGTAAGGGGTACCGGATGTGGGGTTACCGGTACCAAAGATGGGATTAGACTGAGATTCTAGGAATGGAGTTAAAGGTCTCATTGGTGTTAGGTGTCCCGGGAATAGGGTTAGGGGTACTGCGGATGGAGTTCCGGGTTGCCAGATTTGGCGTTAGGAGTCCCAGGGATGGCGTTAGGGGTACCGAGGACCGTGTAAGGGTACTGGAGTAAGAGACTTAGGGTATTAAGGATATGGTTAGGGTGCCAAGGATGTGGTTATGGGTTGGTCCGAGTACATCAAATTTAGCCAGAACATATCAGGTTATGGGCCACTGGGCAGTGGATTATGGGTTCCGGTGTTGTGTTAAGGGGTCCCTTGGATGGGTTTAGGGGCCCAGGGATGGATAGTGCTACTGGCCAGGGATGGGGTTAGGGGTACCAAGAATACAGGGTATATAAGGGTAGGATATTCGGGTACTAGTACGGGATACATGTTATTGGGTATAGATATCAGAGTACGATGTACGTTTAGTAGGGTAGGCCTACAGGGTTATGAGTTAGGTACCAAGTTAGGGGTGATCGGGGTAAAGATTAGGATTACGGGTTCGGGTATGAGTATGGGCTGGCCCCGGTACATCAAACTTAGCGGGAACATAATTATTATTATCATATCCAGATGAGGAGGCATGAAGACATTTAAGGTGGAAGTTACAGATTTTAAATTCAGGAACTATTTTAAAATAAAATGTTATCTGATAGAGAGTGACTTCATATTAGATTATAGGTAAGCATTGGAATGCGGGGGTGGGTGTGTGGGGTGGTGTGGTGTGTATTTGCAGTGTAGTATGGAGTTTGTGTATCTGGTGGTATATTAATTAACATGTTACTTGCTTAAACTTAATATTTCATAATGCTCATTGTATGCATACAGGAAATAAGTTGAATTTGGCGGCCATTTTGAATTTTGGCGGCCATTTTGAATATAAAAATCGTCAATATTAGTGCATACATGTCATAAATAATATCCTAGGCCTAAAACAATTGCTATTGTATCAATAAATTTACAATGGGAAGGGTCAGTTTGAAATATATTGGAAAATGATTGAAAAAATGGCCGCCATTTTGAAAAACAAGATGGCCGCCATCTGCTGCATCTGGATTTTTGTAAACATGTATAAATATGTTACTTGGGACCCAAACAACATGTTAGGATAGGTGGCACATTGTCTTCAAAAAAAGGCCACGGAATTTAGTTTGCTGCTTGACTAATAGGTTAACAGAGTAGAGAGGAACAATGCAAAACTATTTTTTATGATTCCTTTCAGCAAACTAACAATTTGCCACCATTTTGGTCAAAATCGGAGCAAATCAACCAAAATATGCCGTTTTCACAAAACAATTTTTGTAGAATAACTCTATAATAACATAACGATAGGTTGTAAATGTGCAAATTATACATTTTATCCATGGCAGTCGAATAATTTGGTGTATCTGTCGACAAGATTGGAGCATTTTCTAATTTTTACCTATAACTTTTTATGACTTAGAGGTCACAAGGGGTCAAATGTGAAATGCCTTCACATCTTAAAATAAACTTTGACCCATGTATTTTTCATATTTTTTTTTAAATCTCAAATTGCACAAGTGATTTTGCGGATGTACTATTATACAATATTTAACGGAAGGGGTGGTACCTACAAATGCTTACTTTTCTGGCAAATTTAAGCTCGTAACTCTTGATCATTTTTAGCCGAAATATAGCAAATTTTCGAGTGTTTTGCGCGCATTTCATGTCCCGTTAAATATCAGCTTGAAAATAGCATTTTTTTCTTGAAAGTCCTCCTTAGGGGTGGTGCAATAATTATGTGCACCCAGCGGGGTTGAATTATAGGGGGTTGGCAGGCTAAAAGGGGAGGGGAGAAGTAGTTTGGCAGGTCAAAGGGGGGGGGGGGGGGCAAGCGATGTTTAGCAGGTCGAAAGGGGGGGGGGGGGGAAAAGCGCTTTTTGGCAGACCACTTTGAGAATTCACCACCCCTGGGGTACCTTACACAGCTCTTTATAAGACTAAGTGCACAAATATAGGGTACTGAGTCATCATTGTTTTTTGTTTTGTTTTTGTTTTTGTTTTTGTTTTTGTTTTTGTTTTGCTTTTTTGTATTGTTTCTTATTTTCTTTTCTTCTTGTCCCCTATAATCTCTGCTATATAAGTGCCGTTTTAAATTTTGGTCAGCTTCTTCATTTTAACATTTCTTTATAGCTTTGCATTCGGCCTATAATGCCGATTTTTTTTTTCTAAGCGCGCGGCAAATTATGGCCGTTTTACCGGCCCCGGGATTTTACGTACTGAATCGTCACATTTTGCGTACTGAATCATCATAATCTAGAACGCGTGTTAGGCAATGTTTTTTGGAACATTATTATTTTGCATGTTTTTTGTCTGGTAGGCCCTATGCTATCTTCTGTAGATAGCATTTAGGGCCTACAAAGAAAAAAATAATTCATACCTCTATTTTTTTCTTTATGTTTAATGATTTTTTTAATGATTATCATTTTGACTGTCTACCGAAGATAGCAATCACGGTGGGTTTATATGAGACAAAAAGTAATTTTTTGCGTACTGAATCATCATTGTTTTTTGTTTTGTTTTGTATTTGTATTGTTATTGTTTTGCTTTTTTGTTTTGTTTCTTATTTTCTTTTCTTCATGTTCCTCATAATCTCTGCTATATAAGTGCCGTTTTAAATTTTGGCCAGCTTCTTCATTTTAACATTTCTTTATAGCTTTGCATTCGGCCTAATGCCGATTTGTTTTCTAAGCGCGCGGCAAATTATGGCCGTTTTACCGGCCCCGGGATTTTGCGTACTGAATCCTCACATTTCGCGTACTGAACATCATCTAGAAAGCGTGTTAAGCAATGTTTTTTGGAACATTATTATTTTGCAGGTTTTTTGCTTTGCTTGCTATCTTCTGTAGATAGCATTAATTTTAGGGCCTACAAAGAAAATAATTCATACCTCTATTTTTTTCTTTATGTTTTAATATTTTTAATGATTATCATTTTGACTGGCCCCGGGATTTTGCGTACTGAATCCTCACATTTTCGGCGTACTGAATCATTATCACATAGAACGCGTGTTAGGCAATGTTTTTTGGAACATTATTATTTTGCATGTTTTTTGCTTTGTTTGCTATCTTCTGTAGATAGCATTTAGGGCCTACAAAGAAAATAATTCATACCTCTATTTTTTTCTTTATGTTTAATGATTTTTTTAATGATTATCATTTTGACTGTCTACCGAAGATAGCAATCACGGTGGGTTTATATGAGGCAAAAAGTAATTTTTGCGAACTGAATCATCATTGTTTTTTGTTATTGTTTTGCTTTTTTGTTTTGTTATTGTTTTTGTTTTCTTCTTGTTCCCAATAATCGCTGCTATATAAGTGCCGTTTTAAATTTTGGTCAGCTTCTTCATTTTAACATTTCTTTATAGCTTTGCATTCGGCCTAATGCCGATTTGTTTTCTAAGCGCGCGGCAAATTATGGCTGTTTTACCGGCCCCGGGATTTTGCGTACTGAATCGTCACATTTTGCGTACTGAATCATTATCACATAGAACGCGTGTTAGGCAATGTTTTTTTTGGAACATTATGATTTTGCATGTTTTTTGCTTTGCTTGCTATCTTCTGTAGATAGCATTTAGGGCCTACAAAGAAAATAATTCATACCTCTATTTTTTCTTTATGTTTTAATATTTTTTTTAATGATTATCATTTTGACTGTCTACCGAAGGTATAGCAATCACGGCGGGTTTATATGAGACAAAAAGTAATTTTTGCGAATCATCATTGTTTTTTGTTTTGTTTTTGTTTTTGTTTTTGTTTTTGTTTTGTTTTTGTTTTGCTTTTTGGTTTTGTTTCTTATTTTCTTTTCTTCATGTTCCCAATAATCTCTGCTATATAAGTGCCGTTTTAAATTTTTATTTTACATGTTTTTTTGCTTTGCTTGCTATCTTCTGTAGATAGCATTAAGGGCCTACAAAAAAGGCCATATTTTCCCGTGTTTACATCCAACTGCAAAAATTCAGCGTTATGACCTCGTTGTTCATGCGCATATAATCACTCAAATTTTCTTTTCAATTTTGTAGATATCACATTCATAAGTTCTAGTAAAACACGATTTTCAACACTAAAATTGTTAATATTGTACCGATTTTCTAGAATTTTTATGCAAAGTTTGGGACTACGGGCGTGATAGACTTTTACCGGAAATTTATTTTTATTATTTTATCTCGTTCAGCAGACAAAAACGACAACCAACGGGCATTTAAATTTGAGCTATCTGCAGTTGATAGCAAAATCACACGAATCCGACAAACACCAAAATGACATAAAACAGATAGAAGCTTTATTGCAAAGTTTGTTTCAGCGTCATACGATATTAGGTTCTTGAGATATATCTCAATTTTAATATTACCCATGTAAATCAATGCAGGAGCTCTATAGACACCGGCACCAGAATCGAGCAAATTACGGCATGTCTCGCCACATTTTCTTTTAGTATCAAAATTGGCACTAGGCCGAATGCAAAGCTATAAAGAAATGTTAAAGGGACGGAGAAGATAGCAAGCAAAAAAAAAAAAAAAAAAATAATAATAAAAAAAATAATAATAAAAAAAAATTGCCTAGCACGCGTTGTAGATGATGATTCAGTACGGCGCGAAACGGCAAAACTGCATTGCGCTCAGAGAAAAATCGGCATTAGGCCGACTGTGCTATAAAGAAATGTAAAAATGACGAAGCTGACCAAAATTTAAATCGGCACTTATAAAGCAGAGATTATCATCTGCCTGTTTCTCTATTTTTTACCTCTTACTCCCCCACCCTTTTTTTTTAAATAGCGCGGCATAGGCCTATAGCCCGAATGCAGGTTTTTTTAAAAATAGGACAGAGTAACCGTGCGCGTTTTAGGATTTTTTCGCTATATCTACTGAAGATAGCATTTAGAATCTCATCCCGATTCATTGCATCTTTCTACTCTAGAAGTAATGTTTTACATTATTTTCTAAATTTGTACTTCATCATGTAGCGGTGAGTTTTTTCGTTCTAATACATCAGTCCCGATCAGAAAGTTTAAAGCGATATTACAGACTCATCACTTTCCGCATCTGCCTGTTTCTCTATTTTTACCTCTTCCCCCTTTTTTTAAATAGCGCGGCATATAGGCCGAATGCCGATTTTTTTTTATTCGCGCAGAGTAACCGTGCGCGTTTTAGGATTTTTTTCGCCATATCTACTGAAGATAGGCCTAGCATTTAGAATCTCATATAGTCCCAAATTAAGAAAATAGCAAGCAAAAAAAAAAAAATATAGGGCCTATATAAAAACAACAAAAAAACAACAACAACATTGCTTAGCACGCGTTGTAGATGATGATTCAGTACGGCGGGAAACGGCAAAACTGCATTGCGCTCAGAGAAAAATCGGCATTAGGCCGACTGTGCTATAAAGAAATGTAAAATGACGAAGCTGACCAAAATTTAAATCGGCACTTATAAAGCAGAGATTATCATCTGCCTGTTTCTCTATTTTTACCTCTTACTCCCCCACCTTTTTTTTTTTTTTAATAGCGCGGCATAGGCCTATAGGCCGAATGCAGATTTTTTTTTAAATTAGGACAGAGCAACCGTGCGCGTTTTAGGATTTTTTTCGCTATATCTACTGAAGATAGCATTTAGAATCTCATCCCGATTCATTGCATCTTTCTACTCTAGAAGTAATGTTTTACATTATTTTCTCTAAATTTGTACTTCATCATGTAGCGGTGAGTTTTTTCGTTCTAATACATCAGTCCCGATCAGAAAGTTTAAAGCGATATTACAGACTCATCACTTTCCGCATCTGCTTGTTTCTCTATTTTACCTCTCCCTCCCTTTTTTAATAGCGCGGCATACCGTAGGCCTATAGACCTTTTTCCCTCTATCCCACAATGCACTATTCCAGGGGGGTATGACGTAGCTCATTAACCTCATAGATCGTGTGCATCCGATGGTCTTTGCTAGACTGAATCCTCCAGTCCTATCAACATCTACGCACGGTCATCGGGTTGTGCTGATGGTGAGGACTGAATCGTTCAGCAATCCAATATTGGTGCAGTGAAAATGCTAAAATATGAATATTTAGTAGATTTTGATTACGTCATTGCTTTCAGCTACTATTGTGCCCCATTCTTCGTTCATGATGCTACCATGGGAATATAAAGACAAACGGAGCCCTGATTAAAGCCCGACATTTGGCTGATTTGGGTAGCTTTTGTTCGCTACACATAAAGCGAGCTTGAAAACAAACAGCTGAGTACCGATGCAGGAAATAAACCTCTTTGCCAGCAAATTTGGTAGCTGATGTTTAAAAAAAATTTTCTGTTGCGTCCGCCATTAGTAGTTTTTACAATTTTCCCATTTTTAAACCAAAATAATCAACTTTGCACGATTTTTAGTCATCATGGTGAAACTTTTGTGGTTTTGTAACATATTGAGTCCATTGCACACCGTCAGATCGCAATATTTAACTTGATTTTGAGAAGGAAAGATCGTCGCTACAGACCCCGCTCAGACCACAGTGACATGGATGCACTGACTATGCACAGCCTCGGCGTTCACGGTGCGGTGCAGCAGGAATAATAGACAAAGGGATAGGCATCCTAGTTTGCTGCCCTCTTTCGAAATATGTATCCTAGGTCTCACAATAGGCGGATTAGCGGCCATTTTGTCTTCGACATCACGTGTCCTTATATTTTAGTACACAAATATATAAGTTAACAGGTTTACTATTTTAAAATTATATTTTGAGTATACAATATATTCTGTGAGTAAATAGATCAAATGACGATGATTGTTTAGGTATTATATGCTTGATAGAATTAAACTGTTTGACCAGCTAGTATTCTCCTCCGCCGTCAGTGTGATTCCAGTCACTCCACGTACCGTGTTGCGAAGGTGGAGGAGTCTAAAGCTGTATTGACGAACACGCATGCGTTAAAAATATGTAGCCTAGGTCGAACAATAGCGTGACGTAGTTTCCGGCATTGTTCCTATGCACTTTCACCCTCCTGGGTGCAGTGGCACTGGTGGTAAACAATGTAAGTATAGCGTTTTGGGTCAAGCTGGGAGAAAAAAATCCCAGGTCGACCAAAAATAGCGTATCGCACACGATAGACCACCTAAGTTATTGTAAATCGGTTTCTCCCAGGTCGACCGTAAATTTTGGGTTGCCACATTCGGCCCGCAACGCCAGGATTTTTAGCCAGGTCGACCCATGACAAGCCCCGTGACAAGCATGGAAATAGCCCTTACATACGTGCCCCGACCATGGCGATATACATGTGATGAGTATAACCATTGTACGGCATTCATTCATAACTTTGTGCAAGCGCCGGTGTGACTTTTACGATATCAGTTTCAGTGCCTTGACTAGTTGACTTGGCATCTAACTTAATTCAGTCATAGGCCTACTCTCATTCTCGTATTTATTTAATAGAGTAGGCCCCACCGCTGTTTATTTTGCGTAAAATCCGCAACTTAGTTGTACCGAAGAGCTTAAAACGACTGGTAACGAGACTATGCCCTTGACACAATTAAAGATGGATGCTGGCGGTCTGCACGTAAACGTAAACAATAGCCGTGGTGGAATAAAAATGCTGCAAAAAGGTGTTAATATTGCAAGAGTAACTACATTTTCGAATCGAAGGTAATTATTTGATCTAAGATATTCTTAAAATGAATCCGGTTTCATCATCAGTGATAAATATTTCCTGAAATTGTACATTACTTTGCACCCAAATTCTGTACTTGTTTCCGGAGCTCTGCATAATTGATTCACCGTGCCTTGCTGCAACATGGCAGTAGCAGCGGTAGGATTTTCAAATCTTTTGTACTTTACCCATGATTTTGGGCACTTGGTACACCTTCTTTTATATCTGATCTTGTATGCAAGTGAATAAAAACGCTCTCAATAGGCTGAATTAATGAATGGCCCATGGTTAAAAAATGTCCTTTTTTTAAAAAAATAATAAACGATTTCAATATCATGCATGTATATGGCATGCATGTATTTCTGAGTGCTATGCCATGTAAATGGGCAATGATGGCTATGTGTATGTAAACATGTACGTTAGCAAGGCCGTGGATGTA